>NC_080065.1:102803819-104003819 GCF_949987535.1 Balaenoptera acutorostrata | reverse complement strand
CAACAAAGTGAAAAGAGAACCTATGGAATGGGAAAAATATATGAAACCCTATAACTGATTAGAGATTAATATCCAAAATATATAAAGAACTTACACAAATCAGCAGCAAAAAAACCAAACAGTGAAAAAATGGGCAAAGAACCTGCACAGACATTTCTTCAAAGAAGATATAAGAAAGACCAACAGGCACATGGAAAAAATGCTCAACATTACTAGTAACTAAGGAAATGCATTAAAACTGCAATGAGACATCACCTCGCACTTGTTAGAATGGCTATTATAAAAAAGACAAGAGATAACAAATGCTGGTATGGATGAGGAGAAAGGGTTTGGTGGGATTGTAAATTGGTACAGCCACTGCAAAACAATATGGAGGATCCTCAAAAAATTAAAAATAGATTACCATATTACCCAGCAATTCTAATACTTCTGGGAATATATACAAAGAAAATGAACACTCTAACTCAAAAGATATCTGCCCTCCCATATTCATAGCAACATTATTTACAATAGCCAAGAGATGGAAACAACCTAAGTGTACATTGATAGATAAAATGAGTAAAGAAGTTGTGGTATCTATACACAAAATGGAATATTATTCAGTCAGAAAAATGAGGAAATTCTACTATTTCTGACAATGTATGGACCTTAAAGGCATTATGCTAAGTGAAATAAATCAGACAGAGAATGACAAATACTGTGTCATCTCACTTATATGTGGAATCTAAAAAAAAAAATTCAAACTCATAGAAAAAGAGATCAGACTTGTGGTTACCAGAGGCTGAGGGTGGGGGGAAGGGCAACTGGAGGAAGGTGGTTAAAGGTACAAACTTCTAGTTATTAGATAAATAAATATTAGGGATGTAATGTACAACTTGATGACTACAGCTAGCACTGCTGTGTGTTGTATAGGTAAGTTGTTAAGAGAGTAAACCCTGAGAGTTCTCGTAACAAGGAGAAACATTTTTTTCCTTTTTGCTTATTTTTTCTTTTTATTGTATCTATATGTGAGCTGAGCCTATTGTGGTAATTGCTTCACAGTATATGCAAATCAAAAAATCAAACCATCCTGCTGTAGACCATAAAGTTATACTATGATGTATGTCAATTATTTCTCAATAATTGGAAAACTGGAAAAAATAGAGAAATAAAAAACCAAACATAAATTAAACTTTTGTTCATTTGAACATTTTCTTTCTGGCTACCTAGAAGATTTCATCTTTTCTTCAATATTCTGTAATTTTACCATTATGTAGTCAGGTTTAGTTTTGTTTGTATTTATCTTACCTGAATATTCTAAAGTTAGATGCTTTATATATTTTTCATCAGTTTTGGTTAATTGTCAGTCATTATTTACTCAAATATTGCTTTTTCTTCATGTTCTCTCTTCTCTACTTTGGAATTCTTACACATCTCTTTGACCTTTAAGTTTTTCCAGTATTTCATGTTTTTATTTTTTCCATGTGCTTATTTCACGTATTTTATCTGACCTATCTCAGGTCACTAATTCTATCATGTGTAATTTGATAGTAAATTCATTTTTGAAATTCTTAATCTAGTCATTATATTTTTATTATTATTTTAAAAAATCCATTAGATCATTTAAAATTTTCCATTCATGGCTTAAATTTTCAATCATTTTTTATTACCTTGAACGAAATAAGAATAATTATTTTGAAATCTATTATCTGGAAGCCCTTGGTGTCTGTTTTATAACCTTTGTTTTCTCCTGGATTTTGTTCACATTGTCTTGTTTCTTCAAATGCCTGGCCATTTAAAACTATATGCTGGAATATATATGTGTGTGTATATATATATATATATATATACACACACACACACATACACATGCACACATATGAATGTATATATATATATTCATATGTATATTATTTTATATATAATATATTCTAGAGTATATTTAAATATGTATATTCAGCATATGTTAAATATATATGTATATGTGAAAGATAATTTAAAGTTTTTAATATAGTATAATATGCATAATATTCATATTATCTAGCATAATATATAATACGCTAGACTTTATATAACACCAGCTGACATTTTTTAAACAATTTTTAAAAATTGAAGTATAGTTAATTTACAATGTTGTGTTAGTTTCAGATGTACAGCAAAGTGATTCAGTTATACATATGTATATATATCTATTCTTTTTCAGATTCTTTTCCATTATAGGTTGTTACAAGATATTGAATATAGTTCCATGTGCTATACAGTAGGTCCTCATTGTGTATCTATTTTATATATAGTATTGTGTATATGTTAATCCCAACCGCCTAATTTATCTTCCCCCCATGCCCCCTGCTATCCCGTTTGGTAACCATAAGTTTGCTTTCTATGTCTGTGAGTCTATTTCTGTTTTGTAAGTAAGTTCATTGTATCATTTTTTTAGATTCCACATATAAGTCATATCATATGATAATTGTCTTTCTCTGACTGACTTACTTCACTTAATATGATATTCTCTAGGTCCATCCATGTTGCTGCAAATGGCATTATTTCATTCCTTTTTTGGTTCAGTAATATTCCATTGTATATATATATATATATATATATATATATATATATATATATATATACACCATACCTTCTTTATCCAGTTATCCATTGATGGACATTTGGGTTGTTTCCATGTCTTAGCTATTGTAAATAGTCCTGCTGTGAACATTGGGGTACATGTATATTTTTGAATTAGAGTTTTCTTCAGATATATGCCCAGGAGTAGGATTGCAGGATCATATGGTAACTCAACTTTTATTTTTTTAAGGAATCTCTCTACTGTTTTCCACAGTGGCTGTACCAGTTTACATTCCCACCAACAGTGTAGGAGGGTTCCTTTTTCTCCACACCCACTCCAGTATTTATTATTTGTAGACTTTTTAATGATGGCCATTCTGACCGGTGTAAGGTGATACCTCATTGTAGTTTTGATTTGCATTTCCCTAATAATTATCAATATTGAGCATCTTTTCATGTGCCTGTTGGCCATCTGTATGTCATCTTTGGAGAAATATGTATTTGGGTCTTCTTCCCATTTTTTGTTTGGGTTGTTTGTTTTTTTGATATTCAGCTGTATGAGCTGCTTATATATTTTGGAAATGACTCCTGTGTCAGTAGCATCCTTTGCAAATGTTTTCTCCCAGTCTGTAGGCTGTCTTTTCGTTTTGTTTATGGTTTCCTTTGTGTGCAAAAACTTTTAAGTTTAATTTGTTTATTTCTGTTTTTGTTTCCATTACTCTAGGAGACAGATCCAAAAAAGTATTGCTGCGATTTATGTCAAAGAGTGTTCTGCCTATGTTTTCCTCTAGGAGTTTTATAGTATCCAGTCTTTCATTTAGGTCTTTGATCCATTTTGAGTTTATTTTTGTATATGGTGTCAGAGAATGTTCTAATTTCATTCTTTTACATGACCAGTTTTCCCAGTACCACTGACTGAAGAGACTGTCTTTTCTCCAATGTGTATTCTTGCCTCCTTTGTCATAGATTAATTGACCATAAATGCATGGGTTTATTTCTGGGCTTTCTAGCCTGTTCCATTGATCTCTATGTCTGCTTTTGTGCCTGTACCTTATTGTTTTGATTACTGTAGCTTTGTAGTGTGGTCTGAGGTCAGGGAGGATGATTCCTCCAGCTCCATTCTTTCTCAGGATTGTTTTGGCTCTTCGGGGTCTTTCGTGTCTCCGTACAAATTGTGAAATGTTTTGTTCTAGTTCTGTGAAAAAATGCCATTGGTAATTTGATAGGGATTGCATTGAACCTATAGATTGTCTTGGGTAGTATGGTCATTTAACAATATTGATTCGTCCAATCCAAGAACAGAGTATATCTTTCCATCTGTTTGTGGGGTCTTTAATTTCTTTCATCAGCATCTTATAGTTTTCAGAGTACAGGTCTTTTGTCTCCTTAGGTTTATTCCTCTGTATTTCTTTTGGATGTGATGGTAAATGGGATTGTTTCCTTAATTTCTCTTTCTGATATTTTGTTGTCAGTGTATAGAAATGCAACAGATTTCAGTGTATTTGTTCTGTGTCCAGCAACTTTACCAAATTCATTGATGAGCTCTAGTAGTTTTCTGGCAGTGTCTTTAGGATGTTCTACATATAGCATCATCCCATCTGCAAACAGTGACAGTTTTACTTCTTCTTTTCCAATTTGGATTCCTTTTATTTCTTTTTCTTCTCTGATTGCTGTGGCTAGGACTTCCAAAACTATGTTCAATAAAAGTGGTGAGAATGGTCATACTTGTCTTCTTCCTGATCTTAGAGGAAATGCTTTCAGCTTTTCACCATTGAGTATGATGTTAGCTGTGGGTTTGTCATATATGACCTTTATTATGTTGAGGTATGTTCCCTTTTTTCTCCCTTTCTGAAGTGTTTTTATCATGAATGGATGTTGAATTTTATCAAAAGATTTTTCTGCTTTTATGCTTTTCTGAGATGATCATATGGTTTTTATTCTCCAATTTGTTAATGTGTTGTATCACATTGATTGATTTGAGGATATTGAAAAATCCTTGCATCCCTGGAATAAATCCCACTTGATCATAGTTTATGATTGACAGTTTTATATCCAACTGAATTATCATTTGATACTGAGGGTGAAATGAAGATATTTTCAAGTAAAATAGGAAGAGTTTATCAACAGTAATCTCTGTTGGTGCTGCATTGTGTTCCCTCAAAATTCTTCTGTTGAAACCCTGACCCCTAGGACCAGAAAATGTGAGTGTATTTAGAGATAGGGCCTTTAAAATGAAGATTAAGTCAAAATGAGGCTGTTAGAGTGGGCCCTAATCCAATCTAACTGGTGTCATGTAAGAAGAGGAAATTTGGATGTACAAAGGGACACCAGGGTATCTGCTGCAAGAAAAGACCATGTGAAGACACAGTGAAAGGCAGCCATCTGCAGTCATTAGGAGAGGCCTCAAAAGAAACCAAACCAATCGACACCTTGATCTTAAACTTCCAACCTCTCCAACTGTGAGAAAATAAATTGCAGTTTTTAAGCCAGTAGTCTGTGGTATTTGTTATGGCAGCCCTAGCAAGCTAATGAAGATTCTTATAAGAAGTACTAATACTTTAACTCCTAAATATTTTCAAATCGCATCACACATATAAAATATTCCTGCAGTATTCTGACAGAAGTACACAGGGGTTGGGGCGCTGAACAACACGGGGGTTGAACAACCCCTTGAACAGCACAGGGGTTGGGGCGCTGACCCTCTGTGCAGTTGAAAGTCCTCATATAATTTATAGTTGGTCCTTCATATCCATGGTGCCACACCATGGATTCAACCAACCTCAGATCTTGTAGTACTGTAGCATTTACTATTGAAAAAAAATTCACCCATAAGTGGTCCTGCACAGTTCAAACTCATGTTGTTCAAGGGTCAACTCTAGATAAGAATGGTCACAGGCCAGAGATCAGCCAGGGGGTTCTAGCCATTCTGTTCTCCACAGCCACACTAAGGGTTAAGGTTATCAATATTGCATGCACATCTGTAACCCATTCATGACACCTCATCTGGGAAGCTCTTTTCTAAAGGATAAACTTCAGGAAGAAGTAAAATGATCTCATAAGGAATGTCTGACATTCATGGAGGAAGTTTCTTTCTGTATATCAACTGAACCCCAGGCAGAATTTCAGGATGGCTATTAAAACAATTTTTTTTTATAAACAGAAGGACACTAACTGATGACTTCTCAGAGAGCTGAGCCCCAATCTTCTTTATCACCTTTACCTTCCAGGTATGTTTTCCTGCTTCTGCACTTGGATTCCAGTAAGTTGTGAGGATAGGTCTGTGAGTATAGCCCCATTCTCTGCTTTGGGTTTCTCTCTGGAAATACACAGATTTTTGTTTGATCCTAGCTTTATAATTCTCTTTTTGTATTTATCATCACTATGTCTTTTTTTAATTTATTATTTTTAAAAATTTATTTTATTTTTGGCTGCGTTGGGTCTTCATTGCTGCACGTGGGCTTTCTCTAGTTGCGGTGAGCAGGGGCTACTCTTTGTTGCAATGCACGGGCTTCTCATTGTGGTGGCTTCTCTTGTTGTGGAACACGGGCTCTAGGTGCCAGGGCTTCAGTAGTTGCGGCACGTGGGCTCAGTAGTTGTGGCTTGTGGCTCGTGGGCTCTAGAGCACCGGATCAGTAGTTGTGGCGCACGGGCCTAGTTACTCCACATCCTGTGGGATCTTCCCGGACCAGGGCTTGAACCCGTGTCTCCTGCATTGGCATGCAGATTCTTAACCACTGCGCCACTAGGGAAGCCCATATCATCACTATGTCTTTTGGACAGAGATAGTATATTGAGAGTGTGAACAAATGGAGACTTAATCGGAAACCAAGCATAGCCATTATTCAAAAAGTTTCAGATTCCTCTTCGCCTACGATATTGACTTATGAGATACAACATGAGGATTCATATGTTCAATTCAGTTGTGTTAAAGTGCATGACAATACCCAAAATGAAATTTCACGCTTGAAAATTGGACACCACTGAAGCTATTTAGTAACTATTTAGAAAGCATTATTTTCACCTTGGAAAATAAACATTAAAGTTTATTTATTCTAGTAAAATTATGTTTCCAAAAATGTTACTTCTGAGGCTTAGTTTATCTTAGTATAAACTAGTTGTTCTCTTTCAGGGGTTATCCCCACCCCACCCCAACTGAGGACATTTGGCAATGTCTGGAGGCAATTTTGATTTTTGTGACTTGGGGGTGGGTGCTACTGGCATCTAGTGGGTAGAGGTCAGGGATGTTTCTAGACATCTTACAATGCACTGAACAACCCCACATAACAAAAAAATTATTGACCCCAAATTTCAATAGTGTCAAAATTGAGAAAACCTACATCATTTGACTGTACTCACCATACAAAAGCAAAAATCATTTAGGAGCACCTGTTGACACTTTTTTGTCCCCTGAGATTCTGTTACCAAGGCTGTTGCCCCAGAATCATACCCCTGCCCCTCCCTCGAATGGAAACCAGTTGTTCTTATCTAAGTTCAGGAGGAAGCTGCAAAGAGAAAAGCAAGGACTGGTTAGAACAACTAGACCCAAGATGACAGAAGATTTGACTTCCAGTAGACCTTGACCCTCATTATACGCTCATTGTAATACGTTAGCATGCTAAAGGGCCCATCCACCGGCACCATGACAGGTGACGATCGCCTTGACAACAACTGGAAAAGCCCATACAAGGACTGAAAAAGAGTGTTGCATCAGTTCTGTGTCCAAACCACAACCCTGTTCTCAGATAAGACGTGAGTATGCCTCCCACTCTTTCCAATTCCCTCCCTTTTACCTCGGCCCTCCTAAACATATGGTGTCTCTGTCCCAATTGGGTTGTGAAGTTGATTTGCGAACTAAATTTGCGCTTCTCCATTCTTTGGCCATTAATGAAAGCTTGTGCTGTTCCAGTCTCAGCATAGGTTTCATTATTGGCTGTGCGAATCTGCGCGGAAAAAGAACCTCCCTGGGTGTCGGCGCCTGGCTAGGACTTTAGTGAGGGTCCAGTTGACCAGTTTGGTAACAGTTCCATTTAGGAGGTCAGCCTGGGGTCCCAGGACTCTGCATTTTTCCAGGTGGTTTCCATCCAAGAGGTCCAAGGATTACATTCTAAGAAATCTTTTTTACCCCTTGCTATTTCTGAAAGCTACTTAAGGATAGGGGCTGCATCCTCACCTAAATCCAGAAAACGCTTGTTGAGTGAATGACAAAACGATGGATGAAAGTATGAATGAAGTTAGGGGAGTCAATCATTTTACTACACAGGTCCCAGCAGCTCCCGTTACTTACGGCCGCAGAACGGGCCCTTTCAAGCCAAGCCTCTTGGGCAGGCTCTCGCCGCGACTGGAGGCATGCTGGATTACATTTCCCAGAGTTCCAAGGGATCGCTGCGCAGGCGCACTTGGAAAACTCCGGCATCTCTCTCCTCCGCAGAAACTGGCAGGTCGTTGCCGTCCTGCCCCAGCCTGTCCTCCTGTCCTCCTTGTCCCGCAGTCTGAACTCCAGTAGTTCTGCTAGTGTATGTGTGTCGCTGCAGGCTGGACTTATGGCCTCGCCGTTGAGGTTCGACGGGCGGGTGGTACTGGTCACCGGCGCGGGGGGAGGTGAGTACGCGAAGGCTAGAGGGCCGGCGTCCTCCAGCGGTCCGGGATCCGCACGCAGCTGTAGCTGCGATCTCAGCATCTGGGCTGCGGGCAGCGGTGGCGGGGCGGCTTGGGGAGCGAGCGACTGGACTCGGTGGGGTTGAGGGTGGGAGGACGGACAACGATTGTTCTCCGGGCGCCTAATCGGCTGAGGATGGTGAGGAGGGGCTGGCCAGCCTTGAGTGGGGAGCCAGAAACTCCTGGTGCAGCCCACTTCTCCACCCGCCCCCAACCCTGTGGGAGCTTCTCAAGGCTTCAGGTCTTGAGAGGAGAGAGGCCCGGCTCGGCTGCGGGTTGCAAAACTAGGTAAAATTCATCCCGACGCCCGTCTGTGCGTATCGATTGCGACTCTTCCTGTTAATAGACTCCCTAGGCCTCTGTCAAGTGTTTTAAACGTGGCGGGAAAGCCGTCTGGTGGCTGGAATCACCCCCGCAGTAGTAGAGATGTCAGCCCCTTGCCTTTGAAAAGTCAATCATCTTTCCCTCTGTCAGGTGATTTTAAGTTCTTGAGAGGACCTTCTTTAAAAAAAGGCATCTGATAAGAGTCCTCCTTTTTGGACTTTGTGTGTTTATCAAGCGGATTGCAAACTCCAATGCCTGCAGGACTCAGGCAGGTGATAGAGGAATAAAATGAGAGTGGGGTGGGGGCAGTAGGAACTGGAGAGCAGAGGCCTTTCAGAAGTGGGCCAGATCTTCCTGTATTTCAGAAGCCAAGTGGAGATTGGTTATGTGAAATAACCCTATTTTTATTTCTATTTATTTATTTATGGCTGCATCAGGTCTTTGTTGCGGTGCGCAGGCCTCTCATTGCGGTGGCTTCTCTTGTCGCAGAGCCGGGCTCTAGGCGCGCAGGTTTACTTGCTCCACGGCATGTGGGATCTTCCCGGACCAGGGCTCGAACCCGTGTCCCCTGCATTGGCAGGCGGATTCTTAACCACTGCACCACCAGGGAAGTCTCCAAATAACCCTATTTTTAAAGGACAAAATTTAAGACAAACCACTCATACCCACACGGATGCTTTGCAGTGAGGTTTTACACTATTTCCCACCTGTCCATGATCTCTGTAATCTCCAAGTGCAGGGATGTTGACCTTACGGGCCTTTGATTACCCACTGGTAGTGCCTTATACCTAGAATGGACCTAATGCAGAATTAATATGAATTATATATTAGAAGTCACAAACAGTGGAATTCTGACAGTTAATTCATACGTATTTTCACGTCTCCATTTATAAAATGGATTCACATGCTTCCTTTCAGAAAATATCTTTAGTATTAATTGGTGGCCAAATGTTTTCTATCCGTAGCTATATTTATTCTAAAATGATTATGTTTTTGGGAAAACATTTTGTTTACACTTTGCTTTTGATGGAAATAATTAAGTAAAGCACTCATGTTTTAAACCTCTTTTGACAGTGAGTGATTCACAGTATGAAATACATTTTATACCAGGACCTGGTATACACACACACACACACACACACACACACACACACACACGCACCATATTTGAAACAAGCTCATGACACGGTACATAGTAAATGCAGTGCACTTTGAACGTTTCTATTCTGTTTCATTAAGTAAATGCAGGTTACAACCCACTAAATTGATTTTGTGAAGTATTAATGGGTTGTGACTAGACAGTTCTGAATTTAGCACCTCCTGTTCATGAACTGATTCATATTTTAAAGAGCCTGGATTATGATACAATTACTAGCCATTAGATTTGAATACTGATCTGGGGCAGATATAATTTTGTGGTAAAGTTGAGACTGTCATTAGGTCTACACTGGGCCATCATTATGAAAGAGAGATTGAGATCTAATTCCAGTCCTCTCATGAAGACTGTTGTCCTTGAGGTCTTGGGGTTCTCATTTAAGGATACATATCTGTAGAATTGAGGCACTGCTAAACATCCCAGGAGGGTGTCCGTGAATGCCTGCCAGGCCTGTGTCTGGGAATTAGTCTGACTCCAACCCACGCATGTTCTAGAGATGAATAGAAATATCTTTGCACTATTCAGGTGCTGTTGTTTAGCTTGGAATATTGAATAGTTTAATGGGAGACCTGGAAGGAGAGGTTTAGAATTGTCTAGGATTAAGGGAAACAATTTTGCCGTGATGGGTGGTATAACGGGAATTCGTATTTATTAGCTGATTGTAGTAGTTGCTGGGGATGTAGTTGTGAGAGTGGTGGAGGTGGGCCGTGGAAGAAGGGAGTCTGGCCATTGTGAATTTGAGATGGTTATAAAATAGCAAGCTGTAGCTCTGGAGATAGTGAGAAGTGTGTGAGTAGTTGGAGATTCTGGAGTCAGGAGAGGTTTCGAAGTCATTTGACTTCCTTTGATTGGTAAAGCTAGAAGGTGAAATAGTCCAGGAAGCTAATCTCAGAGGCTCTGTCAGCTTGAAGCAGAGAGAAGTCTAACCCACTGAAGAGAGCACTGAACAAGCACTGTGAGAAAAGAATGAACTGATATTTGACAGTGCTAAAGAAGTTAAGGTCAGAAGAGAAATGGGGGAGAGAGGACGGTTGACAATGAACTTCGGTGTGGGAGAAAGTTAAGACAGGATTTAAAAGAGGATTAAGAGAAAATAGAGGCTCTTGGCTTTACCTTTTTGTGCATTTTGACTGTAAAGATGTGCTGGGCATTGTGGGAAATGTAAAAGAACGACATAATCTCAACCTACAAGGACCTTCTAGTTTAGTTGGGGAGACAAAGACACATAAAGTATTTAAATAATGTTTATGTAAGCACAGATATAAAAACGTTGGAGGACACTTAACGAACCTGTTAATGGACGAGTGGTATTACAGGGAAACAGGGAGGAGAATGTCACTTTTAACTTTATATACAGATTTGTGTACAGTTTGCATGGGCCTTTATGGTAAAAGTAGATTACTGACATATCTTTTCAGAGAATTGTATAGCTTGGTTTTGAGATAATTCTCTGATTAACTTAGATCAATCTCTACGAGAGACATACCCCATTCCTTTCATCTGATGATTTTCTACTTTGTTACCTTTTTTTTTTTTTTTTGCGTTCTGGTTATGAGTATTTGATTTCTCTGAAAACCTCATGTTTCGAGCAAGTGCTTCAGCCTAGATCTGATAAAATATGAGGAGACTTGAGTTATTATATTGGGTGGGTTCTCTCTCATCCATTCAGAGTGGATTAAATTTTAAAATAAATTATTTGGTGATCTTTTAGTTTTGGAAAACTTTATAGTTTGGGTCCTTTTTAGAAGAGCCTGATAATTTAGCCATCTCAATATTTGTTTACTTGTTTATCAGTTAATTCAAATTAAATTTAAACTACCAATTAAATTTCTCAATTACATTTAAAAAAACGTGTGCACGGGGCGTCAGGGGCACGAGGCGGTGCCGGCCTGGCGCGGGGCTGCGGCGGCCGCGTGGACCGGCGCCCGGGGCGGCAGAGCGGGGGCGGGGCCGTGGTTCCGGAGCGCAGCCCCGCCGGCCGGGCCGAGGCGCTGGGGCGCCGGGGACGCGTGGTGGGCGCAGGGCAGGGGCGCCGTCCCGGGCAGAGGCTGCCGGAGCGCCGCAGGCCTGGAAGTCCGCGCGGGTCGCCTGGAGACGACGCCTCAGCCAGGCCCTGCTCGAGCCCGCCCCGCGCCCAGGCGCACTTGGCCGCCCGGTGCCCAGGGCGCGCTGGGCCTCAAACCATGCCGGTGTCTGACCAGGCGTTTGTCACGCTGGCTACCAATGACGTCTACTGCCAGGGGGCCTTGGTGCTGGGGCAATCATTGCGGGACCACAGGGCCACCAGGAGGCTGGTGGTGCTGGTCACCCCTCAGGTGTCCAACCTGCTCAGGGAAATTCAGATGATCCACATTGACACCAGAAGAAGTGAAACCCTTCTGCTGACCAGTAACAATGGGAGACATGGAGAATGTTATCAAAGGCTTATCTGGGGGGAAGGACCTGGGCCTGGGCAATTGTAAGGGATGTTCTGTAAAACTGGGCACAATAAATTTCCATGCAAAAAGGAAAAAAGCAAAAAAACAAAAAAACGTGTGCATGTTAAAATAATTTAAACAATGCAGAAGTAAGCTTTCCACCCCTTGTTGCTAGTTACATAATTCTGTTCCCCAGAGGTAACCACTAATTGCCAGTCTCTTATATAGTCTTCCTGAGATATTCTCTGCCTATACAATTTATATGGGCACGTATCCATTTTTGGATGTATAAATTTACACCTCATACCTTTGAGTCTGAATTAAATATTTCCTGTGTGTGGTGATTATGTAGTCAAGGTTCAGAGCAGGATATAGAAACCACTAGATATTTGAAACAAGAAAGGCCTTAATTTAAGCAGTTGGGTTTTAGGCAGTTCCTCTTGGAATTCCTTATGGAACAGTATAAAACTGGCCCATTAGGGGAGCCACTACCTCTGAGGCTACCATTGGAACTGCCACAGCCCAAATAGCCACTGGCCCCAGGGATCTAGAGAATGGAAGCTGCCATCCAGAAATTAGGGAGCTAGATCTAGAAGCTGCCACTATACCTGCTTAATACCTAGGAAGCCTCAAGAAATCAGCTTCTTAACCAACAGTAACATCCAAAAGTCACAGTAAGGTGGCTTCTGCCTCATTCCCTCCTTCCACATTTCATGCAAATGCGTTTAATGGTGGAACCCAATTCACATCTAGCGTCCATCCTAGAAGCTAGGTAGAATGATAGGAAATGGTAGGTAGAATAGGTGGAAAATACAGTTTTAAGCTTTCCAACCCCTGAAAGTAGAAGTAGGTGAAGTAGAGGCTGAGAGTACCAATGAAAGCTCTACCTTTGTAATGTAATTAATTGCTCACCAGTTACTTTGCAATAGGGATTGAGTTGAGTGGACCAGAAAAATTATGCTAACATTTGCTCAACCTTCTGATTTTTTTCTTTTGTTTTCAATAGGATTGGGCCGAGCCTATGCCCTGGCTTTTGCAGAAAGAGGTGCATCAGTTGTTGGTAAGTTGATACATTTTTCTTTTCATTCAGTAGCTAGGAACTAAAATACAGTCTTCACAAGCCAGAGGCCTTTGTATTCACATCAAATAATTTGTTAAGGTCAAATTTCATCACTAATTTTTTCTTGTGCCAGCAAAATTTTTTCCCCATTGAGGCTAACTTTGTAACTTACTTTTTAAAGTAAACTAGTTTCACAGAATTTGCAACTTAATAGAACTGAGAACGATGAGCGGACATTCATTATATAAAAGGAAATTCTTGAATTTGGTCTATTGTGGGCTGTAATTTTTCGATGTAGAAGACTGGTGCAAGATGAATCCTTGTAAGTGTAAATATATTGATAAGGTAAGAAATAAGTGCATTTTCATAACTAAATGTTTGGAATCAGGGAATCCAAAGTATTTTCTTTTTAATCTCTGTCATAAAAATTTTTCAAATGGAAGCTTTTATAACAGTTAAAAAGTTTTTAAATTAAAGGGGCACTTGCATGAGTTTTATTATGGGGGGATCAGTTGGAAGATGGTGTATTGAAGAATACACCAAAAGTGGGAGGTTTTAGTAATCTTAGTGGTTTGCCTGATGTACTTGGCAGTTGGTATGGACCTAGGAGTGGATTTGTCTACAGTCAAGTCTTTGTGGGGAATATCTAAATGAATGCCAGGTAGGTACATAGGGCAGATGTATGGCCCAATATTTATTAATATCTTTCCTGGGCTAAAATTGTTGGCCCACATTATTGTCCTCCCAATCCCAATTTTCCTACATCTTTTTTTTTTTGTTTTGTTTTTTGTTTTTCACACACACACAGTGTATTTTATTTTTACAAGAGATAAATAGACTGACACGAAGCATTGTACATGGATGACCACAACAAAAGCAACAATGATTGCAATTACCAAACCTGAAACACACTCATACTGTCATAATATTGACATTCAGTCCAGTAATCCTCCACTGTAACAGCTCCTTTACTTTGCAGTGAAAATTGATTTGTATATTCTTTGCCTCTGAGTCCTTGTGGGATTTTTTTTTAAATTCAGACAGAAAGTCACAAAAATTATACTCATCCTCATGAGTTCACTCAGTCCCATGTAATTAAATTTTTTTTTTCATCTTGATCTTTTGTTAGCACTTTTTTGAGTTCATCAGTTTTTCATTAGGGTGCTGAAAATGCTTATTCATTCAGTTCAGCAGTACAGTCAGTTACCAGAAACCTGTACTTGTCAGAGTCTTTTCCATGAATTTCTTGAAGATGAAACCCTTTAATAGGAACATATTTGCAAAAGCATCAGAGTACACCCAGAACTGTCTGTAAATGAGAAAAGACTTAAAAATGACCACAGTTAAAGATTTGATGAAAGTTCATAATAATGCAGTTGACAAGAAAATTAGTTATTTCTGAGATATACATTTTAAAGTAATAACTAGGATTATTACTTATAACATTATACCAGAACATATAAGATTTTTAGAAATTTCATGTAATGTCTGAAACATTTATATTAACATATTTCCATACATATTTCCATACAAATACAAATATAAGATTTTTAGAAATTTCATGTAATGTCTGAAACATTTATATTAACATATTTCCATACAAATAACCCAATGAAAGTTTAGTATTAGTTGTTTTGTTTGTTTGTTTTTTTATACTGCAGGTTCTTATTAGGCATCAATTTTATACACATCTGTGTATACATGTCAATCCCAATCGCCCAATTCAGCACACCACCATCCCCACCCCACCGCAGTTTTCCTCCCTTGGTGTCCATATGTCCATTCTCTACATCTGTGTCTCAACTTCTGCCCTGCAAACCGGCTCATCTGTACCATTTTTCTAGGTTCCACATACATGCATTAATATACGATATTTGTTTTTCTCTTTCTGACTTACTTCACTCTGTATGACAGTCTCTAGATCCATCCACGTCTCAACAAATGACTCAATTTCGTTCCTTTTTATGGCTGAGTAATATTCCATTGTATATATGTACCACAACTTCTTTATCCATTCGTCTCTTGATGGGCATTTAGGTTGCTTCCATGACCTGGCTATTGTAAATAGTGCTGCAATGAACATTCGGGTGCATGTGTCTTTTTGAATTATGGTTTTCTCTGGGTGTATGCTCAGTAGTGGGATTGCTGGGTCATATGGTAATTCTATTTTTAGATTTTTAAGGAACCTCCATATTGTTTTCCATAGTGACTGTATCAATTTACATTCCCACCAACATTGCAAGAGGGTTCCCTTTTCTCCACACCCTCTCCAGCATTTGTTGTTTGTAGATTTTCTGATGATGCCCATTCTAACAGGAGTGAGGTGATACCTCATTGTAGTTTTGATTTGCATTTCTCTAATAATTAGCGATGTTGAGCATCTTTTCATGTGCTTCGTGGCCGTCTGTATGTCTTCTTTGGAGAAATGTCTATTTAGGTCTTCTGCCCATTTTTGGATTGGGGTGTTTGTTTCTTTAATATTGAGCTGAATGAGCTGTTTATATATTTTGCAGATTAATCCTTTGTCCGTTGATTCGTTTGCAAATATTTTCTCCCATTCCGAGGGTTGTCTTTTCGTCTTGTTTACGGTTTCCTTTGCTGTGCAAAAGCTTTGAAGTTTCATTAGGTCCCATTTGTTTATTTTTGTTTTTATTTCCATTACTCTAGGAGGTGGATCGAAAAAGATCTTGCTGTGATTTATGTCAAAGAGTGTTCTTCCTATGTTTTCCTCTAAGAGTTTTATAGTGTGCGGTCTTACATTTAGGTCTCGAATCCATTTTGAGTTCATTTTTGTGTATGGTGTTAGGCAGTGTTGTAATTTCATTCTTTTACATGTAGCTGTCCAGTTTTCCCAGCACCACTTATTGAAGAGACTGTCTTTTCTCCATTGTATATCTTTGCCTCCTTTGTCATAGATTAGTTGGCCATAGGTGCGTGGGTTAATCTCTGGGCTTTTCTATCTTGTTCCATTGATCTATGTTTCTGTTTTTGTGCCAGTACCATATTGTCTTGATTACTGTAGCTTTGTAGTATAGTCTGAAGTCAGGGAGTCTGATTCCTCCAGCTCCATTTTTTTCCCTCAAGACTGCTTTGGCTATTCGGGGTCTTTTGTGACTCCATACAAATTTTAAGATGATTTGTTCTAGCTCCGTAAAAAATGCCATTGGTAATTTAATAGGGATTGCATTGAACCTGTATATTGCTTTGGGTAGTATACTCATTTTCACAATGTTGATTCTTCCAATCCAAGAACATGGTATATCTCTCCATCTGTTGGTATCATCTTTAATTTCTTTCATCAGTGTCTTATAGTTTTCTGCATACAGGTCTTTTGTCTCCCTAGGTAGGTTTATTCCTAGGTATTTTATTCTTTTTGTTGCAATGGTAAATGGGAGTGTTTCCATAATTTCTCTTGCAGATTTTTCATCATTACTGTATAGGAATGCAGGAGATTTCTGTGCATTCATTTTGTATCCTGCAACTTTACTATATTCATTAATTAGCTCTAGCAGTTTTCTGGTGGCAGTTTTAGGATTCTCTATGTATAGTATCATGTCATCCGCAAACAGTGACAGTTTTACTTCTTCTTTTCCAATTTGTATTCCTTTTATTTCTTTTTCTTCTCTGATTGCCGTGGCTAGGACTTCCAGAACTATGTTGAATAATAGTGGTGAGAGTGGACATCCTTGTCTCGTTCCTGATCTTAGAGGAAATGCTTTCAGTTTTTCACCATTGAGAATGATGTTTGCTGTGGGTTTGTCATATATGGCCTTTATTATGTTGAGGTAGGTTCCCTCTATGCCCACTTTCTGGAGAGTTTTTATCATAACTGGGTGTTGAATTTTGTCAAAAGCTTTTTCTGCATCTATTGAGATGATCATATGGTTTTTATTCTTCAATTTGTTAATATGGTGTATCACATTGATTGATTTGCATATATTGAAGAATCCTTGCATCCCTGGGATAAATCCCACTTGATCGTGGTGTATGATCCTTTTAATGTGTTGTTGGATTCTGTTTGCTAGTATTTTGTTGAGGATTTTTGCATCTATATTCATCAGTGATATTGGTCTGTAATTTTCTTTTTTTGTAGTATATTTGTCTGGTTTTGGTATCAGGGTGATGGTGGCCTCATAGAATGAGTTTGGGAGTGTTCCTTCCTCTGCAATTTTTTGGAAGAGTTTGAGAAGGATAGAGTTTTCCTACATCTTATCAGGGAATACAGAGAGCCAAATTTCTCCCAATTTGTTTACGGAGATGTGTAATAAAAGACTGAACAAGCAGCCAGGTTTTCTAAACAAAGAAGACCTAAGCAGGATATTGAATATACTTTTCTTCCTCAGCATATATCTTTTTTTTTTTTTTTCATTCATGAGATATTTATTAAAATAACACATTTAGGGAAAAATATCAATACAATTGTATACATCATTACTGAAAACTGTATACCATCATACAAAAAAGGATTTTATATTGGGAAATCAATTCCTAATTTATGGCAAGTTTTACTTTCAGAAATAAAACCACAAAACAACACAATCTAATTCAATCTTAACGGCTGGCATGCTGAGCAAGGAATGTTCTTATTCTTTGTAGGAGCTCCTTCTTTACACTGTCAGGTACCAGGGCTCTGCCTTTTGGTGTGATTTCAGCCACCAAGTCATCAACAGTAACGTGTTCTAGTCCTTTTTCTTTAATTACCTTTACAGTGTGCCTTCAACTGATCCTTCCAGCCACATTCAATTAATTTAGCTCTCAGCAACTCTTTGAGGCCTTCTCTTTCTCCAGTTTCTATCAACTTTTGGTTAATTGCTGCTCTCATCTGCGCATCTTTGTTCATCTTGCTAACCACACTCTTCGGCTGCTCGGACCTAGCATATATCTTTATGGAAGGGACACAGCGACTTTGGATGTTCCTTGTTTAAGGTCATAGCCACTGGCTGTTAATCCAGTCTACTTCTTGGGGCAAGGACAAATTTTGATATTGTGGTATTTGGTCAGGGCGTGTATAGTTCAGGCCTTTTTTGCCAGGTTTTCCCCAAAATATTTCATGTCAGGGCTTAAAGGCACATGTTGTTACTTTTTTTTTTTTCTTAAAAAAAAAATATTGTTATTTATTTATTAATACTTAAAACTTTTTATTTATTTACATCTTTTCCACTCAGTTCCGTAAGTGCAAGTATCTCATTTTATCTTTTGTATCTCCTAAAGTTCTGAGAATGTTGCCTTTTGTAAAGAAGGGACTTTGTTCATTCCTTCCTTTATTGTTTGCTGTAGCCCTTTTCTGGGGGTGGGGCTGGCTGGGGAGTGGTTGGTGTGTCTTTGAGATTGGTTGAATAAATTTCTGCTTTTTTTGTTGTGACTAAGTTATGATCTTAGTTTATAAACTTGTTTTGTAAAACCTTTTGCAGCAGTATGTGTTTATGTGGATCAGTTTTCCTGTATTTATTTATTACCTTTGAATTTGTTGAACTCAGATTGGAGTTTTTCAGTTCTAAGAAAAAGGTAAACAGGGACAGTGTATCTGTTTATTTTGTCATTGCCTCAGGGATGGTATCGCAGCAAGTGCTTGTGAGAGTCCAAAAAGGCAGAAAATTAGTGTTTTGGGAAAAATATTTACCAAACTAGGCTGGAGAGCCAGATTTAGTTTAGTTTAGTTTCTGTGAAAATGTAGAACTTTTCACTGATATTTTCTACCACTTTTTAGCCTGTGACCTAGCTGTGAACTTTCTGGGCTACCAATGGGTTTTGTTCTTCCCTAACCACCACTACCCTCTGCTTTAACTTTTTTAAAACACAGATGCCCTGAGTCCAGGTTGTATCATGTGCACTAACATTTCTCCTGTGTTAATTTTGTTCTGCTCAGCATATTTTTACCTGAGTAAGCAAAAAATAGTAAAGAGGAGTAAGCAAACCTAGGATTTATGACATCAGAGTATCTTGTTTGTGGAAAAATTACTAATCAGTTAATCCTATGACTAGCTCAGAGGCCAGTAAGAAGTAAGACCTTAAGAAATGGAGTACCTTGTTTCTCATATAAGTCAACTTTTGCTAGGTTATGCTGAGTTAACAGACAAATCTCAATGGTTTATAATAATAAAGGATAATTTCAGGACTTCCCTGGTGGTGCAGAGGTTAAGAATCCACCTGCCAATGCAGGGGTTACAGGTTCGAGCCCTGGTCCGGGAAGATCCCACATGCCACGGAGCAACTGAGCCCGTGTGCCACAACTACTGAGCCTACGCTCTAGAGCCCACGAGCCACAACTACTGAGCCCGTGTGCCACAACTACTGAAGCCCATGTGCCTAGAGTCCGTGCTCCGCAACAAGAGAAGCCACTGCAATGAGAAGCCCACACACCTCAACGAAGAGTAGCCCCCGCTCGCCGCAACTAGAGAAAGCCCACGCACAGGAAGGAAGACCCAACACAGCCAAAAATAAAAATAAATAAAATAAATAAATTCATAAAAAAAAAAAAAGGGTAATTTCATACCTACCTGACCTTTCAGCTTCTGGTCAGCTGTGTCTCTGCTTTTGTGTCGTACTAATTTCAGGATCCCAGCTGAAGGAGCAACTTTCATCATGGCTGTTCTTCCAGCAGAGGGAAAATAAAAATGGATCCCCTTGGTGTCTCATAAAGCTTCTGTTTAGAAGTGGCATGTCATTTCTACTCACCTTTCATTGGCCAAAGGAAATCACCTGGCCAAGCCCAAAGTTAAGGGTATCACTTAAGATATTCTCTTCATGTAAATATGATTGCTATGTTTTATATTCCGTAATATAAAGCATTATGGGAGATTTAAATCTGGGTATAAGAACTGCTAAGCCTGTGGCTGATAATTACAACAAGGGACATTTGGTTTCGTACACGTTACATCTTTCAAGAAATGTTCGCACATGTCTGAAGGAAATGTTGGGAATGGAATAGGTTTGAGATTTCCTCAGTAGGTGAGCTGTATCGAGTTCTCTGAATATTAAGTTTTGTCTTGAGGGTGTGAACACAAAGAAGATGGAAGTGTTCCAGCAAGGAGAACCTCTTTTTGGACAGTAAGAAAGGCAGAATGCTTTCTATTCTTGAACTGGAGGAGTAGCATTTTTTGGGTAATTGAAACTGCAATCTTTTGAAGTAAGATCGACATGATTTCTTTTCTGTACTGCAGTTGCATAATAACTGGTAAAGATGAGTTACAAGTTCCTGTGGTCTGATGCCAGAGCCTGTGTTTTTAACCGCTGTGTGATCCTGATAGCCAGAAGGTGAACTGCAGTGGGGAAAGTGAATTGTCTTTGAAGTTAGGTCAGGCTATAAATCCTGTTTCTGCTGTCTAATTACATGACCTCTGAATATTAGTAGCCACCTTACCTAATAACTTCCAGGATTATGGTGGGGATTAAATGACATCAAGAATTAAAACCTTTGGGGCTTCCCTGGTGGCGCAGTGGTTGAGAATCTGCCTGCTAATGCAGGGGACACGGGTTCGAGCCCTGGTCTGGGAAGATCCCACATGCCACGGAGCAGCTGGGCCCGTGAGCCACAATTGCTGAGCCTGCGCGTCTGGAGCCTGTGCCCCGCGACGGGAGGGGCCGCGATAGAGAAAGGCCCGCGCACCGCGATGAAGAGCGGTCCCCGCACCGCGATGAAGAGTGGCCCCCGCTTGCCGCAACTGGAGAAAGCCCTCGCACGAACCGAAGACCCAACACAGCCAAAAATAAATAAATAAATAAATAAGAAAATCCTTTAAAAAAAAAAAAAAAAAAAAAGCTATAAAAAAAAAGAATTAAAACCTTTTGTAGAGGGGGTAAAAAGCGAATAATAGTGACTGCCTACCGTGTGCTGGGCACTGTGCTCAAGATTATGTCAAAGTGAGCTTAGGGGGCATCCCAGGCTGGCGTGAAGTCGTCTAGGGGAACAAAGTGAGAGATGAGAGATCACAGGAGGTCAGGTCATGTAGGACCATTTAGTTCAGAGTAAGGACTGGCTTTTACCCTGATTGAGATGGGAAGCCATTGGAGAGCGTGGAGGAGCAACATGACCTCATTTAAGGTTTAAGTGGATCATTCTGAGTGCTGTGTGAGGAATAGGTTCTAGGGGAGCAGGCGTGGAAGTGGAGAAGTACGTTGGGCATATTGGGGTCTATTATCCTATTAACAATTCTTGTCCACACTTGTGATTTTTTGTTAAAAAAAAGAAGAGGAAGCAGAGAGATCTGTCAGGTTATTGCAGTAATCTACATAAGAGATGGGGGTGATTCAGACAGGTGGTAGGGATGGAGGTGGTGCAAAGAAGTTAAATTCTGGATATATTTTGAAGGTAGGTATGGCAGGATTTGCTTATTTGCTGATGTGGGTTGAAAGGGAGAGAGAAGGATAAAGTGGTGGTTTACCGAGATAGGAAAGACTGGAGGAGGGCCGGATTCGCAGAGAGGGGACATTCCCAGTAGACTTTCAGATGGGGATAGTAGGTAGGCAGTGGGATGTAGGACTCTGTAGTTGGGGGGACAGGTTGAAGCTGTGTAAATCTGTTTTCAGTTTCTAGGTGGTATTCAAAGCCAGGAGACTGGATTAGATTACCCAGGTGGTGAGTGCATATAAACAGGAGATAGGGTCCCAGGACTGAACTCTGGAGGGGACTCAGTCTCTCATTTTCAGTTTCTTCTCCCTTTAAGGAGACCTTTGATGCCTTCTTGTTGTTGAGACAGATTAAGTCCCTTAAATTAAAGAGCCCTAATTTAAGACGTTGCTTTCTAAACTGTCACAACATTTTGGAGGTCTTCAAATATTTAGATACATTTATGGCCATTCTGGAAAAGACTCTGATGAACTAGGGTGATTGTATCTTTCTACCAAACGTGAAAATAGTATGGCAGCTCTGTGTTTTCCGCCTTTTCTTTGGCTGTCAAGAAGCTTGAGGGTAAACCTGACACTGTCCCCAAATAGAGTAACTACCATTAGCATATGGTTTGAGTAGGCTTCTCTTTCTCTGATGTAACGTTTTCTTAATTTTTCCATTTTTTAATAGCCCTTGCACATTTAAGCAACCTTAAATACTTTTTGGTAGCAGTCAGGACATGAACAGAATACAGGAAGAAATCCCCATTGGGCCCACAGCTCTAAAATCAATGAAATGATTCTTAATGCTATTGTTTGCTATCGGAAACTTTATCAAAATAGGAGGAAAGGCATCAAGCATAGAAAACAGAAATGTCTGGAAGAACATCCAAGAGATGGTTAATAGCAGTTACCTCTGGGGTAAGACACGGATTAAAACGACTTTTTGAATCTGCAGGGTTTGAATTTCTTGAAAGCATTAAAAAAAAAAAAAAAAAGTAAATAACCTCTCCAAAAAATAAGTACACTTGTAGTATAATATTGCCCGTGTCATCTTTTTATATGCTTCTCAGATTACTCATTGTAAAGGATGTCACTCACAGAATCAATACATATGCAAGTTATTTTGATTTTGTAAATTTGGAAGCACCATTTTACTTTGGAAATAAAAGTCGTTTATAGATATGTCATTGGTAGTGGATATGACTCAGCTGGTGTCAAACCCTTGGATTGAATAAATATATGAACACGAATATGTGTAAGCACAGTGATAAAGCACTCTTCAAATACAAAGCATTATAACATTATTACTCTTGATAATTAAGTGGCAAGTTAGAAACTGCTATATAAGCAATTTCCCGCACTGAGCTACAGCAAAAAGGACGAACTACTTATAGTAAAGTGAAACAGTAAAGTGAGGGCAGACTTTAAGGGATCTTGAAAGTTAGGCAGTGAATAATTAGGGTTCCACTGCAGATTTTGAGCAAGGGGATGACGTAGTATAAAGGCTGCCTTTGGGCCATTACCCAGCAACAGTCTGCTGATTGCCTGGAAAGATTAAGATTGGAGGCAGAAGACCACCGGGAAGGCAACTGTAGTAATCTGGGCATGAAATTATAGAATAGGAAAGAAATGGCAGTAAACGATTCCTCGAAAGAACTGGAAACTCCTCAGTGCACAAACTGTCTACCTTGCGAGCTTAAAGCACCTAGCACAGTGCTGGATACAGAGTGGGAACAGAGTGAACATTTGAAGAATCATAATGAAATTGATGTCAAGCCTTGATGGCTCAGTGACATGTGCTGTTCAGAAATGGGAGAAAGGAAAGAGTACCTGGGAAATAACTCACCCAGCAAACTGATGTTGAGAAGATGGGACAGTTTGAGGAAGATGATAATCAATTTGCTTTGCTTTTTTTTTTTTTTTCCTATCAAACTATAAGTGACGTATATTCCCTCAGCTGGTTTAGCAGCCCTGATATCAGGAGACCCAAAGCATGTTTCTTGCTCTAGTCTTTGGAGCCAATAGTCAGGGCTGAAGGATAGCAAGAAAGAACAAGAAAACCAACTTCTGAGAGCAAAGTCCTGTACACAAATAGGATTGCTAAAGACAAATCCAGATTTCTCAATCTGGTTTATGTAACAAAACACTGGCAAACAATGTATGTAATGCTCATCAAATAATATTAATGCTCCAATGTTACCTCTGTTTCTCTTTCAACATTTCAATAAAGGAACTTATGATCTGCAACACATATAAAGAATTAAAATCTTTTATAAGTAAGGGACACGTACACATCTGTAAGAAAGAAAAACACCCCAAATGAAACGTGATTTAAGCAGGCAAAACAATAAGAAGTATAAATGACCAATAAGCCCATGAAAATAATGTTACCTTACTAGTGCTCAAAGAAATGTAAATTAAATAATGAGCTACAACTTGTAATCATTTAATTGTTATACTGAAAAGAATGATGATGTCCAGTGTTGGGAGGATATGGGGAAACAGGCCTTGTCACAAACATGGTTCTGTTTTCAGGCTTGGATAGCTGATAACTTGATACTTTGTATTTAGGTATCCATTTACCTATTAATAGAGTACTTTTACAGGCTCCAAGTGTGTTTTAGAATTCTCTGGATTCTTATATCCCTGCTCTAGTGGTTAGCATATTGCAGGTATTTAGTAAAATCTTGGGGTGGATTTTTAGTAAAAAACCTTATGTAGTCTTTAGTAGACTATCCAAGTCATTGATTTATTTAAAATGACAGAAATAGGAAAAAGATTTTACATCTTAAAAAAAAAAACAAAACTCTTCAGAGCTATAAACTGGATTTTATATGGAGGATTTACAAATATATCACTTTGGGGGATATTTTGATGGTTTTAGCTGAAAAGACTCTGTCCTTAACTATCATAATCTTAACCATTTTTACTCCCTAATTTAAAGCTATTTGTTTGACTGGGGTGGCTGATTTACTGTTCCTTCTATATTCTCCCCAAGCACATGTGATTTTTTTTTTTTTTTTTTTTTTAGTGGAAATAATTAGGATAAAAGAAACTTGTTTACAGCATTAGAGGAGCAGAGTGGTATTGTGGTAGGTCCAGGTTCTAGTCTGAATTTTGCCATTTCATACAGCCTTGGAGCCTGGACAAGCTTTGGAGCCTGGAACAAGTTACATAACCTTTCCTAAACTTTGCTCTTCTGCGAAAATAGGAACAACTGTTCCTGCCAAACTCCTAAAAAGCTGTATGGAGATCAAATGCAGCAATGTACATAGATGGGTCTTTGAAAATGTAAAGTATATACATACCAGTATAAGGCGGTAATGGTATTTTAAAATATTATTGTGATTAGAATTTTAGTCATATATTTAAGCTGAACAGTGTCACATAGTGTGGATACATTTCTCTTTGTATACAATCTGTGAACATTGTTGCTATCCAAGCCCTTCAGCGTGTAACCAGTGCTTTTCTAGTTAAGCCTGAAATCCCTGTGATTTAGCTCTGGTGATAGTGGGATAACTGAGTGGGGTCAGTGTTAAGTTTGTACTCTCTAAGGTAGAGACTTGTCTTGAATAAATCTATTCTGAAACTGTTTCACTGCACATCATTGATCTCAATAATTATTTATACAGTCTTCAGTTCTTACCTTTGCTTGCACTTGGTTGCACTTTGAACAGTTTCCACTTGGGGGTAGTGTTTCATTTCACAATTGAACAATTCTTTCTTTACTTAAGTATGGCCTTTGCCAGTTTGCTCTTGAACTTTCCCTTGCTTAGTTAAAAAGGGTCTTAATAGACTGTTAGCCGCATGTTTTAAAATCTTGATTTTTAAAAACTGTTTCCTGTCATTTGAGTAATTGTACAGAAATGAATAATTAATAGGAATTTAGTCTTGAGAAGCTTAACACTTTTTTTTTTAATCTCTGAGGGATAATGTAAGCCTTTTCCCCATTATTTTGTGTCTTTGCGGCATTTTTTATTTGCAGTAAGGCTGTTAAGACTATATTGTTAGAAAAAATATATCCCAGTCCACATTTTGAAAAACTCATTTCCTTTAAGAGTAAAAGCACATTAGGCTAGCTTTGCTTGGTACCATCCCTGTATCTCCCTTTACCACCCAACCCCACTTGCAGCCCTCACTCCAGCCCCCACCAAAAGAGAACCATTGTTGAAAAGAAAAAAAGATCTTGTGGGTTTTTCTTTTTTCCCCAGGTATGGTAATTATCCATTTGGTAATATTAAGAGACTTTAAATTTTAGTATATACCTCTATGCCATTTATTAATTAGTAATTTTTAAATTGTTATATTCTGCACAGTGTGCAATAACCCTACAAAAATGATCACTTTGCAATGCAAATTAATTCTTTATCCCAGGTATTTGTTTGAAATTCTGTTTTTTCCAAGTTATTTGGCATTGATCTATATATCTTTTCATTTGTTTTTGCATGTTATTTTGTAAATAATTAAATTATTGTATAAATTACCTTCGTTATCATATTATTTAGTTATGTTGGCTTTTATAAACTTTATGATGCAATTAGTGCATTAGTGTAGTTACCACATACTTAACTTTCAGTAGATTATAAACTCTGAGGATAGGCACCATTCTTATACATCTGTAGATTTCTGTAGATTTCCTTGCAAATAGTAAATGTGCAATTAATGTTTGTATCTATATAATTGGATATAGGGAGATGTTATGTGGTAAGTGTGGTCAGTTGTTAAACATATAAATTACATATATGCTATAAATTAATGACTGAACACATATTAGTTGTGTATGTAATTTTTGACCTCTTTCAATAAATAGTTTTTATTTCTTTTTTTGGTAGACCATGACACACTATGTTTTATAAAAATTCACGTGTGCTTCTCCAAGAGTTTAATATTGTGCTTGTTCTTTTTTTTTTTTTTTTTTATAAATTTATTTATTTATTTATTTTTGGCTGTGTTGGGTCTTCGTTTCTGTGCGAGGGCTTTCTCCAGTTGCGGCGAGCGGGGGCCACTCTTCATCGCGGTGCGCGGGCCTGTCACTGTCACGGCCTCTCATTGCGGAACACAGGCTCCAGACGCGCAGGCTCAGTAGCTGTGGCTCACGGGCCCAGTTGCTCCACGGCATGTGGGATCTTCCCGGACCAGGGTTCGAACCCGTGTCCCCTGCATTGGCAGGCAGATTCTCAACCACTGTGCCACCAGGGAAGCCCCGTGCTTGTTCTTTATCACCATTCCTGTAAACAAAGACCTTCTTGACGTGGAGAAGATATTTCACATTGTGTATTTAACCTTTCTTTCTTTCTTTCTTTCTTTTTAATTATGGTAAGAACATTTAATATGAACATTTAACAAATTTTTAAGTGTACAATACAGTATTATGCACTGCAGGCACTATGTTGTATGGCAGATAAGATCTATAGAACTTATTCATCTTGCATTATTGAAACTTTATGCCCACCGATTAGCAACTCCCCATTTTCTCCTCCCCCTAATCTTTGCAACCACCATTCTACTCTCTGATTCTATGAGTTTGACTATTTTAGGTACTTTGATGTAAGTGGAATCATGCAGCATTTGGCCTTCTGTGACTGGGTTACCATATTATCTTCAAAGCTCATCCATGTCATTACATATTGCAAAATTTCCTTCTTTTTTTAAAGGCTGAATAAATACATTGTATTTATGTACCACATTTTCTTTATCCATTTTTATCTGTCAGTTGATATTTAGATTATTTCTACATCTTGGCTATTGTGAATAGTGCTGCATTGAACATTTGGAGTGCTGTTGTCTCTTTGGTTCCTGATTTCAATTCTTTTGAATAAATACCTGGAATTGGGATTGCTGGATCTTGTGGCAGTTCTAGTTGTAATTTTTTGAAGAATGTCCATACTGTTTTCCTGTGTATTTAATCTTAAAAGTGATCTTTAGGTTTTTTTCTTTTCTTTCTTTTTGCTAAAAGTGGGTTGAATCATGGTCTTTTTCTTTCTAAAAAAGGAGAAGCATTGCACAGTTAAAAATTTCATGACATGAACCTGTGTTTAAATATTTTTCTGCTTCATATCTATATATATATATATATATTTTCATATCTATATTTAAAAACAAAGAGGCATGTTTTGAAAGTACGTATCTCATGGTGTGTTCAGTAAGATGGGAATATAGTAGTAGGGAATTAGGAAGTTGACTGAAGAAATACACTAATAATATAATTTCATTTCCAACTCATATTTTTAAGGTCTAGAACTGAATTCTTATTTGTTTATTTTTGCATTGCAGTGAATGATCTAGGAGGGGACTTCATGGGAGTTGGTAAAGGCTCCTTAGCTGCTGATAAGGTTGTTGAAGAAATAAGAAGGAAAGGCGGAAGAGCAGTGGCCAACTATGGTACAATATTTGAGAGAACTATACTGCTTGTTTTATATTTCCTCCACTGATGCTGTTTCTCATGTTAATAAGTATTGAGCAAATATCTTGGCATTCCAGTATAATTATGAAATTAGATTTTACCTAAGTCTGCCAAAGATGTTTAGTGACGTATTTTTTAAACTTTTGATGTAGATTATTTCATGAGTCTAACTTTTATTCAGTTGTCTATTTAATATTTTTAATAATGAGCGCATGATATAATCAGTACATTACTGTAGATGTGAATATGAATATGGTCTTTTCTTAAAAGACCTGCCTTAGCTAAAAGGTCTTATGTATTTCTACAGAGTAACATTAAATTCTTCGTTTTAAAATTGCTTTTAAAAAACCTTTCTTAAAGTAATATAGTGTAAGAAGTGAAGTGCCCCCTTTCTGCACCCAGCCTTCATATTACATTCTGCACAGGTGATCATTGCTGTATGCAACTTTCTTATCTCTATGAAAACGTAAGAGTCAAAGTTAGGCATTAGAAATAAAGACAGCAAATACAACCTTTATGTTTGATGTATTGATTCTAATAGTATTTGTAAGGAATCCTCTTGAGTAGATTTACTTTAAAAAGCTAGTGCTTACTGACTTTTCTGCAAATTAGATTGTTTTTATGGACCAGGGAGAAAATTAGATTGCCAGTGACTTTATTCTGAAATTTTAGAGGAAAGGAAATAGGATATGATTTGTTTTGAGAGTTCAAGGGAATAATGAGACAGACATTTTAGTATCTTATTTCCACATTGAGAGTCTAGAAAAATGTTTTCAACTTAAAAAAATTTCTGGGGTTTTAAAACCTATTTTGTAAAGATAAAGATTTCAGACTCTCTTCCCTGCCCCTCAGTTTTGATATTCAACCTGTATCAATCAGGATTCAGTCAAGAAAACAGAAGCCCCTCTCGGTTTTCCAAGTGTGAAGGGTTTTATACAAAGAATTAGAGACTTACCATTGGAAGGTCTGGGCAGGTGCATGTCAGGGAAACTGTCGATGACCATCGCAGCTTGTGGCAGGTGGTTTTCAAGAGCTCACCTGGATGTGCTGTCAGTCTCACATCTGCCGCCTGCTCACAAGATTGCCTGCGTTTACAGTCTCTTCCTACTTTTCCTCCCTTTAAGCGAGTATCTCCTTTTGGCAGATCTAACTCAGGAGCTTATGGGTCCCAGGGAAGGGACCTGGCTCCCGCTGTGATTGCAGAGGAAGTAGAAAGAGGCAATGGTGATGTTGAGTTGACAGCTGACCATTTGACACACAGCTCTGGGGATATGAGCCCTTCTCCTGGGCTGATTAGCAGAAAATCACAAATCCGTAATATTTCATTGAGCTTTTCTTTTTGTAGTTAGTATTACAAAAACAGTAGGTTTGTTTTCCAAATGTAGTGATACAGAATTGAACATGCTTTTTCAAATTAAACACGCTTCTCCTTCCCTCCCTCTGAAAGTCTCATTTGCATCCTTAAGGGGAAGTGCTTATGTGGCTATTTAAAATTCAACAGAAATGAAATAAAATAGATTATTCCATTTGTCGTACTAGCCACACTTCAGGAGCCACATGTGGTTTGTGGTTACCATGTTAGTGCAGAAATAGAGCATTTCCATCCTCACAGAAAGTTCTGTTGGACCATGGTGTCTTGGATATTATTTGTCAAATACTTCTCATTTACCCCCTCTCTCTTTTTTTTTTTTTTGGTAGGTTAAAGGATTGCCTTAGGGACTAAATTTCTTTTGTAACATGTATCATTTATATTTTAGTTTGTTACGTGCCTGCAATATAAATGCATTTTCCTTGGAAATGAGTTCTGTTGAATGAATAGTATCTGTCATGTGCTCTGAGCCACAGAATTTAGAAGTCCTTTGTAAGGGATATTACTGAAGTTTTGTCCTAATTTCCCTTTCCCTCAGATTCAGTGGACGCAGGAGAGAAGGTTGTGAAGACAGCACTGGATGCTTTTGGAAGAATAGGTAATGTTTCTTTGCATTTATGGTACTAACAGAGCAGCTTCTACCTTTCTAATGAAATATTTTTTATTTCACTTTTGTTTATTAAAAACTCTTTTTTGGTAATCAAATTTTTAGATTTGTTTTAAATTTTAATTTTTTTACATACCCTAATCTTATTCCACAAAGGGCTTGAGGTGACAGTTTTTATGCATGTATGTGTTGAGTTTGTTTTATATTTTTTTGTACTTTAAGAGCCTTTAAAAAAACTTGTAAGTATTCTCTAAGTTTCCTTTTTATAATAATTTAATCATACCCCAAATATATTTAGAAAATAAAAAATAAATCAGTATTTTGGCAATAGAGGAGCCAGTGGAATATTTTAGATAATTATAATGATTCAGATGAAAATGATTCAGTATCTTGCAAATTAATTAAGATGAATTATATAAAATAAAAATCTTCACTTTTAAGAAGCATTTCAAGCATTTCAAATATATTGTTTAATTTTCCTGACTTAGTCCCATACATTGTTAGTAAAAGGTTATTGAATTACTAGAGGGAAACTACTGCAGATAAGCCCAACGTGTTTATAATCTGAAAAATGTTAATTTTTGTAGTTTGAATGTGTTTCCCCCCCCCCCTTTTTTTGGTCTAGCATATATATTTTTCTAGCTATATTTGGTTGAGCTTGTGAGAGACATGTTCACATAGTGTCTGACACAGGGATAGAGACCACAAAGTTCTGAAGTCATAAGGTGAAAATAGCCACAAGATGGTGGTTGAACCTTAAGAAACAATCCCTTCTATTTTATAGTGAGAATGCAATTATGTATGAAGACAGGCCATCAGTTTCTCACTCTAATGGTTTCCTTTCTGGGCTTTTGACTTTTGAGTGGCAAGGAAAAATCTTTTAAACTTTTAACTTTCCCTATGAATTTTGAAGTTAATTGAGGGATGGTTTACGATTACCACTGAATTCTAAGAACCTAAGAGTTGTGTGACTGCTAATTCTGTAAATAAGCTCACAGAAATTTGGCAGGAGGTAGAGGTGGAAACATTTAGGTATGCAGACTTGAGAGGAAAGAACTGCTATAATGGGGTACTTATTGTGCTTTTGTGAATCCGATTTTTTTTTACTATAGGTATAAAATTGTGTTCTGCTAGCACTTGTTACCTATTATATCTACTTTTCCATGGGCAGGGGGGAGGCAGGGAACGCTTTTGAAAGAAATGTGTTGTAAGCAAAGGCAAATTAATATGCTTGCTTTTATATTTGTGACTTGAATATTTTTATATTGTAGATGTTGTGATCAAAAATGCTGGGTGAGTATTTCTTTTTAAATTTCCAATAAAGTAATGTACATGCAAACTTTTTTTAAGTGTTGACTTTCTCTTCTCAACATATATAATATCAGTTTTTTAGAATTTTGAGGGACCGTTCCTTTGGTAGAATAAGTGATGAAGACTGGGGTAAGTTATTTTAAATATACGTTCTCTGGAACATACTTATCCATTTAGCCTTCTAATATTTGATACATTTCCACACTTAAGGAAAAACTTGCTTCTACCTATTTTTGCTTCTGCTAATATAACTGATGATGAGTAAGCTTTACAACTGAAAATGAACAGTTGGAAGAAAAGGCTTTTGTGACTTCGTTCGTTTCCCTTTTTCTCTTTGAGAGATTGTCAGCGTTTTCTTGCAGTATTAGTTGTTTCTAACAGCCTTTTGCATGCTTGTCTGGCTGTGTGATTCTTATTTCAAGAGCAAGAGTAGGCTGTGGAAGAGAGTCTGAGGCACTAAAAACGATGGAGATCTGAGAACTGGGTGGGAAAAACCTAGATATAATTTTGAAACTTCTAATAAGTAGGAAAATTTTCCATTAGGAATGTCATGTTGGAAAGATTGAGTTTAGATGATGAACAGTCACAGTTATAAAATTTTTTTATCCTGTTTGCTCTTTTTTGCCCTTACTTTCATTGGCTATCAGAACTAAAACAAGCATTGGTGGCTGCGACGGTGGCAGGCATGGTAACTGAGATGAATTACATCATTGTTTATAGAGTGTGTTTCTGGGAAATATTGCCAGAAGTTCTTTTGGAAGAAGGAAGATATCTTTCTGACTTAGAATTAAGCAAAGACGGCTTTTAGCTTCCAATTCCCTTGTAATAACTGGAGAAAAAAAGGAGCTGAGAAAGATAGAATTTGTTGGCAGAGGGGACTTAAGTGGGTGCTTTGCTTTGAGCTCTGATGGGGCTGGAGTGTGTCCTCTTCTGGTTTCATCAGAGTAAGATTAAATCTGGAATTGTTTGTTTATCTGCATCATCCTCCAAGTTGTCTGTTCATTAGATTGACATTTCAGAAAGCAGGCTTCTCTGTCTCTCTTTTTCCCTCTTTCCCTCCCCCTCTTTCCTACACCTCCACGCCCCGACCCCCAGCTCTCTCTAACTCATTTGCAAATCCTGTTAAAAATAGGGATTTAGGGATATACTGAACATTTTATAAACATTTCTTGATGAAGAACTGAGTGGTTTTTGATTATGCTTTAACTAACGTTTGTTTTGAGTCCCAATTATGTATGTAAAATTCTTGGTTATTTGTATTATGAATTTTTATATAAAATAGGCAAAAATTAAAGATGGCATTGCACTTAGATATGCATAGGCATCGTATTTAGGTGGCATTATATTTGTGATAAAGTTAGATATATTAGATAATAATCTAATCATAAATTATAGGCAAAATAGGTATGAATTATTGATTGGTTATGTAACTGGAACTAAAGCAAAAATGATTACTCAGAGTGCAATGTGACAATAGCTGATTTTGAATGCTAGGTATAAAATGAACATCTTTGTATAAGTAAGTCTTTGCTTATGTTGATTCTGAGATAGGTCTGTCTAAATTTGACAATATTCATGATAAAAATGTCTTGTTTTAGATATCATCCAGAGAGTTCATTTGCGGGGCTCATTCCTGGTGACCCGGGCAGCGTGGGATCACATGAAGAAACAGAAATTTGGAAGGTAGAGTTGTATGTGGCTGTCAAGGGGGTTTGGAGATGCCGTGTGTGGGTTCTTATGTCCAGAGGAAAAGAATTGCTTTGACGTTGAAAAATACACCTTCAGATATGCACAGGCTTTTTAAACGTAGTTTTGGAAGATGCCTCCCCGTTACATTGGTGTCAGTCATAGATTAGCGAGGTGGACAACTTAGTATTTCTTTTCACCTCCTACTTTTCATTATTAATGATTCTCCTGCTATTCTCTGATATTTTAGCAGTACAAACATTGAGGATTCAGCAGTACTTTATTCTCTAACCAAAATATCATTTTTTGTGCCCAGTGACCAACTGGGGAGAGATGAGTGGCTGTTTTCTACTGGCTGACACTGGTCAGACATGAGTTAGTCTTTGTAAACTAGGAACGGTAAGACTCTTATAGTTGCGTCTGTGTGACTCAGACGTGGCAGACCTAGTAAGTGGCCCCATGCTCTCTAACATAAAAGTTATTCCTGTTAACTCAGGGTTCACACACATCTACTAGAAGTAAATTGCGTGTGATATCTGTTCTTATTGGAGAGTTCTAGTATATCTTGATACTAGCAGTTTCTGAAAGTCAATGATAGGATTTACTTGTTCTACTAAGTAGAGTAAGTGAGATTAGGTCAGATTATGAGATGGTATTATTTAATATGAGGCATTTAATATTATCCAGAAAGGGAAAGGAGCAAAGTTCTGAGGACTAAAGAATTAGAACTTCATGATCTAATATTTCTTACTAAAATTTTAACTTGTAAATTGGCAGTTTATTTTATGTTTATAAATACTTATTGTTTTCAGTACATAATGAATATACATTCTTACACTTGAATTCATTTGATCCTGACCAGGGATTCTTTCTAAAACAATAAAATCTCACAGTTGAATTTTGAGAGATTACTTTTATTATTTATATTAATTTAGATATATGAATCATGACTTTAAGAACCTAATGGCAGTATACAGAGTTGCTTTTGACAGGTATAATAGTAATGAAAAAAAAAATGCTTAGAGTTGCAACATTATCAAAATATAGAAAAGTTGATGTTGAGAGATTGATTTTCCTTTTAGGATCATCATGACTTCATCGGCTTCAGGAATATATGGCAACTTTGGCCAGGCAAATTATTGTGCTTCAAAGCTGGGTCTTCTGGGCCTTTCAAATTGTCTTGCAGTTGAAGGCGAGAAAAGCAACATTCATTGTAACACTATTGCCCCTACTGCTGGATCACGGTTGACCCAGAACATTTTGCCTGATGGTAAGTAGTTTAGTTTTTTTTTAATGCTGTTCCACACATACCTGTGTGGCGTGAGCTTTGTAAAAGTATTTAATTTTTTGAGTAGCTAAAAAAATTTCCTTACAATTTAAAAAAGCATAATGTGTAGTTTATGTTCATTATAGAAAATTTAGGAAAGCACAAACAAACAAAATGTGACCCATAATTCTACCACACTCAGCTAAACTTTTTCTCTTTGTGTAGGTAGACATACATACATTTTTTCTTTACAGAATGAGGTAATACCATTCTTACTGGTTTATAATAATAATTATTTAAAACAATTAATAGATTGTTTTTTAGGGCAGTTTTAGGTTTATAGAAGAATTGAGCAGGTAGTAAAGAGAGTGCCCATATACTCCTCCTCCCACACAGTTTTACATCAGTGTGCTACATTTATTACAGTTGATGAACCAGTATTGATCAATGTTTATTTATTTATTTATTTATTTATTTGGCTGCACCGGGTCGTTGAGGCATGTGGGATCTTTCGTTGTGGTGCGTGGGCTTTTCTCAAGTTGTGGCACGTGGGTGTTCTCTCTCTAGTTGCGGCGCATGGGCTTCAGGGTGCGTGGGCTCTATATTTTGTGGCACGCTGGCTCTCTTGTTGAGGCACGTGAGCTCGGTAGTTGTGGCACCCGGGCTTAGTTGACCCTCGGCATGTGGGATCGTAGTTCCCTGACCAGGGATCGAACCCGCATCCCTGCATTGGAAGGCAGATTCTTTATCACTGGACCACCAGAGAAGTCCCTGATTGATTATCATTAACTATAGTTAATAGTTTACTTTAGGGCTCACTCTTTAGGTTGTATGATTTTATGCGTTTTCACAAATGCATGATGTTACGTACCCACGATTCTAGATCATACAGAATGGTTTCACTCTAAAAATCCCCTGTGTTCCATCTCTTCATCCTCTCCTCTTTTTCCCAAATGACTGGGAGGATTGAAGCTCATTTCTTTTTATCACTACATAATATTACATGGTATGTAGGTGCCACAATTTGTTTTTTCATTCACCTATCGTGGAACATTTTGATTGTTTCCAGTTTTTGACAGTTGTGAGTGAAGCTGCTATAAACATTCATGTGCAGGTTTCTGTGTGGACGTAAGTTTTCAACTCATTTGGGTAAATATTAAAGAGGATAATTGCTGGATTGTATGGTAAGAGTGTCTTTAGCTTTGTAAAAATTTCCAAACTGTCTTCAAAAATGGCTCTATCGTTTTTCATTCCTACTAGCAGTCAGTGAGAGTTCTTGTTGCTCCACATCTTTGCCAGCATTTATTATTGTTAGTCTTTTGCATTTTAGTTCTTTTAATAGGTGTATAGGGTATTTCATTGTTTTAATTTGCAGTTCCCTAATGACTTATGATGTTGTGCATTTTTTTCCTGTGCTTATTTGCCATTTATTTGTCTTCCTTGGTGATGTGTCTGTTCTTATTTTTTGCTTATTTTTAAATTGGGTTCTTTGTTTTCTTCTTCTTTTTTTTGGGGGGGGGTTCTTTGTTTTCTTGTTGTTGAGTTTTAAGAGTTCCATGAATATTTTGGAAACAAGTTCTTTATCAGATATGTGTTTTGCAAATATTTTTTCTCAGTCTTTAGCTTGTTTTTTAATTCTCTTTAGTCTCTTTCACTTTTGAAGGATAATTTCACTGGGTACAGAATTCTGGGTTGGTAATTTTTTTCTTTCAACACCTGAAATCTTTCACTCCACTCTTCTTTTGCTTACATGGTTTCTGAAGGAAAGTCTGACATAATTCTTTCCTTGTTTCTTTATGCATAAGGTATTTTTTCCCCCTCTGTGTTCCTCCAAGATTTTCTCCTTGTTTTTTCCGCAGTTTGAATATAGTATGCATAATAATAGGTGTAGATATTTGGCAATATTCTACTTGATGTCTTCTGAGCTTCCTGGATCTGCGGTTGGTATCTGTGATTAACTTTGGAAAATTCTCAGCCATCACTGCTTAAAATATTTCTTCTGTTGTTTTCTTTTTTTCTTCTACTTCTGGTATTCCCATTATGTGCCTGTTCTATCTTTTTATTTTAATTAATTAATCGATTAATTTATTTGATTGGGCCGGGTCTTAGTTGCAGCAGGTGGGCCCCTTTAGTTGCAGCTTGCAGGCTCCTTAGTTGTAGCTTGCAAGCTCCTTAGTTGCAGCACGTGGGCTCCTTAGTTGTGGCATGCAAACTCTTAGTTGCGGGATCTAGTTCCCAGGCCAGGGATTGAACCCGGGCCTCCTGCATTGGGAGCGTGGAGTCTTAACCGCTGCGCCACCAGGGAAGTCTCAATGTATCTTTTGTAATTATACCACAGTTCTTGGATATTCTATTCCCTTTTATCTTTTTGTCCTTTTTTCTCTTTGCATTTCATTTCAGTTTGGGAAGTTTCTATTGACATATATTCAAATCAAGCTTACTGATTTTTCTTTTTTCATTTCAAAATGTTATATTGTTTTTGTTTTTTAGCATTTCCTTTTGATTTTTTTAGCATTTCCTTCTGTCTGCTTACAGTAGTCATCTGTTCTTGTAAGTTGTCCACTTTTCTCCATTAGAGCCCTTAGCATGTTAATCACAGTTATTTTAAACTCCTAGTTTGAAAATTCCAAAATCTCTGCTATATTTCAAGCTGGTTCTGAGGCTTGCTTTGTCTCCTCAGCCTGTACTTTTCTTGTCTTTTAGCATGCCTTGAAATTTTTGTTGAAAACTGAACATGATGTATTGGGGTAGTAGAAAGTGTGGTATACAGAGCTTTATTGTGAGGTTTCATGTTTATCTGGCTAGGAGTTAGGTTGCGTTTATTGGTTGCTGTAGCTGTTGGTGTCAGAGGCTACAGTTTCCTCTTTGTCGTTGTTTTTGTGTCCCCTGTTGTCTTTGGGTTTCCCTAGGTACTCTTTGTGTTTGCAGCTCTCTCAGTTGTAATCCACTGTTGTTATACTGGAGGCCTGTTGAAGTGGCTGTAAATTATGGCGAGGGGAAGTGTTCTATAATCTTATGATTAAATCCGCAAGTTTTTTAGCAGGTCAAAGTCTCTGGACTCTGAGCTTCAGTAGAGTTTTTTAGCCTTTTTTTTTTTTCTCCCCTTATTTGAGACAGGAAGGCTAGAGGAGTTCCACTAGTCTAATTGCTCTTCCCTTAGGTCAAATAAGGCTCTGGTAGCTTCCCTTGAGGATAGGCCTTTGTTAAGGAGAACAGAATGCTCTGGGCATATTTCAAAATGATTTTGTCTTATTGATTTATTTATTTTGTTACCCTCTCCCTTTTTCTCTGTAACATTTCAAAGCAAATCTTAGATGTTGCATTTCACCTAATAAATACTTGGAAATGTGTCTCTAACAGATATGGACATTATAACCACAATGCCAATATCACACCAAATAAAATAATTCATTACCATTGTCTAATACCAAATTTATATGGAAACTTCCTCGTTATCTAAAAAATATCGTTTTAGAGTTAGTTTATTCCACAATGGTCTAAACAAGGTTCACAGTCGTTTTGTTACTGTATCTCTTAAGTTTTATTTAACATATAATAGTTCATTCTCCTTTTTGAAAAAGTGCCAATTATTTGTTGAAGAAACCGCGAGTTCATTTGTCCTGAAGACTATTCCTCATTCTTGATTTGGATTGCCTTTGCACTTTTGTGGAAAATCAGTTGACCATGTATGTATGTGTGGGTCTATTTCTGGATTGTTTGTTCTGTTGTATTGATCTCTGGGCCTGTCCTTTTACCAATACCATGATGTTTTGATTACTATATTTTTATAGTAAGTCTTGAAATCAGGTAATGTGAGTCTTCCAACTTTGTTCTTTGAAAACATGAAATATAAAGTTGTAAATTTAAAAATTTAAATGTATGATTGAGAGCCAATGCTTATTTATTTAGTTATATAAGAAATAGAATACTTGACTGGTGGAAAACTGTATGGTTTTTGATACTCCTGGTTTTAACATATATCTAAAAAGAAAATATCTGTAATACTTTAAAAGTAGTTTCTGTGAAACAGTACAAAACAATTGATGAGTGAAATTACTTTAGAATTAGCTGCTTCATGGCATACAAATGCTTATTCACAGTACCATTTTACTTTCCACGTTTGAGCTAACATTCATTTTAGAACTTGGGATTTGTAATACCAAGTATGTACTTGCTAGCTTTTCCTAAGAGCTGTGCCTAACCAGTTTGCTTTAGTGTAGAATAGCTATTTGTACCTGAGATCTAATTTTTTTTTTCCTTTTCTTTTGTCAACAGGGCCATTTAAAAAAGTCCCTTATTTTAAAAAAAACTTGATACTCTCATATCTTATTGAAGGAATTCTTGTTAAAGAACTGGATTATTTAAGTATAATGCTACATATATGCACAACAGTGTAGGTTACTGGCAAGAAGTAAAGCATCAAAATGTAATGCATAGTCATGAACTCACTGCTCAACCCAAGAATTGGAACATTACTTGCATCTAACTTTATACCTTCTATTCTGTTCCTCTGCTTCATGCCAAGAGGTAACCACTATTTAGAATTTTATGCGTATCATTTCTGTGCTAGACTCCTACCTTAGTCACTTTTTGCCATTGGCTGTAGACTTTCTTGGGGAAGCAGCAAGTTTCCAAGAAAATATTGAAAACTTGAGCTTTTAAATTTGCTTTCCTTTGGGAATGTAGCTTCCATTAATTTTGACCTCTAGAGATGTTAGGTCACTGTTTAATGTAGTATCTTTTATGCCCACCAAACCCTAGTGAAAGATGTTTGGAGAATAAGATCTACTTTAGGCAAATAATTTAATCTTTCTGGACCTGCTTTCTCTTCTGTAAAGGAAGAGAGTTGTTACAGATCATTTTTAAAAGCCCTTCAGATTCTGAATTCCTGTTATTTTAAATTTTGGTATTTATTACTTTTTTATAGTTTAGAAAAAGCCGAAAATTTATTTTGCCTCAGCATTTTTCCTCTTTTCCTCTGAAATATTAACTTACAGGCTGTCAAAGGAATTATTTGTTAAAGAACCAGGTGTTATGGGTAATGTGCGGAGACATTTGCAATTTCATTTCCCCCTTTGAAATATATTTGAAAAATGGAAAGTCATGTATGTGACTTACATGTTTCTTACATGAAATGAAACATAATCTTAGGATGAATACCCATGAACTAACTTCCCAAGCTGTATTAGTTATTTACTGCTGTGTAATAAATTACTTCAAATTTTGTGGATTAAAACAACAAGTATATATTATCTCACAGTTTCTGGGGTCAGGAATACTGTAAAGTGAAAGGTTCTTAGAGCTGCTCTTTAATTTACAGGGACTGTAAATGTCATCTTTGTCACTTTAAAATATAAAACTGTATTTTGTCCCTTCACAGTTAAAATTTACATTTATTTGATTCTTTAAAGATTATAAGATGTATTTACAAATCGTGTCTCCTTTGAGCCTTGCAACAACTTAGTAGAATAGGCAGGTAACGCATTTTAATTACCATCTTACAGATGCAGACACACGTCCAAGAGAGTTGAGCACTGTGCTCAATGCCCTAAATTGCCTACATGGCAGGGCCAGCAGTAAAATCTAGGTGTTCATGCTCCTTGTGTAGTACCTTTCTGCTCTGTTAAGTTGCTCACAGAAGGTATGCAACAGGAAAATATTTCTTACACTTTGTGACTCATCAGTCACGGTTGCAAGGTCCATTTTACATCATCTTACTGCCATTACAGTTGTCAAGGCTGTTTTGTAGTTTTCTAGCTTCTGGGAGAGCAAAATAGTTTTGGGAATGAATGGTATCTAAGTTCATTATGCTATGTATGCCTTTGCTCACCAGTCTTTGCCAAGGCAGCTTTAACTTGTCTTCTAAACAGTACGTTACCCATCTTGGAAGGGGATATCTGATGCCTTCTGTGTTAGAAACCTGAATGTCTCCATTGGGATGAAAAGATTCTTCTGAAAGCCTTGGATGTTAATACTAATTATTTATGTATATCTAATTTTTTTCTTATTTATTTAAAAAGTCTCTGAACCTATAATTTTATAAGTGAGGAATTTTCAGAAAGTAAAATGATTGATTGAATATGTATATATTCTTATTGATAGTTTTTTTTTTTTTTTTTTTGGCTATTTATTTCAGATCTTCTGGAAGCTCTGAAGCCAGATTACGTGGCACCCCTGGTCCTTTGGCTTTGCCATGAGAGTTGTGAGGAAAATGGTGGCTTGTTTGAGGTATTCTGCACCTTTGCACTTTCTCCCAAAGCAATATTTGTGTAATTAAATATAAAAAATCATTCAAAAATCAGTATTTTCCAGTTGTTCACATTTGTAAAAATCTGCATCAATTGGTATCACTTGTATATTTTTTAATATTATGTATGTGTTACAGTTAAGGAACAAGTATGACTAATGTCCTTTTTTGAGAAAGTAACAGCAACTTTGTAAATTGTTCTTCCCTAGTTCTTCATTTCTGATATTCTTGTCAAATGAAAATGTGACTGGCTGGTTTGATGTGTTTAGTCAGATACAGAAAGTCTCATTTGGTTAGAGATGCTGAGTAGTAAAGTGAAGGGACAGAGGTGGTGGTTTAAAGTCAGCCAGGCCAGGTTTTGATTTCTTGCTCTGGTAATTGCTGGCTCGCTGGAATATTGTACAGATTAACCTCCCTGAGTTTTAGTTTTCTTGGGGTTTTGTTGTGAGAACTGGAGATCATATTTTTAAACTCTTAGCCTACCTAGCAGTCACCCCTCAATTTTAACTATTATATCAGTATAGCAGGAATTCAGTCTGGGTATGATAGATCAGTAAACACAACTTACTATTTGTATTAACTTTAAAAATAAACTTTGCTATGTTTCCCTATTGCAAAGCTTTACATGTTTGCTATAAAAATAAAAACCACACATAATCCTACCATCCAGTGAGGTTCAGTTTTCACTCTATAATCAAAGTCCCTTTAGATTTCCTTATGCTGTTTTATATATTTTTTGGTCCTCATTTGAGTTTGATCTCTTTTTTCTTTTCTAGCATAAACTGTTATATTTTAGACCACCCCCCTTTATTTGATTCTCTGTGGTAATATAATAATAAACCTGTTGCATGCAGAATACATGACATCCAAAGATATTTCTTGGTAGCAAAATTACCTGGCTCAGTTTGAAGTGAATGATATATTAGCCTGATTTATTTGAATAAAAAGCTGTTTAGTAAATGAAAAACAGTCTACACCTGTCTATGCAGAGATAGGCACCTCTGCTTTCTTAATCACAGTCGTTGATTGTGAATTGTGGAAAATTAGAGGTGGAAAGAACTTTACAACTCTAGATTTAGAGAAGAGAAATTTAATAATATCAAGCCATGTGGAGCTCCAAATTTGGTCTGCCTGTCTTTTATCTCATTAAGGAATTAAACAAAAATTCTTTGTCTTTTACATTTATATTTGTTATTAATTCTGTGACCAAAAATAATATATGCTTTTTGTAGAAAACTTCAAATATATAGGGGAGTTTATAGAGGAAAATAAAAATCACCCACATTACCACTATCGAGAGATAACTCCTGTTAATATTTTTATGGATATTCTTTTCCAGTCTTTTATTAGATGTGCATTTTACACGAGTAGTCTTTTTATTTTAGGTATACAATTTACACACATACCCAGACATGCACAGATAACTAGGATAATGCTGTAGATGAAGTTTTGTATGTTGTTCTTTTATTTTACTATACTGTGAACAGTTTTAGTAAGGGACATTTGCTGTGTGAGATTGAGTGCAAAATACAGTAAGAGCGGTGTGTAATATCCTGACTTAAACCTTGAATGTAAATTGACACTTTGTTTGCCAAGTTTTGATAGATATCTAGAGTGGCAGATAGAGATTTTTTGGATCGACTGGAGCTGTCGTTTCTAGCACCTGCGAGGAGTTTGCAGCTTGTTGCTTCACTCCCCAAATATGATAAAAGATGATATTTTTCTTGCCTGTTATCAGTACCACTGCCACTTTAACTACTCTGACAGCATCAAGGCCGATTGTCCTGTTAATATACGTAAAGGAATGAGTGATTTTTAAAAAGCCATACCCTTGAGCGTAGAGCCACTGAGAAGTGTGCTGTCTGCTGGTACAGTTTCTTCTGTTATATGCATGTGGAACACTGTAGTTGTGGTGTTTGAAGATATGACAAACAGATTTTCTTACATCAGACATTTTCTTCTGAGGATTTCCTTGAATGGCTTCTAGAAAAAATACCATCTTTCTGTACGGTGATTAATGTATTTGGTCATTTGCCATATTTCTATATAAAGGTGTTTCATTAAAATGAGTATATGTAGTTCATTAAGTCAAATCCTGGCTTTATTTTTCTTGGCTTTTTATTTTTTTTGATTCATTAAGTCTTTCTAGAAGGACATGTATTTCAAGTGATGTGCTGGGCAAATTTGGTATTTATATTGTTTAACCTTCATGGTTACTTCATGAAGAGTGTATTATTATCCTGATTTTATATAAGGGGAATCTTGAGTTTAGGGAAGTCAAATTATTTGACCAGGAATCAGACAGCTAGTCTGTAGAAGAACTGGTATCGCACCTTGGTTTCTGTGCAAAGGCATGCTTTTCTACTACATGCATTTCTGCTATATCGTGTTGCTTTATTTTTCTACTCTGATAACATGAATAGTGCAAAGTCATGCCGGCCAACGGAGTTTTGTAGAGCTGCATTATTTTCATCCATTGTCATCTAGCATTCGGATACTCGTAAAAAGATAGCTGCCTGTTTTGTTAATTTCATAAAAATTCTATTAGTAATTTCACATTAGATGGTATAACTTCTTCCTCCTCTTTTTGGTAGGTTGGAGCAGGATGGATTGGAAAATGTAAGTCCCTTTTGGTTTTTGGTTTGCCATACATTATTTCCATATCTTTAAACCTGCATATCCAGGTAGAGCTGGGTAAAGACCTTGTCAAATGCCGAACCATTGGATTTAGTGCACGCATAATCAAACTCAAACATTGTTATAGCAACAGGTCTTCTAAAACATGGAAGTTGTCCTGCAGGCCTGTGGTATTTTCAAGGATCTTTTCAGTTTTTTTCCTATTAGCAGTGCTTATTCAATACTTGTCCTGTCCTATTCAGAACTGGCTGTTTTTTCAGACAGCACAGTCTCTCTCTATATTGATATTTGTCTTCCCATGTCTCCGGCACCCCACATGCTTGTTCAGCAGAGTAGTGAGTGGGAGGGAGGGCGTTTTTTGAAGATGGGAAGAGCTCTGTCCTAGGCAAGTTCTCCAATTCTCTCAGTGATTCTTTTCTTCCTTGGAGCATGAGACATCAGAAGGAGACAGTGGGGAATCACACTGGACAGCTTTCTAGAAGAGAAATTGCAGCTGATCTATAGAAATTATTCTCCTTCAGCCCAACAGTAAATTCATCTGGCTTAAGTCCTCTTTTCCCCCAGTTCTTAAACCTTGTGAGCTCCAGATTGGATAATTACTTTATGGTGTTTAAAAAAAATTGTGAACATTCCAATATCCCAATTCAAGTTTTCAGTTGGATGCTGGTATCAAAATTAATTGAATTATTTAAAAGGCTGCCATTACTGGATGACATTGTTACAACATATTGTAGAATATTATTAATGACTGTTCTCTAAGTTATGAAGTAACTTATTCAAACATTTTTAAGTGTCTTATGACATCTTTTAAGAAAGGAAGATCAGTTGTTGCAATAAAAGCTGTATATGGGACATTATCAATAAGAAACCTCTAGAAGCTTCTGTCATTCCCCAGGACAAATCTTCAATTTAGTAATCATCAAAGTCTGACCATTCTGTTTAAATAAGGTTCTGTTTATTCCTCAGGCTTTTTAAAAAAGACACAATGTTAAAAATTATCTTCATGGAACTTACGCAGCAATGATGATTTTTGTGAATCTGGGCAATCTAGTTGACTTCCCATGGACAAGGAGGAAGAGCAAAGGGAGGAAACGGGAGAACTATGTGGGGTTGTCTGATATATTAATTTGATTATCTGGAGTCTTTGGCCTGTTATCACCACTAGTTTTCAGTTTGCTATTCAACAAAGCTCTACTCTGTTCTGTTACCTTAAAGTGTATTATCTAAGTGATCTGTGGTGATGAAGACAGTCTTTTGGTGTGCTTATATATAATTTAACTTTCTGATTCAGCATTTCATCCTACCTTTAGTAGTATCTAGCATAGTCAGAGGAGGGAGAGGTTTTCCCTTCAGCTTCAAATATTAGAAAAAGAAATTTGACATCCTAATGGGTTTGTTATTCTTTTAAAAAAAAATTTGTAGTAAAAATCTTTAGAAGTTAGAATCTTTTTTCCAAATTCCATTTTTCTTGAAGTTAAAAAAAAAAATTCAGGGGACTCATGAATTCTGCTTTCTGTCTCGCTCTTAAACTGTGTGTTCAGTATCTTAGTTTTGTTTCTATAACCAGTACGATGGGAGCGGACCCTTGGAGCCATTGTAAGACAGAGGACTCAGCCAATGACTCCTGAGGCGGTGAAGGCTAACTGGACGAAGATCTGTGACTTTGATAATGCCACCAAGCCTCAGAGAATTCAAGGTAAAGAGTCCCAAGTCAGTTCGGTCCTGGTTGGGTAATCAGAGGCAACAAATCATTCTCTTCTCTTATGGAATTGTCTTCTTAATTGTGATAACTTAGATGCTCAAATCATCTACAGTACATTTTCTGCTCCAGTAGGTATTAGAACTCTCCAATTTAAGATATGTATGTTACTCCCACTGTCAGTTTTTCAGTTTTCTTTTTTTTTTTTTTTTTAAAGGATTTTCTTATTTATTTATTTATTTATTTATTTTTTTGGCTGTGTTGGGTCTTCGGTTCGTGCGAGGGCTTTCTCCAGTTGCGGCAAGCGGGGGCCACTCTTCATCGCGGTGCGGGGACCGCTCTTCATCGCGGTGCGCGGGCCCTTCCCTATCGCGGCCCCTCCCGTCGCGGGGCACAGGCTCCAGACGCGCAGGCTCAGCAATTGTGGCTCACGGGCTCAGCTGCTCCGCGGCATGTGGGATCCTCCCAGACCAGGGCTCGAACCCGCGTCCCCTGCATCAGCAGGCAGATTCTCAACCACTGCGCCACCAGGGAAGCCCCAGTTTTCTTATGATCCTGATTTTTTGGTATATGTGTGATGGAGAGGATGGTAGGAGGTGTTTACCCATTTGTGCTCAATGCATCTATTCCCCATCTGGTGGTTGGTTTCAAAGTCTTGCCTTATCTAATCACATGCTCCTTATCTGACCTGATTTTTCTTTATTTCCCTAAAAGTTTATTTAAGTCTTATATTATTTAGGCTTAGGTCTTTTCTCTCTAGTGAATAGATTTTGCTTTGTTTTAGCACTTTGTCTTTGCTACTGTTTCTCTGCCTTTCTAAGATGCCTCTTATTCCTTTTATCACCTCTGCTAATCTCGGTGCTTCTTTAGAAAAACTCAAGCCCCAGATGTTCAACAAAACCTCCCCAGATATTCTGGGCTTCATTGATCTCTTTCTTAGCTGAACTCTTACAACTTGAGCGTCTAATCATGACTGCTTTCCACTGCTTTTGTTTCATAAGTGTGTGGTTTCTTAGCTGCATAGTAAGTTCCTTTGGAGGCAGAGAATGTATCTTGTATGTCCTTTTGTATTTGGTGCTAGTATAGTGCTGAACTCATAGAAAGGATTTAGTAAATGCTTGTTACCTTGAATTATTGAATCATCTATGATATGCCACAGGAAGAGATGGCCAATAAAAGTCACATTATTTTTTCTAGTATAACTCACATATGTATATAGTATATGAAATTTAAAGGACCTTTCTGGGAAGGATCATGAATCAGGATTATTTTACAGAAAAATCTTTTTTTTTCCCTCCTAGTATTATATTTAATGTTTGATAGAAGAATATATCTGAAAAATGACTGTTCTTTTTTTTTTTTTTTAATCCCAATGTTACTTTCCTGTCTGCTGGTACACTCACTGAAATTTTCATTGTACTTTTCTCAATCAGAGGATAACATGATTGTTATGTCATTAGCGGTAGCATTTTCTGTATTCTTTTTTTAGATATTTGAGATAAATTTAGTCTCCGAATAGCAGTCACCTATCAATGAAAATTAGGAAAAGGAAAAAGGAAGAAATATCTTAAAAACTCTTTTCTGAGGTCAGAATTCCATTTCATTACCTTAAAAGTATTAGACTAATGTAAAGAAAAAGCTAACAATGATTATATAGTTATAAATGAAAAGATACCCTTAGTATTTGAAGTACAGTTAGAAAAAAAATCTTACACTTTCTGTAGAATCACGACTTTCCAAGCACCCATTTTATCATTCTCATTTTACAGATGATGGAACTAAATCCCAGAAAAGCTGAGTAAGTGGCCCAAGCTTTCTCAGTGTTTGAGCCAAGAGTTAACTCCGGTGGTCTGTCTTTGAGTGCAGTACCACCAGCCTGTACCGAGGTTACTTTCAGTTAAATAGCCTCCCATCTAGGCAGCAGCCTAAATGGGGTGTTAAGAGGAGGATTGGTAGGCAAGAAACCTACCTAGTGTCACCAGGAATGGCAGAGAGCCCTGGTCATCTCACATTCTGTAGTTTAGTTATAGTTTTTGTCTGAGTTTAGAAGGAGGCCCGTATATCTAAGGTTTGTTAGAAAGGTCCCAGAGCTTTTGGAACCTTATGGCATATGTGGATACTCCGTGAATCTCTTTTATTAACCTTTTAGACCCCAGAATAGCAGCTTCTGAATTCTGTCCGTAGTCACTGGTCGTAACGGTGGTTTTCTCTGGAAGAATTTTCAGTAATATTTTCTGAGCAGTTACCTGTACAGAGACCTGGGGGGTAATCTTGACATTGTTACATCCTGGAGGAGGGGTGATGGTGGGGAGAGAAGGAAAATTAGTTGTCCCTCCACCAGATGGAAATTGCACATCTGTGGACAAGGATCTGACTTTACAGAGTTGTAAAATCACTCAAAGACTTTGCAAAGCTCAGAGCCTCTTTGGAATCATAACGTGGGGAGAGTATGTTGGAAACACCCAGTTATCTTTCGTCTATTCAGAGCCTTTCATGATTTTTTCCTGCAATAGCCTGACATCATGCAGTCAGTTCATGAATGCCCGCGAAGGTTCTGCAGCAGGCTTGCTGGATGTTATAGGAATGATCGTCTAAAGCATTGTAGCTTTTCTTAGTCACGTCTGTAACAAAAGCTTTTTTTTTTTTTTTTTTGGAAATAGCTTACATTTATTTGGATTTCACCAGGAGAATATTAGCTCTTTAGGATATTTGAAAGATGATGCTTTTATGATCTTTATGTAATAGGTTTACCAAAGCACTTTGTCTTATTTAAATTCCAGTGATCCTAAAGAGAAAATTCAATTCGTTCATCCTTACTTATCCTGAAGTTGATGGACTTGAATCATTCATGATTTAAATTTTTTTCAGTAGAAATGAAATATAGTTCAACTATATAGGAAAAATCTGGAAGTTTGTCCTGTGGGTCACTATTTAAATAGCACTGTAAAATAACTGGCTAGATATTTCACATATGCAAATGCTCTTCCCACACCATAGTGGGACTGATTTTTCTTTTAATTAATTTTTATTGGAGTATAGTTGATTTACAATGTTGTGTTAGTTCCTGCTGTATAGCAAAGTGAATCCATTATACGTATACATATAGCCACTGTTTTTTAGATTCTTTTCCCATATAGGTCATTATAGAGTATTGAGTAGAGTTCCCTGTGCTCTACAGTAGGTTCTTATTAGTTATCTATTTTATATATAGTAGTGTGTATATGTCAATCCCAGTCTCCCAATTTATCCCTCCCTGTCTCCCTCTCACTTGGTAACCATAAGTATGTTTTCTACATCTATAACTCTGTTTCTGTTATGTAAATAAGTTCATTTGTACCATTTTTTTAGATTCTACATATAAGTGATATCATAGATATTTGTCTTTCTCCTTCTGACTTAACTTCACTCAGTATGACAATCTCTAGGTCCATCCATGTCACTGCAAATGGCATTATTTCATTCTTTTTTTATGGCTGAGTAATATTCTGTTGTATATATGTAGCACATCTTTATCCATTCGTCTGTTGATGGAAAAAAGCATTATTATTGTTATTTATTCCTTTTTTTAGAATCAATTGGCGGTATAATTGAAGCTCTAAATAAAATAGATTCAGATGGAGGAGTTTCGGCAAATCACACCAGTAATGTGACATCAACAGCTACATCGGGATTTGTAAGTGGAAGAGAAAGCCTAACGCTTTGCCTTCTCTGGAGACTTTTTCTTTTCTTTCCTTTTTTCTTTTTTCTTTTCTTTTATGCAAAAAATGCTTTTCCAAGCTATTAATTTATTGTTAAATAGGAAAGGTGAGTGACCATAAAATTTTATAGAACATGTACTGAATGTTTATAAAATTTGAATGAACATAAAGCTAAAATATTAAATGTAACTTTTACTTTCTCTTCTTCAGTGTAATAAACAAGTGTTTTTTTTGTTTTTTGGAGCATTTTTGATAATCGTCCTTCAGTCACTTTCTGACTCTTTAGAGAAGGATATTTAACTTAGTGCCTCTTTTGAGTCATTTCTTTTAAGGAAAAGCATTGATAGGTTGTATTTTGGAAATATTTCAACATGGCTGCAAGTAAAAAGTCTCCCATTGTGTCAGAAATTCTAATAGAGCTGTGGTTATAGCTCTTGTGAAGTTTGCTGATTAACTATCTCCAGTATTTTTTTTTTAAAAAATTTATAGTGCATAAATAATAAAAAATAAGTCATTTGACATATTCAGTTGTGGTGTTTTGTGACTCAGGGGAGACATAGTGATGAAATAAACAATCTAATTGTAACCCTGAGTATATGATCAGTTTATAAATGTGATTTTACTTTAGAGCAGGGGTTGGCAAACTTTTTTGGTAAAGGGCCAGATGGTAAATATTTTAGGCTTTATGGACCACGTACTGTTTCTGACACATAATCTTCTTTTTCTTTTTTTAGACCACTCTTAAAAAAATGTAAAAACCATTCTTAATTCTCTGCTGTTGTTTGCTGACTCTTGCTTTAGAATGAAAGTGATCAAAAATTGGACATGATTCTTTTATAACCTAACATATGCTTCACGAATTAGTTAGGCATGTCATCACTAAATAGAAAAATACAATATCCAATTAGATAAAGGACAGTCCTGGGTAGGAGCTTACAGTAAAATCTAATTATAACCAAAACCATTATGAGGGAGTCTGATTTACAAGCATTAAGCAGTGTTTTGCTCATCTGTTTATACTGACTTTTATAAAATAGATCTTATAGAGCCATTCATTATCCCTGTTTATAATAAGTTTTTTATTTTTTGTAATTTTGAGTAGCTAACAGTCACTGTATTAATAGGCTTTTCCATCATCAGAGACAGGAAAGTTGAAAATGAGATGTACTATCTGTTAGCAAGAAACAGGCAAGAAAAAAGTACTTATTTGTAAATGAGGTCTTTTTCCATACTTTATAATTGATTTTATTTAAAAAATGTAGTGAAACAATTATGATACCCTATCATATTTACTAAAATGATATTCTATTCACAAAGCTAAGTATGTAGCAGTTAATAGTTTTGAAAAGTCAGAAATTTAAAGATTTGACAAGAATATCAGTGAAAAAAATAACTTTCTGCAATTGTTCCATAGGCTGGAGCTATTGGCCATAAACTTCCTCCATTTTCTTCTTATACGGAACTGGACACTATTATGGACACTATCTATCAAGGAACCGAAAGATTTGAAATTTATTTATGAAGGGAGTTCTGATTTCTCCTGTTTGCCTACCTTTGGAGTTATTCTAGCTCAGAAATCTATAATGGGTGGAGGATTAGCAGAGATTCCTGGGCTCTCAGTCAACTTGGCAAAGGTATGCATAATAAGAAACCTTTATTTTGCTCTTCTTCTCTTTCTTTAAATATGATTGGTAAATGTCACATGCTGTGTGTGTGTGTGTGTGTGTGTGTATGGTGTCTTAATACAATAGTTTATAGTGGTGGATTCAAGGATAAAGGTTTAGCATGTCTTTTGATTTTTCTTAAAAAGAAAAAAAGGGTAGAGAGTTAGTTGAAAAGGCAAGCAAAAAGAAGACAACAATAATTATGTACAGTCCATAACCCTGGCATAATGTTATTAATTCTCTCTCTGCCATTACATGCTATTTGACCAAGGGTAAATAACTTCTCTAAGCTTCAGTTTCCTTATGTATAAAGTGGGTATGATAATCCTCACCTGACGATAGTGATGAAGGAGCAAGAGTGAAGAATATTTGAAGCAGAGAGAACAGGTGTAAAAGGCCCCGAGGCAGGTGCATACTTACCTTGTTTTTGGAACAGCAAGGGGGTTGATACAGCTATAGAATGAGCAAGGGGACAGTGGTAGGAGAAGAGGGCCTTGTAGTCATCGTAAGAATTTCAGCTCACACTCTGATTAACATGGGAGGCCATTTGTAGTGGTTTGAACTGAGGAGTGGTATGATCTGGCTATGTTCACTCACAGGCTCATTTTTGCTCCTCTGTGGAGAATAGATTTATGGGAGCCAAGCATGGAAGCAGGGAAACCAGTTTGGAGTTGATTATGGTAATTCCAGCACTAGTCTGGATATGCATGGACAGAAAGAGGAGTCAAGGAGGAAGGTTTTTGGTCTGGTTAACTGGGAAGATATATATGCATATATACCCATATATTTAGAATTAATTATGTACAATGTATTTAACATGTATAGTAGTTACATATGATATATTACTATGTATAATAAAATAGATATGTACAGTTACTTTAAGGTGGGGATGATCAGGAGTTGGTTTTGGACAGATTTGAGATGCCTATTCTACATTCAAGTGGAGATATACAGTGGGCAGTTAAATATGTGAGTTTAGAGTTTGCGGGGGAGGCCCTACTGGGATTGGTAGCATTTAAGTGAGATTTAAAGACATGAGGCTGGGTGAAATCACCCATGTGTGAATGTAAGTAGAGAAAAGCCTGAGTTTGGTGAGAGGTGAGAGGTGGAAGAGATGAGGAGGAGTGAGCAAGAGAGACTGGGAAGGAGTGGCTGGTGAGGTATGAGGCGTATCAGGAGAGTGTGGTATTTGAGAAGCAAAGTGAATAAATGGTTTCAAGAAGGGAGGAGCAAACAATTGTGAGAAGGCTTTGGGGTTATTTTATTTCTTGAAGTGAGGGTCAGGCCATGAGTCCAGTTGATAACTGTTGAATCGTAGACTTTTGAACTGATTTCTGTGATTTTGACTGATTGGAGAACCCATTTACTGGAGGATCGATTAGCTCATTGCTGCTCTGAGTCTATGAGAATCTACGGTTATTTTATTAAAGTATTCGATGAAGTTGGGAGGGAGGCAAGGAATAGATGCCAGGCAGTTTGTTGTTTTAGTCACTCTCCCATGGTATTTGTTGCATACAGTTCTTCTGTTTGGGTAATGTCAGTACAAACAATTAAAGTAAATGTTTCAGAATTCTTCCTCAGAGTTGGAAGGAGTTGGAAATCATGAATAGTGTTCAAAATCTGTCACTAGGGATGATAGCCGTCTTGGGATTTGAATCCCAGTCTTCCTAACCTTGAGCTTCCAGGTCGTATGATAGTGAGGCAGTCCTTCATTTGTCCTCCCATCACTACCCTCACCCCTTTTCTTTTTCCCTTCTGGGTTCTGAGGAAGACTGGGAATTAAACTGTCCCATAGCAGTTGAGTGTGGTCATTCAGATATATGGGTCAGGTTTTGTTTTTACTGTCCTATTGTATTCCTACATATATTTTTATATTCTTGCTTTGATACATTGAGGTTAAGTGGCTTTGAAGTTGCACAGGGTCTTTAGTATTTACTCTTACACTAAGGAAATGTTGACATTGGCAGTGGTTTTACTTGAATGTGGTTGTAAGATTTATATTAATATTTTGGTTATGTCATTTGTATTTGGCAGGTGTGACCTGAAATTACTTTACTAGTACTGACCTATTTGTTCATTTTTATTCAATAGATATTTATTGGATACCTGCTGTGTTCCAGGCACAGTGACGAGCACTGGAAATGCGCCTAGTTTAGTGTCTCCATTGGCAAATAATCCACAGTTATCAGTCAACAAAAATTATGAATGTCAAGAAAGAACACAAATGTATATTTTCTATTCTAGAGAGCTGACAGTATTTAGATTGGGGGACTGATTATTTCTGAATCATATAATTAAGAAGTGGGAGCCAAATTGAGACAGATAATTTGGGAGAAGTAGTCATGTGAACGTGTGGAGAGTGAAATGCCACTTGTGATTAGCGGTATCCACAGAAGAAGCTGTGGAAAAAGAAAGTCTACTAATAAAATTTTGCTTACCCTAACGTAGGTTCTTCATGGGGAGCAGTAGTTGGAGTTATATAAACCACTTCCCAGAGCAGGTGAGTTCTTGATCGTTTTATTTTCTGACTAACCTTCCAAACTGTGTCAATGTGTTAAACTGGCATAGAGCAACCTAAATAAACTATATTATAAGTTATTCATGTGCATGTCAGCCATTAGAGTAGATTGATGTTAACTAGTACCTATTTTGGTTGCCTTAAACTTTGTCCTATTTGAATAGTCTTATTTAATAAATTACTTCAAAATACTAAACATCTGGTCAACAGTTGAAAGGAGCATATTCTGTGTGTGTCCTAAACTTAGTGATTGTGTATAATCAGTTATGATTCCCATGAATATGATTCTTCATTCTTTTCTCAGGTATTTGTGTTGGTACTGTTTTTCATAACGCAAACAATGTTAAAAGATACAGAATGTCTTGTAATTAACTTTTTTCTATTTTCTTTTAGAGTAAGTAAAACCAAGGCTGTCTTAATAATCAGTTTATTTTTCTCAATAATATCTTACTTGTTCAGTAAATCTTCTCATTATCTTTTCACTTTACTTTGATGTGTTTGTTTTATGTTGCTACTCTGATGTCAGAATATTAATTATATACTGACCATGTAAGGTGGTAAAATTAAAAAAAAGTCTTTTTCATTTCACATTATATAATGTAGAGGTCAGCAAATAGCTAGAATTGTACTTTAATTTTTTTTGAGATTTTAATTAAAAAAAAAATTCGTATTGCTTAATGCTGAATAGTTATGTTTCAGTGTTAGTGTTACTTGTTTCTGGTTGTTTTTGTAGTTCTTCCCTGTTTTTTTCTTCTTCTTTTAGTTTTTCCTTTGTGGTTTCATGCTTTTCTTTTGCTTGTGTTCCTTTCTCTTTTGTTTTTGGGTATCTGTTGTAGATTTTTGATTTGTGGTTACCATGGGGCTCATAGATGTTGATCTATGACTGTGTTTATTTGTTTTAAACCAGGTAGTCCCTTAAGTTCAAACACATTTTAAAAGCTCTACATTTTTTACTCGCTTCCCCCATACTTTGTGTTTTTCGTTTTTTTTTAATTAATTAATTTTTATGGCTGTGTTGGGTCTTCGTTTCTGTGCAAGGGCCTTCTCTAGTTGTGGCAAGCAGGGGCCACTCTTGATCGCGGTGTGCAGGCCTCTCACTATCGCGGCCTCTCTTGTTGCGGAGCACAGGCTCCAGACGCGAAGGCGCAGTAATTGTGGCTCACGGGCCCAGCTGCTCCGCGGCATGTGGGATCTTCCCAGACCAGGGCTCAAACCCGTGTCCCCTGCATTGGCAGGCAGATTCTCAACCACTGCGCCACCAGGGAAGCCCCCATACTTTGTGTTTTTCATGTCATAGTTTACATCTTCATGTTTATCCCTTTACTGATTATTGTAGTTATACTTGATTTTACAATTTTTTTTGTTTTAGTCTTTGTACTAGCTTATTTAAGTGGTTGAGCCTCAGCCTTCCCTATATATTTGCCTTTACTAATGGGATTTTTTCTTTTCTATAGATACTTAATTCTTGTTACAGCTTTTTCTTTTCCACTTAGAGAAGACCCTTTAACATTTCTTTTAGGGTTGCTTTAGTATTGATGCTTATCCAAGAAGTTCTTTATCTCCCCTTCAATTCTGAAGGATAATCTTGCTGGGCAGAGTATCCTAAGTTGTAGGTTTTTCCCTTTCAGCACTTTAAATATACCATGCCACTCCCTTCTGGCCTGCAAAGTTTCTGCAGAACAATCAGCTGATAGCCTTATGGGCATTCCCTTGTATATGCTCTTTTTTTTTCTTTTGCTGCCTCTAGAATTCTCTTTAAGTTTTGCCATTTTTATTATGATATGTCTTGGTGCAGGTCTGTTTGGATTCATCTTGTTTGGGACCCTCTGTGTTTCCTGTACCTGGCTGTTTCCTTCTTCAGACTTGGGAAATTTTCAGCCATAATTTTCATTAAATATATTTTTACCCCCTTCTCCCTTTCTTCTCCTTCTGGGACCCCTATAATGGAAAGTTGGTATGCATGATGTTACCCCAAAGATCCTTTAAAATGTTCTCATCTTTTTTCTTTTTGCTGTTCTGATTGGGTGATTTCCATTTTCTATCTTCCAGATCACTTATGTGTTCTTCTGTATCACCTAGTGTGCTGTTAATTCCTTTTAGTGTGTTTTTCTTTTCAGTTGTTGTATTCTTCAGTTCTGATTGGTTCTTTTTAGAATTTTCTAGCTCCTTGTTAAAACTGTCACTGTAGTCAGCTATTCTTTTCCATAATTCAGTTAGCATTCTTATTACTAATGCTTTGAATTCTTTATCTGGTAAATTGTTTATTTCTATTTCATTAGTTGTTTTTTTCAGGAGTTTTCTCTTGCTCTTTCAGTGGAAACAGATTCCTCTGTCTTTTCATTTTGCTTATCTATTTCTTTATCTATTGAAATTTGGTGAAATAGTTACCTATGGTGGTCTTGAAGGGGTGTTCTTTTGTGGGCATGTCCCTATACAGTCTGCATGTGCCCAGTGGCATTGATGGGAGAGCTGGATTTGATGTGAGCACAACTTATGTCTTTTCTCAAGGTGTGCTGGCAGCTGTCATCTTGGTAGGGGGTGGGGCTGGAGATGGAGGGGTAGGGCCAAGCCAGATGTTAGGTAGAGCTTCCCCTCTGCTTAGTGGCTGTTACCCCACTATTTGGTGCGGGGGCAGGTCCCAAGTTGCTGGAGCAGAAGCCCTGAGGGTCGGGTCTGAGCTGGCTAAGTTTCCTTTAAGTGTGTGCTTCCCCCCCCTCCCAGAACTGGCACCCTTACTCCAGAGGGGAGCAGTGGTGGAGCAAGAGGGGCAGGTGTGGGTAATCAGTGACGGTCAGAGCATGGTTTTGTTTTGTTTGTTTGTTTGTTTTAACATCTTTATTGGAGTATAATTGCTTTACAATGGTGTGTTAGTTTCTGCTTTATAACAAAGTGAATCAGTTATACATATACATATGTTCCCATATCTCTTCCCTCTTGCATCTCCCTCCCTCCCACTCTCCCTATCCCACCCCTCTAGGTGGTCACAAAACACAGAGCTTATCTCCCCGTGCTATGCGGTTACTTCCCACTAGCTATGTATTTTACGTTTGGTAGTGTATATATGTCCATGCCACTCTCTCACTTTGTCACATCTTACCCTTCCCCCTCCCCATATCCTCAAGTCCATTCTTTAGTAGGTCTGTGTCTTTATTCCCCTCTTGCCACTAGGTTCTTCATGACCCTTTTTTTTCCCCCTTAGATTCCATATATATGTGTTAGCATACTGTATTTGTTTTTCTCTTTCTGACTTACTTCACTCTGTATGACAGACTCTAACTCCATCCACCTCACTACAAATAACTCCATTTCGTTTTTTTTTATGGCTGAGTAATATTACCGGAGCATGGGTTTCGTTTGGCATGGCCACCATCAGAGATCTGGGGCCCCTGTGCAGCCACCAGTAGTGGCTGCCCCCTTGCTGCTCAGTTGCCACGTAGGGTTTCAACCTCCTCAGTGTCTCATGGCTGAGCCTTTTCCTCAATCATGGCAGCCCAGAGTGTGAAGCTGCGACACGAGGCTCATGGTGCTGGCGTGTTCTCTCAGCTCAGGCTGGGGACCAGGGCAGTCGTAGGAAACCAGTCAGCTACCCAAGTGGTTTCAGTCTGCCCTCTCTGCCCTGCCTTGGGGGCACGTAAGTGTTCACCTGCTCCCGGAGTCCAGGCTTCCCACAGCCCTCCTGTTAATCCCACTGGCCCTCCAACCAGCCAAGGGGACTCGTGTTCCCCTTGTTGGACACCAGGGCTGGGGCACCCAATACGTGGCTTGAACTGCTCACTCCCCAGGGAAGGTCTCTTCCTGTGTAATCTCCTTTTTCCTCTGAGTCCCCTCTCAGGGACACAGGTCCTGACCTGATCGCTTTTCTTCCCTTTCTACCCAATTACCGGTGGGTCTTTCTTATAGTCTTGGTTGTACAGGTCTTTCTGTTAGTCTGCACTTAGTTTTCGGTGAGAATTGTTCCACATGTAGATGTATTTTTGATGTGTTTGTTGGTGGGGAGGTGAGTTCCGTGTCCTCCTGCTCCACCATCTCAGTTTGAGTCTTCAGTTTAGTGTCACAGCCTAAGTTTTCACACAGCCCTTTTTTTAATCTGAGGCAGTGTGCAGTGTGTGGTCAAGTGAAGAAGTTTGGCTTTTATTTTAAAGACAATAGATAACCACTGAAGGACCGAAAGGAGAGAATTATATGATCAAAAGTGGATTTTAGAAAGCATCAACTCTGGCTCATGTTTGTAATGCTTGGATTTTAAGGGAATGAGATAGAGAGAAGGAGATTTTCTAAGAGACTGTTGTAATAATCTAGGTTAGAGACCATGGTTGATTGAATAGGATTGTGAGCATGAGGATGGATGTATGTGGAGAAATTATAGAGATATGTAGGGAGTGGGCTTGGTGTTTGATTGGATGTGGAGTTGATCACCTGAGGAGATCATCAGCAATTTGACAATTATTTTTTGATTACTTCCTAACTTCTAGGCTTTCTGCTAGGGTTGTGAATAAATGGAGAATGGAAACAAATCTGGACTCTGCCCTCATGGAGCATATAACCTAGTTGGTGGGGAGGGCAGCCAGTAATCAAAAAGCCACACAAATAAATGTACACTTGCAACTATATGTGATAAACATTACAGATGAAACATACGTGATACCATTAGAACTTCAAATAGAAGGATTTGGCATAATCAGGTTGGTAATCAGGTTGACTTTGGGAAAAAATAACTTCAGACGTAATAGGAGAGCATGTTTTAAAGTTGGTCAGAGTGGACGTGCAGGTACCTAGTTAGAAGTCTGTTGTGGTAGTTCAAATGAAATGATGGTAGCTTAGGCTAAGGTGGTGGTGGAGAGATGGAGAGAAGTGGGAGAAGCAGAGAGAGATTTAGGAGGTGAAAGTGACAGCAATCTAGTTATCCTTAGCGTTTCTTTTACCATCTTTCACACCCAGGCAGGTACCAAGTTCTTTGATTCTCTCCCTTCAATACATTTAGAATCCTATTTCTGTCCCCCTCACTTCGACCACCATCATCTCTCACTTTCTAAGTGTTCTCTCTTCCTCCATTCTTTTTTTAAAGAGATTGGAGTTTATTTATTTATTTATTTTTGGCTGTGTTGGGTCTTCGTTTCTGTGCAAGGGCTTTCTCTAGTTGCGGCAAGCGGGGGCCACCCTTCATTGCGGTGCGCGGGCCTCTCATTATCGTGGCCTCTTGTGGAGCACAGGCTCCAGACGTGCAGGCTCAGTAGTTGTGGCTCACGGGCCTAGTTGCTCCGTGGCATGTGGGATCTTCCCAGACCAGGGCTCGAACCCGTGTCCCCTGCATTAGCAGGCAGATTCTCAACCACTGCGCCACCAGGGAAGCCCTCTGCCTCCATTCTTGCTCCCTTCAGGTCTGCTCATCTCACTGCAGCCAGAATATTATTTCCAAAATGCAAGTGTATTTGTCACTTCCCTGTTAAAAACCCCAGATGGCTGTTCATAGACTTCAGGACGAAGTCAGAAACTTTTCATATAATTTAGCTCCTCCCAGTCTCTGCATACTCAAGTCTTGCCACATACTTAGACACTATTTTATGAGACAAGGGTCATGCTGAAGTTTCTGGCTTGGCAGTTGGGTGGATAGTACCATTCATTCGTATAGGGAACAAAAGAGAAAAACAGGTTGGAGAAAAATATTATGAGTTCACTCCCAAATAATTGTTAATCCATCAAGACATTACCAGTTAAATAATGGAACAGTCCCTAAAAGAACAGAGTAGTTAGAAAGAAACACTGTCTAACTGAAGCCCATAGAGATTTGAGAAGGAATGGGGTAGATGGTGTTGGCTGTATGCTTAACAAGTGTTCATTGAATGATTGAAAATTGTTACTTTTTACAACCTAATTTATCAGAATTATTGATGTTTCAAATTTGGTGACTCAGGTATTCTGATTGCTTTTAATGTTCATGATTCAACATTATATTGAAAATTATTCTAAATCATGATTTTTTAGCTTTGCTGAACTTACAGTGGAAGTTATGTTAATTTCTCTCATGTCTTCATATAACTTATGGTCTTTAAAACAGTCTCCTTATTTATTTATGTATTATTTATTTATTTACTTTCCATTTTTAGGAAAATTAAAATGTGAAGCAATTGTTGCTGACGTCCTGGATAAAGGATCCAGTTTAATAATTCTTATGGATGGTAACTCATTTCTAGTTCTTATAATAATATTGTTAGATTCATAGGCTTTGTATGTAACATAATACTTTATCACAGAAGTTGATTAATAAGTTTCTATTTATCTTCCAATTGTGAGAAAGCAAGATTAGTGTTCTAAAAATTCATAAGCTTTTTTAGAAAATAAGGGAGGAGGGGGTGGAGTAGATTGGGGTAGAGGTCCAGAGAGTGAGACATTTCAGGAGATTTGTAACAACATAACCAAAGCACAGAGGTGAGAAATGTGGCTGGTATAGCAAACATAGAGGAGAATTATGCTTCCTAGAGTATGTTTTTTGGCAGGAATGAATACATAGACTGCCCTCAGTTGATAAATTAGGCTATGTTGTAGATACTCTTTTCTGTGTTAGCTCTTTGGAACTTCAAACGTATTTGACCCCTGAATCATTCTTATAAATGGTAGTTAGGTTCTTAACCTTGCACATTCAAACCTATTGAACTTATAATGGGGTTTAAACACCATAGCCACATTTTATTTGCAGTGGAAAAAAAGATGATAGTAGTTTAATGAATGTTGAAATACTAGTAACTAAACATAAGCCAAAGATACATTGCTTAGAATTTATTTGTTTTAAAGTTTAAGCACAATAGAAATAGATAAACATTATAAAAAATTTTGGAAATAGCAGTGGAAAGTTTTTGTCTGGTATTTGGAATATAGGCTTTATCATTTTTGTTCTAAATACATAGGAGGTTATACTGAATATGTTGTTTTGGAACTTGCCTTGTTTTTACTTAATAATATATTGAGAACATTTTTAATGCTCTTAAATATTTTTCTACTACATTGTTTTTGTTAACTCATAGTTTACAAAGTAAACTATGTATTTCATCATAGACACATAGAACATGTGTCTGTTCTCTCTCTTTCCCTCTTCCTCCTTACCCCTCTTCTTTCTTTTTTAAGGTTTTGGTATTTTCTTACCATTCCAAATATTGGCTAACATTTGGCTGGAACTCTCCTGGTTTTCTTTTAGTCTTCTCACCATTCTACCAAATGTCTACCACAAAAAAGTTTTGCAGTAACCTTAGCTTTAATTTTTACTATTCTTTCTTGATCTACTCCATTTATTTAGCTATAGCTTGGTAATGGGTAATAATGTATTAGAAGTTGTAGATAAAATATAGATGAAATTAGATATCCAATTTTCTGTGTAATAAGGATAAAAGTCTTATTTTAAATGCAAATCACCATGACTTCCCTTATTTTTTGTTATAATTATATTTTTCCTTATTATACAATTCAAAATCATATTCCTAGTTTTATAGTGCTGGTGATTTAGGTGATGCTCAAACTGTCACCAGGAAAGTAGTCAGTAGAAAGAGGGACAGCTGTCTTTCATTCATTACTTGCTTACTTATTCACTAACTTGCTCAGTCACATCGTTTGTTCATTGATTTACTAATTAATTTAATACATATTTATTACGTGCCTTTTCTGTCCCAGTTACTATTCTAATTGCTGGGAATATGATGGTGAGCAAAAAAGCCATGATCCTGCCCTCCTGAAGCTTATACCTTCATTCTCACTTATTTCTTCTTTTACATTCCAGGCTCTATTGAGGACTTCAGCAGAATGTTTGAAAATTTGGGAGTGTGGTTATCTGTATTTTATTTTAATTTTTTAATTTTATTGAATTATTGAATTTTAGTGGATTTACAATGTTGTGTTAAATTCTGCTGTACAGCAAAGTGATTTAGTTATACATATATACATTCTTTTTCATATTCTTTTCCATTATGGCTTATCACAGGATATTGAATATAGTTCCCTGTGCAATACAGTAGGACCTTGTTGTTTATCCATCCTATATATAATAGTTTCCATCTGCTAATCCCAAACTCCCAATCCATCCCTCCACCACCTTCCCTTCCCTTCCCCTAGGCAACCACAAGTCTGTTCTCTATATCTCTGAGTCCGTTTCTGTTTCGTAGATATGTTCATTTGTGTCATATTTTAGATTCCACATATAAGTGATATCATATGGTATTTGTCTGTCTCTTTCTGACTTCTCTTGGTATGATAATCTCTAGGTGCATCCATGTTGCTGCAGATGGCATTATTTCAGTCTTTTTTATGGCTGAGTAATATTCCAGTGTGTGTGTGTTTGTGTATCACATCTTCTTTATCCATTCATCTGTTGATGGACTTTTAGGTTGTTTCCATGTCTTGGCTATTGTAAATAGTGTTGCTATGAACATAGGGGTGCATGCATCTTTTTGAATTATAGTTTTGTCTGGATATATGCCTAGGAGTGGGATTGCTGGATCATATGGCAATTCTATTTTTCGTTTTTTGAGGAACCTCCATACTGTTTTCCATAGTGGCTGCACCAATTTACATTCCTACCAACAGTGTAGGAGGGTTCCCTTTTCTCCACACCCTCTCCAGCATTTGTTATTTGTAGACTTTTTAATGATGGTCATTCTGACCAGTGTGAGGTGGTACCTCGTTGTAGTTTTGATTTGCATTTCTCTAATAATTAGCGATGATGAGCATCTTTTCATGTGTGTTAGTCTGCATTTTATAGTGGAATTGTTTGAAAGGTTTGAGAAGGAGAGAATTGAAATATGAAAGGCAGTTGGGGCACTTTAAGAAGAGGTGAGATGAACTGCTGTTTCATAGTCCAGAAAGGATTTGTCAAGATCCTCTTCTCTCTGCCTTCCAGAGACTGGTAGTGAATGATTAAAATGAGTGCTCTGTATCCCAAACTTGGGTGTCTTTAAATTGCAAAGCCTTTTAGTAATTGGATTTTGTTTCTGAAACTTTTAAAAGGATTGTTGATCACATATTGTGTAACTAGTTATGTCTTTTGGTAATAACCTCTTTTTTTTTTTCATTTGCTTTTCAGTCTACTCTTATTCTGGGGAGGAACTTATATGTTATAATCAGTTCTCCATCTTTGTTGTTGGCGCTGGAGGCTTTGGTGGAAAACGGACATCAGACAAAGCTAAGGTAGGCTATGACTTCATAAGTGAGATACATGTGTCGTTAAGGATCCTTATCTGTATTTTGAACTTACCATATGTGTAATTTCATAGAGTAGGATTTCAGTAATCCACACTTCTTTGAATCAGAATGTGTTCCTTGGATTTGAAATGCTGTTTATAGTTGTATATTTTAATATATAACATATGTTATATATAGAAAAGTCTGGCTGATGTAAGTGTAATGTAGGTGAGGTAACTGTGGGAATATCTTTACTTTCTTATGCAAACTTTGCCTGCATCCAAAACTCTTTAGAAAAACCTAACACTTACAAGTGATCCTTGTATAAATGCAAATTATCATTCATTAAATGACTTGAGCATTTCTCTTGTATAAAACAATTCTAGTTACTCTTTAGTTCTCAAATTCTATCCAAAAACATATTTTTTTCCTAAAAATATTTTGTAAATTGGATTTTACATCAATTTAACCTAGCTTTTACCTCTGCCCTCAGTTCCCAGAATAGGACTGCACTGTCTTCCTAGGAGGAGCAGCTCACTCATTTTTCCTATTACCCCCACCCCGGCTCCCCGGCCCCAGCTTGTGTTGCAGAAGCTCAATTCCAGGTAAAAGTGGCTGAGAGTTACGGGGCTGTCTTCCTCCACCCTGCCCCCACTTGTAGGGTGGAGACTGTGTTCCACCGTGGCAGGCTGAGAACACTAGGGCCCTGATAACTCTTGCCCAGGCTGCTCATAGCGTGGGGGTCCCCTGCTGCTAGAGGCAAGCTGAGAAGACCAGAAGCTCCGACCTCTGCCTAGGACTCTTCTTGTAAAGTGAGGATGTCACTTGGAGAGAAGTGGGCCACTATCCTTGCCCTCATGTCCGTGGCAGTGGTGCAGAGGTTTTGCCTGGGGGGCAAGGCAGGCTGTAATGATAGAGAGCTCTGAAGCCCTTCCCATGGAAACTGACTCATTTTGGTACCAAGTATTTGGAAGCTCAAAAGTAAGGATGGTTTCAAAAACAAGGTTACTTTAGTGATAATCAAGAGGAGGCTGGTAGCTCCATGAAAGCAGTAAACTAAACTAGTCCAACTAGAAGTTTGCCAGAGAGAACCATGGAAAGAGACAGCTAAGAAGAGTCGTCATGGGATCATAACAAACCTCAAAGACTGGCCTCAAAGACTACACCTCCAAAAAGGCCTCACTTCAATTGGATCAGACTGTGGAACAATTTATGCCCCAGGGCACTGTTGAAAATAATAGAACAGTCAGTCATCTGGCAATTTGTGAAGCCGAACAGCTGGGCAGACAGTTTAACAGAGAGATCAGGGAGAGACGGTCACAGAGAGCCCTGCTAGAACCACTGTCATCCCAGGCTGACTGTGCTCGCCCAAGGCTGTACCCTCTGAGGAGCAACATCAGAGTCTGCACACTGTGGGGGAAATATACTTAACTAAAATCGTCTAGCCAAGTCACTAAACAAATGAACAAGTTAACAATAACAACAAGCCCTGGAAGGGGAAAGGGGTCTCAGTATCCAGAGTTGCTGCAATATATTATCTAAAGTATCCAGTTATCAACAAAAAATTACAAGATCTGAAAGAAATAAAAGAGTATGACCCATAGATAGGAAAAAAACAAAACAAAACAGAACAGGCAACAGAGATTGCTTTGGAGATGACTTAATAGGAAAAGACTTCAAAGCATTTATTGTAAATATAGTCAAAGAACTAAAGGAAACCATGCTTAAAGAAGTAAAGTGTGTAAAGAAGTAAAGTATGAGGACAATGTCTCATCAAATAGAGAAAAATTGGGGAATTCCCTGGTGGTCCAGTGGTTAGCATTCCGCACTTCCACTGCAGGGAGCATGGGTTCAGTCCCTGGTCGGGGAACTAAGATCCTGCAAGCTGCGTGGTGTGGCTCAAAAAAAAAAAAAAAAAGAGAAAGAAATCAATAAATAGAAATTATATAAAAAAAGAACCAAATAGAAGTAGTTCTGGAACTGAAAGTACAATAACTGAAATGAAGAATTTACTAGAGGGTCTCAACAGTAGATTTGAAGTGGCAGAATTAAAATCAAAAAGCTTGAAGATCGATCAATCTATCTAAGTCTGAAGAACAGAAAGAAAAAAGGTGAAGAAAAAGAATGAAGAGGCTCAGAGAAATGTGAAATACCATTAAGTACACCAGCTTTTACGTAATGGGCATACCAGAAAGAGAGGAGAGAGAAAGAAGCAGAAAAAATAATTGAAGAAACAATGGCATTGATGAAAAACGTTGATCTACACATCCAAGAAGCTCAACTGCTCCAATTAGGATATAAATGCAAAGAGGAAGATCTAGACAGACGTTTCTCCAAAGAAGACATACAGATGGCCAAAAAGCACATGAAAACATGCTCAACATCACTAATTATTAGAGAAATGCAAATCAAAACTACAATGAGATATCACCTCACACTGGTCAGAATGGCCATCATCACAAAATCTACAAACAGTAAATGCTGGAGAGGGTGTGGAGAAAAGGGAACCCTTTTGCACTGTTGGTGGGAATGTAAATTGATACAGCCACTACGGAGAACAGTATGGAGGTTCCTTAAGAAATGAAAAGTAGAGTTAGCATATGATCCAGCAATCCCACTACTGGGCATACATCTGGAGAAAACCACTCACCCCAATGTTCATAGCAGCACTGTTCACAATAGCAAGGACATGGAGGCAACCTAAATGTCCATCAGCAGAGGAATGGGGGCTTCCCTGGTGGTGCAGTGGTTAAGAATCTGCCTGCCAATTCAGGGGACACAGGTTCAAGTCCCAGTCCGGGAAGATCCCACATGCCGTGGAGCAGCTAAGCCCGTGCGGCACAACTACTGAGTCTGTGCTGTAGCACCCACGAGCCGCAACTACTGAGCCCGCGTGCTACAACTACTGAAGCCTGTGCGCCTAGAGCCTGTGCTCCGCAAGAAGAAAAGACACCGCAATGAGAAGCCTGCGCACTGCAATGAAGAGAGCCCCCGCTCACTGCAACTAGAGAAAGCTTGCACACAGCAACAAAGATCCAACACAGCCAAAGTAAATAAATAAATTTATTACAAAATAAAAAGATTTATGCACTTAAAAAAAAAAAGAGGAATGGATAAAAAGAAGTGGTACATATATACAATGGAATATTACTCAGCCATAAAGAAGAATGAAATAATGCCATTTGCAGGAACATGGATGGACCTAGAGACTGCCATACTGAGTGAAGTAAGTCAGATAAAGACAAATATCATATGATATCACTTATATGCAGAATCTGAAAAAAAAAACGTACAAATGAACTTCTTTACAAAACAGAAATAGAGTCACGGATGTAGAAAACAAACTTATAGTTACCAGGGGGCAAATGGTGGGGGAGTGATAATTTGGGAGATTGGGATTGACATATACATACTACTATATATAAAATAGATAACTAATAAGGACTTAACTGTATAGCACAGGGCACTCTACTCAATACTCTGTAAGGACCTATATGGGAAAAGAATCTAAAAAAGAGTGGAGATATAGATATAGATATAGATATGTATAACTGATTCACTTTGCTGTACACCTGAAATTAACACAACATTGTAAATCAACTATACTCCAATAAAAATTAAAAAGAAAATAAATGCAAAGAGATCCACACCCTTAGTAAAGTGCATTTAAAGATTAAATCAATATAGATGGGAATTGTTGGTCTAATTCTTACAGTTATTGTCATCTTTTGCATTGGGGAAAGAGTCTTTACCATTTTCTCCTTTGTGGCTTCCCTGGTGGCGCGGTGGTTGAGAGTCTGCCTGCCAATGCAGGGGACACGGGTTCGAGCCCTGGTCTGGGAAGATCCCACATGCCGCGGAGCAACTAGGCCCACGAGCCACAATTACTGAGCCTGCGCGTCTGGAGCCTGTGCTCCGCAACAAGAGAGGCCGCGATAATGAGAGGCCCGCGCACCGCGATGAAGAGTGGCCCCCAGTTGCCACAACTAGAGAAAGCCCTCGCACAGAAACGAAGACCCAACACAGCCATAAATAAATAAGTAAGTAAATAAATTAAAAAAACAAAACTACTTGAATCACTGAACATTGCATGTATTCTCATAAACCAGATATTTGGGCCTGGGTGGTGAATCAGAGAGCAGAGACAGGCACTGAAGGGTGTCTTCAACCATGAGACAGGAACCCACTTCTGTGTGAATCGGTATCTGGGAGCACTCCTCTGGAAAGTCAGCCTGGGACAGCACAGGAGAAGTAAGCTGCTCCCGGTTCTATTTTCTTCATCTCTACAGAGAGATCTGCAGGTTTTGGGCCTGCCTTTGGCCAGAAGAAAGTCTCTGGATTATTAGAAGAGGTGAGAGTGTGGGGGGAATAGAAACAGCAAAAGTTCTGTTTTCTCCAAAATGCTAGAGCCTAGCCCTAAACATACTGAATGAGATGTTTTTGTGGCTCTTTACTCCCTCTTGTGGCGACGTGGTGCCCCTGTTTTCTAACTATCGTGGACCTTCATGTTTCCACCTGAGGCAGAAATCACCAAATTGTTTAACATATTCAGGTTGGATGTAACTATCCAATACGGCAAAGAGCAGAGGTTCCATGCTACATTTGGACACATCTCTCAGAGAGTTAAGGGATTCATCTGTTAAAAGTTGTAAATAAGCATGTAGATCCACTGTTCCCACCGAGAGATGGTTTCACAAATACTTTTTCCCCAAATGTTGGACTAGTATGGGGATTTTAGAATCTGCAGATGAGAAAAAGCACCAGATGTCACCCTTCCATTCCACTTGAGGGTAAATAGTATAAAGTTTCCCTACAAAAAAAATGTAGAATCTGAATTCATATATCCATTCCAGTGATATTTTATCAATCTGTATATAACATGATATCACATATATACGTATTTTACTGTGAGCGTTAATAAATATTCTTTATTATAAATTTTGCACATTGCACTTTAACATGACATCCAAACATTTCTCAAGTGGATGCCTACTTTGTAAAACCGTCTATTCAGCTCATTGTCGTTTCTGTACAGAAGTATAAGTAAATATATGTGATATAACATGTGCAGTAATCCTGGAATTATTTTATTTATCAGATATTTTGGCCTCTATTCTATACTCCACTCTGCAGTACAGGGAGCAGTGGGATAAATGGCACAGTGTAATTGGGAGGTCTCTCTCTTGTTTAAAAACTGGAATGGAATGGGCAGCTGTACAAGAGAATGTGCCAGAAGTAGATTCTATTTTTGTAGTAAAACGAGCTGGCAGCACATTTTATAGTGCTGTGCATTGCTTTGGGATCTTTCTCAAAAAGCAAAAAGAGCATCCATTTGTGTTGCTCAGTAGTCTTAGTACTCTGGTAAATTACGCTACAATGAAACGAGAGTAGACTCTTTCCAGGCACAGCCTCTATAAAGGGCATCCTTTCACTGATGTGGCTGGTTGGGCATGGTCAAGGTAGCTGTAAACACTCGTCTTCCCTGGTGTGGTAGGCAAGCTCCAAGATAGCTTCTGTGATCCTCCCTCCCCCATCTTGATATTCACACCCTTGTGTAATCTCTCCCTTTTGAGTGCGGGCTGGATTTATTGATTTGCTTCCAATGAACTGCATTCCACAGCAGTAATGGGATGTTATTTCTAAGATTAGGTTACAAAAAGACTGTGGCGTGCCAAAACTTGGAAGTAACCAAGATGTCCTTCAGCAGATGGAATGGTAAATAAACTGTGGTACATCCAGACTATGGAATATTATTTAGTGCTAAAAAGAAGTGAGCTATCAAGCCATGAAAAGACATGGAGGAAACTTAAGTGCATGTTCTAAGTGAGAGAAACCAATCTGAAAAGACTCCCCACTGTATAATTCCTACTATATGACATTCTGGAAAGGACAAAAAAGAAAAAAAAAATGAAGACAGTAAAAAGATCTGTGGTTGCCAGGGGTTAGGAAGAGGGAGGGATGAACAGGCAGAGCACAGAGGATTTTTAAGGCAGTGACACTATTCTGTATGGTACAATAATGGAGGATACATGTCATTATACATTTGTCAAAACCAATAAAATGTACAATACCTAAACGTGGACTTTGGGTGATAATGTTGTGTCAATATAGGCTCATCTTGTAACAAATTTACCACTTTGGCGGGGGATGTCCACGGTGTGCGTAGTTGTACATGTGTCAGGGAAGGGGTTATATAAGAACCCTCTGTACTTTTTGCTCTATTTTGTTGTGAACCTAAAACTGCTCTAAAAAATGAAGTCTATTAAAAAAAAAAAGAGGCTATGGCTTCTGTCTAGGTGCCTTCTCTCGCTCTCTCATTTGCTCACTCTGAGGGAGGACAACTGCCAAGTTGTGAGGAGCTTTCTGGAGAGGCCCACGTGGCGAGGAACTCATGTCTCCAGCCAATAGCCAGCAAAGACCGGAGGCTTGCCCGTGGCCACAGGAGTGGGCTCAGAGTGGAGCCACCCCCAAATGGGCCTTGAGATGACTGATGCCAGTCGACACCTTGATTACAGCCTTGTGAGAGACATTTTGAGAAACTCTGAGTTGGAGGTACCCTGTTAAACCAGGCCCAGCTTTATGACTCATAGAAACTGAAGTAATAAACAAATGTTTGTGATTTTAAACTGTCTAGGTTTTGTAGTAATTTGTTGTGTAATGACAGATAACGAATAAACTTGTTAAGCCACCTGTCATATACAAATGTTGAAGAGATTCTTTAATACTGAGAATTAGATGGAAAGTACTGAACCTATGGTTCACGCCAGGGACTCTACCCACGGGTAAGCATAAATATATCCAACCACCTGTGACTACAGGTGACTACAGTTATAGTCTCTGTGTTGTTCTAGAGTAAACCTTCAGTTCCTCTGCATAAAAGGAAGAAAATTAAATTTTACTGAGCATTTACTACTTACTAGGCACTTAAATGATATCTTTTAGGAGGAGATTATGGGCAGTTAAAAAATTTATCCAAGTCTATGAAGATAGAAAGAGAAGAAGATGGGATTAAAATCGAGGTGTCGGACCTCCCTGGTGGCACAGTGGTTAAGAATCCACCTGCCAGTGCAGGGGACATGGGTTCGATTCCCTGGTCCGGGAAGATCCCACAGGCTGCAGAGCAACTGAGCCCGTGCACCACAACTACTGAAGCCCGCGCACCTAGAGCCCCTGCTCTGCAACAAGAGAAGCCACCGCAATCAGAAGCCCAGGCACTGCAGCGAAGAGTAGCCCCTGCTCGCCACAACTAGAGAAAGCCTGCACGCAGCAACGAAGACCCAACGCAGCCAAAAACAAACAAATGAAATAAATAAATAATAAATAAATAAATTCATTAAAAAAAAAAATCGAGGTGTCACTTCCAAGTAAAAATAACTTGTATCACTCTTTCCAGAACTTTTCCTTGCATTTTCTCATTCTATATTTTCCACTAATCTGTGTTAAATCATTAGGCTTTCCTCACAGTCTACAGTCATAGTGGGGTATTTTATACACATTTTTCTCAGTAACTGATAGAACAAGCAGGCAAAATATCAGTAAGGATATAAAAAGCTTGAATAATATGATCTGCAAACTTAACCTAATAGCCATGTATAGAAGCCTGAGCCCCAGACTGCAAATTACACATTCTTTTCAAATATACATGGAATCTTTTCTAAAATTGAATCAAATTTTACTAAAATTGGGTCATAAAGCCAACCTCAATATGTTTAAAAGGATTGAAATCAGAGTATGTTCTCTGATAATAAGGCATTCAGCTCAAAATCAACAACAAAAAGATTACTAGGAAATCCCCATATATTTGATATGAAGAAATATACCTGTAAATAACTCATGCATCCAGAAAGAAATGATCATGGAAATTAGAGAACATTTTAAGCTGGAAAATCTCAAAGTTTTCTAGGAGTAAAAAGTTTTCTAGGAGGAAAAGAGAAGCAAGGTTGTGGATTCTAATGATGAGTCATGGTGTCTAAGCAAGACAGAGAGGAAGACAGAAAGAGGCTCTGGGTGTCCAGAGAGACACGGAGGGACACGTTGGAAGTTGCCATGATAGGGAAGGATTCTGCAGCGGGAGTACTTGAGCTGGAAAGGTTTGGATGTGAGATTGCCAAAGTGGTAACTGGTAACGAACGTGTCCAGGGTGTGACTATAGCAAAAAGTTGCCAAAGTTGACTGGATAAAAAAGTCACTGGAAGCCAGGGCATTAAGCAACTAGGAAGCAGGGCATTGGCTGGATCATGCACAGGGCTTCTAAAGTCTCCAAGCAGAATGAAAGGAGCTGAGGTGAAGAGTCACGTAGCAGGAAATAAGCCATGTGATGAGTGAGAGGTTGTGAACAGGAAGGAGGAAGATTGAAAGCAATGAGATGTGAAAGTGGGTAGTAAATCCCAAGTGGCTCAACTGTCATGGGAGTAGGTGTCCAGGATAATCCGGGTTACTCTTAAAGCACATTTCATCAGGTATATTCTACAAAGAAAGACAAAACTGGCAATAGCTCACTGTATACTAAAACTGGCTGTAGCTCCCTATATACTAAAACTGGTTTTCATAGTTTAGACGATGCATAGAATTATCAATTGCTTCCCACTGGGAGAAACCAGCCAAGTTCTTACTCTTTTTTTTTTTTTAACCCTTTTAAATAATTCAAGTATAGTTAATTTACAATGTTGTGTTTCAGGTGTATAGCAAAGTGATTCAGTTATACATATCTATCTATTTTTCAAATTCTTTTCCATCATAGATTATTACAGGATATTGAATATACTTTCCTGTGCTATACAGTAGGTCCTTGTTATTTATCTATTTTATATACAGTAGCGTGTATCTGTTCATCTCAACTCCTAATTTATCCCCCCACCCACTTTGGTAACCATAAGTTTTGTTTTCTATGTCTGTGAGTCTCTTTCTATTTTGTAAACAAGTTCATTTATCAAGTTCTTACTCCCTATTTGGGTTTTCTCAGCCTCACAATCAGCTTTACTTACTGTGCCTCTTTTCAGTCTTACCAACTTCTCCCTAAGAGGTTTTGCTCACTGCACGATACACACGACTGCTTGCGGTTTCTCTAAGGGAGATACACATCCTGTAATTCAGGTTTGTGTCTGAAGCAGAGTTCACAAGCTCCACAGATATTGTGCTTAATTCAGAGTGATGCAGCTGCTTGTAACTGAGAGGGTTTTAAGCTACACAACATATGGGATTTTATGGAGCTTAAATTGTTTTTAGAAGTTATTCATTTGTATAATTACACAAGTAGCTTTTCAGGTAAAAAACAGAAAAAGCCAAAGTCCCCTTGATCATTGCCATGGTCCCAAATCATGCCCAGAACTAACTACTTAATCAGGTGATATGTTCTCCTGGGCTTTTCTCTACGCATTTACATTCTTATAAGTGCACAGAGGGGAATATGTAGTTTTGCACAACGGATCATTTTACTCCCCCGCTTCTGACACGCTCTGCATTATAACTAGAATAAAATCCATACTTTCCACTGTGGCCTCCAAGATTCCACACAATCCTGTCCCTGCCTCCCTCTGTGACCTCCTCTTGTGCCAGGAGGTGTGACGGTGTTCTCCCCACAGGGCCTTTGCATGTGCTGTTCATGCTGCTTGGAGAGTTCCGTCACAATCCTTGCTTGACCGTTTCTTCTCAACTTTCAAGTCTCAGCTCAAAATTCATCTGCTCATAAGCCTTTCCTGGATGCCCTCTCTAAATTAGTACTTCCCTCCTCTGTCTCAACTTTCTATCTCTTTTGAATCCTGTTACCTTGTTTCAGGCAACAGAGTTCTACCACTGGGGTTTGAATCCTCTCTTTACTCCATGCTAGCTAAATTACTTCACCTTTTTGCGCTTTAGGTTTCCCATCTAAAACTGAGGATAATTATGCACTTACTTTTTAGGGTGTTATGAGTTAATATTTGTAAACCATGAACAAGTTGCCTAGAACGTAATGCGCTCTGTTTGATAAATTGATACAATTTTTCCTTAGCACTTGCAATGAGAGGAAATCATTTCTTCCTTTGCTGTTTATCCTCTCCCTTCTCCAGAATGTAAGATCTGTAAGTGCAGGGACCTTGTCCATTCTGTTCTTAGGCCAAGAAGAGTGCCTGACTCATAGCACCCTTAATAAGTAAAGGCTGAATGCATGAATATTCAGATCTTACCTCCTGCATAGGGTTCTGAGTGCACAAGAGGTAAGTTTTTTTGTTTTTTGTTTTTTTTAACTTCTGGCTGCATCTCACTGCATGTGGGATCTTAGTTCCCTGACCAGGGATTGATCCCGTGCCCCTTGCAGTGAAAGTGCGGAATCTCAACCACTGGACAGCCAGGCAAGTACCAAGAGATAAGTTTAAAATGGAAAACATGGTCCTGCTTTTATTAAAAACTTAACTTTAATACACTGTCCACCACTTAGTGCTATCACCATATCTTGCCCTGTTATACTAGAAATGGACGTAACTCCTCTAACCTCCAAAGTAGGCCTAACCCAGCTGCAATACTCTCTTGTGTCTTACTTTTCCAAAGAGCACAGCAGAGCAAAGACTGCTAACATATCCTGCCCACTGTCCGCAGCACATGGTGGGATGTAGCTCCAGGACCTTGCTTCAGATGTGCAAGATCACCCATCCATTAAACCATTGATGTTTCTATTGCTGAAAAAACAAACAAACAAAAAACAAAGAGCACCGCATACAGAAGGTCAGTGTAGTAGCAGCCTCACTGCTAGAAAAACACTAGCAGCAGTTATCATAAGCAAAAATGACATTCCCAGATTCCAGCACAATCCAGACCTGTACTGCAGTTGCCAGCCAATTTATTTAGGATTATCTGCGGGATGGAGGAAAGAGAAAAGTTCTTGTTTAAGCCTGTCAGGTTACTAGTCATACTGTGCTGGTTGGCCAGGGTCTGTGAACCTAAACTCTACTGGGAAAAATCTTCTGTAGAGAGGTTAGTTGTGCTTTCATGCGCTCCTCTTGCAGAAACCCAAGCTTTCTCCAGCTGTGCTGTAGCTACTGTCACCACCAAGATGGTGGGTGCTTCAGAGGTCCAGTAAGGCCACATGGACATAAACTTTCCTACTCTGAAAGATGCATTTAAAAACGATTTTTTTCCTGCAGATATTTTCTTGCTGCATTAGGTCCAAACTGGGTCATCTATCCAAGGCTAAGAAACAAGATAAAAGAGAAAAAAAATTAGCAAAAAATCCATTAGATTGCTACCTACTAAACTGAGCTTGAGGAAAAGCCAGGTCTGAGGTGTTTCGTTCCTGGTGCTATCAATGGATCTTTTTTTTGAAATTGAAGTACAGTTGATTTACAATGTTGTGTTAGTTTCAGGTGTACAGCAAAGTGATTCAGTTATACAGACACATATATCTATTTTTTTTAGATTCTTTTCCCTTATAAGTTATTAGAAAATATTGAGTATAGTTCTCTGTGCTATACAGTAGGTCCTTGTTGGTTATCTATTTTATATTTAGTAGTGTGTATGGGATAAATTAATGAGTCTTAAGTTCATGCAAATTACAGCTGCCTTTACAGTATAGGGTCCCCTAGAGAACATCTTGTGATTCCAGGAAAAAAAATTCTATCTCCGTCCAAGGTTTGATTCTGACTTATGCAGTATGAGTTCCTGGAAAGCCTGTGTTGGTTCCCAAATGAATCCATTTTCGTATTAAACTTGGCTACTGTGGTCTATATGTGCTCAATCACCCTGCACAGCTGCAATCTCAAACCAGCTGCAGCTCAGTGACAGCTGACAGAATTACTATGAGAGCCAGTGAGTGAGGTCGGGGGCTCTGCAGCCAGGAACCACGCCCCAATCATGCCACAGGTGGTCTAGTGAAGACACCGTTCTCCTTGCAGCTGGATACTAGACGCCACCACTCACCTTTAACTGGTACCTTTGTTTTTTTTTTTTTTTTAAACATTTTTTTTTTTTTTTTTTGTAGCTACTTTATTTTTATTTATTTATTTATTTTTGGCTGTGTTGGGTCTTCGGTTCGTGCGAGGGCTTTCTCTAGTTGCGGCAAGTGGGGGCCACTCTTCATCGCGGTGCGGGGACCGCTCTTCATCGCGGTGCGCGGGCCTTTCACTATCGCGGCCCCTCCCGTTGCGGGGCACAGGCTCCAGACGCGCAGGCTCAGCAGTTGTGGCTCACGGGCCCAGCTGCTCCGTGGCATGTGGGATCTTCCCAGACCAGGGCTCGAACCCGTGTCCCCTGCATTGGCAGGCAGATTCTCAACCACTGCGCCACCAGGGAAGCCCTAACTGGTACCTTTAAGTCTCTTCTTCTGGCTCCCCCCACAAGAATGAGGACATGAGAACAAGCTAAGAGCATTAGAGAACAGTGTACACGAATAAAGCAACCCTCTTTGGCAGTGTATCATACACCTCACTCTGTGACTAGCCAGAGCCCAGCTGTGAGTCTGGGAAGTGGTGTATTAGCTTCCCAGCAATGGCTGAGAAAGCCTTCATTCTCGCTCTTGTGGGCCTGTGGCTGAGCACACCTCATGGACGGCACAGTTGGGTTGATTTTGCATTGACATTTCTGAAAGTAAGAATAACGCACACAACCTTTTTTTTCTTTTATTCTTTTTGCAGTTTTTTTTTTTTTTTTTTGTAAACAGAAGAACGGGATTATTGGAAAGACTACAACGCAAGACTGAAGCAAATACCCCTCATGAAGATCTTGGTACTTGTGCCAGGTGGAGCTTGGCGACGGAGCCGATACTCAGCTTGCTAGGCTCCCTCGTGAGATTTCGTTTGAAGAAGTTTGGCGCTGCTCAGTCGCCGTAGCTACACCCTTCGCGGAAGCGACCGGGAGCGTGGAGACCGCAGTTTACTAAGTTGTCTCACTGGCTTACCGTTGATGGCCATGCCCAAGGCTCACTTTTACATCTTGATTCGAGTCTGCATTCCGAATGCCCGCGGACTTCCTTGTGCCCAGTAAGTAAAGAAGCTCGCCGTTGGCCTGGTGCTAGGATAGCGTCACGGGTACACGCGCCTTTGTAGGGAGCAGGGGGCGGGGTGACAGGGGCACCAACCCTCCGGGAGAAGAGGGCCCCGCCTCCAGGCCACGCACCCCCCTGGTTGGAGGCAGCGCGGGGGCGGAGCGAGGTCCTGGCTCAAAGCCTAGGAGTGACCTTTCTTATTACAAGGGCTTTCTTATCTTTCAGCGCCCTGGAGGCTAGCCTTTCCGGGTTTCGGTGAGCCCCAGAATTAAGGGGTACAACGTCAAAAGGCAGATGTGGACAAAGGGCTAAGAGTGCAAGGGGCTGGTGTAGGGGCGAGCTTTCAGTGACGGGACTGCGTTGGAGATTTAGGCTTGAGTTACAGAGAGACTTTTCTTGCTCTGCCTGAGAGTTGAAACCAAACTTTCAGAGTTGTAGAACCATAGCTGTCTGTTTGGCATCTCCAGCCATAGCTTCACTTCGCTTACTGTAAGCAGTTTGCCCAAAATTGAAATCGTGTTCCCTCCAAAAGCTGATCTTCTCCCACTATTCCTTATTTTGATGAATGGCCCACCATAACCTAGATTCTCAAGCCAGAAATATGGGGGTTATTTCTGTCGTTCTTCTCGTAAATCCTATTAATCAAAAAGACCTATTGACTCCATTTCCAAAAATAGGTAACTATTAAGAACCTACTGTATAGCATAGGGACCTCTACTCGATACTCTGTAATGCCCTATATGGGAAAAGACTCTAAAAAAGAGTGGATATATGTATATGTATAACTGATTCACTTTGCTGTACAGCAGAAACTACACAACATTGTAAATCAACTATATGCCAATAAAAGTTAATTTAAAAAAAAATCTCCAAATTACCCTCTCTTCAACATTTCCTCTGCATTACTTCTGGTCTCAATTTTTCCCAATAGGTTTCTATCTGTTACCCCTGCCCACCTACAATCAATTCTCAATTATGGGGCAGAGTGATCTTTCCATGATGTAAACATTTCTCTGGAGTAATCCTGCTTAAAATATTTTAAGCACAAAATTCAAACACCTAAATGTGCTCTGACTCTGCTTGCTCTCGTGCCCATACCCTGTCTCCAATCTAGCTAGTACTTCTGTTGCCTGAAGAGTATTCAGTATAGTTCCCTGTGCTATACAGTAGAACCTTGTTGTTTATCCATTTTATATATAATAGTTTACATCTACTAACCCCAAACTCCCAATCCATCCCTCCCCACCCTCCTCCCTCTTTGCAACCACAAGTCTGCTCTATGTCTGTGGGTCTGTTTCTGTTTTGTTGATAGGTTCATTTGTGTCATATTTTAGATTCCACATATAAGTGATATCATATGGTATTTGTCTTTTTCTTTCTGACTTACTTCACCTAGTATGAGAATCTCTAAGTCCATCAACGTAGGAAGCAACAAAATTAAGAACCATTAAAAGATACTGCCTATGGGCAACTTGTGTGTCAACATACGTTAATGGGTGTTTTTTATGTGCATGTGCTTAGTTTGCTCTGCTGAACCTCTTTGTACTTACACTTTTTCTTATCAGTTCCACAGGAAAGAGAAAAGCTGGAATAGAAATTCAAAACAATAAGAAAATCATACATGGGTTGCTTTGTCTGTTAGTGCATAGACTCACTTTGGCTTGAGGAAACGTTTTGAAATTGATTTTAGAAAAGATTATTAAAGAGGTCTTTAATAATGCACTTAATATTTGCAATGTCTACAGCACATAGCTCATTGTTTACTTTTTCTAATTTTCATCATCCTGATTTAATAAAAGAAAACTATTAGGCTACTGGTTCATTTATGTTAGTTCATTAGCTATAACTTAACATTTGCAAACATTTCTGTTAACCTCAGAAATTAGAATTTAAACTTGATGTGATGCAGTATTAATGTTTCTTAATTTTTGTTGAGAAGAGAAAAAGAACTGCTTATCTATAGACGATGTTGAAAGGTTTGTGATTTTCCTGTGTCATTTTATGTATTTTATTTTTGCTATTTCCTGATTATCTTTTTCAATGCTTCTCGTTTTATTTTGTTGTGAATCATTTCATGGGAGAAGGCATAGATTTTTACCAAAATTTGTTTCCAGGAACTTGACTTTTATCAATGAAACATTTAAAAAAAACTTTTATTTCAGTTGTTTTTGCTTTTTGTTTGTTTGCTTTGTTTAGTTTTTCGTTTGCTGGACAAACACTAAGTAATTTTATATGCACTAAAAAGTAACTTCAACAATGACTCTCTGTATAGTTTGACAACTTCTCTGATTTAAGGAGAAGAGCTATGATGGTGTGACTCTGGAATGTCACATATAAATGTGGGTAAGTTCAGACACAAACGTATTCCAAATACCTCCTCTCAGAGGATCATTACTTCTTCAACCTCCACTCCCCAGGAAGCTACTTAACGTGTTACAGGAGTGATGCTGGCCTCTTAAGTCCGATAGATTTTAGCTCAGATAGTGGCTCTGATGCCCATATTAGGGTAATTGCAGGAACATGTTTCTTTGTTATAGGAATATGGTATGTTAATAACTTATTTGGTTGGGTGGTGGGATATAAACAGAAAACCCCACATGGCTTCTACATACAGTTTCTTTTCTTTTGGAGAGATGGTATAGAGTAAATATTAACACTTCAAATGAGACAGATCTGTTTTACTTTTTACTAATTCCATTATTCCCTCAAATTGTTTCACTTCCCTGAACTTAAGTTTCTTACTTAAAATATGTGGGAAAGGTAAACACTGAATACTCTGGCTATAATATTCTTCTTTCTGACACAGCAGCTTTCCTAGGCAAATATCAATTGCATTCAACAAATAGACGATAGTATTTGTTAGGCAGGTTTTACAGCAGTACTGAGAAGTAACAAATCTAACATTTGTTTTAATTTTTTTAATGTTTTTTTATTGTGGTAAAGTCACGTAGTATAAAACATACTATTTTAACCCTATTTAACCATACAGTTCAGTGGCACTAAGTACATTCACATTGTTGTGCAGCTCTCACCATCATCCACTCCTGAATTTTTCACCTGCCTAAACTGAAACTCTGTCCCCATTAAACACTAACTCCCCATTCCCCCTCCCCCACCCCCCCACCTCCCGGCCCCTGGTATCTACCAATGTACTTTCTGACTCTATGAAGTTGACTATTCTAGGTACCTTGTGTAAGTGGAATCAAACAGTATTTGTCTGCACCTAATGTATATTGGAATGCATTTTTAAGGTTAACTTAATATATGTCCTGCAAACAGATTGTACCTTCTTTCCGCCCCCACCCCCCTGTGCTATACAGTAGGCCCTCACCAGCCATCTACTTCATTCATAGTAGTGTACATATGTCAATCCCAATCTCCCAATCCATCCCACTCCCCTCTCCCCACTTGGTGTCCATACGTTTGTTCTCTACATCTGTGTCTCTATTTCTGCTTTGCAAATAGGTTCATCTGTCCCATTTTTCTATATTCCACATATATATGTTAACATATGATATTTGTTTTTTTCTTTCCGACTTACCCCACTCTGCATGACAGTCTCTAGGTCCATCCACATCTCTGCAAATGGCACAGTTTTGTTCCTTTTTATGGCTGAGTAATATTCCATTGTCTATATTTACCACATCTTCTTTATCCATTCCTCTGTTGATGGACATTTAGGTTGCTTCCATGTCGTGGCTATTGTAAATAGTGCTGCAATGAACATTGGGGTGCATGTATCTTTTGGAATTATGGTTTTCTTTGGGTATATGCCCAGGAGAGGGATTGCTGGTTCATATGGTAGTTCTATTTTTAGTTTTTTAAGGCACCTCCATACTGTTCTCCATAGTGGCTGTATCAATTTACATTCCCACCAACAGTGTAGGAGAGTTCCCTTTTCTCCACACCCTCTCCAGCATTAATTGTTTGTAGATTTTTTGATGATGGCCATTCTGACTGGTGTGAGGTGATACGTCATTTTGGTTTTGATTTGCATTTCTCTAATAATTAGTGATGTTGAGCATCTTTTCATGTGTTTGTTGGCCATCTGTATGTCTTCTTTGGAGAAATGTCTATTTAAGTCTTCTGCCCATTTTTTGATTGGGTTGTTTGTTGTTTTGATTTTGAGCTGCATGAGCTGTTTGTATATTTTGGAGATTAATCCCTTGTCAGTTGCTTTGTTTACAAATATTTTCTGCCATTCTGAGGGTTGTCTTTTTGTCTTGTTTATGGTTTCCTTTGCTGTGCAAAAGCTTTTAAGTTTAATTAGGTCCCATTTCTTTATTTTTATTTTCATTACTGTAGGAGGTGGGTCAGAAAACATCTGTGATTTATGTCAGAGTGTTCTGCCTATGTTTTCCTGTAAGCGTTTTATAGTGTCCGGCCTTACATTTAGGTCTTTAATCCATTTTGAGTTTTTTTGTGTGTATGGTGTTAGGGAGTGTTCTAATTTCATTCTTTTACATGTAGCTGTCCAGTTTTCCCAGCACCACTTGTTGAAGAGATTGTCTTTTCTCCATTGTATATTCTTGCCTCCTTTTTCACAGATAAGGTGACCATAAGTGCGTGGGTTTATCTCTGGGCTTTCTATCCTGTTCCACTGATGTATATTTCTGTTTTTGTGCCAGTACCATACTGTCTTGATTACTGTAGCTTTATACTATAGTCTGAAGTCAGGGAGCCTGATTCCTCCAGCTCCGTTTCTTTTCTTTTTTTTTTTTTTTTAATGAGGATCTTGAATCAGATGTGTATGTTTGATTGATTGATTGATTGATTGATTTTGGCTGTGTTGGGTCTTCGTTTCTGTGCGAGGGCTTTCTCCAGTTGTGGCAAGCGAGGGCCACTCTTCATCGCGATGCGCGGGCCTCTCTCGTTGCGGAGCACAGGCTCCAGACGCGCAGGCTCAGCAGTTGTGGCTCACGGGCCCAGCCGCTCTGCGGCATGTGGGATCTTCCCAGGCCAGGGCTCGAACCCGTGTCCCCTGCATTAGCAGGCAGATTCTCAACCACTGCGCCACCAGGGAAGCCCAGCTCCGTTTCTTCTTTTTCAAGATTGCTTTGGCTATTCAGGGTCTTTTGTGTTTCCATACAAATTGTAAAATTTTTTGTTCTAATTCTGTGAAAAATGCCACTGGTAATTTGATAGGGATTGCATTGAATCTGTAGATTGCTTTTAGTAGTATAGTTATTATCACAATATTGATTCTTCCAATCCAAGAACATGGTATATCTCTCCTTCTGTTTGTGTCATTTTTGATTTCTTTCATCAGTATCTTATAGTTTTCTGAGTACAGGTCTTTTGCCTCCTTAGGTATTTATTCCTGGGTATTTTATTCTTTTTGTCGCAATGGTAAATGGGATTGTTTCCTTAATTTCTCTTTCTGATCTTTCATTGCTAGTGTATAGGAATTTCACATCAGGAAGTGTTTTAATATAGTCACTATGAAAAACAGTTTGGAGGTTCCTCAAGTAATTAAAAATAGAACTGCCATATGATCCAGCAATTCCATTTCTGGGTGTATATCCAAAGAGAACAAAATCATTATGTTGAAGAGACATCTGCAGTGTCATGGTCATTGCAGCATTATTTCATAATCAAGACATGGAAACAACCTAAGTGTTGACAGCTAAATGGATAAACAAATTTTGATACACACACATACACATCAGAATATTATTCAGCCATGAATAATTGAACTTTGAATTCATGAGTATTTCATGAAGAATTGAACTTCTTTCAATTGATATGTCTGTGAGTTTCATTTATATTGTTGTACGTGGATTTTGATTTTTATTCTCATTGTTACATACTACGATTATGGACATATACCACAGTTTATTTATCCCTTCTAGTGCTGATAAGCATTAATAGTGTAGTTGGCAGTTTTGGCCTATTATAAACAGTGATGTTATAAACATTCTAGTTCCTATACTTTTGTAATCCATCTATGTATTAGGTGTACACCTAAGAAGGAAGGAAGAAAATAGAGAACAAAATTATATAGTTCTAAAATTAAATGACTTTAAAATATAAATAATAGACGATAGACTCACACATGACCATCTACTTAAGCAAATAATCTGAAATATTTTCCATTAGATATCACACATGGCTCTACTGATGTTCAAAGAGAGAAAATTTAACCAAATAGACTTAAATGAAATTAAACACATCTTTGTCTGTCTTTGATGATTCAAATGTACCCTGGAAGGACCTTACATATATAAATAAAAGTTGTTAACTTTGGACTGTCACAGTGGTGAAAGACTGTTTAGAATAGATCAGCTTAAGCAGATTGCATTATATAAACTGAAAAAATCCAACTCTGGGGAAATTTTTTAGAGTATTTAAAGTTTTGTCTTTTCATCTTTATTTTCATTTAAGAAAACTTTTTTTTCTGAAAATAATTGGCTCTGAAAAGTATCTTTTTTTTTTTTTTTTTAATGGCTGTGTTGGGTCTTCGTTTCTGTGCGAGGGCTTTCTCTAGTTGTGGCAAGCGGGGGCCACTCTTCATGTCAGTGCGCGGGCCTCTCACTCTTGCAGCCTCTGTTATTGCGGAGCACAGGCTCCAGACGCGCAGGCTCAGTAATTGTGGCTCACGGGCCCAGTTGCTCCGCGGCATGTGGGATCTTCCCAGACCAGGGCTCGAATCCGTGTCCCCTGCATTGGCAGGCAGATTCTCAACCACTGCGCCACCAGGGAAGCCCTGAAAAGTATCTTTTAATAAAGATTTTTAAAAACTTTTTTCTAAACCTCTAACCCATAAAAAAAACTCACTGAATTACAATATGCTGCATTAATTTCCATCTATTGTTAATTTAAAACTCAGTGGATTTTCTTACACTAAACATACTGTGTAACCAGCACTGAGATCCAGAAATAGGTCATTACTGTACTACAGTACTATACGATCTGCAGTTGCTGAATCCATGGATGCAGAACTGTGTATAAGGAGGAACCACATAGAGGGAGGGCCAATTATAGGTTATACTCAGATCTTCAACTGTGTGCAGGGTTGTTCAACAACTCTCTCATTGTTCGAGGGTCAACTGTACATTGTGATTCAGCTTCTCCTTCTGCCAGATTCTGCCTTTCTCACATTCTTCCAGGTGAACTTCCTAAGAGCATTGTCCATTAACTTTCCCATTAAAAAGCCCCATTTTCAGGAAACCCGATCTAAGATAGTACCAGCACAAATCCCAGAACATCCATATGGAGAACTATTAGGCTTGCTAAGGAATGAGGAAAACCATGTGCTGCCGTTGCTGCAGGATTTGACTAATATGTACCAATATAGCATGAGGAGACAAGAGTAGATGCACCCGATTGTATATGTTGAGGATGCTGAATGAAGGGGAACAGAACAAAAAAGAAAGTTGGGGATGGGGGAGTTTATCAATATGGGAGATAGTCCTGTGAAATAGAATTTAACACTCTGGCATCTACAGTGGGAGATCATGCTATTCTCTCCTAGGATAGCTATTAGAAACATGTAAAAAAAAAATAGTGACACAAAATAAATTAGGTAGGAATGTCTGAGTTATCAGGGCTGATGATGGAAAAAGGATTCCAAGATTCAGAAAGAGAGGTAGGTAGGATATATTACATAAAGCTGGATAAACAGCTGACAGTATTTCATGCGAAGGCCTAGAGGACATGCCAGGTGACAGTACTAAGCAAGTAACTGGTGAAAGGGGAACAAAAATTGTTTAGGAGCTCAGGGATGGCTGTTCTCTCTAGGCTATGAATGACAGTAAAAGATGCTGTTTTAGGACTGGGAATCCTGATAGCAATTAATTTGATTGCATCTCAAAATAACAAAGAGGAGATGGTAGTGCTTAGCAATCAAAAGCAAGGTAAGTGCAATGATCACAACGAGCAACAAGATCTGTGTGGCAGATGAGGAAGCTTGACTCACAGTGAGATATAGAAATGGTTAACAGGATATGTTAGTCCTTACAGAAATATGAATATGCAGCAAGCAAGCATTTTGCATAATATGTACAATCAAAATAAATAAAAATAAATGATAAGGAGGCAGAGGGAATCTGCCCATTAAAAAGCTGCCCACAATTTTTTCCCCCTAGATTCCAGATGTGATCTGATTCTCAGACCATGAACCCATTGACTGGAAGAGAGGCCTATGATGAAAGATCATTTTTCACTGTGACAAATGTATAACAGTAATTCCCCTGTACTTTACCTAGGTGACCCCTGAACTTTAATTCAGGTGCCTCAGCCCTGGGAAAAGGGAAATGTCCAGATCATTCAAGGGTTGATGTAAACATGAACATAGTGAGGAAGAAATTCCATATATTAAAAGGAACAAAATAGAATGTCTAGAACCCAAAATACGTTATGTGCAGATTAAACACCACAGAAAAAATATCAGTGAGCTTAAGGACATAACAATAGAAATTATCCATACAGATATATTTACCTTTGGTGAAATATGGGATGGTACTAAGAACTCTAACAATAGTGTTACTAGAGTTCCAGGAAGGAGGTTTACAGGAATTGAATAAATAATGGCTAATACTTTCGAAATGTGTTCAAAATTATAAGGCTACATGTCCTAGAAGCTCAAAAAATTCTAATCAAGAAAAAGAAAAGCAAAGGCACATAATTCAAATTTTATAAAATCATTGTTAAAGAGAAAATTTTAAAAGCAGCCAGAGAAAAGAGAGATTAAATGCAGGGGAATAACCATAAGAAAGTTGTAGACTTTTTATCAGAAACAATGCAAACCAGAATATTTTGGAACAACATCTTTAAAATGTTGAAAAAAAGTCTGTCAACCTAAAATTCTATATCCAGAAAAAATATTCTTCAGAAATGAAGCTAAAATAAAAATATGTTCAGGAAAAGAAAAACTTGGAGAATTCATCACCCAAAGATGTGCACAAGAAGAAAATTTATAGTAAATTTCTTCAGGCTGAAGAAAGAGTAAACTAGAGTTTTACTAAGAAATAAAAAATACTGTGAATAGTCACTATGTAGGTAAATTTTTAAAAAATTCCTTCATTTAAAAATTTCTTTAAAGTGTATTTTATTGTTTAAATTATAAAATAATAATATATTTGTGGGGTTTATGACATATGAAGATGTAGATTATTTGACAATAAAAGTATAAATAAGAGGAGGGCATAATAGAAATATACTGTTATACATTTCTTACATTAAAACTCAAGAGGCATAACATTACTTGAAGAAAGACTGTGATAAGATGCATATTGCAAACCCTAGAGCTCCTACTGCATAAACGTAAAAGTTATAACTAGTAAGACCATGGTAAAGAAAAATTGAATATTGAAAATATTTAAACAGTCATAAAGAATGCAGGGACGGAGAACAAAAAATATATGGGACACGTCCTCCTCAGCATCATGGCCACCCTCAGACCTCTCATGAAGCCAAAGATCAAAAAGAGAACCAACAAATCCATCCAGCACCAGTCAGACCGATATGTCATAATTAAGCAGAACTGGCAGAAGCCCAGGGGCATGACAGTAGGGTGCGCAGGAGATTCAGGGGCCAGATTTTGATGTCCAACTTTGGTTACTGGAACAACAAGAAAACAAAGCACTTGCTGACCAGTGACTTCTGAAAGTCTCTGTCCACAGTGTCAAGGAGCTTGAAATGCTGCTGATGTGGAACACATATTACTGGGCTGTGATTTCTCACATCGTCTCCTCTAAGAACCACAGAGCCATTGTGGAAAGAGCAGCCTAGCCGGCTGTCAATCACCAATCCCAATGCCAGGCTGCACAGCGAAGAAAATGAAGAGGCAGCTTGTGTGCACATTGTATTCGTGTTAATAAAACCATAAAACTCAAAAAAGTATACATATGGGACAAATTGAAAACAAATAGCTGGATGGTACACTTAGAAACAACCATGTAAATCATTAGATTAATTATAAATGCTCTAAACTTTCTTTAAAAAAGCCAAAGAATATTACACTGGATTTAAGAGCTAAATCCAATTTTATATCATCTGGAGGAAGTGCATTTTAAATATGGAGTTACAGATAGTCCAACAGTAAGAGAATGGGAAAATATACAGAGAAGTCCTCACAACCAGGAATATTGACAAAGATGAGAAGGGGAATTTCATAAAAATAAAAGTGTCAATTCTGAATCCCTGTGAACCTAGTACCAGAGATTCATAAATCTATGAAGCAAAAACTGCAAAAAATCTGCAAACAAAATGAGACAAATCCACATTATAGTTGAAATTTCTGCAGAAAATTACTAAGGATATAAAAGATGTGAATAAAATATCAACCAGCAGGACATACCTGAAATTTATAGAATAATTCACTGAACAATGGAACATACAAAGTCTTTTTAAAGAGCACATTCAACAGGTGGAACAAAAAATAAAATTAATTAATGAATAACTGAAAAAAAAGAAACTGAACAGTTGTTTGGGACACCTTCCATCTGATTTCACATTAAATGGAGGCATATTGTGGAAATGAATCCTTAATGGCTATCCAGACTTTAAAAGTGCTCACATCAGTTATTAAAGCTAATAGGAACAATTTCAGTTTAAAAGCAGGACTTCCTGTCCACTTAATACTACAGTAGTATTGACTACATTACTTGGAAATGCCCTATGTCTAATTTTCCATACCTTAACTGGAGGAGAATATTGTCTCGAATGCAGATGCCTCAGATACCTTGTAATTTTATGTAACCAATTTCAATGGACTTTATGCCATTTTTAGCTTGTCACCTATGTGTGATTATCCCAGAAAACAATCTCTTTTCCCCCAAACTCACTATTTATGTACTTCTTATGTTTAATTACTGAACCTTAGTACTTCCCCATTGAAGAATGGGCTTATAAGTATACTTCCTCATGATTATATGATTTTTAGACTAGATGGTTTATTTGGTAGATTTCCTAGCATCATCTCCCTGGGCTCTAAGTTATTTAATACATTAATTTTGGGCAGTTCATCATGATGAACTGATGGTGTTAATTTTTTATTATAGCCTATTTAGTACTTTCATCCTCTAAGATCACAAAGATTTTCTTTGATATTTTCTTAAACAAATTGTGGTATAGCCAAACCATAAAAAGAAACAAACTACTAGACACACAGCATTGACGAATCTCAAAAAATGTGCTGAGCTACCTAGGACACAAAAGAACACATACCATATGAACCCATGTATATACTATTACAGAAGAGGTAAACCTAATCTATAGTAATCTCTGGCCTAGGCAACAACTGATAACATATCAGTTGTTGCCTAGGCCAGAGGTGAGGGTGGGTAAAATGCAAATGGATACAAGGAAAATTTGGGGGGTGATGGAAATATTCTGTATCCTGATGGGGTTGATGATCATATGGGTGTATACATTTGACAAGCTCATCAAACTGCAAACTTAAAATAGGTGCTTTTTTATTGCATGTAAGTCACACTTCAATAAAGTTAATAAGGAAAACCAAACAGAAAACTATTGTGTAGGGAGAAGAATGGAAGCAGGGAGACTAGCTAAAGTGCTGTGAATAATCTGAGCAATGATGGTTGAAACAGTAGAAATGGAAAACAAGAAGATAAATTTAGGATATGTTTTGAAGGCAAATTTTACGTGATACGTGGATAATTTATATGTGTACATTTGGGAGTGGGGATTCTGATGGACAGTGAGAAATAAGGAAAAATCCCTGAAAGTTTGGCTTAAAAAATTGGATAGTGTTATTTATTCAGAACAGTTAATCTGAGAAAAGAGTTTGGTAATTGAGTTCTATGGAGAATCAAGAGTACTATTTTGGCTGTGTTAATTTTAAGATGCTTTTTAAAAAACCTGTGGACAAATATCCAGCAGGGTGTTGGGTATATGATTCTGGAGTTCTAGGGCATGTTTGAATCTTAAGGTACAGATGTGGAAGTGATAGCGGACAAGTTCTATTTAAAGCCATAGGCTTGAAAACATGTCACCTAGAGAGCCCAGGACATTTAGTGGTGGAGGAGGAGAAAAGGACCAGCGAAGGAGACTGTGATGAAGCAGCTAACAATGCAGGCACTCAGTTACAAGCACATGGGGTCCTAGACATTAAGAGATGAGAGAGTTTTGTGAAGAAAAGTGAGCAGTTATGTTGAAAGCAATGGAAAGGTCTGGTTAAGGAAAGAACGGTGACCACTGGATAAATTTGTGTGTGTGTGACCCTGACAAGATCTTTTTCTGGAATAGAAGGGGTGGAAACTTGATTGGACTGGATGTAGAAGATCATATTGACATGACTCTATATTTGTCAAGAAAACGTACAATGAATTGGGAAGGAATGGAAGAGTGGTGGGAAGATGATTCAGGTCAAAGTCATGGGAGGTTTTATTTGATTTGATTTGAAAAAAACCAGTATTAGTGCTTGTTTGTATGCTGATGGTAATATTCCATCAAGAACTGAGAATTGGTTGAAGCAGGAGAGGGGGTGTTTGAGGAAAGTCTTTGAGAAAACATGGGATGCAAACCCCAAGTGGAGGAATTCGTATTTAATACCATGCTTCATTTTGGGATACATAGCATTATGCTAAGAGAATGTATTGATGTCATTGCGCTCTATGCTTTAATACTCAATTTAGAACTAAAAAAGAAGACTTAGCAAAATAAGATTTGGTTCAAGTTAAGATTTGGTTAACATTCTGTGATTTCTTTTTTGGTTTGGAACACACAATTTTCCCAGTTTTGCCTATCCTTCAGGAATATCTTGCCTTCATTAGATAACTACTCTAAAGTTAAAATGAAAAGAGAGCATTTTCTAAAGGTTATACTATTTAAGGTTGTATTTATTGAAGGAAAAAAACTTCTAAACAGTTTTATCCTGATGGAAAAAATAGTTTCACCTGAGCCACAAATGAGACTGGAAACAAAAGACAGAATCTGAGAATTTGTTTGCAGGGTCTTCTGTTCAAAAGAATACCGTCCTTGAAAAATCTGCAGCCATAGTAACAGCCATTCCCAGTCCTGTGATCTACAGAGCATAGAACCCTGTTAGGTGTCACAAAATTATACACCATTGCACGCCAGTCACTAGTGAAAGGTTGAATTTTTTTTTTTTTTTCTTTTTTGGTTGCTTTGGGTCTTGGTTGCTGTGTGCAGGCTTTTTCTAGTTGTGGCGAGCGGGGGCTACTCTTTGTTGCAGTGCGCGGGCTTCTCATTGTGGTGGCTTCTCTTGTTGCGGAGCACAGGTTCTAAGTGCACAGCCCTCAGTAATTGCAGCACATGGGCTCAGGAGTTGTGGCTCGTGGGCTCTAGAGAGCAGGCTCAGTAGTTATGGCGCATGGGCTTAGTTGCTCTGAGACATGGGGCATCTTCCCGGACCAGGGATTGAACCTGTGTCCCTTGCATTGGCAGGCGGACTCAACCACTGGGCCACCAGGGAAGTCCGAAATGTTGACTTTTTATTGTCAGTTCTTGAACAGCCACTAATAATCATTCGGAGCTAAAGACACTCTTCATCTAATGTGGTGAATGGAGCTAATGAAATACTTAAGGGCCAGAGCAAGAAGTGAGGAAAAAAGCTGTGACTTTAAAATCCCCAGAAACAAAGGATGTCTTACAAATGAGAAGAAAACTTGAGACTGTGAAAGCCTGAGGTCGGGTCTCAGGAAAAAAGAAAGTGAAAAAAGCAGATTATTTTCCCAAATACTGGCATTTAAGCTGCTAGTACTTCCACGGGGGTGACCACCAAGGTCGTGAGAGGATCTCCTACTCCTGCTGGTAGATCTGCGGATCTTGGGCTATCCCCTCACTCCTTCTCCTACCTCCTTCAAACATAGATAATAACACTAAAACAGGTGTATCAGCGAGGATCCTTTAGGTGCAAGTCACTGAATAAATGAAAAGTGGCTTCAACAGCGAGAATAATTCGCTACCTCGCATAACAGGAAGTCCCAAGGTCGGCGCTATCAGAGTTGGTTACCTCCTCAGCTCCATGATTTGAGGGCTCCTGGTCACTCTCTCTGGGAGTCTCTTGACTTTCCCCTTTGGGGCACAAAAAGAATACAAGTAGGTCCTAACATAGAGGCCTCACGTGGCAGTGTCAAAGGCAGGAACAAGCAAGTCCCTATTTTATTTCTCCTTTTTTAATTATGAGGAAAACAATCCCAGAGGCCTCTCACTAGACTTTCCTCTTTGTCTTGTTTTTCTAATACTTGACCATGTGTAACAAATCACTGATAAGGGAAATGAAATTATAATGGCTGGCATAGACTGATGAGCATCTACCCCTGGGGGTAGGGAAGCCCCTTAAAGATACACAAAAAACTAGTTCCTAACTAGAGCTGGCTTTCTGCCAGCAGAGCAGAAAGGATAACTGTGACCGCTGAGAAGAGAGGGCAATGCATGCGCAGTGATGAGCAGAGTGGCTGGTGCCCAAATGCATTTAGTAAATATTAGCTGCTATTGTTGTCCTATCAAGCCGCTCTTCTGGGAAACACAATAGAAGACCCCAGCCTCACACCCCAGACGATGTATTCTGACCTCCATCCAATCTGTCATCAAATAGTACAGTTAAGCCCTTAGCTGTAGCTTTACTTTCTTTCCTTGACTGTAAATCCTTTTCCCTTGTCGTCCTGTTTGTCTCAAAAAGTGGTAGCTAATGAGTTGTCTGCCTCCAGCCTCATCGATTTTCAAAATTTTTGCATATTGTAGCCAAACTGATCTGTCTTTTTTAAACTTTTTTTTTAAATTTATTTATTTATTTTTATTTTTGACTGTGTTGGGTCTTCGTTTCTGTGCGAGGGCTTTCTCTAGTTGCGGCAAGTGGGGGCCACTCTTCATCGCGGTGCGCGGGCCTCTCACTATCGCAGCCTCTCTTGTTGCGGAGCACAGGCTCCAGACGCGCAGGCTCAGTAACTGTGGCTCACGGGCCCAGTTGCTCCGCGGCATGTGAGATCTTCCCAGACCAGGGCTCGAACCCGTGTCCCCTGCAGTGGCAGGCAGATTCTCAACCACTGCGCCACCAGGGAAGCCCCAAACTGATCTTTCTAAAGGCAGATCTAATCATGTCACCATCTTCCTTAAGAGCTTATCACAGTTCCTCATTGCATTACATCTGAAGGTTGACCTCTTCAGGATCATGTCCATGTAGTTGTTCTTCAGTGCAGGTGGAGGGAGGCTCTCTGTCCTTCAGCTCTGCCGTATGGAACATGCAGTCCCCTTGGTGCAGGAGGAGAGAAACAGAAGACTCCCAAGTAGGGTCTCCATTGTCCACAAAGAGTGGGGTGCCCAGCCCATCTGTAAGGGGCTGAGAAGCACCATCTGGCATTCACCCGGAAGGGGAGGAGGACATACTTCTAGGGAACACTATTGTAATAGATCCAGAGATGTGCCTCCCGGATCCCCCTTCAAGGAAGGGCTTGCTGCCCAATTTCAGAGAACTTGTCTGTCTCAGTGGCTGAGAGCTGCCTTGTCTGAGGTCACGACTTTCCTGGGGTAGCCCACTTGTAACTGAGTGAGGCAGAGGGATAAAGACATGGCCGTTTTGGCCCATGCACATAACTCCGAGAGGCACTGCTCACTTGAGGACTCCCTGCTGGGGTGGCCAGGGCTTCCTTGTGCTTGCTTCACAGTTGACTTCTTCCTCTTCTCTATCCTGTTTCACCATTTCTTTCATATGTTTTGATCCTTTATGAACATCTTGTACCCCATACTCTACATGGTATCTGCTTCTGGAAATTACAACCTGCAACAACTAGTAATTTCTAGCAGAAAGTCCTTTAACCCTCAACTCTCTTTTCTGCCTCAATGATCATTATCTAAGTTGATAATTTTTCACTCCAGATTTATAGAAATACAGTTACCTGAATGCATCACCAAAATTTTGCAGATAAAATACAATTTATTAAGTAATTACATGCTGCCAAGTGCTTTTAAAAAAATAAGTTTATTTATTTTATTTATTTACTTTTGGTTGTGTTGGGTCTTCGTTGCTGCGCGCGGGCTTTCTCTAGTTGCGGAGAGCGGGGGCTACTGTTCATTGTGGTGTGCGGGCTTTTCATTGTGGTGGCTTCTCTTGTTGCAGAGCACGGGTTGTAGGTGCGTAGGCTTCAGTAGTTGTGGTGCATGGGCTCAGCAGTTGTGGCACGTGGGCTCTAGAGTGCAGGCTCAGTAGTTGTGGCACACAGGCTTAGTTGCTCCGTGGCATGTGGTATCTTCCCAGACCAGGTATCGAACCCATGTCCCCTGCACTGGCAGGCGGATTCTTAACCATTGTGCCACAAGGGCAGTCCCCAAGTACTCTTTTTTGTTTTGTTTTTCTTTTTTACTCTCTCATTCTCTCTAAGGCTCCCTATGAGTAGATAGATGCGTAGAAGAAAAGTCATCTGCCCAGACCCAATAGTTATTAAACCAGGGAGTTCAGACTCTGATCCTCCTTTGCCCTTTATAACTTTACAGCCTGTTTCCTTTATAACTAGTTTAAACCACCACTGCCTGGAGCACCCTTTCCCTCTTCCCTTTGAGGGGCTCACTGCTACTCACTCAGCTCAGCATCAGTAAATCCAAAAAACTTCCAAAGTTGTCCCCTATCCCTGCATGCACTGTCATGCTGTGTTGCGCCGATAGCTAGTACCCAAACATTTATCCCCATCTTGGTACTTATCAATACTGTATGATAGTCGTCGTTGCCTGTCTAGCATCTCTAATGGCTGACTAGTGCCTGGTGCATCCTTCTTTACCTACTTCTCAAAAGGATTTTTAGTGATTTAGTGTCAGCACATCGTAGGTATTGAAAAGTGTTTACTGAGTGAATTTAATAATGCTCTTTTTTTTCTCTAGCTTTGCACTAACTCTATCATCCTAGGAGATTCAGTTAAAAGAGGAAAAAATACTGCCATTCTAGAATGTATGCAACAAACATCTGTGAGTCTAAAGGAATTTGGCTCATTAATGTTTCTTTTCCAGTTCTGATAGTTGACTATGCTCGTGGCTGACTACACAGTGTGACGTAGCGCCGATAACTTGGGAAGGGCAGAGGTGTCTAGTGAATGGAGAACTCTTCCTAGACAGAACTATTTTCTGTTCATTTTTTTTCCCCACAAATCCACGTTCAACATCTATGACATGCAAGACCCCTTCAGGGATGACTATCTCAGTCAGTTTAGATAATCACATTCAAGATGTATGTGTGTAACAGGAATTATGATATGAGTATTCACATTCTGGTTCTCTTCCCTGCCCCCCAATATTATCCCCATTAATTTTATTTGCAATTAAGCAAGATGAGGGGAGAAATATTCTGAGCAAAATGTTTTATTGTCTGATAACAAATGAAAATTATGCAAGTGGAAAAAAACTGAACCACTCTACAAAAGAACCATGTTGGGAGACTATAATATCCTTCATGGAACAGTACTTTATTAAAAGCCAGAAAAAATCTTTTATCAATGGTTGCATCCAAAAATCTGCCATTAATCTATGACAGTGATGCCAAGGAGAGTATCATCTTCCAGGTAGAAAGTTCATTTACTTAACTGAATAAAAAGAGAGTATTTTATAGCATTTTTATTTCACTCCTCATTGCTATGTGCTTTAGATAAGACAATTGCCCTTATTTTTCATAGAAAAATAAAAAAACACATGTACATTGTCTATGCAATTTAAAATAAAAATATGTACATATTTTATTGACTTCATTTTAATTATTATTAAATAGACAAATATAAAGACATAACATGAGAACCCACTTTGTCTTGCACAATATTTAATAACTATGTCCTATAAATGGGTGTGACCAAGAGAGTTCCACGTTGTGACAAGGTGGGCAAGGTGAAGATTACAAATAACATTTAGTCAATTGTGGGCCTGCAGAAACCAGTGCTCAGGTGAATGTCAAAGTCAGGCCACGTTTCCCAGCTGTGACGACAGCCTTTCTACTCCAGTTTTGGACACTCTTCACATTTTTAAAAGTACACCCACCAGGTCCCCCTCGCTCCCTCCTGAATTTTCTCCTTCCCTTTTTTCTTTGTGTCTTTCTACCTTTCCTTCCATCTGGCTTTCCCTCCAATTCTCTCTCCTTTCTTCAAACGAGTAGCCAGCACCTGCTCTGAGTTCAGCCACATTCTGACCCGGAGGGATACAAAGATGAATAAGTCAGCCGATTATTGTTTCCAGGGGCTTTTATTTTTGCCTCTCTTCTCATTTTAGACTTAACATTTGCTTTCCCATCTATCACAACAGGGCTTCAAACTACTGAAGTTTCTGTAACTGTCTCCTTCCAAATCAAAAAGTTACTCCTTTCTTCTTCCATTGGATCACGTCAGAATATGTCCCACTTATGTGCAAGGGATGCTCATGGAATAAGGATGTCCCTCACAGACAAATTTTCATATTTTTAGCATCCTGGGTTGTGTTTATCCTTAAAGGATATATCTACCTGTAAGAATTGTGGGCTCTAGGTAAGACATATTTTTGAGGATGTAGGTCTTGAGAAAAGGATTTGTGAATGTTGTTCAGAGTTGAGCTCATGGAGAGAGAGGGTTTGGGAAGCAGTTAGTCCTCTGGTCCATTCCCAGCTTGGCCATTTACTAGTTATGTGAAGCTGAGACCCTCGGTTTTCTCATCAGAATTCAGTAATGGGAATTAAATCAGCTGCAATTTGTAAGGCGTTATAAATTAATGTCTGTGTTATAATTCTTAAGCTATTCCTACCCTAAACGTCTTCTCTTTATGTACGTGTGTAAAACCTCATTAATGAGGAGTTGGATCCTTAGAATATATTATTATTATTTCCAGTTGCTTCTCGTTTTTTGCCAGTGTGTATGGCTAAAAAGCAGTGTGATGTGGTTGAGTTGGCTGATTCTACCTCTGAAGACCTGATTGTGAGCCTTTCTTCCCAAATTCACATTGCAGTGTCATTAAATTGATAGCTTGAAATAGGTCATCTTGGGAAAATTTATAGCGTGGAAATTAACAAACACTACAAAAAAAGGCTCTGTTTTCTTCTGGAGGGAGAAAAAAAATTGTTAACCCTTTACTAGCACACCACTGCCAAGAGTCCAGGCAGAGACAGAGAAAATCCTCTTTTTTCTTTTCCCAAATAACAGAATAGGACACTACAAGTCCCGAGTTCCCATTTCCCTATGACTGTGCTTCTGCTAGGAGGGGAACATATTTCCGAATTCTCTCCAAACTCAACTCTACCTTCTGATCAAGGTGGCCTTAATGTTCTCTCCTGCCTTTTGTTTCCGGAGTTGAGTTCAATTTCTCTCCGTGATTGCAGTAGTCTTGACCCCTAAGCAATAGTCTTTTTTTTTTTTTTAATTAATTTTTAGTTTTGGCTGCATTGGGTCTTCATTGCTGCACACGGGCTTTCTCTAGTTGTGGCGAGCGGGGGCTACTCTTCACTGTGGTGCGTGGGCTTCTCACTGTGGTGGCTTCTCTTGTTGCGGAGCACGGGCTCTAGGTGCTTGGGCTTCAGTAGTTGTGGCACGTGGGCTCACTAGTTGTGGCTCATGCGCTCTAGAGCATAGGCTCAGTAATTGTGGCGCACAGGCTTAGTTGCTCCGCGGCATGTGGGATCTTCCCGGACCAGGGCTCGAACCTGTGTCCCCTGCATTGGCAGGTGGATTCTTAACCACTGCACCACCAGGCAAGTCCCTAAGCAATAGTCTTGAATGAAGTCTTCCTTGCCTATTTAACCCCATCAATGCAGTTTTTCTTTGACACTGTCCCAGTTTTTTGACACTGACAATTCCATTTTTTTTTTTGCAATATCAATCTCTATTCACACCCCTCTTAAAGCATGTACAATATTTCATGCTCCTAACATGAAGTGCCTCTGAGCTGTCAAATTCTTTGACCATTTATTAGATAGTCTGGCTTATTTTGTCTCTATGATAAAAAAAAAAAAGGACAGGTTGTCTGATATTTACAGAGAATCCCAGGTAAATTTTATTGGCATCATTTGAAAAGTACTTAGTGGATTCTTTTTTAAATATAAAAACTATTTTCAAAGACCAGATTGAAAAATAGAAAGTTGTTCCCTTTTAGTTCCCCAAACTTCTATCTGGTTCTGCAGGGTATTTCACACAGCTGTGCTTTATGAGAGGCAATGAATTGTATTTATTCAGCAGCTTCTCTGGGGCAGTGAACTCTGAGCTCTTGCTCATAATTAGCATAAGTAAGCAACACATTCCTGGTTGTCAGGCTCTTTTGAGCCTCCAAGTCACCCTCAAGGGAGGCATAACACACACCAGCCTAGAGTGCTTCCACCTATTTCAGCTCTGTGCTTGCTGCCCTACCGATCACTTTCAAATGCAAATATCTCCTTTACTATTTGAGGATTCATGCCTGCTTCTCCCTTTCTCATTAAATTATCCCTCCACCCACCCCACACCAAGGTGGGTCTCTGTGGATTGCAGACCAGTTGCCAAGAACCTTAAGAAGAACTGAAAACCTTTCACTTTCTACCCTGTGTCCTCTCCTTTTTTATTTGCTGTGGTCTCTGTAGCTGAGAACTATTTGTGGAGCAGCGCAGGCTAACAGCCAAGCCTTAGTGTGCTTCTTTCTTCAGGTTTCACCTAAGTAGATCTCAATATCATGCTGGCCTCGGGAATAGAGGCTCCTTAGAATACTTTGCTGCCTTCCCACCTGCCTTTAATGGTAACTAGAAATAGATTTAATGATCTCCAGGTGCATCTATCACCATCCTCAAACAATCTGGTTTTCAATTATTCAGCTTACTGTGGCCAGGGAACAGGACTCACCTTTCTTAGGGAACTGTAAGTTCTACTTCCTATTTCCTCTCCATTTGGGCTCTTTACTGCCCTTCCTGTCCCCTGCCTGCCACCATCAAATCAGGAGAATCTTTGGCTGTCATGGTGTCATGGTAGGAAGTCTATCTCTAACTCTCTGTCTTCAAATCTATTCAGACTCAGGATTTTGCCTTTAGAATCCCAAATGGCTTCTTTTTGCTATAAAATTATTTTCTTTATGAATGTCTCACAGTTTAGGTGCGTGAATGGTGAAAAGGCCACGGTCTTACCAAAAAAAAAAAAAAAAAAGACTAAAAGAGGAGAACTTCTGCTGATATTTCAAAATATTGTGCCACCACATAAATACCATGCTGACTGCAGAAGGCATTTTAGTGTAGATGCTGTCTTTTAGTATCTTTAAGCAGAAACCCACTTAAAAGATATAAAAGCCCAAGCTCTACTTTTTATGTTCCTTAACCTCAAATAAAAGGGAAGTTGATTTGGGCAGAGATTATACATAACAAATACAAAACTCACTTTCCTACCCATAGATGAGTTCCATTTAAAATAAATATTTTTTATCAAATCATCCCATTGTACACTTGAAATATCTTAGTTTTATTTCTCAATTATACCTCAGTAATGCTAAAAACTAGAATAATTTTTTTTCAGGAGCACTTTTGTATTGGTGACTGTAAATTATGATTTAAATCTGGTACAGTCACTGGTAAGTGTTGCTTGAAATGCAGGCAGGGGATAAGCAAGCACTTCACAGAGTTTACAAAATGCAAGTAGGATACTACCACAAAGTCACAGTTGTCTTTCACAATGTGTATTAATATTTGCCTGCTGAAAATTCCATGCATTTTGCCTGTTAATGAAGACCTTTTAAGTTAAAATTCCCTTTCTGAACAGGAATACTGTCCCTATATACTATATATATACACACACACACACTAATATTACACTACTATTATTATACTATTATATATAATTATATATACTATTATATTTATGTGGTTTTATAGACATAATAGATTTACTATTAAACTAGTTATTTACTATTAAGCTATTTAGCTATCACAATTAGGCAAGTTTTCAGAGATTCTTTCCAAATGTGTGCTTCTTTCCACAATACCCATTATAAATATTTCAACAAGGAAAAGAATATGAAATGTTTGCAGACTTCTTGTCCGCAACACATTTTTGTTCAGCAATAATGACTTCAAGGTGTTTCTATTCAAAACTAAAGCTTTGCAGGAAGTTGAAGAGGAAGCCCTTACTCCTTGCCCCTTCATTTCTTTGTGTCCTGAAATTTGTGACTCAGTGCAATGAAAATAATCAGAATGAAACCTTGCCCAGAGGGAAGTCCTCTCAAATGCTGGCGGGGTTCCACTGCCCTCCTCCAGCATCATCCCTCATTTTCTTTGGAATATTGTAAATTTTAAGACCTGCTAGTAGAATCTATATCAAATATGTTTTATTGGGAAAGAGATTTTGAGGTGGAATAAAAGCATATTTTCTTAACCCTTTCATATTCTGATCGATTTACTTTAATCTGGATTAACTAAAATCCCTGAAGACCCTAAGAAATTACATGAGATTTCACCTCAGAGAACATTCTCCTATGTTAAACTACATTGCAATTAGGAAGCCAGGAATGGAGTTTGAGCTCAGTACTCTTGAAGCTGAGAAAAGAAGTTTATTTGCCTTTACACAATTTTCATTCTTTTTGTGGCTTTTCTTAAGTCTCACTCAGGGCAAGATTCTCTATTGCTAATAAGCATTCCCAGTAATTTAGGGCACTGACCTCCTGTTTTCCCAAATAATATTTGTTGGTGCAAATCAAATCTGTTTTTCTCTTATGTTTTTCCCCCCACATTTGCAGGGGCCTATATTGATGTATTTAATTTTGAAAAGTGTTATGGGATACCTTAAAAGAGAGTCAGTCCTTCTCATGCCGAGAAGTTAAACCTAAGATACATATTGTTGAGTTTTAAAGGTATGTTGGGTGTAGTTTGAATCAAAATATAGGCCATGTGGCACATTTGAAATGCACCTTATGCCCTTGGGAGTGCCCCAGAGAGAGGGGTAGTCATCTTCCAGAGCAGATGGAATGTTGTGATTAGAGACCCCAGTGACTGTTAATGGTAGGTGGCATGGCATATATATCATGACATTTGGATAGTAAAAACAGATGTTTCTAATAAAATTCTCAGATCAAAGCTCTAAAAGCAGACACTCTAATTTGAATAACTTTGTAGCATGTTTCTGGGTGACGAGTAGCAGAAAGTCATTTTGCAATAGTTAACAGTTTTCCTGAGCTACAATCATCAGGCTCCCTACTGATCAATAAAAACATGCCAGGTTCTTTGAGGTTAAGTTACTTGGGTAAGTTACTTAAGTTCCCTCAGCATGAATTTGTTTATTCGTTACATGTACACAGGACCTGGCTCTGTAAGCACATGGTAATCACCTGATTTTCAACAAATGAGTGCACACCTACCTTATTAATAGGTAGGTATTTAAAAGATTAAATGAGATAAAATAATATCAAGTAAGCAAAAGTTTCATCACGCACTTGGCATGCATTAAACACTAACCACTTGAGCGTCTTTATCCCTTTTTCACAAAGTGTCTTCACATCGAATACCTTATTTAGACCAGACAATTTCTAGTTTTTATTTAGGGTACATGTTACCTTCATTTTCAAACAAAAGACTGAGATTCAGACAAACTAATTGGCTTTCCAATGTCCATGTGGCCAGTGCATATCTGAGCCTGGAGTAAATATTCAGATAGTCAAGGTTCTGTTTCAGGGCCTAACTTCCAGCCCTGCCACTACTATCCATCTGCTTCCACTTTGGGGTCTGGTGTTCTCCTCTATAAATTGAAGGAGTTGACGTTGTTGGGTGTGGCATCAACTAATATATGGCACGATCCACCACATAGTCTCAGTATCCCACAGCAACATGCATTTACCTAGATCACAAATCCATAGGTCACCTGAGGGTCCCCTGTTCTAGGCTGGGTACATCCCTGGCTGGCTCAGCCCTGTAGGTCTCTAATCCTCCTCCTCAGCTAGCCCAGGCTTACTCTCCTGCTCTGACAGATGTGAAAGAGAGCAGGCACAATAGCACAAACAGTTTTCTGTTAACAGTCCATTAACCCAGGCAGATCATGTGGCAAACCCGAAAGCAAGGGGTAGGGAAGTATCTTCTGTCTCTTTCCTGGGAGAAGGTACTTCCAGGTGGTATGTGAAGGATGTGGATAAGGGCAGGGTAAAGAATTGAGGACATTAATGCCATGTATTTCAACTGCTAAGATTGCTTTTAGCTCCAGCACGTTGTGATTTTCTTCCAATTTACATTTGGTTGGCAGAGTCTCTTTTCCTTATTTCTTTTCTTAATGTTTTTCTTTTTTAAAAAAGTGTTATTTTTTAAAATGAATTCTTATTGGAGTATATTTGCTTTACAATGTTGTGTTAGTTTCTGCTGTACAGCAAAGTGAATCAGTTATGCGTATACATATATCCCCTCTTTTTAAGATTTCCTTCCTGTTTAGGTCACCACAGAGCACTGAGTAGAGTTCCCTAGTGCTATAGTGCTATACAGTAGGCTCTCATTAGTTATCTGTTTTGTACACAGTAGTGTATATATGTCAGTCCTAATCTCCAGTTCATCCCACCCCCCCCAAACCCCTTGGTATCCATAAGTTTGTTCTCCACATCTCTGTCTCTATTTCTGCTTTGCAAATAAGTTCATCTGTACCACTTTTCTAGATTCTTCATATAAGAGATATTATACGATATTGTTCTCTTTCTGACTTACCCCACTCTGTATGACGGACTCTAGGTCTATCCACGTCTCTGCAAATGGCACTATTTCATTCCTTTTTATGGCTGAGTAATATTCCAATGTATATATGTACCACATCTTCTTTAACCCATTCCTCTGTTGATGGACATTTAGGTGGCTTCCATGACCTGGCTATTGTAAATAGTGCTGCAGTGAACATTGGGGTGCATGCGTCTTTTTGAATTATGGTTTTCCTTGGGTATATGTCCAGTAGTGGGATTGCTGGGTCATATGGTAATTCTGTTTTTAGTTTTTTGAGGAAACTCCATACTGTCCTCCATAGTGGCTGTACCAATTTACATTCCCACCAACAGTGCAAGAAGGTTCCCTTTTCTCCACATCCTCTCCAGCATTCGTTGTTTATAGATTTTTTGACGATGGCCATTCTGACCAGTGTGAGGTGATACCCCATAACTTCTTCACACTCTTTTCAGATCAAAATCCCTATATTCTGCATGTAGGAAGGACTAATTATTTCCTTCTTTTCTGTTGAAACAAAAAAACCTGCATGTGTGTGAACCCTGAAAGCATATTCACGATGAAGAAAATATAGTGCTCCAACCTCCTATGAGATTGTCCTTTAATATTGCCTTCTGGAACAATATGTTCAGGGAACAGCAAGATCACCATATAAAAAAAACACAGAATGGCAAACTGACATGAGTTTTCTGCCCTTCAGTGAATTCCTGTTTGCCCTAGGCAACTTGAAAAACATTGACACTAATTATTAGAGAAGTGCAAATTGTAATGTTTTTGTGTCTATGTCCATCATTGATATTGACCTATAATTTCCTTTTTTGGTGATATCTTTGTCTGGTTTTTGTATCAGGGTGATGATGGCCTCGTAGAATGAGTTTGGGAGTGTTCCTCCCTCTGCAATTTTTTGGAAGAGTTTGCGAAGGATAGGAGTTAGCTCTTCTCTAAATGTTTGATAGAATTCACCTGTGAAGCCATCTGGTCCTGAACTTTTGTTTGTTGGAAGATTTTTAATTACAGTTTCAATGTCATTACTTGTGATTTGTCTGTTTATATTTTCTAATTCTTCCTGGTTCAGTCTTGGAAAGTTGTACCTTTCCAAGAATTTGTCCATTTCTTCCAGGTTGTCAATTTTATTGGCATAGAGTTGCTTGTGGTAGTCTCTTTTGATCCTTTGTATTTCTGTGGTGTCAGTTGTAATTTCTCCTTTTTCATTTCTAATTTTATTGATTTGAGTCCTCTCTCTTTTTTTCTTGATGAGTCTGGCTAAAGGTTTATCAATTTTGTTTATTTTCTCAAAGAACCAGCTCTTAGTTTTACTGACCTTATTTATTTATTGCTATTGTTTTCTTAATTTCTATTTAGTTTATTTCTGCTCTGATCTGTATGATTTCTTTCCTCCTACTAATTTTGGGGCTTTTTTTTTTTGTTCTTCTTTCTCTAGTTGCTTTAGGTGTAAGGTTAGATTGTTTATTTGAGATTTTTCTAGTTTCTTGAGGTGAGATTGAATTGCTATAAACTTCCCTTTTAGAACTGCTTTTGCTGAGTCCCATAGGTTTTTGGTCAATGTGTTTTTGTTGTCATTTGTTTCTAGGTATTTTTTGATTTCCTCTTTGATTTCTTCAGGGATCTCTTGGTTATTTAGTAACATGCTGTTCAGCTATCATGTGTTTGTGTTTTTTACAGTTTTTTTCCTGTAATTGATTTCTAATCTCATAGCGTTGTGGTCAGAAAAGATGCTTGATACGATTTCAATTTTCTTAAATTTACTGAGCCTTGATTTGTGACCCAAGATGTGATCTGTCCTGGAGAATGTTCCCTGTGCACTTGAGAAGAAAGTGTATTCTGCCCCTTCTGGGTGGAATGTCCTATAAATATCAATTAAATCTATCTGGTCTATTGTGTCATTTAAAGCTTGTGTTTCCTTATTTACTTTCTGTCTGGATGATCTGTCCATTGGTGTAAGTGGCGTGTTAATGTCCCCCACTATTATTATTATTATTTTTAAAATATTTATTTATTTATTTTTGGCTGCATTGGGTCTTAGTTGTGGCATGCGGGATCTTTGTTGCGGTGCACGGGCTTCTCTCTAGTTGTGGTGCAGGGCTCCAGAGCATGTGGGCTCAGTAGTTGCGGCACGCAGTCTCTCTAGCTGTGGCACATGGGCTCCAGAGTGTATGGGCTCTGTAGTTGCGGCACATGGGCTTAGTTGCCCCACAACATGTGGGATCTTAGTTCCCTGACCAGGGATCAAACCTGCGTCCCCTGCATTGGAAGGCAGATTCTTAACCACTGGACCACCAGGGAAGTTCCCCCCCAGCTATTATTGTGTTACTGTTGATTTCTGCCTTTACGGCTGTTAGCATTTGCCTTATGTATTGAGGTACTTCTATGTTGGCTGCATAAATATTTACAATTATTATTTCTTCCTCTTGGATTGATCCCTTGATCATTATGTAGTATCCTTCTTTGTCTCTTGTAATAGTCTTTATTTTAAAGTCTATTTTATCTGATATGAGCATTGCTACTCCAGCTTTCTTTTGATTTCCATTTGCATGGAATATCTTTTTCCATCCCCTCACTTTCAGTCTGTATGTGTCTCTGGGTCTGAAGTGGGTCTCTTGTAGACAGCGTATATACAGGTCTTGTTTTTGTATCCATTCAGCCAGTCTGTGTCTTTTGTTTGGAGCATTTAATCTATTTGCACTCAAGGTAATTATTGATATATGTGTTCCTATTACCATTTTCTTAATTGTTTTGGGTTTGTTTTTGTGGGTTTTTTTCTTCTCTTGTGTTTCCCACCTAGAGAAGTTCCTTTAGCATTTGTTGTAAAGCTAGTTTGGTTGTGTTGAATTCTCTTAGCTTTTGCGTGTCTGTAAAGCTTTGGATTTCTCCATTGAATCTGAATGAGTTCCTTGCTGGGTAGAGTAATCTTGGTTGTTGGCTTTTCCTTTTCATCACCTTAAATGTATCATGCCACTGCCTTCTGGCCTGCAGAGTTTCTGCTGAAAAATCAACTGATAACCTTAGGGGGATTCCCTTGTAGGTTATTTGTTGCTTTTCCCTTGCTGCATGTAATATTTTTTCTTTGAATTTAATTTTTGTTATTTTGATTAATATGTGTCTTCGTGTGTTTCTCCTTGGGTTTATCCTGTATGGGACTCTCTGTGCTTCCTGGACTTGGGTGGATATTTCCTTTCCCATGTTAGGAAAGTTTTCAACTATAATCTCTTCAAATATTTTCTCAGGGGCTTCCCTGGTGGCGCAGTGGTTGAGAGTCTGCCTGCCAATGCAGGGGACACGGGTTCGAGCCCTGGTCTGGGAAGATCCCACATGCCGCGGAGCAACTGGGCCCGTGAGCCACAATTACTGAGCCTGCGCGTCTGGAGCCTGTGCTCCGCAACGAGAGAGGCCGCGATAGTGAGAGGCCCACGCACCGCGATGAGGAGGGGCCCTCGCTTGCCACAACTAGAGAAAGCCCTCGCACAGAAACAAAGACGCAACACAGCCATAAATAAATAAATAATTAATTAATTTAAAAAAAATTTTTCTCAGACCCTTTCTCTTTCTCTTCTTCTTCTGGGACCCCTATAATTTAAATGTTGGTTCATTTAATGTAGTCCCAGAGGTCTCTGAGACTGTCCTCATTTCTTTTCATTCTTTTTTCTTTATTTTGCCCCTCAGCAGTTATTTCCATCATTCTATCTTCCAGCTCACTTATTCATTCTTCTGTTTCAGTTATTCTGCTATTGATTCCTTCTAGTGTATTTTTCATTTCAGTTATTGTGTTGTTCATCACTGTTTGTTCTTTAGTTCTTCTAGGTCCTTGTTAAACATTTCTTATATTTTCTCAATCCATGCCTCCATTCTATTTCTGAGATTTTGGATCATCTTTACTACTATTACTCTGAATTCTTTTTCAGGTAGATTGCCTATTTCCTCTTCATTTATTTGGTCTTTTAGGTTTTTACCTTGCTTCTTCTTCTGTAACATATTTTTTTGTCATCTCACTTTTTTTGATGAGTGGGGCTGTGTTCCTGTCTTACTGGTTGTTTGGCCTGAGGCGTCCAACACTGGAGTTCACAGTCCAACGCTGAAAGTTGTGTGGAGCCAGGACTTGGTGCCAGAATGAGGACCTCTGGGAGTCCTCACACCAATTAATATTCCCTGGGGTCTGAAGTTCTTTGTTAGTCCAGCTGTTTGGACTCAGCACTCCCACCACAGGATCTCAGGCCTGACCCTTGTCCTGGGAACCAAGATCCTGCAAGCTGCAGGGTGCAGCAAAAAAAAAAAAAAAAAAAAAAAAGAAGGCAACAAACTAAAAGGAGCAGAACAGTAGCAAAGAATAAAAAATAAAATAAAGTTAGAAAAATAAAAAATATATTAGAAAAAATAATAATATAAATGAAACAACAACAAGAAGGCAAAACAGAACCACAACAGCAAAAAAAAAAAAAAAGAAAAAATGCCAGAAAAGGCCTTTGGGGGTTAGATGGGGGTGCGGGGCTTAGGCAGGGGCAGCTGGGCCTAGGCTCAGTGTGGCTGGAGGGGGCCCTGGAGGGTGGAGGTTCAGGCCCGGGACCCAGCAGGCTTGCCGGGGCCCGAGCAGGTCGGGAAAATGCTGGCTGCATTCCCCTCTGATTCCCTGATCCCCCAAAGTTCTCTCCCCATCCCCACTGATCCCTTCACCATGAGTGGGCCCCTCCGAGCATGGGAACCCCTCCCCTCCCCCAGCTGCCCCTTGGGGTACTGGTTCTCTCTCGCCTCTACTTCTGCTCCCCCCCTCCCTCACATGCCCCCAGGACATGCGTGACTGGAGGGGGCCCCAGAGGGTGGAGGTTCAGGCCTGGGACCCCAGCAGGCTTGCTGGGGCCCGAGCAAGTGGGGGAAATGCTGGCCACATTCCCCTCTGATCCCCCGAAGGTATCTCCCTGTCCCCGCTGATCCCTTAGTGGTGAGTGGGCCCCTCTGGGTGTTGGAACCCCTCCCCTCCCCCAGCCGCCCCTCAGGAGCACCAGTCCCATCCTGCCTCCACTTTTGCTTCCCTCTTCCCAACCCCCACGTCCTACCTGGTTGTGCAGGGGTTCCTCCCGTCCCCTTAGGTGTCCAAGGTCCCCCACCAGAGCCTGGTAGGTGCCCTAATTGTGAGAAGATGTGAACTCTGCATCCTCCTACTCTGCCATCTTGACTTCACCTCCCCCCCCATCCCTGGAATAAAGCTCCTTGACATGGGTCTTGGTAGTAATTTTTTGAATATGATACTTAAAGCACAAGCAACAAAATCAAAAATAAACAAGTGGGACTACATCAAACTAAAAAGCTTCTGCACAGCAAAAGAAACAATCAACGAAGTGAAAAGACAACCTATGGAATGGGAAAAATATATGAAACCCTATAACTGATTAGAGATTAATATCCAAAATATATAAAGAACTTACACAAATCAGCAGCAAAAAAACCAAACAATGAAAAAATGGGCAAAGAACCTGCGTAGACATTTCTTCAAAGAAGATATAAGAAAGACCAACAGGCACATGGAAAAAATGCTCAACATTACTAGTAACTAAGGAAATGCATTAAAACTGCAATGAGACATCACCTCGCACTTGTTAGAATGGCCGTTATAAAAAAGACAAGAGATAACAAATGCTGGTATGGATGAGGAGAATGGGTTTGGTGGGATTGTAAATTGGTACAGCCACTGCAAAACAATATGGAGGATCCTCAAAAAATTAAAAATGGATTACCATATTACGCAGCAATTCTAATACTTCTGGGAATATATACAAAGAAAATGAAAACTCTAACTCAAAAGATATCTGCCCTCCCATATTCATAGCAGCATTATTTACAATAGCCAAGAGATGGAAACAACCTAAGTGTACATTGATAGATAAAATGAGTAAAGAAGTTGTTGTATCTATACACAAAATGGAATATTATTCAGTCAGATAAATGAGGAAATTCTACTATTTCTGACAATGTATGGACCTTAAAGGCATTATGCTAAGTGAAATAAATCAGACAGAGAATGACAAATACTGTGTCATCTCACTTATATGTGGAATCTAAAAAAAAAAAGTCAAACTCATAGAAAAAGAGATCAGACTTGTGGTTACCAGAGGCTGAGCGTGGGGGGAAGGGCAATTGGAGGAAGGTGGTTAAAAGGTACAAACTTCTAGTTATTAGATAAATAAATATTAGGGATGTAATGTACAACTTGATGACTACAGCTAGCACTGCTGTGTGTTGTATAGGTAAGTTGTTAAGAGAGTAAACCCTGAGAGTTCTCGTAACAAGGAGAAACATTTTTTTCCTTTTTGCTTATTTTTTCTTTTTATTGTATCGATATGTGAGCTGAGCCTATTGTGGTAATTGCTTCACAGTATATGCAAATCAAAAAATCAAACCATCCTGCTGTAGACCATAAAGTTATATACTATGATGTTTGTCAATTATTTCTCAATAATTGGAAAACTGGAAAAAATAGAGAAATAAAAAACCAAACATAAATTAAACTTTTGTTCATTTGAACATTTTCTTTCTGGCTACCTAGAAGATTTCATCTTTTCGTCAATATTCTGTAATTTTACCATTATGTAGTCAGGTTTAGTTTTGTTTGTATTTATCTTACCTGAATATTCTAAAATTAGATGCTTTATATATTTTTCATCAGTTTTGGTTAATTGTCAGTCATTATTTACTCAAATATTGCTTTTTCTTCATGTTCTCTCTTCTCTACTTTGGAATTCTTACACATCTCTTTGACCTTTAAGTTTTTCCAGTATTTCATGTTTTTATTTTTTCCATGTGCTTATTTCACGTATTTTATCTGACCTATCTCAGGTCACTGATTCTATCATGTGTAATTTGATAGTAAATACATTTTTGAAATTCTTAATCTAGTCATTATATTTTTATTATTATTTTAAAAAATCCATTAGATCATTTAAAATTTTCCATTCATGGCTTAAATTTTCAATCATTTTTTATTACCTTGAACCAAATAAGAATAATTATTTTGAAATCTATTATCTGGAAGCCCTTGGTGTCTGTTTTATAACCTTTGATTTCTCCTGGATTTTGTTCACATTGTCTTGTTTCTTCAAATGCCTGGCCATTTAAAACTATATGCTGGAATATATATGTGTGTGTATATATATATATATATATACACACACACACACACATACACACACACATACACATGCACACATATATATTCATATGTATATTATTTTATATATAATATATTCTAGAGTATACTTAAATATGTATATTCAGCATATGTTAAATATATATGTATATGTGAAAGATAATTTAAAGTTTTTAATATAGTATAATATGCATAATATTCATATTATCTAGCATAATATATAATACGCTAGACTTTATATAACACCAGCTGACATTTTTTAAACAATTTTTAAAAATTGAAGTATAGTTAATTTACAATGTTGTGTTAGTTTCAGATGTACAGCAAAGTGATTCAGTTATACATATGTATATATATCTATTCTTTTTCAGATTCTTTTCCATTATAGGTTGTTACAAGATATTGAATATAGTTCCATGTGCTATACAGTAGGTCCTCATTGTGTATCTATTTTATATATAGTGTTGTGTATATGTTAATCCCAACCTCCTAATTTATCTTCCCCCCATGCCCCCTGCTATCCCGTTTGGTAACCATAAGTTTGCTTTCTATGTCTGTGAGTCTATTTCTGTTTTGTAAGTAAGTTCATTTGTATCATTTTTTTAGATTCCACATATAAGTCATATCATATGATAATTGTCTTTCTCTGACTGACTTACTTCACTTAATATGATATTCTCTAGGTCCATCCATGTTGCTGCAAATGGCATTATTTCATTCCTCTTTTGGTTGAGTAATATTCCATTGTATATATATATATACCACACCTTCTTTATCCAGTTATCCATTGATGGACATTTGGGTTGTTTCCATGTCTTAGCTATTGTAAATAGTCCTGCTGTGAACATTGGGGTACATGTATATTTTTGAATTAGAGTTTTCTTCAGATATATGCCCAGGAGTAGGATTGCAGGATCATATGGTAACTCAACTTTTATTTTTTTAAGGAATCTCTCTACTGTTTTCCACAGTGGCTGCACCAGTTTACATTCCCACCAACAGTGTAGGAGGGTTCCTTTTTCTCCACACCCACTCCAGTATTTATTATTTGTAGACTTTTTAATGATGGCCATTCTGACCGGTGTAAGGTGATACCTCATTGTAGTTTTGATTTGCATTTCCCTAATAATTATCAATATTGAGCATCTTTTCATATGCCTGTTGGCCATCTGTATGTCGTCTTTGGAGAAATATCTATTTGGGTCTTCTTCCCATTTTTTGTTTGGGTTGTTTGTTTTTTTGATATTGAGCTGTATGAGCTGCTTATATATTTTGGAAATGAATCCTGTGTCAGTAGCATCTTTTGCAAATGTTTTCTCCCAGTCTGTAGGCTGTCTTTTCGTTTTGTTTATGGTTTCCTTTGTTGTGCAAAAACTTTTAAGTGTAATTTGTTTATTTCTGTTTTTGTTTCCATTACTCTAGGAGACAGATCCAAAAAAGTATTGCTGCGATTTATGTCAAAGAGTGTTCTGCCTATGTTTTCCTCTAGGAGTTTTATAGTATCCAGTCTTTCATTTAGGTCTTTGATCCATTTTGAGTTTATTTTTGTATATGGTGTCAGAGAATGTTCTAATTTCATTCTTTTACATGACCGGTTTTCCCAGTACCACTTACTGAAGAGACTGTCTTTTCTCCAATGTGTATTCTTGCCTCCTTTGTCATAGATTAATTGACCATAAATGCATGGGTTTATTTCTGGGCTTTCTATCCTGTTCCATTGATCTGTATGTCTGTTTTTGTGCCAGTACCTTATTGTTTTGATTACTGTAGCTTTGTAGTGTGGTCTGAGGTCAGGGAGGATGATTCCTCCAACTCCATTCTTTCTCAGGATTGTTTTGGCTATTCGGGGTCTTTTGTGTCTCCGTACAAATTGTGAAATGTTTTGTTCTAGTTCTGTGAAAAAATGCCATTGGTAATTTGATAGGGATTGCATTGAACCTATAGATTGTCTTGGGTAGTATGGTCATTTTAACAATATTGATTCTTCCAATTCAAGAACAGAGTATATCTTTCCATCTGTTTGTGGGGTCTTTAATTTCTTTCATCAGCATCTTATAGTTTTCAGAATACAGGTCTTTTGTCTCCTTAGGTTTATTCCTCTGTATTTCTTTTTGATGTGATGGTAAATGGGATTGTTTCCTTAATTTCTCTTTCTGATATTTTGTTGTCAGTGTATAGAAATGCAACAGATTTCAGTGTATTTGTTCTGTGTCCAGCAACTTTACCAAATTCATTGATGAGCTCTAGTAGTTTTCTGGCAGTGTCTTTAGGATGTTCTACATATAGCATCATCCCATCTGCAAACAGTGACAGTTTTACTTCTTCTTTTCCAATTTGGATTCCTTTTATTTCTTTTTCTTCTCTGATTGCTGTAGCTAGGACTCCCAAAACTATGTTCAATAAAAATGGTGAGAATGGTCATACTTGTCTTCTTCCTGATCTTAGAGGAAATGCTTTCAGCTTTTCACCATTGAGTATGATGTTAGCTGTGGGTTTGTCATATATGACCTTTATTATGTTGAGGTATGTTCCCTTTTTTCTCCCTTTGTGAAGTGTTTTTTATCATGATTGGATGTTGAATTTTATCAAAAGATTTTTCTGCTTTTCTGAGATGATCATATAGTTTTTATTCTCCAATTTGTTAATGTGTTGTATCACATTGATTGATTTGAGGATATTGAAAAATCCTTGCATCCCTGGAATAAATCCCACTTGATCATAGTTTATGAGTGACAGTTTTATATACAACTGAATTATCATTTAATACTGAGGGTGAAATGAAGATATTTTCAAGTAAAATAGGAAGAGTTTATCAACAGTAATCTCTGTTGGTGCTGCATTGTGTTCCCTCAAAATTCTTCTGTTGAAACCCTGACCCCTAGGACCAGAAAATGTGAGTGTATTTAGAGATAGGGCCTTTAAAATGAAGATTAAGTTAAAATGAGGCTGTTAGAGTGGGCCCTAATCCAATCTAACTGGTGTCATGTAAGAAGAGGAAATTTGGACGTACAAAGGGACACCAGGGTATCTGCTGCAAGAAAAGACCATGTGAAGACACAGTGAAAGGCAGCCATCTGCAGTCATTAGGAGAGGCCTCAAAAGAAACCAAACCAATCGACACCTTGATCTTTTTTTTTTTTTTTTTTTTTTTAAATGTTAACTGTTTTTTTTTTTAAGAGCAGTTTATTTATTTATTTATTTATTTATTTATTTATTTATTCATGGCTGTGTTGGGTCTTCGTTTCTGTGCTAGGGCTTTCTCTAGCTGTGGCAAGTGGGGGCCACTCTTCATCGCGGTGCGCGGGCCTCTCACTATCGCGGCCTCTTTTGTTGCAGAGCACAGGCTCCAGACGCACAGGCTCAGTAGTTGTGGCTCACGGGCCTAGTTGCTCCACGGCATGTGGGATCTTCCCAGACCAGGGCTCGAACCCGTGTCCCCTGCATTGGTAGGCAGATTCTCAACCACTGCGCCATCAGGGAAGCCCGACACCTTGATCTTAAACTTCCAACCTCTCCAACTGTGAGAAAATAAATTGCGGTTTTTTAAGCCAGTAGTCTGTGGTGTTTGTTATGGCAGCCCTAGCAAGCTAATGAAGATTCTTATAAGAAGTACTAATACTTTAACTCCTAAATATTTTCAAATCGCATCACACATATAAAATATTCCTGCAGTATTCTGACAGAAGTACACAGGGGTTGGGGCGCTGAACAACACAGGGGTTGAACAACCCCTTGAACAGCACAGGGGTTGGGGCGCTGACCCTCTGTGCAGTTGAAAGTCCTCATATAATTTATAGTTGGTCCTTCATATCCATGGTGCCACACCATGGATTCAACCAACCTCAGATCTTGTAGTACTGTAGCATTTACTATTGAAAAAAAATTCACCCATAAGTGATCCTGCACAGTTCAAACTCATGTTGTTCAAGGGTCAACTCTAGATAAGAATGGTCCCAGGCCAGAGATCAGCCAGGGGGTTCTAGCCATTCTGTTCTCCACAGCCACACTAAGCGTTGAGGATATCAATATTTCATGCACATCTGTAACCCATTCATGACACCTCATCTGGGAAGCTCTTTTCTAAAGGATAAACTTCAGGAAGAAGTAAAATGATCTCATAAGGAATGTCTGACATTCATGGAGGAAGTTTCTTTCTGTATATCAACTGAACCCCAGGCAGAGTTTCAGGATGGCTATTAAAATTTTTTTTTTTTATAAACAGAAGGACACTAACTGATGACTTCTCAGAGAGCTGAGCCCCAATCTTCTTTATCACCTTTACCTTCCAGGTATATTTTCTTGCTTCTGCACTTCGATTCCAGTAAGTCGTGAGGATAGATCTGTGAGTATAGCCCCATTCTCTGCTTTGGGTTTCTCTCTAGAAATACAAAGATTTTTGTTTGATCCTAGCTTTATAATTCTCTTTTTGTATTTATCATCACTATGTCTTTTTTTAATTTATTATTTTTAAAAATTTATTTTATTTTTGGCTGCGTTGGGTCTTCATTGCTGCACGTGGGCTTTCTCTAGTTGTGGCGAGCGGGGGCTACTCTTTGTTGCAATGCACGGGCTTCTCATTGTGGTGTCTTCTCTTGTTGTGGAACACAGGCTGTAGGTGCCAGGGCTTCAGTAGTTGCGGCACGTGGGCTCAGTAGTTGTGGCTCGTGGGCTCTAGAGCGCAGGATCAGTAGTTGTGGCGCACGGGCCTAGTTACTCCACATCCTGTGGGATCTTCCCGGACCAGGGCTTGAACCCGTGTCCCCTGCATTGGCATGCAGATTCTTAACCACTGCGCCACTAGGGAAGCCCATATCATCACTATGTCTTTTGGACAGAGATAGTATATTGAGAGTGTGAACAAATGGAGACTTAATCGGAAACCAAGCATAGCCATTATTCAGAAAGTTTCAGATTCCTCTTTGCCTAAGATATTGACTTATGAGACACCACATGAGGATTCATATGTTCAACTCAGTTGTGTTAAAGTGCATGACAATACCCAAAATGAAACTTCACGCTTGAAAATTGGACACCACTGAAGCTATTTAGTAACTATTTAGAAAGCATTATTTTCACCTTGGAAAATAAACATTAAAGTTTATTTATTCTAGTAAAATTATGTTTCCAAAAATGTTACTTCTGAGGCTTAGTTTATCTTAGTATAAACTAGTTGTTCTCTTTCAGGGGTTATCCCCACCCCACCCCAACTGAGGACATTTGGCAATGTCTGGAGGCAATTTTGATTTTTGTGACTTGGGGGTGGGTGCTACTGGCATCTAGTGGGTAGAGGTCAGGGATGTTTCTAGACATCTTACAATGCACTGAACAACCCCACATAACAAAAAAATTATTGACCCCAAATTTCAATAGTGTCAAAATTGAGAAAACCTACATCATTTGACTGTACTCACCATACAAAAGCAAAAATCATTTAGGAGCACCTGTTGACACTTTTTTGTCCCCTGAGATTCTGTTACCAAGGCTGTTGCCCCAGAATCATACCCCTGCCCCTCCCTCGAATGGAAACCAGTTGTTCTTATCTAAGTTCAGGAGGAAGCTGCAAAGAGAAAAGCAAGGACTGGTTAGAACAACTAGACCCAAGATGACAGAAGATTTGACTTCCAGTAGACCTTGACCCTCATTATACGCTCATTGTAATACGTTAGCATGCTAAAGGGCCCATCCACCGGCACCATGACAGGTGACGATCGCCTTGACAACAACTGGAAAAGCCCATACAAGGACTGAAAAAGAGTGTTGCATCAGTTCTGTGTCCAAACCACAACCCTGTTCTCAGATAAGACGTGAGTATGCCTCCCACTCTTTCCAATTCCCTCCCTTTTACCTCGGCCCTCCTAAACATATGGTGTCTCTGTCCCAATTGGGTTGTGAAGTTGATTTGCGAACTAAATTTGCGCTTCTCCATTCTTTGGCCATTAATGAAAGCTTGTGCTGTTCCAGTCTCAGCATAGGTTTCATTATTGGCTGTGCGAATCTGCGCGGAAAAAGAACCTCCCTGGGTGTCGGCGCCTGGCTAGGACTTTAGTGAGGGTCCAGTTGACCAGTTTGGTAACAGTTCCATTTAGGAGGTCAGCCTGGGGTCCCAGGACTCTGCATTTTTCCAGGTGGTTTCCATCCAAGAGGTCCAAGGATTACATTCTAAGAAATCTTTTTTACCCCTTGCTATTTCTGAAAGCTACTTAAGGATAGGGGCTGCATCCTCGCCTAAATCCAGAAAACGCTTGTTGAGTGAATGACAAAACGATGGATGAAAGTATGAATGAAGTTAGGGGAGTCAATCATTTTACTACACAGGTCCCAGCAGCTCCCGTTACTTCCGGCCGCAGAACGGGCCCTTTCAAGCCAAGCCTCTTGGGCAGGCTCTCGCCGCGACTGGAGGCATGCTGGACTACATTTCCCAGAGTTCCAAGGGATCGCTGCGCAGGCGCACTTGGAAAACTCGGCGTCTCTCTCCTCCGCAGAAACAGGCAGGTCATTGCCGTCCTGCCCCAGCCTGTCCTCCTGTCCTCCTTGTCCCGCAGTCTGAACTCCAGTAGTTCTCCTCGTGTATGTGTGTCGCTGCAGGCTGGACTTATGGCCTCGCCGTTGAGGTTCGACGGGCGGGTGGTACTGGTCACCGGCGCGGGGGGAGGTGAGTACGCGAAGGCTAGAGGGCCGGCGTCCTCCAGCGGTCCGGGATCCGCACGCAGCTGTAGCTGCGACCTCAGCATCTGGGCTGCGGGCAGCGGTGGCGGGGCGGCTTGGGGAGCGAGCGACTGGACTCGGTGGGGTTGAGGGTGGGAGGACGGACAACGATTGTTCTCCGGGCGCCTAATCGGCTGAGGATGGTGAGGAGGGGCTGGCCAGCCTTGAGTGGGGAGCCAGAAACTCCTGGTGCAGCCCACTTCTCCACCCGCCCCCAACCCTGTGGGAGCTTCTCAAGGCTTCAGGTCTTGAGAGGAGAGAGGCCCGGCTCGGCTGCGGGTTGCAAAACTAGGTAAAATTCATCCCGACGCCCGTCTGTGCGTATCGATTGCGACTCTTCCTGTTAATAGACTCCCTAGGCCTCTGTCAAGTGTTTTAAACGTGGCGGAAAAGCCGTCTCGGGGCTGGAATCACCCCCGCAGTAGTAGAGATGTCAGCCCCTTGCCTTTGAAAAGTCAATCATCTTTCCCTCTGTCGGATGATTTTAAGTTCTTGAGAGGGCCTTCTTTAAAAAAAGGCATCTGATAAGAGTCCTCCTTTTTGGACTTTGTGTGTTTATCAAGCGGATTGCAAACTCCAATGCCTGCAGGACTCAGGCAGGCGATAGAGGAATAAAATGAGAGTGGGGTGGGGGCAGTAGGAACTGGAGAGCAGAGGCCTTTCTGAAGTGGGCCAGATCTTCCTGTATTTCAGAAGCCAAGTGGAGATTGGTTATGTGAAATAACCCTATTTTTATTTCTATTTATTTATTTATGGCTGCATCAGGTCTTTGTTGCGGTGCGCGGGCCTCTCATTGCGGTGGCTTCTCTTGTCGCAGAGCCGGGCTCTAGGCGCGCAGGTTTAGTTGCTCCACGGCATGTGGGATCTTCCCGGACCAGGGCTCGAACCCGTGTCCCCTGCATTGGCAGGCGGATTCTTAACCACCGCACCACCAGGGAAGTCCCCAAATAACCCTATTTTTAAAGGACAAAATTTAAGACAAAGCACTCATACCCACACGGATGCTTTCCAGTGAGGTTTTACACTATTTCCCACCTGTCCATGATCTCTGTAATCTCCAAGTGCAGGGATCTTGACCTAATGGGCCTTTGATTACCCACTGGTAGTGCCTTATACCTAGAATGGACCTAATGCAGAATTAATTTGAATTATATATTAAAAGTCACAAACAGTGGAATTCTGACAGTTAATTCATACGTATTTTCACGTCTCCATTTATAAAATGGATTCACATGCTTCCTTTCAGAAAATATCTTTAGTATTAATTGGTGGCCAAATGTTTTCTATCCGTAGCTATATTTATTCTAAAATGATTATGTTTTTGGGAAAACATTTTGTTTACACTTTGCTTTTGATGGAAATAATTAAGTAAAGCACTCATGTTTTAAACCTCTTTTGACAGTGAGTGATTCACAGTATGAAATACATTTTATACCAGGACCTGGTATACACACACACACACACACCATATTTGAAACAAGCTCATGACACGGTACATAGTAAATGCAGTGCACTTTGAACGTTTCTATTCTGTTTCATTAAGTAAATGCAGATTACAACCCACCAAATTGATTTTGTGAAGTATTAATGGGTTGTGACTAGACAGTTCTGAATTTAGCACCTCCTGTTCATGAACTGATCCGTATTTTAAAGAGCCTGGATTATGATACAATTACTAGCCATTAGATTTGAATACTGATCTGGGGCAGATATAATTTTGTGGTAAAGTTGAGACTGTCATTAGGTCTACACTGGGCCATCATTATGAAAGAGAGATTGAGATCTAATTCCAGTCCTCTCATGAAGACTGTTGTCCTTGAGGTCTTGGGGTTCTCATTTAAGGATACATATCTGTAGAATTGAGGCACTGCTAAACATCCCAGGAGGGTGTCCGTGAATGCCTGCCAGGCCTGTGTCTGGGAATTAGTCTGACTCCAACCCACGCATGTTCTAGAGATGAATAGAAATATCTTTGCACTATTCAGGTGCTGTTGTTTAGCTTGGAATATTGAATAGTTTAATGGGAGACCTGGAAGGAGAGGTTTAGAATTGTCTAGGATTAAGGGAAACAATTTTGCCGTGATGGGTGGTATAACGGGAATTCGTATTTATTAGCTGATTGTAGTAGTTGCTGGGGATGTAGTTGTGAGAGTGGTGGAGGTGGGCCGTGGAAGGAGGGAGTCTGGCCATTGTGAATTTGAGATGGTTATAAAATAGCAAGCTGTAGATCTGGAGATAGTGAGAAGTGTGTGAGTAGTTGGAGATTCTGGAGTCAGGAGAGGTTTCGAAGTCATTTGACTTCCTTTGATTGGTAAAGCTAGAAGGTGAAATAGTCCAGGAAGCTAATCTCAGAGGCTCTGTCAACTTGAAGCAGAGAGAAGTCTAACCCACTGAAGAGAGCACTGAACAAGCACTGTGAGAAAAGAATCAACTGATATTTGACAGTGCTAAAGAAGTTAAGGTCAGAAGAGAAATGGGGGAGAGAGGACGGTTGACAATGAACTTAGGTGTGGGAGAAAGTTAAGACAGGATTTAAAAGAGGATTAAGAGAAAATAGAGGCTCTTGGCTTTAACTTTTTGTGCAGTTTGACTGTAAAGATTTTCTGGGCATTGTGGGAAATGTAAAAGAACGACATAATCTCAACCTACAAGGACCTTCTAGTTTAGTTGGAGAGACAGACTAAGACACATAAAGTATTTAAATAATGTTTATGTAAGCACAGATATAAAAACGTTGGAGGACACTTAACGAACCTGTTAATGGACGAGTGGTATTACAGGGAAACAGGGAGGAGAATGTCACTTTTAACTTTATATACAGATTTGTGTACAGTTTGCATGGGCCTTTATGGTAAAAGTAGATTACTGACACATCTTTTCAGAGAATTGTATGCTTGGTTTTGAGATAATTCTCTGATTAACGTAGATCAATCTCTACGAGAGACATACCCCATTCCTTTCATCTGATGATTTTCTTTGTTACCATTTTTTTTTTTTTTTTGCGTTCTGGTTATGAGTATTTGATTTCTCTGAAAACCTCATGTTTAGAGCAAGTGCTTCAGCCTAGATCTGATAAAATATGAGGAGACTTGAGTTATTATATTGGGTGGGTTCTCTCTCATCCATTCAGAGTGGATTAAATTTTAAAATAAATTATTTGGTGATCTTTTAGTTTTGGAAAACTTTATAGTTTGGGTTCTTTTTAGAAGAGCCTGATAATTTAGCCATCTCAATATTTGTTTACATGTTTATCAATTAATTCAAATTAAATTTAAACTACCAATTAAATTTCTCAATTACATTTTAAAAAACGTGTGCACGGGGCGTCAGGGGCACGAGGCGGCGCCGGCCAGGCGCGGGGCTGCGGCGGCCGCGTGGACCGGCGCCCGGGGCGGCAGAGCGGGGGCGGGGCTGTGGTTCCGGAGCGCAGCCCCGCCGGCCGGGCCGAGGCGCTGGGGCGCCGGGGACGCGTGGTGGGCGCAGGGCAGGGGCGCCGGCCCGGGCAGAGGCTGCCGGAGCGCCGCAGGCCTGGAACTCCGCGCGGGTCGCCTGGAGACGACGCCTCCGCCAGGCCCTGCTCGAGGCCGCCCCCGCACCGAGGCGCACTTGGCCCCCCGGTGCCCACGGCGCCCTGGGCCTCAAACCATGCCGGTGTCTGACCAGGCGTTTGTCACGCTGGCTACCAATGACGTCTACTGCCAGGGGGCCTTGGTGCTGGGGCAATCATTGCGGGACCACAGGGCCACCAGGAGGCTGGTGGTGCTGGTCACCCCTCAGGTGTCCAACCTGCTCAGGGAAATTCAGATGATCCACATTGACACCAGAAGAAGTGAAACCCTTCTGCTGACCAGTAACAACGGGAGACATGGAGAATGTTATCAAAGGCTTATCTGGGGGGAAGGACCTGGGCCTGGGCAATTGTAAGGGATGTTCTGTAAAACTGGGCACAGTAAATTTCCATGCAAAAAGAAAAAAAACAAAAAAACAAAAAAACGTGTGCATGTTAAAATAATTTAAACAATGCAGAAGTAAGCTTTCCACTCCTTGTTGCTAGTTACACAATTCTGTTCCCCAGAGGTAACCACTAATTGCCAGTCTCTTATATAGTCTTCCTGAGATATTCTCTGCCTATAAAATTTATATGGGCACGTATCCATTTTTGGATGTATAAATTTACACCTCATACCTTTGAGTCTGAATTAAATATTTCCTGTGTGTGGTGATTATGTAGTCAAGGTTCAGAGCAGGATATAGAAACCACTAGATATTTGAAACAGGAAAGGACTTAATTTAAGCAGTTGGGTTTTAGGCAGTTCCTCTTGGAATTCCTTATGGAACAGTATAAAACTGGTCCATTAGGGGAGCCACTACCTCTGAGGCTACCATTGGAACTGCCACAGCCCAAATAGCCACTGGCCCCAGGGATCTAGAGAATGGAAGCCGCCATCCAGAAATTAGGGAGCTGGATCTAGAAGCTGCCACTATACCTGCTTAATACCTAGAAAGCCTCAAGAAATCAGCTTCTTAACCAACAGTAACATCCAAAAGTCACAGTAAGGTGGCTTCTGCCTCATTCCCTCCTTCCACATTTCATGCAAATGTGTTTAATGGTGGAACCCAATTCACATCTAGCATCCATCCTAGAGCTAGGTAGAATGATAGGAAATGGTTGGTAGAATAGGTGGAAAATACAGTTTGAAGCTTTCCAACCCCTGAAAGTAGAAGTAGGTGAAGTAGAGGCTGAGAGTACCAATGAAAGCTCTACCCTTGTAATGTAATTAATTGTTCACCAGTTACTTTGCAATAGGGATTGAGTTGAGTGGACCAGAAAAATTATGCTAACATTTGCTCAACCTTCTGATTTTTTTCTTTTGTTTTCAATAGGATTGGGCCGAGCCTATGCCCTGGCTTTTGCAGAAAGAGGTGCATCAGTTGTTGGTAAGTTGATACATTTTTCTTTTCATTCAGTAGCTGGGAACTAAAATACAGTCTTCACAAGCCAGAGGCCTTTGTATTCACATCAAATAATTTGTCAAGGTCAAATTTCATCACTAATTTTTTCTTCTGCCAGCAAAATTTTTTTCCCCATTGAGGCTAACTTTGTAACTTACTTTTTAAAGTGAACTAGTTTCACAGAATTTGCAACTTAATAGAACTGAGAAAGATGAGCTGACATTCATTATATAAAAGGAAATTCTTGAATTTGGTCTATTGTGGGCTGTAATTTTTCGATGTAGAAGACTGGTGCAAGATGAATCCTTGTAAGTGTAAATATATTGATAAGGTAAGAAATAAGTGCATTTTCATAACTAAATGTTTGGAATCAGGGAATCCAAAGTGTTTTCTTTTTAATCTCTTTCATAAAAATTTTTCAAATGGAAGCTTTTATAACAGTTAAAAAGTTTTTAAATTAAAGGGGCACTTGCATGAGTTTTATTATGGGGGGATCAGTTGGAAGATGGTGTATTGAAGAATACACCAAAAGTGGGAGGTTTTAGTAATCTCAGTGGTTTGCCTGATGTACTTGGCAGTTGGTATGGACCTAGGAGTGGATTTGTCTACAGCCAAGTCTTTGTGGGGAATATCTAAATGAGTGCCAGGTAGGTACATAGGGCAGATGTATGGCCCAATATTTATTAATATCTTTCCTGGGCTAAAATTGTTGGCCCACATCATTGTCCTCCCAATCCCAGTTTTCCTACATCTTATCAGGGAATACAGAGAGCCAAATTTATCCCAATTTGTTTACGGAGATGTGTAATAAAAGACTGAAGAAGCAGCCATGTTTTCTAAACAAAGAAGACCTAAGCAGGATATTGAATATACTTTGCTTCCTCAGCATATATCTTTTTTTTTTTTTCATTCATGAGATATTTAATAAAATAACACATTTCGGGAAAAATATCAATACAGTTGTATACATCATTACTGAAAACTGTATACCATCATACAAAAAAGGATTTTATTTTGGGAAATCAATTCCTAATTTATGGCAAGTTTTACTTTCAGAAATAAAACCACAAAACAGCACAATCTAATTCAATCTTAAAGGCTGGCATGCTGAGCAAGGAATGTTCTTATTCTTTGTAGGAGCTCCTTCTTTACACTGTCAGGTACCAGGGCTCTGCCTTTTGGTGTGATTTCAGCCACCAAGTCATCAACAGTAACTGTTCTAGTCCTTTTTCTTTAATTACCTTTACAGTGTGCCTTCAACTGATCCTTCCAGCCACATTCAATTAATTTAGCTCTCAGCAACTCTTTGAGGCCTTCTCTTTCTCCAGTTTCTATCAACTTTTGGTTAATTGCTGCTCTTATCTGCGCATCTTTGTTCATCTTGCTAACCACACTCTTCGGCTGCCCGGACCTAGCATATATCTTTATGAAAGGGACACAGCGACTTTGGATGTTCCTTGTTTAAGGTCATAGCCACTGTCTGTTAATCCAGTCTACTTCTTGGGGCAAGGACAAATTTTGTATTGTGGTATTTGGTCAGGGCATGTATAGTTCAGGCCTTTTTTGCCAGATTTTCCCCAAAATATTTCATGTCAGGGCCTAAAGGCACATGTTGTTACTTTTTTTTTTTCTTTAAAAAAAATATATTGTTATTTATTTATTAATACTTAAAACTTTTTATTTATTTACATCTTTTCCACTCAATTCGGTAAGTGCCAGTATCTCATTTTATCTTTTGTATCTCTTAAAGTTCCGAGAATGTTGCCTTTTGTAAAGAAGGGACTTTGTTCATTCCTTCCTTTATTGTTTGCTGTAGCCCTTTTCTGGGGGTGGGGCGGGCTGGGGAGTGGTTGGTGTGTCTTTGAGATTGGTTGAATAAATTTCTGCGCTTTTTTTTGTGACTAAGTTATAATCTTAGTTTATAAACTTGTTTTGTAAAACCTTTTGCAGCAGTATGTGTTTATGTGGATCAGTTTTCCTATATTTATTTATTACCTTTGAATTTGTTGAACTCAGATTGGAGTTTTTCAGTTCTAAGAAAAAGGTAAACAGGGACAGTGTATCTGTTTATTTTGTCATTGCCTCAGGGATGGTATCGCAGCAAGTGCTTGTGAGTGTCCAAAAAGGCAGAAAATTAGTGTTTTGGGAAAAATATTTACCAAACTAGGCTGGAGAGCCAGATTTAGTTTAGTTTAGTTTCTGTGAAAATGTAGAACTTTTCACTGATATTTTCTACCACTTTTTAGCCTGTGACCTAGCTGTGAACTTTCTGGGCTACCAATGGGTTTTGTTCTTCCCTAACCACCACTACCCTCTGCTTTAACTTTTTTAAAACACAGATGCCCTGAGTCCAGGTTGTATCATGTGCGCTAACATTTCTCCTGTGTTAATTTTGTTCTGCTCAGCATATTTTTACCTGAGTAAGCAAAACATAGTAAAGAGGAGTAAGCAAACCTAGGATTTATGACATCAGAGTATCTTGTTTGTGGAAAAATTACTAATCAGTTAATCCTATGACTAGCTCAGAGGCCAGTAAGAAGTAAGACCTTAAGAAATGGAGTACCTTGTTTCTCATATAAGTCAACTTTTGCTAGGTTATGCTGAGTTAACAGACAAATCTCAATGGTTTATAATAATAAAGGATAATTTCAGGACTTCCCTGGTGGTGCAGAGGTTAAGAATCCACCTGCCAATGCAGGGGTTACAGGTTCGAGCCCTGGTCCGGGAAGATCCCACATGCCGCGGAGCGACTGAGCCCGTGCGCCACAACTACTGAGCCTATGCTCTAGAGCCCACGAGCCACAACTACTGAGCCCGTGTGCCGCAACTACTGAAGCCCACTTGCCTAGAGTCCGTGCTCCGCAACAAGAGAAGCCACTGCAATGAGAAGCCCACACACCTCAACAAAGAGTAGCCCCCGCTCGCCGCAACTAGAGGAAGCCCACGCATAGGAAGGAAGACCCAACACAGCCAAAAATAAAAATAAATAAATAAAATAAATAAATTTATTTTTAAAAAAAAGGGTAATTTCATACCTATCTGACCTTTCAGCTTCTGGTCAGCTGTGTCTCTGCTTTATGTCTCGTACTAATTTCAGGATCCCAGCTGAAGGAGCAACTTTCATCATGGCTGTTCTTCCAGCAGAGGGAAAATAAAAATGGATCCCCTTGGTGTCTCATAAAGCTTCTGTTTAGAAGTGGCATGTCATTTCTACTCACCTTTCATTGGCCAAAGGAAATCACCTGGCCAAGCCCAAAGTTAAGGGTATCACTTAAGATATTCTCTTCATGTAAATATGATTGCTATGTTTTATATTCCGTAATATAAAGCATTATGGGAGATTTAAATCTGGGTATCAGAACTGCTAAGCCTGTGGCTGATAATTACAACAAGGGACATTTGGTTTCGTACACGTTACATCTTTCAAGAAATGTTCGCACATATCTGAAGGAAATGTTGGGAATGGAATAGGTTTGAGATTTCCTCAGTAGGGGAGCTGTATCGAGTTCTCTGAATATTAAGTTTTGTCTTGAGGGCGTGAACACAAAGAAGATGGAAGTGTTCCAGCAAGGAGAACCTCTTTTTGGACAGTAAGAAAGGCAGAATGCTTTCTATTCTTGAACTGGAGGAGTAGCATTTTTGGGTAATTGAAACTGCAATCTTTTGAAGTAAGATCGACATGATTTCTTTTCTGTACTGCAGTTGCATAATAACTGGTAAAGATGAGTTACAAGTTCCTGTGGTCTGATGCCAGAGCCTGTGTTTTTAACCGCTGTGTGATCCTGACAGCCAGAAGGTGAACTGCAGTGGGGAAAGTGAATTGTCTTTGAAGTTAGGTCAGGCTATAAATCCTGTTTCTGCTGTCTAATTACATGACCTCTCTGAATGTTAGTAGCCACCTTACCTAATAACTTCCAGGATTATGATGGGGATTAAATGACATCAAGAATTAAAACCTTTTGTAAAGGGGGTAAAAAGCCAGTAATAGTGACTGCCTACCGGGCAGTGTGCTGGGCACTGTGCTCAAGATTATGTCAAAGTGAGCTTAGGGGGCATCCCAGGCTGGAGTGAAGTCATCTAGAGGAACAAAGTGAGAGATGAGAGATCACAGGAGGTCAGGTCATGTAGGACCATTTAGTTCAGAGTAAGGACTGGCTTTTACCCTGATTGAGATGGGAAGCCATTGGAGAGCGTGGAGGAGCAACATGACCTCATTTAAGGTTTAAGTGGATCATTCTGAGTGCTGTGTGAGGAATAGGTTCTAGGGGAGCAGGCATGGAAGTGGAGAAGTACGTTGGGCATATTGGGGTCTATTATCCTATTAACAATTCTTGTCCACACTTGTGATTTTTCGTTAAAAAAAAGAAGAGGAAGCAGAGAGATCTGTCAGGTTATTGCAGTAATCTACATAAGAGATGGGGGTGATTCAGACAGGTGGTAGGGATGGAGGTGGTGCAAAGAAGTTAAATTCTGGATATATTTTGAAGGTAGGTATGGCAGGATTTGCTTATTTGCTGATGTGGGTTGAAAGGGAGAGAGAAGGATAAAGTGGTGGTTTACCGAGATAGGAAAGACTGGAGGAGGGCCGGATTCGCAGAGAGGGGACATTCTCAGTAGACTTTCAGATGGGGATAGTAGGTAGGCAGTGGGACATAGGACTCTGTAGTTGGGGGGACAGGTTGAAGCTGTGTAAATCTATTTTCAGTTTCTAGGTGGTATTCAAAGCCAGGAGACTGGATTAGATTACCCAGGTGGTGAGTGCATATAAACAGGAGATAGGGTCCCAGATCTGAACTCTGGAGGGGACTCAGTCTCTCATTTTCAGTTTCTTCTCCCTTTAAGGAGACCTTTGATGCCTTCTTGTTGAGACAGATTAAGTCCCTTAAATTAAAGAGACCTAATTTAAGACGTTGCTTTCTAAACTGTCATAACATTTTGGAGGTCTTCAAATATTTAGATACATTTAGCGCCATTCTGGAAAAGACTCTGATGAACTAGGGCGATTCCATCTTTCTACCAAACGTGAAAATAGTATGGCAGCTCTGTGTTTTCCGCCTTTTCTTTGGCTGTCAAGAAGCTTGAGGGTAAACCTGACACTGTCCCCAAATAGAGTAACTACCATTAGCATATGCTTTGAGTAGGCTTCTCTTTCTCTGATGTAACGTTTTCTTAATTTTTCCGTTTTTTAATAGCCCTTGCACATTTAAGCCACCTTAAATACTTTTTGGTAGCAGTCAGGACATGAACAGAATACAGGAAGAAATCCCCATTGGGCCCACAGCTCTAAAATCAGTGAAATGATTCTTAATGCTATTGTTTGCTATCGGAAACTTTATCAAAATAGGAGGAAAGGCATCAAGCATAGAAAACAGAAATGTCTGGAAGAACATCCAAGAGATGGTTAATAGCAGTTACCTCTGGGGTAAGACAAGGATTAAAACGACTTTTTGAATCTGCAGGGTTTGAATTTCTTGAAAGCATTAAAAAAAAAAAAAAGTAAATAACCTCTCCAAAAAATAAGTACACTTGTAGTATAATATTGCCCATGTCATCTTTTTATATGCTTCTCAGATTACTCATTGTAAAGGATGTCACTCACAGAATCAATACATATGCAAGTTATTTTGATTTTGTAAATTTGGAAGCACCATTTTACTTTGGAAATAAAAGTCGTTTATAGATATGTCATTGGTAGTGGATATGACTCAGCTGGTGTCAAACCCTTGGATTGAATAAATATATGAACACGAATATGTGTAAGCACAGTGATAAAGCACTCTTCAAATACAAAGCATTATAACATTATTACTCTTGATAATTAAGGGGCAAGTTAGAAACTGCTATATAAGCAATTTCCCGCACTGAGCTACAGCAAAAAGGACGAACTACTTATAGTAAAGTGAAACAGTAAAGTGAGGGCAGACTTTAAGGGATCTTGAAAGTTAGGCAGTGAATAATTAGGGTTCCACTGCAGATTTTGAGCAAGGGGATGACGTAGTATAAAGGCTGCCTTTGGGCCATTACCCAGCAACAGTCTGCTGATTGCCTGGAAAGATTAAGATTGGAGGCAGAAGACCACCGGGAAGGCAACTGTAGTAATCTGGGCATGAAATTATAGAATAGGAAAGAAATGGCAGTAAACGATTCCTCGAAAGAACTGGAAACTCCTCAGTGCACAAACTGTCTACCTTGCGAGCTTAAAGCACCTAGCACAGTGCTGGATACAGAGTGGGAACAGAGTGAACATTTGAAGAATCATAATGAAATTGATGTCAAGCCTTGATGACTCAGTGACATGTGCTGTTCAGAAATGGGAGAAAGGAAAGAGTACCTGGGAAATAACTCACCCAGCAAACTGATGTTGAGAAGGTGGGACAGTTTGAGGAAGATGATAATCAATTTGATTTGCTTTTTTTTTTTTTCCTATCAAACTATAAGTGACGTATATTCCCTCAGCTGGTTTAGCAGCCCTGATATCAGGAGACCCAAAGCATGTTTCTTGCTCTAGTCTTTGGAGCCAATAGTCAGGGCTGAAGGATAGCAAGAAAGAACAAGAAAACCAACTTCTGAGAGCAAAGTCCTGTACACAAATAGGATTGCTAAAGACGAATCCAGATTTGTCAATCTGGTTTATGTAACAAAACACTGAAAAACAATGTATGTAATGCTCATCAAATAATATTAATGCTCCAATGTTACCTCTGTTTCTCTTTCAACATTTCAATAAAGGAACTTATGATCTGCAACACATATGATAAAGAATTAAAATCTTTTATAAGTAAGGGACACGTACACATCTGTAAGAAAGAAAAACACCCCAAATGAAACGTGATTTAAGCACGCAAAACAATAAGAAGTATAAATGACCAATAAGCCCATGAAAATAATGTTACCTTACTAGTGCTCAAAGAAATGTAAATTAAATAATGAGCTACATCTTGTAATCATTTAATTGTTATACTGAAAAGAATGATGATGTCCAGTGTTGGGAGGATATGGGAAAACAGGCATTGTCACAAACATGGTTCTGTTTTCAGCCTTGGATAGCTGATAACTTGATACTTTGTATTTAGGTATCTATTTACCTATTAATAGAGTACTTTTACAGGCTCCAAGTGTGTTTTAGAATTCTCTGGATTCTTATATCCCTGCTCTAGTGGTTAGCATATTGCAGGTATTTAGTAAAATCTTGGGGTGGATTTTTAGTAAAAAACCTTATGTAGTCTTTAGTAGACTATCCAAGTCATTGATTTATTTAAAATGACAGAAATAGGAAAAAGATTTTACATCTTAAAAAAAAAAACAACAAAACTCTTCAGAGCTATAAACTGGATTTTATATGGAGGATTTACAAATATATCACTTTGGGGGATATTTTGATGGTTTTAGCTGAAAAGACTCTGTCCTTAACTATCATAATCTTAACCATTTTTACTCCCTAATTTAAAGCTATTTGTTTGACTGGGGTGGCTGATTTACTGTTCCTTCTATATTCTCCCCAAGCACATGTGATTTTTTTTTTTTTTTTTTTTTTAGTGGAAATAATTAGGATAAAAGAAACTTGTTTACAGCATTAGAGGAGCAGAGTGGTATTGTGGTAGGTCCAGGTTCTAGTCTGAATTTTGCCATTTCATACAGCCTTGGAGCCTGGACAAGCTTTGGAGCCTGGAACAAGTTACATAACCTTTCCTAAACTTTGCTCTTCTGTGAAAATAGGAACAACTGTTCCTGCCAGACTCCTAAAAAGCTGTATGGAGAGCAAATGCAGCAATGTACATAGATGGGTCTTTGAAAATGTAAAGTATATACATACCAGTATAAGGCGGTAATGGTATTTTAAAATATTATTGTGATTAGAATTTTAGTCATATATTTAAGCTGAACAGTGTCACATAGTGTGGATGCATTTCTCTTTCTATACAATCTGTTAAGATTGTTGCTATCCAAGCCCTTCAGCGTGTAACCAGTGCTTTTCTAGTTAAGCCTGAAATCCCTGTGATTTAGCTCTGGTGATAGTGGGATAACTGAGTGGGGTCAGTGTTAAGTTTGTACTCTCTAAGGTAGAGACTTGAATAAATCTATTCTGAAACTGTTTCACTGCACATCATTGATCTCAATAATTATTTATACAGTCTTCAGTTCTCACCTTTGCTTGCACTTGGTTGCACTTTGAACAGTTTCCACTTGGGGGTAGTGTTTCATTTCACAATTGAACAATTCTTTCTTTACTTAAGTATGGCCTTTGCCAGTTTGCTCTTGAACTTTCCCTTGCTTAGTTAAAAAGGGTCTTAATAGACTGTTAGCCGCATGTTTTAAAATCTTGATTTTTAAAAACTGTTTCCTGTCATTTGAGTAATTGTACAGAAATGAATAATTAATAGGAATTTAGTCTTGAGAAGCTTAACACTTTTTTTTTTAATCTCTTGAGGGATAATGTAAGCCTTTTCCCCATTATTTTGTGTCTTTGTGGCATTTTTTATTTGCAGTAAGGCTGTTAAGACTATACTGTTAGAAAAAATATATCCCAGTCCACATTTTGAAAAACTCATTTCCTTTAAGAGTAAAAGCACATTAGGCTAGCTTTGCTCGGTATCATCCCTGTATCTCCCTTTACCACCCAACCCCACTTGCAGCCCTCACTCCAGCCCCCACCAAAAGAGAACCATTCTTGAAAAGAAAAAAAGATCTTGTGGGTTTTTCTTTTTTCCCCAGGTATGGTAATTATCCATTTGGTAATATTAAGAGACTTTAAATTTTAGTATATACCTCTATGCCATTTATTAATTAGTAATTTTTAAATTGTTATATTCTGCACAGTGTGCAATAACCCTACAAAAATGATCACTTTGCAATGCAAATTAATTCTTTGTCCCAGGTATTTGTTTGAAATTCTGTTTTTTCCAAGTTATTTGGCATTGATCTATATATCTTTTCATTTGTTTTTGCATGTTATTTTGTAAATAATTAAATTATTGTATAAATTACCTTCGTTATCATATTATTTAGTTATGTTGGCTTTTATAAACTTTATGATGCAATTAGTGCATTAGTGTAGTTACCACATACTTAACTTTCAGTAGATTATAAACTCTGAGGATAGGCACCATTCTTATACATCTGTAGATTTCTGTAGATTTCCTTGCAAATAGTAAATGTGCAATTAATGTTTGTATCTATATAATTGGATATAGGGAGATGTTATGTGGTAAGTGTGGTCAGTTGTTAAACATATAAATTACATATATGCTATAATTAGTGACTGAACACATATTAGTTGTGTATGTAATTTTTGACCTCTTTCAATAAATAGTTTTTATTTCTTTTTTTGGTAGACCATGACACACTATGTTTTATAAAAATTCACGTGTGCTTCTCCAAGAGTTTAATATTGTGCTTGTTCTTTTTTTTTTTTTTTATAAATTTATTTATTTATTTATTTTTGGCTGTGTTGGGTCTTCGCTTCTGTGCGAGGGCTTTCTCCAGTTGCGGCGAGTGGGGGCCACTCTTCATCGCGGTGCGCGGGCCTCTCACTGTCACGGCCTCTCGTTGCGGAGCACAGGCTCCAGACGCGCAGGCTCAGTAGCTGTGGCTCACGGGCCCAGTTGCTCCACGGCATGTGGGATCTTCCCGGACCAGGGTTCGAACCCGTGTCCCCTGCATTGGCAGGCAGGTTCTCAACCACTGTGCCACCAGGGAAGCCCCGTGCTTGTTCTTTATCACCATTCCTGTAAACAAAGACCTTCTTGACGTGGAGAAGATATTTCACATTGTGTATTTAACCTTTCTTTCTTTCTTTCTTTCTTTTTAATTATGGTAAGAACATTTAATATGAACATTTAACAAATTTTTAAGTGTACAATACAGTATTATGCACTGCAGGCACTATGTTGTATGGCAGATAAGATCTATAGAACTTATTCATCTTGCATTATTGAAACTTTATGCCCACCGATTAGCAACTCCCCATTTTCTCCTCCCCCTAATCTTTGCAACCACCATTCTACTCTCTGATTCTATGAGTTTGACTATTTTAGGTACTTTGATGTAAGTGGAATCATGCAGCATTTGGCCTTCTGTGACTGGGTTACCATATTATCTTCAAAGCTCATCCATGTCATTACATATTGCAAAATTTCCTTCTTTTTTTAAAGGCTGAATAAATACATTGTATTTATGTACCACATTTTCTTTATCCATTTTTATCTGTCAGTTGATATTTAGATTATTTCTACATCTTGGCTATTGTGAATAGTGCTGCATTGAACATTTGGACTGCTGTTGTCTCTTTGGTTCCTGATTTCAATTCTTTTGAATAAATACCTGGAAGTGGGATTGCTGGATCGTGTGGCACTTCTAGTTGTAATTTTTTGAAGAATGTCCATACTGTTTTCCTGTGTATTTAATCTTTAAAGTGATCTTTAGGTTTTTTTCTTTTCTTTCTTTTTGCTAAAAGTGGTTTGAATCATGGTCTTTTTCTTTCTAAAAAAGGAGAAGCATTGCACAGTTAAAAATTTCATGACATGAACCTGTGTTTAAATATTTTTCTGCTTCATATCTATATATATATATATATTTTTTCATATCTATATTTAAAAACAAAGAGGCATGTTTTGAAAGTACGTATCTCATGGTGTGTTCAGTAAGATGGGAATATAGTAGTAGGGAATTAGGAAGTTGACTGAAGAAATACACTAATAATATAATTTCATTTCCAACTCATATTTTTAAGGTCTAGAACTGAATTCTTATTTGTTTATTTTTGCATTGCAGTGAATGATCTAGGAGGGGACTTCATGGGAGTTGGTAAAGGCTCCTTAGCTGCTGATAAGGTTGTTGAAGAAATAAGAAGGAAAGGCGGAAGAGCAGTGGCCAACTATGGTACAATATTTGAGAGAACTATACTGCTTGTTTTATATTTCCTCCACTGATGCTGTTTCTCATGTTAATAAGTATTGAGCAAATATCTTGGCATTCCAGTATAATTATGAAATTAGATTTTACCTAAGTCTGCCAAAGATGTTTAGTGACGTATTTTTTAAACTTTTGATGTAGATTATTTCATGAGTCTAACTTTTATTCAGTTGTCTATTTAATATTTTTAATAATGAGCGCATGATATAATCAGTACATTACTGTAGATGTGAATATGAATATGCTCTTTTCTTAAAAGACCTGCCTTAGCTAAAAGGTCTTATGTATTTCTACAGAGTAACATTAAATTCTTCGTTTTAAAATTGCTTTTAAAAAACATTTCTTAAAGTAATATAGTGTAAGAAGTGAAGTGCCCCCTTTCTGCACCCAGCCTTCATATTACATTCTGCACAGGTGATCATTGCTGTATGCAACTTTCTTATCTCTATGAAAACGTAAGAGTCAAAGTTAGGCATTAGAAATAAAGACAGCAAATACAACCTGTATGTTTGATGTATTGATTCTAATAGTATTTGTAAGGAATCTTCTTGAGTAGATTTACTTGAAAAAGCTAGTGCTTACTGACTTTTCTGCAAATTAGATTGTTTTTATGGACCAGGGAGAAAATTAGATTGCCAGTGACTTTATTCTGAAATTTTAGAGGAAAGGAAATAGGATATGATTTGTTTTGAGAGTTCAAGGGAATAATGAGACAGACATTTTAGTATCTTATTTCCACATTGAGAGTCTAGAAAAATGTTTTCAACTTAAAAAAATTTCTGGGGTTTTAAAACCTATTTTGTAAAGATAAAGATTTCAGACTCTCTTCCCTGCCCCTCAGTTTTGATATTCAACCTGTATCAATCAGGATTCAGTCAAGAAAACAGAAGCCCCTCTCGGTTTTCCAAGTGTGAAGGGTTTTATACGAAGAATTAGAGACTTACCATTGGAAGGTCTGGGCAGGTGCATGTCAGGGAAACTGTCGATGACCATCTCAGCCTGTGGCAGGTGGTTTTCAAGAGCTCACCTGGATGTGCTGTCAGTCTCACATCTGCAGCCTGCTCACAAGGTTGCCTGCGTTTACAGTCTCTTCCTACTTTTCCTCCCTTTAAGCGAGTATCTCCTTTTGGCAGATCTAACTCAGGAGCTTATGGGTCCCAGGGAAGGGACCTGGCTCCGCCTGTGATTGCAGAGGAAGTAGAAAGAGGCAATGGTGATGTTGAGTTGACAGCTGACCATTTGACACACAGCTCTGGGGATATGAGCCCTTCTCCTGGGCTGATTAGCAGAAAATAACAAATCCATAATATTTCATTGAGCTTTACTTTTTTAGTTAGTATTACAAAAACAGTAGGTTTGTTTTCCAAATGTAGTGATACAGAATTGAACATGCTTTTTTCAAATTAAACACGCTTCTCCTTCCCTCCCTCTCAAAGTCTCATTTGCATCCTTAAGGGGAAGTGCTTATGTGGCTATTTAAAATTCAACAGAAATGAAATAAAATAGATTATTCCATTTGTCGTACTAGCCACATTTCAGGAGCCACATGTGGTTTGTGGTTACCATGTTAGTGCAGAAATAGAGCATTTCCATCTTCACAGAATGTTCTGTTGGACCATGGTGTCTTGGATATTATTGGTCAAATACTTCTCATTTACCCCCTCTCTCTTTTTTTTTGGTAGGTTAAAGGATTGCCTTAGGGACTAAATTTCTTTTGTAACATGTTATCATTTATATTTTAGTTTGTTACGTGCCTGCAATATAAATGTATTTTCCTTGGAAATGAGTTCTGTTGAATGAATAGTATCTGTCATGTGCTCTGAGCCACAGAATTTAGAAGTCCTTTGTAAGGGATATTACTGAAGTTTTGTCCTAATTTCCCTTTCCCTCAGATTCAGTGGAAGCAGGAGAGAAGGTTGTGAAGACAGCACTGGATGCTTTTGGAAGAATAGGTAATATTTCTTTGCATTTATGGTACTAACAGAGCAGCTTCTACCTTTCTAATGAAATATTTTTTATTTCACTTTTGTTTATTAAAAACTCTTTTTTGGTAATCAAATTTTTAGATTTGTTTTAAATTTTAATTTTTTTACATACCCTAATCTTATTCCACAAAGGGCTTGAGGTGACAGTTTTTATGCATGTATGTGTTGAGTTTGTTTTATATTTTTTTGTACTTTAAGAGCCTTTAAAGAGGCTTGTAAGTATTCTCTAAGTTTCCTTTTTATAATAATTTAATCATACCCCAAATATATTTAGAAAATAAAAAATAAATCAGTATTTTGGCAATAGAGGACCCAGTGGAATATTTTAGATAATTATAATGATTCAGATGAAAATGATTCAGTATCTTGCAAATTAATTAAGATGAATTATATAAAATAAAAATCTTCATTTTTAAGAAGCATTTCAAGCATTTCAAATATATTGTTTAATTTTCCTGACTTAGTCCCATACATTGTTAGTAAAAGGTTATTGAATTACTAGAGGGAAACTACTGCAGATAAGCCCAACATGTTTATAATCTGAAAAATGTTAATTTTTGTAGTTTGAATGTGTTTCCCCCCCCCCCCTTTTTTTGGTCTAGCATATATATTTTTCTAGCTATATTTGGTTGAGCTTGTGAGAGACATGTTCACATAGTGTCTGACACAGGGATAGAGACCACAAAGTTCTGAAGTCATAAGGTGAAAATAGCCACAAGATGGTGGTTGAACCTTAAGAAACAATCCCTTCTATTTTATAGTGAGAATGCAATTATGTATGAAGACAGGCCATCAGTTTCTAACTCTAATGGTTTCCTTTCTGGGCTTTTGACTTTTGAGTGGCAAGGAAAAATCTTTTAAACTTTTAACTTTCCCAGTGAATTTTGAAGTTAATTGAGGGATGGTTTACGATTACCACTGAATTCTAAGAACCTAAGAGTTGTGTGACTGCTAATTCTGTAAATAAGCTCACAGAATTTTGGCAGGAGGTAGAGGTGGAAACATTTAGGTATGTAGACTTGAGAGGAAAGCACTGATATAATGGGGTACTTATTGTGCTTTTGTGAATCAGATTTTTTTTTACTATAGGTATAAAATTGTGTTCTGCTAGCACTTGTTACCTATTATATCTACTTTTCCATGGGCGGGGGGGAGGCAGGGAACACTTTTGAAAGAAATGTGTTGTAAGCAAAGGCAAATTAATATGCTTGCTTTTATATTTGTGACTTGAATATTTTTATATTGTAGATGTTGTGATCAACAATGCTGGGTGAGTATTTCTTTTTAAATTTCCAATAAAGTAATGTACATGCAAACTTGTTTTAAGTGTTGACTTTCTCTTCTCAACATACATAATATCAATTTTTTAGAATTTTGAGGGACCGTTCCTTTGGTAGAATAAGTGATGAAGACTGGGGTAAGTTATTTAAAATATACGTTCTCTGGAACATACTTATCCATTTAGCCTTCTAATATTTGATACATTTACACACTTAAGGAAAAACTTGCTTCTACCTATTTTTGCTTCTGCTAATATAAGTGATGAGTAAGCTTTACAACTGAAAATGAACAGTTGGAAGAAAAGGCTTTTGTGACTTTCGTTCGTTTCCCTTTTTCTCTTTGAGAGATTGTCAGCGTTTTCTTGCAGTATTAGTTGTTTCTAACAGCCTTTTGCATGCTTGTCTGGCTGTGTGATTCTTATTTCAAGAGCAAGAGTAGGCTATGGAAGAGAGTCTGAGGCACTAAAAACGATGGAGATCTGAGAACTGGGTGGGAAAAACCTAGATATAATTTTGAAACTTCTAATAAGTAGGAAAAATTTCCATTAGGAATGTCATGTTGGAAAGATTGAGTTTAGATGATGAACAGTCACAGTTATAAAATTTTTTTATCCTGTTTGCTCTTTTTTGCCCTTACTTTCATTGGCTATCAGAACTAAAACAAGCATTGGTGGCTGAGACGGTGGCAGGCATGGTAACTGAGATGAATTACATCATTGTTTATAGAGTGTGTTTCTGGGAAATATTGCCAGAAGTTCTTTTGGAAGAAGCAAGATATCTTTCTGACTTAGAATTAAGCAAAGACGGCTTTTAGCTTCCAATTCCCTTGTAATAACTGGAGAAAAAAAGGAGCTGAGAAAGATAGAATTTGTTGGCAGAGGGGACTTAAGTCGGTGCTTTGCTTTGAGCTCTGATGGGGCTGGAGTGTGTCCTCTGGTTTCATCAGAGTAAGATTAAATCTGGAATTGTTTGTTTATCTGCATCATCCCCCAAGTTGTCTGTTCATTAGATTGACATTTCAGAAAGCAGGCTTCTCTGTCTCTCTTTTTCCCTCTTTCCCTCCCCCTCTTTCCTATACCTCCACGCCCTGACCCCCAGCTCTCTCTAACTCATTTGCAAATCCTGTTAAAAATAGGGATTTAGGGATATACTGAACATTTTATAAATATTTCTTGATGAAGAACTGAGTGGTTTTTGATTATGCTTTAACGTTTGTGTTGAGTCCCAATTATATATGTAAAATTCTTGGTTATTTGTATTAATGAATTTTTATATAAAATAGGCAAAAATTAAAGATGGCATTGCACTTAGATGTGCATAGGCATCGTATTTAGGTGGCATTATATTTATGATAAAGTTAGATATATTAGATAATCTAATCATAAATTATAGGCAAAATAGGTATGAATTATTGATTGGTTATGTAACTGGAACTAAAGCAAAAATGATTAGAGTGCAATGTGACAATAGCTGATTTTGAATGCTAGGTATAAAATGAACATCTTTGTATAAGTAAGTCTTTGCTTATGTTGATTCTGAGATAGGTCTGTCTAAATGTGACAATATTCCTGAAAAAAATTTCTTGTTTTAGATATCATCCAGAGAGTTCATTTGCGGGGCTCATTCCTGGTGACCCGGGCAGCGTGGGATCACATGAAGAAACAGAAATTTGGAAGGTAGAGTTGTATGTGGCTGTCAAGGGGGATTGGAGATGCCGTGTGTGGGTTCTTATGTACAGAGGAAAAGAATTGCTTTGACGTTGAAAAATACACCTTCTGATATGCACAGGCTTTTTAAATGTAGTTTTGGAAGATGCCTCCCCGTTACATTGGTGTCAGTCATAGATTAGCTAGCTGGACAACTTAGTATTTCTTTTCACCTCCTACTTTTCATTATTAATGATTCTCCTGCTATTCTCTGATATTTTAGCAGTACAAACATTGAGGATTCAGCAGTACTTTATTCTCTAACCAAAATATCATTTTTTGTGCCCAGTGACCAACTGGGGAGAGATGAGTGGCTGTTTTCTACTGGCTGACACTGGTCAGACATGAGTTAGTCTTTGTAAGCTAAGAACGGTAAGACTCTTATAGTTGCGTCTGTGTGACTCAGACGTGGCAGACCTAGTAAGTGGCCCCATGCTCTCTAACATAAAAGTTATTCCTGTTAACTCAGGGTTCACACACATCTACTAGAAGTAAATTGCGTGTGATATCTGTTCTTATTGGAGAGTTCTAGTATATCCTGATACTAGCAGTTTCTGAAAGTCAATGATAGGATTTACTTGTTCTACTAAGTAGAGTAAGTGAGATTAGGTCAGATTATGAGATGGTATTGTTTAATATGAGGCATTTAATATTATCCAGAAAGGGAAAGGAGCAAAGTTCTGAGGACTAAAGAATTAGAACTTCATGATCTAATATTTCTTACTAAAATTTTAACTTGTAAATTGGCAGTTTATTTTATGTTTATAAATACTTATTGTTTTCAGTACATAATGAATATACATTCTTACACTTGAATTCATTTCATCCTGACCAGGGATTCTTTCTAAAACAATAAAATCTCGCAGTTGAATTTTGAGAGATTACTTTTATTATTTATATTAATTTAGATATATGAATCATGACTTTAAGAACCTAATGGCAGTATACAGAGTTGCTTTTGACAGGTGTAATAGTAATGAAAAAGAAAAAAAAATGCTTAGAGTTGCAACATTATCAAAATATAGAAAAGATGATGTTGAGAGATTGATTTTCCTTTTAGGATCATCATGACTTCATCGGCTTCAGGAATATATGGCAACTTTGGCCAGGCAAATTATTGTGCTGCAAAGCTGGGTCTTCTGGGCCTTTCAAATTGTCTTGCAGTTGAAGGCGAGAAAAGCAACATTCATTGTAACACTATTGCCCCTACTGCTGGATCACGGTTGACCCAGAACATTTTGCCTGATGGTAAGTAGTTTAGATTTTTTTTAATGCTGTTCCTCACATACCTGTGTGGTGTGAGCTTTGTAAAAGTATTTAATTTTTTGAGTAGCTAAAAAAATTTCCTTACAATTTAAAAAAGCATTATGTGTAGTTTATGTTCATTATAGAAAATTTAGGAAAGCACAAACAAACAAAATATGACCCATAATTCTACCACACTGAGATAAACTTTCTCTTTGTGTAGGTAGACATACATACATTTTTTCTTTACAGAATGAGGTAATAGCATTCTTACTGGTTTATAATAATAATTATTTAAAACAATTAATAGATTATGTTTTTTAGGGCAGTTTTAGGTTTACAGAAGAATTGAGCAGGTAGTAAAGAGAGTGCCCATATACTCCTCCTCCCACACAGTTTTACATCAGTGTGCTACATTTATTACAGTTGATGAACCGGTATTGATCAATTTTTATTTATTTATTTATTTATTTATTTGGCTGCATCGGGTCGTTGAGGCATGTGGGATCTTTCGTTGTGGTGCGTGGGCTTTTCTCAAGTTGTGGCACGTGGGTGTTCTCTCTCTAGTTGCGGCGCATGGGCTTCAGGGTGCGTGGGCTCTATATTTTGTGGCACGCTGGCTCTCTTGTTGAGGCACGTGAGCTCGGTAGTTGTGGCACCCGGGCTTAGTTGACCCTCGGCATGTGGAATCGTAGTTCCCTGACCAGGGATCGAACCCGCATCCCTGCATTGGAAGGCAGATTCTTTACCATTGGACCACCAGAGAAGTCCCTGATTGATTATCATTAACTATAGTTAATAGTTTACTTTAGGGCTCACTCTTTAGGTTGTATGATTTTATGCGTTTTCACAAATGCATGATGTTATGTACCCACGATTTTAGATCATACAGAATGGTTTCACTCTAAAAATCCCCTGTGTTCCATCTCTTCATCCTCTCCCTTTTTTCCCAAATGTCTGGGAGGATTGAAGCTCATTTCTTTTTATCACTACATAATATTACATGGTATGTAGGTGCCACAATTTGTTTTTTCATTCACCTATCGTGGAACATTTTGATTGTTTCCAGTTTTTGACAGTTGTGAGTGAAGCTGCTATAAACATTCATGTGCAGGTTTTTGTGTGGACGTAAGTTTTCAACTCATTTGGGTAAATATTAAAGAGGATAATTGCTGGATTGTATGGTAAGAGTGTCTTTAGCTTTGTAAAAATTTCCAAACTGTCTTCAAAAATGGCTGTATTGTTTTTCATTCCTACTAGCAGTGAGTGAGAGTTCTTGTTGCTCCACATCTTTGCCAGCATTTATTATTGTTAGTCTTTTGCATTTTAGTTCTTTTAATAGGTGTATAGGGTATTTCATTGTTTTAATTTGCAGTTCCCTAATGACTTATGATGTTGTGCATTTTTTTCCTGTGCTTATTTGCCATTTATTTGTCTTCCTTGGTGATGTGTCTGTTCTTATTTTTTGCTCATTTTTAAATTGGGTTCTTTGTTTTCTTCTTCTTTTTTGGGGGGGGTTCTTTGTTTTCTTGTTGTTGAGTTTTAAGAGTTCCATGAATATTTTGGAAACAAGTTCTTTTTCAGATATGTGTTTTGCAAATATTTTTTCCCAGTCTTTAGCTTGTTTTTTAATTCTCTTTAGTCTCTTTCACTTTTGAAGGATAATTTCACTGGGTACAGAATTCTGGGTTGGTAATTTTTTTCTTTCAACACCTGAAATCTTTCACTCCACTCTTCTTTTGCTTACATGGTTTCTGAAGGAAAGTCTGACATAATTCTTTCCTTGTTTCTTTATGCATAAGGTATTTTTTCCCCTCTGTGTTCCTCCAAGATTTTCTCCTTGTTTTTTCTGCAGTTTGAATATAGTATGCATAATAATAGGTGTAGATTTTTGGCAATATTCTACTTGATGTCTTCTGAGCTTCCTGGATCTGCGGTTGGTATCTGTGATTAACTTTGGAAAATTCTCAGCCATCACTGCTTAAAATATTTCTTCTGTTGTTTTCTTTTTTTCTTCTACTTCTGGTATTCCCATTATGTGCCTGTTCTATCTTTTTATTTTAATTAATTAATCGATTAATTTATTTGATTAGGCCAGGTCTTAGTTGCAGCAGATGGGCCCCTTTAGTTGCAGCTTGCAGGCTCCTTAGTTGTGGCTTGCAAGCTCCTTAGTTGCAGCACGTGGGCTCCTTAGTTGTGGCATGCAAACTCTTAGTTGTGGGATCTAGTTCCCAGGCCAGGGATTGAACCCGGGCCTCCTGCATTGGGAGCGTGGAGTCTTAACCGCTGCGCCACCAGGGAAGTCTCAATGTATCTTTTGTAATTATACCACAGTTCTTGGATATTCTATTCCCTTTTATCTTTTTGTCCTTTTTTCTCTTTGCATTTCATTTCAGTTTGGGAAGTTTCTATTGACATATATTCAAATCAAGCTTACTGATTTTTCTTTTTTCATTTCAAAATGTTATATTGTTTTTGTTTTTTAGCATTTCCTTTTGAATTTTTTAGCATTTTCTTCTGTCTGCTTACAGTAGTCATCTGTTCTTGTAAGTTGTCCACTTTTCTCCATTAGAGCCCTTAGCATGTTAATCACAGTTATTTTAAACTCCTAGTTTGAAAATTCCAAAATCTCTGCTATATTTCAAGCTGGTTCGGAGGCTTGCTTTGTCTCCTCAGCCTGTACTTTTCTTGTCTTTTAGCATGCCTTGAAATTTTTGTTGAAAACTGAACATGATGTATTGGGGTAGTAGAAAGTGTGGTATACAGAGCTTTATTGTGAGGTTTCATGTTTATCTGGCTAGGAGTTAGGTTGCGTTTATTGGTTGCTGTAGCTGTTGGTGTCAGAGGCTACATTTTCCTCTTTGTCGTTGTTTTTGTGTCCCCTGTTGTCTTTGGGTTTCCCTAGGTACTCTTTGTGTTTGCAGCTCTCTCAGTTGTAATCCACTGTTGTTATACTGGAGGCCTGTTGAAGTGGCTGTAAATTATGGCGAGGGGAAGTGTTCTATAATCTTATGATTAAATCCGCAAGTTTTTTAGCAGGTCAAAGTCTCTGGACTCTGAGCTTCAGTACAGTTTTTTAGCCTTTTTTTTTTTTCTCCCCTTATTTGAGACAGGAAGGCTAGAGGAGTTCCACTAGTCTAATTGCTCTTCCCTTAGGTCAAATAAGGCTCTGGTAGCTTCCCTTGAGGATAGGCCTTTGTTAAGGAGAACAGAATGCTCTGGGCATATTTCAAAATGATTTTGTCTTATTGATTTATTTATTTTGTTACCCTCTCCCTTTTTCTCTGTAACATTTCAAAGCAAATCTTAGATGTTGCATTTCACCTAATAAATACTTGGAAATGTGTCTCTAACAGATATGGACATTATAACCACAATGCCAATATCACACCAAATAAAATAATTCATTAACATTGTCTAATACCAAATTTATATGAAAACTTCCTCGTTATCTAAAAAATATCATTTTAGAGTTAGTTTATTCCACAATGATCTAAACAAGGTTCACAGTCGTTTTGTTACTGTATCTCTTAAGTTTTATTTAACATATGATAGTTCATTCTCCTTTTTGAAAAAGTGCCAATTATTTGTTGAAGAAACCGCGAGTTCATTTGTCCTGAAGACTATTCCTCATTCTTGATTTGGATTGCCTTTGCACTTTTGTGGAAAATCAGTTGACCATGTATGTATGTGTGGGTCTGTTTCTGGATTGTTTGTTCTGTTGTATTGATCTATGGGCCTGTCCTTTTACCAATACCATGATGTTTTGATTACTATATTTTTATAGTAAGTCTTGAAATCAGGTAATGTGAGTCTTCCAACTTTGTTCTTTGAAAACATGAAATATAAAGTTTTAAATTTAAAAATTTAAATGTATGATTGAGAGCCAATGCTTATTTATTTAGTTATATAAGAAATAGAATACTTGACTGGTGGAAAACTGTATGGTTTTTGATACTCCTGGTTTTAACATGTATCTAAAAAGAAAATATCTGTAATACTTTAAAAGTAGTTTCTGTGAAACAGTACAAAACAATTGATGAGTGAAATTACTTTAGAATTAGCTGCTTCATGGCATACAAATGCTTATTCACAGTACCATTTTACTTTCCACGTTTGAGCTAACATTCATTTTAGAACTTGGGATTTGTAATACCAAGTATGTACTTGCTAGCTTTTCCTAAGAGCTGTGCCTAACCAGTTTGCTTTAGTGTAGAATAGCTATTTGTACCTGAGATCTATTTTTTTTTTCCTTTTCTTTTGTCAACAGGGCCATTTAAAAAAGTCCCTTATTTTAAAAAAACTTGATACTCTCATATCTTATTGAAGGAATTCTTGTTAAAGAACTGGATTATTTAAGTATAATGCTACATATATATGCACAACAGTGTAGGTTACTGGCAAGAAGTAAAGTATCAAAATGTAATGCATAGTCATGAACTCACTGCTCAACCCAAGAATTGGAACATTACTTGCATCTAACTTTATACCTTCTATTCTGTTCCTCTGCTTCATGCCAAGAGATAACCACTATTTAGAATTTTATGCTTATCATTTCTGTGCTAGACTCCTACCTTAGTCACTTTTTGCCATTGGCTGTAGACTTTCTTGGGGAAGCAGCAAGTTTCCAAGAAAATATTGAAAACTTGAGCTTTTAAATTTGCTTTCCTTTGGGAATGTAGCTTCCATTAATTTTGACCTCTAGAGATGTTAGGTCACTGTTTAATGTAGTATCTTTTATGCCCACCAAACCCTAGTGAAAGATGTTTGGAGAATAAGATCTACTTTAGACAAATAATTTAAGTTTCTGGACCTGCTTTCTCTTCTGTAAAGGAAGAGAGTTGTTACAGATCATTTTTAAAAGCCCTTCAGATTCTGAATTCCTGTTATTTTAAATTTTGGTATTTATTACTTTTTTATAGTTTAGAAAAAGCCGAAAATTTATTTTGCCTCAGCGTTTTTCCTCTTTTCCTCTGAAATATTAACTTACAGGCTGTCAAAGGAATTATTTGTTAAAGAACCAGGTGCTATGAGTAATGTGCGGAGACATTTGCAATTTCATTTCCCCCTTTGAAATATATTTGAAAAATGGAAAGTCATGTATGTGACTTACATGTTTCTTACATGAAATGAAACATAATCTTAGGATGAATACCCATGAACTAACTTCCCAAGCTGTATTAGTTATTTACTGCTGTGTAATAGATTACTTCAAATTTTGTGGATTAAAACAACAAGTATATATTATCTCACAGTTTCTGGGGTCAGGAATACTGTAAAGTGAAAGGTTCTTAGAGCTGCTCTTTAATTTACAGGGACTGTAAATGTCATCTTTGTCACTTTAAAATATAAAACTGTATTTTGTCCCTTCACAGTTAAAATTTACATTTATTTGATTCTTTAAAGATTATAAGATGTATTTACAAATCGTGTCTCCTTTGAGCCTTGCAACAACTTAGTAGAATAGGCAGGTAACGCATTTTAATTACCATCTTACAGATGCAGACACACGTCCAAGAGAGTTGAGCGCTGTGCTCAATGCCCTAAATTGCCTACATGGCAGGGCCAGCAGTAAAATCTAGGTGTTCATGCTCCTTGTGTAGTACCTTTCTGCTCTGTTAAGTTGCTCACAGAAGGTATGCAGCAGGAAAATATTTCTTACACTTTGTGACTCATCAGTAACGGTTGCAAGGTCCATTTTCCATCATCTTACTGCCATTACAGTTGTCAAGGCTGTTTTGTAGTTTTCTAGCTTCTGGGAGAGCAAAATAGTTTTGGGAATGAATGGTACCTAAGTTCATTATGCTATGTATGCCTTTGCTCACCAGTCTTTGCCAAGGCAGCTTTAACTTGTCTTCTAAACAGTATGTTACCCATCTTGGAAAGGTATATCTGATGCCTTCTATGTTAGAAGCCTGAATATATCCATTGGGATGAAAAGATTCTTCTAAAAGCCTTGGATGTTAATACTAATTATTTATGTATATCTAATTTTTTTCTTATTTATTTAAAAAGTCTCTGAACCTATAATTTTATGTGAGGAATTTTCAGAAAGTAAAATGATTGATTGAATATGTATATATTCTTATTGATAGTTTTTTTTTTTCTTTTTTTGGCTATTTATTTCAGATCTTCTGGAAGCTCTGAAGCCAGATTACGTGGCACCCCTGGTCCTTTGGCTTTGCCATGAGAGTTGTGAGGAAAATGGTGGCTTGTTTGAGGTATTCTGCACCTTTGCACTTTCTCCCAAAGCAATATTTGTGTAATTAAATATAAAAAATGATTCAAAAATCAGTATTTTCCAGTTGTTCACATTTGTAAAAATCTGCATCAGTTGGTACCACTTGTATATTTTTTAATATTATGTATTTGTTATAATTAAGGAACAAGTATGACTAATGTCCTTTTTTGAGAAAGTAACAGCAACTTTGTAAATTGTTCTTCCCTAGTTCTTCATTTCTGATATTCTTGTCAAATGAAAATGTGACTGGCTGGTTTGATGTGTTTAGTCAGATACAGAAAGTCTCATTTGGTTAGAGATGCTGAGTAGTAAAGTGAAGGGACAGAGGTGATGGTTTAAAGTCAGCCAGGCCAGGTTTTGATTTCTTGCTCTGGTAATTGCTGGCTCGCTGGAATATTGTACAGATTAACCTCCCTGAGTTTTAGTTTTCTTGGGGTTTTGTTGTGAGAACTGGAGATCATATTTTTAAACTCTTAGCCTACCTAGCAGTCACCCCTCAATTTTAACTATTATATCAGTATAGCAGGAATTCAGTCTGGGTATGATAGATCAGTAAACACAAATTATTTGTATTAACTTTAAAAATAAACTTTGCTATGTTTCCCTATCGCAAAGCTTTACAAGTTTACTATAAAAATAAAAACCACACATAATCCTACTATCCAGTGAGGTTCAGTTTTCACTCTATAATCAAAGTCCCTTTAGATTTCCTTATGCTGATTTATATATTTTTTGGTCCTCATTTGAGTTTGATCTCTTTTTTCTTTTCTAGCATAAGCTGTTATATTTTAGACCACCCCCCTTTATTTGATTCTCTGTGGTAATATAATAATAAACCTGTTGCATGCGGAATACATGACATCCAAAGATATTTCTTGGTAGCAAAATTACCTGGCTCAGTTTGAAGTGAATGATATATTAGCCTGATTTATTTGAATAAAAAGCTGTTTAGTAAATGAAAAACAGTCTACACCTGTCTATGCAGAGATAGGCACCTCTGCTTTCTTAATCACAGTCGTTGATTGTGAATTGTGGAAAATGAGAGGTGGAAAGAACTTTACAACTCTAGATTTACAGAAGAGAAATTTAATAATATCAAGCCATGTGGAGCTCCAAATTTGGTCTGCCTGTCTTTTATCTCATTAAGGAATTAAGCAAAAATTCTTTGTCTTTTACATTTATATTTGTTATTAATTCTGTGAACAAAAATAATATATGCTTTTTGTAGAAAACTTCAAATATATAGGGGAGTTTATAGAGGAAAATAAAAATCACCCACATTACCACTATCGAGAGATAACTCCTATTAATATTTTTATGGATATTCTTTTCCAGTCTTTTATTAGGTGTGCATTTTACACGAGTAGTCTTTTTTTTTAAGTATACAATTTACACACATACCCAGACATGCACAGATAACTAGGATAATGCTGTAGATGAAGTTTTGTATGTTGTTCTTTTAGTTTACTATATTGTGAACAGTTTTAGTAAGGGACATTTGCTGTGTGAGATTGAGTGCAAAATACAGTAAGAGCGGTGTGTAATATCCTGACTTAAACCTTGAATGTAAATTGACACTTTGTTTGCCAAGTTTTGATAGATATCTAGAGTGGCAGATAGAGATTTTTTGGATCGACTGGAGCTGTCGTTTCTAGCACCTGCGAGGAGTTTGCAGCTTGTTGCTTCACTCCCCAAATATGATAAAAGATGATATTTTTCTTGCCTGTTATCAGTACCACTGCCACTTTAACTACTCTGACAGCATCAAGGCCGATTGTCCTGTTAATATACGTAAAGGAATGAGTGATTTTTAAAAAGCCATACCCTTGAGCGTAGAGCCACTGAGAAGTGTGCTGTCTGCTGGTACAGTTTCTTCTGTTATATGCATGTGGAACACTGTAGTTGTGGTGTTTGAAGATATGACAAACAGATTTTCTTACATCAGACATTTTCTTCTGAGGATTTCCTTGAATGGCTTCTAGAAAAAATACCATCTTTCTGTACGGTGATTAATGTATTTGGTCATTTGCCATATTTCTATATAAAGGTGTTTCATTAAAATGAGTATATGTAGTTCATTAAGTCAAATCCTGGCTTTATTTTTCTTTGCTTTTTATTTGTTTTGATTCATTAAGTCTTTCTAGAAGGACATGTATTTCAAGTGATGTGCTGGGCAAATTTGGTATTTATATTGTTTAACCTTCATGGTTACTTCATGAAGAGTGTATTATTATCCTGATTTTATATAAGGGGAATCTTGAGTTTAGGGAAGTCAAATTATTTGACCAGGAATCAGACAGCTAGTCTGTAGAAGAACTGGTATCGCACCTTGGTTTCTGTGCAAAGTCATGCTTTTCTACTACATGCATTTCTGCTATATTGTGTTGCTTTATTTTTCTACTCTGATAACATGAATAGTGCAAAGTCATGCCGGCCAACGGAGTTTTGTAGAGCTGCATTATTTTCATCCGTTGTCATCTAGCATTCTGATACTCTTAAAAAGATAGCTGCCTGTTTTGTTAATTTCATGAAAATTCTATTAGTAATTTCACATTAGATGGTATAACTTCTTCCTCCTCTTTTTGGTAGGTTGGAGCAGGATGGATTGGAAAATGTAAGTCTCTTTTGGTTTTTGGTTTGCCATACATTATTTCCATATCTTTAAACCTGCATATCCAGGTAGAGCTGGGTAAAGACCTTGTCAAATGCCGAACCATTGGATTTAGTGCACGCATAATCAAACTCAAACATTGTAATAGCAACAGGTCTTCTAAAACATGGAAGTTGTCCTGCAGGCCTGTGGTATTTTCAAGGATCTTTTCAGTTTTTTTCCTATTAGCAGTGCTTATTCAATATTTGTCCTGTCCTATTCAGAACTGGCTGTTTTTTCAGACAGCACAGTCTCTCTTTATATTGATGTTTGTCTTCCCATGTCTCCGGCACCCCACATGCTTGTTCAGCAGAGTAGTGAGTGGGAGGGAGGGCGTTTTTTGAAGATGGGAAGAGCTCTGTCCTGGGCAAGTTCTCCAATTCTCTCAGTGATTCTTTTCTTCCTTGGAGCATGAGACATCAGAAGGAGACAGTGGGGAATCACACTGGACAGCTTTCTAGAAGAGAAATTGCAGCTGATCTATAGAAATTATTCTCCTTCAGCCCAACAGTAAATTCATCTGGCTTAAGTCCTCTTTTCCCCCAGTTCTTAAACCTTGTGAGCTCCAGATTGGATAATTACTTTATGGTGTTTAAAAAAAATTGTGAACATTCCAATATCCCAATTCAAGTTTTCATTTGGATGCTGGTATCAAAATTAATTGAATTATTTAAAAGGCTGCCATTGCTGGATGACATTGTTACAACATATTGTAGACTATTGTTAATGACTGTTCTCTAAGTTATGAAGTAACTTATTCAAACATTTTTAAGTGTCTTATGACATCTTTTAAGAAAGGAAGATCAGTTGTTGCAATAAAAGCTGTATATGGGACTTTATCAATAAGAAATCTCTAGAAGCTTCTGTCATTCCCCAGGACAAATCTTCAATTTAGTAATCATCAAAGTCTGACCATTCTGTTTAAATAAGGTTCTGTTTATTCCTCAGGCTTTTTAAAAAAGACACAGTGTTAAAAATTATCTTCATGGAACTTATGCAGCAATGATGATTTTTGTGAATCTGGGCAATCTAGTTGACTTCCCATGGACAAGGAGGAAGAGCAAAGGGAGGAAACGGGAGAATTATGTGGGGTTGTCTGATATATTAATTTGATTATCTGGAGTCTTTGGCCTGTTATCACCACTAGTTTTCAGTTTGCTATTCAACAAAGCTCTACTCTGTTCTGTTACCTTAAAGTGTATTATCTAAGTGATCTGTGGTGATGAAGACAGTCTTTTGGTGTGATTATATATAATTTAACTTTCTGATTCAGCATTTCATCCTACCTTTAGTAGTATCTGGCATAGTCAGAGGAGGGAGAGGTTTTCCCTTCAGCTTCAAATATTAGAAAAAGAAATTTGACATCCTAATGGGTTTGTTATTCTTTTAAAAAAAATTTGTAGTAAAAATCTTTAGAAGTTAGAATCTTTTTTCCAAATTCCATTTTTCTTGAAGTTAAAAAAAAAAAATTCAGGGGACTCATGAATTCTGCTTTCTGTCTCGCTCTTAAACTGTGTGTTCAGTATCTTAGTTTTGTTTCTATAACCAGTACGATGGGAGCGGACCCTTGGAGCCATTGTAAGACAGAGGACTCAGCCAATGACTCCTGAGGCGGTGAAGGCTAACTGGACGAAGATCTGTGACTTTGATAATGCCACCAAGCCTCAGAGAATTCAAGGTAAAGAGTCCCAAGTCAGTTCAGTCCTGGTTGGGGAATCAGAGGCAACAAAGCATTCTCTTCTCTTATGGAATTGTCTTCTTAATTGTGATAACTTAGATGCTCAAATCATCTAGAGCACATTTTCTGCTCCAGTAGGTATTAGAACTCTCCAATTTAAGGTATGTATGTTACTCCCACTGTCAGTTTTTCAGTTTTCTTATGATCCTGATTTTTTGGTATATGTGTGATGGAGAGGATGGTAGGAGGTGTTTACCCATTTGTGCTCAATGCGTCTATTCCCCATCTGGTGGTTGGTTTCAAAGTCTTGCCTTATCTAATCACATGCTCCTTATCTGACCTGATTTTTCTTTATTTCCCCAAAAGTTTATTTAAGTCTTATATTATTTAGGCTTAGGTCTTTTCTCTCTAGTGAATAGATTTTGCTTTGTTTTAGCACTTTGTCTTTGCTACTGTTTCTCTGCCTTTCTAAGATGCCTCTTATTCCTTTTATCACCTCTGCTAATCTCGGTGCTTCTTTAGAAAAACTCAAGCCCCAGATGTTCAACAAAACCTCCCCAGATATTCTGGGCTTCATTGATCTCTTTCTTAGCTGAACTCTTACAACTTGAGCGTCTAATCATGACTGCTTTCCACTGCTTTTGTTTCATAAGTGTGTGGTTTCTTAGCTGCATAGTAAGTTCCTTTGGAGGCAGAGAATGTATCTTGTATGTCCTTTTGTATTTGGTGCTAGTATAGTGCTGAACTCATAGAAAGGATTTAGTAAATGCTTGTTACCTTGAATTATTGAATCATCTATGATATGCCACAGGAAGAGATGGCCAATAAAAGTCACATTATTTTTTCTAGTATAACTCACATATGTATATAATATATGAAATTTAAAGGACCTTTCTGGGAAGGATCATGAATTAGGATTATTTTATAGAAAAATCTTTTTTTCCCTTCCTAGTATTATATTTAATGTTTGATAGAAGAATATATCTGAAAAATGACTGTTCTTTTTTTTTTTTTTAATCCCAATGTTACTTTCCTGTCTGCTGGTACACTCACTGAAATATTCATTGTACTTTTCTCAATCAGAGGATAACATGATTGTTATGTCATTAGCGGTAGCATTTTCTGTATTCTTTTTTTTTGATATTTGAGATAAATTTAGTCTCCGAATAGCAGTCACCTATCAATGAAAATTAGGAAAAGGAAAAAGAAGAAGTGTCTTAAAAACTCTTCTCTGAGGTCAGAATTCCATTTTATTGCCTTAGAAGTATTAGACTAATATAAAGAAAAAGCTAACAATGAATTATATAGTTATAAATGAAAAGATACCCCTAGTATTTGAAATACAGTTAGAAAAAAAATCTTACACTCTCTGTAGAATCACGACTTTCCAAGCACCCATTTCATCATTCTCATTTTACAGATGATGGAACTAAATCCCAGAAAAGCTGAGTAAGTGGCCCAAGCTTTCTCAGTGTTTGAGCCAAGAGTTAACTCAGGTGGTCTGTCTTTGAGTGCAGTACCGCCAGCCTGTACCGAGGTTACTTTCAGTTAAATAGCCTCCCATCTAGGCAGCAGCCTAAATGGGGTGGTAAGAGGGGGATTGGTAGGCAAGAAACCTACCTAGTGTCACCAGGAATGGCAGAGAGCCCTGGTCATCTCACATTCTGTAGTTTAGTTATAGTTTTTGTCTGAGTTTAGAAGGAGGTTTGTTAGAAAGCTCCCAGAGCTTTTGGAACCTTATGGCATATGTGGATACTCTGTGAATCTCCTTTATTAACCTTTTAGACCCCAGAATAGCAGCTTCTGAATTCTGTCCAGAGTCACTGGTCATAATGGTGGTTTTCTCTGGAAGAATTTTCAGTAATATTTTCTGAGCAGTTACCTGTACAGAGACCTGGGGGTAATCTTGACATTGTTGCATCCTGGAGGAGGGGTGATGGTGGGGAGAGAAGGAAAATTAGTTGTCCCTCCACCAGATGGAAATTGCACATCTGTGGACAAGGATCCGACTTTACAGAGTTGTAAAAATCACTCAAAGACTGCAAAGCTCAGAGCCTCTTTGGAATCATAACGTGGGGAGAGTATGTTGGAAACACCCAGTTATCTTTGGTCTGTTCAGAGTCTCACGATTTTTTCCTGCAATAGCCTGACATCATACAGTCAGTTCATGAATGCCAGCGAAGGTTCTGCAGCAGGCTTGCTGGATGTTATAGGAATGATTGTCTAAAGCATTGTAGCTTTTCTTAGTCACGTCTGTAACAAAAGCTTTTTTTTTTTGGAAATAGCTTACATTTATTTGGATTTCACCAGGAGAATGTTAGCTCTTTAGGATATTTGAAAGATGATGCTTTTATGATCTTTATGTAATAGGTTTACCAAAGCACTCTGTCTTATTTAAATTCCAGTGATCCTAAAGAGAAAATTCAGTTCGTTCATCCTTATTTATCCTGAAGTTGATTGACTTGAATCATTCATGATTTAAATTTTTTTTCAGTACAAATGAAATATAGTTCAACTATATAGGAAAAATCTGGAAGTTTGTCCTGTGGGTCACTATTTAAATAGCACTGTTAAATAACTGGCTAGATATTTCACATATGCAAATGCTCTTCCCACACCATAGTGGGACTGATTTTTCTTTTAATTAATTTTTATTGGAGTATAGTTGATTTACAATGTTGTGTTAGTTCCTGCTGTATAGCAAAGTGAATCCATTATACATATACATATATCCACTGTTTTTTAGATTCTTTTCCCATATAGGTCATTATAGAGTATTGAGTAGAGTTCCCTGTGCTATACAGTAGGTTCTTATTAGTTATCTATTTTATATATAGTAGTGTGTATATGTCAATCCCAGTCTCCCAATTTATCCCTCCCTGTCTCCCTCTCACTTGGTAACCATAAGTATGTTTTCTACATCTATAACTCTGTTTCTGTTACGTAAATAAGTTCATTTGTACCATTTTTTTAGATTCTACATATAAGTGATATCATAGATATTTGTCTTTCTCCTTCTGACTTAACTTCACTCAGTATGACAGTCTCTAGGTCCATCCATGTCACTGCAAATGGCATTATTTCATTCTTTTTTTATGGCTGAGTAATATTCTATTGTATATATGTAGCACATCTTTATCCATTCGTCTGTTGATGGAAAAAAGCATTATTATTGTTATTTATTCCTTTTTTTAGAATCAGTTGGCGGTATAATTGAAGCTCTAAATAAAATAGATTCAGATGGAGGAGTTTCGGCAAATCATACCAGTAATGTGACATCAACAGCTACATCAGGATTTGTAAGTGGAAGAGAAAGCCTAACGCTTTGCCTTCTCTGGAGACTTTTTTCTTTTCTTTCCTTTTTTTCTTTTTTCTTTTCTTTTATGCAAAAAATGCTTTTCCAAGCTATTAATTTATTGTTAAATAGGAAAGGTGAGTGACCATAAAATTTTATAGAACATGTACTGAATGTTTATAAAATTTGAATGAACATAAAGCTAAAATATTAAATGTAACTTTTAATTTCTCTTCTTCAGTGTAATAGAGGTTTTTTTTTGTTTTTTGGAGCATTTTTGATAATTGTCCTTCAGTCACTTTCTAACTCTTTAGAAAAGGATATTTAACTTAGTGCCTCTTTTGAGTCATTTCTTTTAAGGAAAAGCATTGATAGGTTGTATTTTGGAACTATTTCAACATGGCTGCAAGTAAAAAGTCTCCCATTGTGTCAGAAATTCTAAGAGAGCTGTGGTTATAGCTCTTGTGAAGTTTGCTGATTAACTATCTCCAGTACTTCTTTTTAAAAAAAAAAAATTATAGTGCATAAATAATAAGAAATAAGTCATTTGACACATTCAGTTGTGGTGTTTTGTGACTTAGGGGAGACATAGTGATGAAATAAACAATCTAATTGTAACCCTGAGAATATTATCAGTTTATAAATGTGATTTTACTTTAGAGCAGGGGTTGGCAAACTTTTTTGGTAAAGGGCCAGATGGTACGTATTTTAGGCTTTATGGACCACGTACTGTTTCTGACACATAATCTTCTTTTTCTTTTTTTAGACCACTCTTAAAAAAATGTAAAAACCATTCTTAATTCTCAGCTGTTGTTTGCTGACTCTTGCTTTAGAATGAAAGTGATCAAAAATTGGACATGATTCTTTTATAACCTAACATATGCTTCACAAATTAGCTAGGCATGTCATCACTAAATAGAAAAATACAATATCCAATTAGATAAAGGACAGTCCTGGGTAGGAGCTTACGGTAAAATCTAATTATAACCAAAACCATTATGAGGGAGTCTGATTTACAAGCATTAAGCAGTGTTTTGCTCATCTGTTTCTACTGACTTTTATAAAATAGATCTTATAGAGCCATTCATTATCCCTGTTTATAATAAGTTTTTTATTTTTTGTAATTTTGAGTAGCTAACAGTCACTGTATTAACAGGCTTTTCCATCAGCAGAGACAGGAAAGTTGAAAATGAGATGTACTATCTGTTAGCAAGAAGCGGGCAAGAAAAAAGTACTTATTTGTAAATGAGGTCTTTTTCCATACATTATAATTGATTTTATTTAAAAAATATAGTGAAACAATTATGATACCCTATCAGATTTACTAAAATGACATTCTATTCACAAAGCTAAGTATGTAGCTGTTAATAGTTTTGAAAAGTCAGAAATTTAAAGATTTGACAAGAATATCAGTGAAAAAAATAACTTTCTACAATTGTTCCATAGGCTGGAGCTATTGGCCATAAACTTCCTCCATTTTCTTCTTCTTATACGGAACTGGACACTATTATGTATGCCCTTGGAGTGGGAGCATCTATCAAGGAACCGAAAGATTTGAAATTTATTTATGAAGGGAGTTCTGATTTCTCCTGTTTGCCTACCTTCGGAGTTATTCTGGCTCAGAAATCTATAATGGGTGGAGGATTAGCAGAGATTCCTGGGCTCTCAGTCAACTTGGCAAAGGTATGCATAATAAGAAACCTTTATTTTGCTCTTCTTCTCTTTCTTTAAATATGATTGGTAAATGTCACATGCTGTGTGTGTGTGTGTGTGTGTGTGTGTGTGTGTGTGTGTGTGTATGGTGTCTTAATACAATAGTTTATAGTGGTTGATTCAAGGATAAAGATTTAGCATGTCTTTTGATTTTTCTTAAAAAGAAAAAAAGGGTAGAGAGTTAGTTGAAAAGGCAAGCAAAAAGAAGACAACAATAATTATGTACAGTCCATAACCCTGGCATAATGTTATTAATTCTCTCTCTGCCATTACATGCTATTTGACCAAGGGTAAATAACTTCTCTAAGCTTCAGTTTCCTTATGTATAAAGTGGGTATGATAATCCTCACCTGACGATAGTGATGAAGGAGCAAGAGTGAAGAATATTTGAAGCAGAGAGAACAGGTGTAAAAGGCCCTGAGGCAGGTGCATACTTACCTTGTTTTTGGAACAGCAAGGGGGTTGATACAGCTATAGAATGAGCAAGGGGGCAGTGGTAGGAGAAGAGGGCCTTGTAGTCATCGTAAGAATTTTACCTCATACTCTGATTAACATGGGAGGCCATTTGTAGTGCTTTGAACTGAGGAGTGGTATGATCTGGCTATGTTCACTCACAGGCTCATTTTTGCTCCTCTGTGGAGAATAGATTTATGGGAGCCAAGCATGGAAGCAGGGAAACCAATTTGGAGTTGATTATGGTAATTCCAGCACTAGTCTGGATATGCATGGAAAGAAAGAGGAGTCAAGGAGGAAGGTTTTTGGTCTGGTTAACTGGGATGATATATATGCATATATACCCATATATTTAGAATTAATTATGTACAATGTATTTAACATGTATAGTAGTTACATATGGTATATTACTATGTATAATAAAATAGATATATACAGTTACTTTAAGGTGGGGATGATCAGGAGTTGGTTTTGGACAGATTTGAGATGCCTAGTACACATTCAAGTGGAGGTATACAGTGGGCAGTTAAATATGTGAGTTTAGAGTTTGTGGGGGAGGCCCTACTGGGATTCGTAGCATTTAAGTGAGATTTAAAGACATGAGGCTGGGTGAAATCACCCCTGTGTGAATGTAAGTAGAGAAAAGCCTGAGTTTGGTGAGAGGTGAGAGGTGGAAGAGATGAGGAGGAGTGAGCAAGAGAGACTGGGAAGGAGTGGCTGGTGAGGTATGAGGCGTATCAGGAGAGTGTGGTATTTGAGAAGCAAAGTGAATAAATGATTTCAAGAAGGGAGGAGCAAACAATTGTGAGAAGGCTTTGGGGTTATTTTATTTCTTGAAGTAAGGGTCAGACCATGAGTCCAGTTGATAACTGTTGAATCGTAGACTTTTGAACTGATTTCTGTGATTTTGACTGATTGGAGAACCCATTTACTGGAGGATCGATTAGCTCATTGCTGCTCTGAATCTATGAGAATCTACGGTTATTTTATTAAAGTATTCGATGAAGTTGGGAGGGAGGCAAGAAATAGATGCCAGGCAGTTTGTAGTTTTAATCACTCTCTCATTGTATTTGTTGCATATAGTTCTTCTGTTTGGGTAATGTCAGTACAAACAATTGAAGTAAATGTTTCAGAATTCTTCCTCAGACTTGGAAGGAGTTGGAAATCATGAATAGTGTTCAAAATCTGTCACTGGGAATGATAGCCGTCTTGGGATTTGAATCCCAGTCTTCCTAACCTTGAGCTTCCAGGTCGTATGATAGTGAGGCAGTCCTTCATTTGTCCTCCCATCACTACCCTCACCCATTTTCTTTTTCCCTTCTGGGTTCTGAGGAAGACTGGGAATTAAACTGTCCCATAGCAGTTGAGTGTGGTCATTCGGATATATGAGTCAGGTTTTGTTTTTACTGTCCTATTGTATTCCTACATATATTTTTATATTCTTGCTTTGATACGTTGAAGTTAAGTGGCTCTGAAGTTGCACAGGGTCTTTAGTATTTACTCTTACACTAAGGAAATGTTGACATTGGCAGTGCTTTTACTTGAATGTGGTTGTAAGATTTTTATTAATGTTTTGGTTGTGTCATTTGTATTTGGCAGGTGTGACCTGAAATTACTTTACTAGTACTGACCTATTTGTTCATTTTTATTCAATAGATATTTATTGGATACCTGTTGTGTGCTAGGCGCAGTGACGAGCACTGGAAATACGCCTAGTTTAGTGTCTCCATTGGCAAATAATCCACAGTTATCAGTCAACAAAAATTTATGAATGTCAAGAAAGAACACAAATGTATCTTTTCTATTCTAGAGAGCTGACAGTCTTTAGATTGGGGGACTGATTATTTCTGAATCATATAATTAAGAAGTGGGAGCCAAATAGTTTGAGACAGATAGTTTGGGGGAAGTAGTCGCGTGAACGTGTGGACAGTGAAATGCCACTTGTGATTAGCGGTATCCACAGAAGAAGCTGTGGAAAAAGAAAGTCTACTAATAAAATTTTGCTTACCCTAACGTAGGTTCTTCATGGGGAGCAGTACTTGGAGTTATAGAAACCACTTCCCAGAGCAGGTGAGTTCTTGATCGTTTTATTTTCTGACTAACCTTCCAAACTGTGTCAATGTGTTAAACTGGCATAGAGCAACCTAAATAAACTATATTATAAGTTATTCATGTGCATGTCAGCCATTAGAGTAGATTGATGTTAACTAGTACCTATTTTGGTTGCCTTAAACTTTGTCCTATTTGAATAGTCTTATTTAATAAATTACTTCAAAATACTAAACATCTGGTCAACAGTTGAAAGGAGCATATTCTGTGTGTGTCCTAAACTTAGTGATTGTGTATAATCAGTTATGATTCCCATGAATATGATTCTTCATTCTTTTGTCAGGTATTTGTGTTGGTACTGACTTTCATAACGCAAACAATGTTAAAAGATACAGAATGTCTTGTAATTAACTTTTTTCTATTTTCTTTTAGAGTAAGTAAAACCAAGGCTGTCTTAATAATCAGTTTATTTTTCTCAATAATATCTTACTTGTTCAGTAAATCTTCTCATTATCTTTTCACTTTACTTTGATATGTTTGTTTTATGTTGCTACTCTGATGTCAGAATATTAATTATATACTGACCATGTAAGGTGGTAAAATAAAAAAAAAGTCTTTTTCATTTCACATTATATAATGTAGAGGTCAGCAAATAGCTAGAATTGTACTTTAATTTTTTTTGAGATTTTAATTAAAAAAAATTCGTATTGCTTAATGCTGAATAGTTCTGTTTCAGTGTTAGTGTTACTTGTTTCTGGTTGTTTTTGTAGTTCTTCGCTGTTTTTTTCTTCTTCTTTTAGTTTTTCCTTTGTGGTTTCATGCTTTTCTTTTGCTTGTGTTCCTTTCTCTTTTGTTTTTGGGTATCTGTTGTAGATTTTTGATTTGTGGTTACCATGGGGCTCATAGATGTTGATTTATGACTGTGTTTATTTGTTTTAAACCAGGTAGTCCCTTAAGTTCAAACACATTTTAAAAGCTCTACATTTTTTACTCGCTTCCCCCATACTTTGTGTTTTTTGGTTTTTTTTTAATTAATTAATTTTTATGGCTGTGTTGGGTCTTTGTTTCTGTGCAAGGGCTTTCTCTAGTTGTGGCAAGCGGGGGCCACTCTTCATCGTGGTGCGCAGGCCTCTCTTGTTGCGGAGCACAGGCTCCAGACGCGCAGGCTCAGTAACTGTGGCTCATGGGCCCAGCTGCTCCGCGGCATGTGGGATCTTCCCAGACCAGGCCTTGAACCCGTGTCCCCTGCATTGGCAGGCAGATTCTCAACCACTGCGCCACCAGGGAAGCCCCCATACTTTGTGTTTTTGATGTCATAGTTTACATCTTCATGTTTATCCCTTTACTGATTATTGTAGTTATACTTGGTTTTACAATTTTTTTTGTTTTAGTCGTTGTACTAGCTTATTTAAGTGGTTGAGCCTCAGCCTTGCCTTCCCTATATATTTGCCTTTACTAATGGGATTTTTTCTTTTCTGTATACTTAATTCTTGTTATAGCTTTTTCTTTTCCACTTAGAGAAGACCCTTTAACATTTCTTTTAGGGTTGCTTTAGTATTGATGCCTATCCAAGAAGTTCTTTATCTCCCCTTCAATTCTGAAGGATAATCTTGCTGGGCAGAGTATCCTAAGTTGTAGGTTTTTCCCTTTCAGCACTTTAAATATACCATGCCACTCCCTTCTGGCCTGCAAAGTTTCTGCAGAACAATCAGCTGATAGCCTTATGGGCATTCCCTTGTATATGCTCTTTGTTTTTCTTTTGCTGCCTCTAGAATTCTCTCTTTAAGTTTTGCCATTTTTATTAGGATATGTCTTGGTGCGGGTCTGTTTGGATTCATCTTGTTTGGGACCCTCTGTGTTTCTTGTACCTGGCTATCTGTTTCCTTCTTCAGACTTGGGAAATTTTCAGCCATAATTTCATTAAATATATTTTTACCCCCTTCTCCCTTTCTTCTCCTTCTGGGATCCCTATAATGGAAAGTTGGTATGCATGATGTTACCCCAAAGATCCTTTAAAATGTTCTCATCTTTTTTCTTTTTGCTGTTCTGATTGGGTGATTTCCATTTTCTATCTTCCAGATCACTTATGTGTTCTTCTGTATCACCTAGTGTGCTGTTAATTCCTTTTAGTGTGTTTTTCTTTTCAGTTGTTGTATTCTTCAGTTCTGATTGGTTCTTTTTAGAATTTTCTAGCTCCTTGTTAAAACTCTCACTGTATTCAGCTATTCTTTTCCATAATTCAGTTAGCATTCTTATTACTAATGCTTTGAATTCTTTATCTGGTAAATTGTTTATTTCTATTTCATTAGTTGTTTTTTTCAGGAGTTTTCTCTTGCTCTTTCAGTGGAAACAGATTCCTCTGTCTTTTCATTTTGCTTATCTATTTCTTTATCTATTGAAATTTGGTGAAATAGTTACCTATGGTGGTCTTGAAGGGGTGTTCTTTTGTGGGCATGTCCCTATACAGTCGGCATGTGCCCAGTGGCATTGATGGGGGAGCTGGATTTGATGTGAGCACAACTTATGTGTTTTCTCAAGGTGTGCTGGCAGCTGTCATCTTGGTAGGGGGTGGGGCTGGAGATGGAGGGGTAGGGCCAAGCCAGATGTTAGGTAGAGCTTCCCCTCTGCTTAGTGGCTGTTACCCCACTATTTGGTGCGGGGGCAGGTCCCAAGTTGCTGGAGCAGAAGCCCTGAGGGTCGGGTCTGAGCTGGCTAAGTTTCCTTTAAGTGTGTGCTTCCCCCCCACCACAGCACTGGCACCCTTACTCCAGAGGGGAGCAGTGGTGGAGCAAGAGGGGCAGGTGTGGGTAATCAGTGACGGTCAGAGCATGGTTTTGTTTTGTTTGTTTGTTTTTTTTAACATCTTTATTGGAGTATAATTGCTTTACAATGGTGTGTTAGTTTCTGCTTTATAACAAAGTGAATCAGTTACACATATACATATGTTCCCATATCTCTTCCCTCTTGCATCTCCCTCCCTCCCACCCTCCCTATCCCACCTCTCTAGGTGGTCACAAAACACAGAGCTGATCTCCCTGTGCTATGCGGTTACTTCCCACTAGCTATGTATTTTACGTTTGGTAGTGTATATATGTCCATGCCACTCTCTCACTTTGTCACATCTTACCCTTCCCCCTCCCCATATCCTCAAGTCCATTCTCTAGTAGGTCTGTGTCTTTATTCTCGTCTTGCCACTAGGTTCTTCATGACCCTTTTTTTTACCCCCTTAGATTCCATATATATGTGTTAGCATACAGTATTTGTTTTTCTCTTTCTGACTTACTTCACTCTGTATGACAGACTCTAACTCCATCCACCTCACTACAAATAACTCCATTTCGTTTCTTTTTATGGCTGAGTAATATTCCCGGAGCATGGGTTTCGTTTGGCATGGCCACCATCAGAGATCTGGGGCCCCTGTGCAGCCACCAGTAATTGCTGCCCCCTCGCTGCTCAGTTGCCACGTAGAGTTTGAACCTCCTCAGTGTCTCATGGCTGAGCATTTTCCTCAATCATGGCAGCCCAGAGTGTGAAGCTGCGACATGAGGCACATGGTGCTGGCGTGTTCTCTCAGCTCAGGCTGGGGACCAGGGCAGTCGTAGGAAACCAGTCAGCTACCCAAGTGGTTTCAGTCTGGCCTCTCTGCCCTGCCTCGGGGGCACGTAAGTGTTCACGTGCTCCCGGAGTCCAGGCTTCCCACAGCCCTCCTGTTAATCCCACTGGCCCTCCAACCAGCCAAGGGGACTCGTGTTCCCCTTGTTGGACACCAGGGCTGGGGCGCCCAATGTGTGACTTGAACTGCTCACTCCCCAGGGAAGGTCTCTTCCCGTGTAATCTCCTTTTTCCTCTGAGTCCCCTCTCAGGGACACAGGTCCTGACCTGATCGCTTTTCTTCCCTTTCTACCCAATTACCGGTGGGTCTTTCTTATAGTCTTGGTTGTACAGGTCTTTCTGTTAGTCTGCACTTAGTTTTCGGTGAGAATTGTTCCACATGTAGATGTATTTTTGATGTGTTTGTTGGTGGGGAGGTGAGTTCCGTGTCCTCCTGCTCCACCGTCTCAGTTTGAGTCTTCAGTTTAGTGTTACAGCCTAAGTTTTCACACAGCCCTTTTTTTATTTGTTTATTATTTTTGTCTGTATTGGGTCTTCGGTTCGTGCGAGGGCTTTCTCCAGTTGCGGCAAGCGGGGGCCACTCTTCATCGCGGTGCGGGGACCGCTCTTCATCGCGGTGCGCGGGCCTCTCTCCACCGCGGCCCCTCCCGCTGCGGGGCACAGGCTCCAGACGCGCAGGCCCAGCAACTGTGACACAGCCCTTTTTTTAATCTGAGGCAGTGTGCAGTGTGTGGTCAGGTGAAGAAGTTTGGCTTTTATTTTAAAGACAATAGATAACCACTGAAGGACTGAAAGGAGAGAATTATATGATCAAACATGGATTTTAGAAAGCATCAACTCTGGCTCATGTTTGTAATGCTTGGATTTTAAGGGAATGAGATAGAGAGAAGGAGATTTTCTAAGAGACTGTTGTAATAATCTAGGTTAGAGACTGTGGTTGATTGAATAGGATTGTGGGCATGGGGATGGATATAAGTGGAGAAATTATAGAGATATGTAGGGAGTGGGCTTGGTGTTTGATTGGATGTGGAGTTGATCACCTGAGGAGATCATCAGCAATTTGACAATTATTTTTTGATTACTTCCTAACTTCTAGGCTTTCTGCTAGGGTTGTGAATAAATGGAGAATGGAAACAAATCTGGACTCTGCCCTCATGGATCCTATAACCTAGTTGGTGGGGAGGGCAGCCAGTAATCAAAAAGCCACACAAATAAATGTACACTTGCAACTATATGTGATGAACATTACAGATGAAACATACATGATACCATTAGAACTTAAAATAGAAGGATTTGGCATAATCAGGTTGGTAATCAGGTTGACTTTGGGAAAAAATAACTTCAGACGTAATAGGAGAGCATGTTTTAAAGTTGGTCAGAGTGGACATGTAGGTACCTAGTTAGAAGTCTGTTGTGGTAGTTCAAATGAAATGATGGTAGCTTAGGCTAAGGTGGTGGTGGAGAGATGGAGAGAAGTGGGAGAAGCAGAGAGAGATTTAGGAGGTGAAAGTGACAGCAATCTAGTTATCCTTAGCGTTTCTTTTACCATCTTTCACACCCAGGCAGGTACCAAGTTCTTTGATTCTCTCCCTTCAATACATTTAGAATCCTATTTCTGTCCCCCTCACTTTGACCACCATCATCTCTCACTTTCTAAGTGTTCTCTCTGCCTCCATTCTTTTTTTTTTTTTTTTTTAAAGAGATTGGAGTTTATTTATTTATTTATTTTTGGCTGTGTTGGGTCTTCGTTTCTGTGCAAGGGCTTTCTCTAGTTGCGGCGAGCGGGGGCCAGTCTTCATCGCGGTGTGCGGGCCTCTCACTATCGCGGCCTCTCTTGTTGCAGAGTACAGGCTCCAGACGTGCAGGCTCAGTAATTGTGGCTCACGGGCCCAGCTGCTCCGCGGCATGTGGGATCTTCCCAGACCAGGGCTCGAACCCGTGTCCCCTGCATTAGCAGGCAGATTCTCAACCACTGCGCCACCAGGGAAGCCCTCTGCCTCCATTCTTGCTCCCTTCAGGTCTGCTCATCTCACTGCAGCCAGAATATTATTTCCAAAATGCAAGTGTATTTGTCACTTCCCTGTTAAAAACCCCAGATGGCTGTTCATAGACTTCAGGATGAAGTCAGAAACTTTTCATATAATCTAGCTTCTCCCAGTCTCTGCATACTCCAGTCTTGCCACATACTTAGACACTATTTTATGAGGCAGGGGTCATGCTGAAGTTTCTGGCTTGGCAGTTGGGTGGATAGTACCATTCATTCGTATAGGGAACAAAAGAGAAAAACAGGTTGGAGAAAAAGATTATGAGTTCACTCCCAAATAATTGTTAATCCATCAAGACATTACCAGTTAAATAATGGAACAGTCCCTAAAAGAACAGAGTAGTTAGAAAGAAACACTGTCTAACTGAAGCCCATAGAGTAGAGATTTGAGAAGGAATGGGGTAGATGGTGTTGGCTGTATGCTTAACAAATGTTCATTGAATGATTGAAAATTGTTACTTTTTACAACCTAATGTATCAGAATTATTGATGTTTCAAATTTGGTGACTCAGGTATTCTGATTGCTTTTAATGTTTATGATTCAACATTATATTGAAAATTATTCTAAATCATGATTTTTTAGTTTTACCGAACTTACAGTGGAAGTTATGTTAATTTCTCTCATGTCTTCATATAACTTATGGTCTTTAAAACAGTCTCCTTATTTATTTATTATTTATTTATTTATTATTTTACTTTCCATTTTTAGGAAAATTAAAATGTGAAGCAATTGTTGCTGACGTCCTGGATAAAGGATCCGGTTTAATAATGCTTATGGATGGTAACTCATTTCTAGTTCTTATAATAATATTGTTAGATTCATAGGCTTTGTATGTAACATAATACTTTATCACAGAAGTTGATTAATAAGTTTCTATTTATCTTCCAATTGTGAGAAAGCAAGATTAGTGTTCTAAAAATTCATAAGCTTTTTTAGAAAATAAGGGAGGAGGGGGTGGAGTAGATTGGGGTACAGGTCCAGAGAGTGGGACATTTCAGGGGATTTGTAACAACATAACCAAAGCACAGAGGTGAGAAATGTGGCTGGTATAGCAAACATAGAGGAGAATTATGCTTCCTAGAGTATGTTTTTTGGCAGGAATGAATACATAGACTGCCCTCAGTTGATAATTAGGCTATGTTGTAGATACTCTTTTCTGTGTTAGCTCTTTGGAACTTCAAACGTATTTGACCCCTGAATCATTCTTATAAATGGTAGTTAGGTTCTTAACCTTGCACATTCAAACCTATTGAACTTATAATGGGGTTTAAACACCATAACCACATTTTATTTGCAGTGGAAAAAAAGATGATAGTAGTTTAATGAATGTTGAAATACTAGTAACTAAACATAAGCCAAAGATACATTGCTTAGAATTTATTTGTTTTAAAGTTTAAGAACAATAGAAATAGATAAACATTATAAAAAATTTTGGAAATAGCAGTGGAAAGTTTTTGTCTGGTATTTGGAATATAGGCTTTATCATTTTTGTTCTAAATACATAGGAGGTTATACTGAATATATTGTTTTGGAACTTGCCTTGTTTTTACTTAATAATATATTGAGAACATTTTTAATGCTCTTAAATATTTTTCTACCACATTGTTTTTGTTAACTCATAGTTTACAAAGTAAACTATGTATTTCATCATAGACACATAGAACATGTGTCTGTTCTCTCTCTTTCCCTCTTCCTCCTTACCCCTCTTCTTTCTTTTTTAAGGTTTTGGTATTTTCTTACCATTCCAAATATTGGCTAACATTTGGCTGGAACTCTCCTGGTTTTCTTTTAGTCTTCTCACCATTCTACCAAACGTCTACCACAAAAAAGTTTTGCAGTAACCTTAGCTTTAATTTTTACTATTCTTTCTTGATCTACTCCGTTTATTTAGCTATAGCTTGGTAATGGGTAATAATGTATTAGAAGTTGTAGATAAAATATAGATGAAATTAGATATCCAATTTTCTGTGTAATAAGGATAAAAGTCTTATTTTAAATGCAAATCACCATGACTTCCCTTATTTTTTGTTATAATTATATTTTTCCTTATTATACAATTCAAAATCATATTCCTAGTTTTATAGTACTGGTGATTTAGGTGATGCTCAAACTGTCACCAGGAAAGTAGTCAGTAGAAAGAGGGACAGCTGTCTTTCATTCATTACTTGCTTACTTATTCACTAACTTGCTCAGTCACACCATTTGTTCATTGATTTACTAATTAATTTAATACATATTTATTAGGTGCCTTTTCTGTCCCAGTTACTATTCTAATTGCTGGGAATATGATGGTGAGCAAAAAAGCCATGATCCTGCCCTCCTGAAGCTTATACCTTCATTCTCACTTATTTCTTCTTTTACATTCCAGGCTCTATTGAGGACTTCAGCAGAATGTTTGAAAATTTGGGAGTGTGGTTATCTGTATTTTATTTTAATTTTTAATTTTTATTGAATTATTGAATTTTAGTGGATTTACAATGTTGTGTTAAATTCTGCTGTACAGCCAAGTGATTTAGTTATATATATATACATTCTTTTTCATATTCTTTTCCATTATGGCTTATCACAGGATATTGAATATAGTTCCCTGTGCAATACAGTAGGACCTTGTTGTTTATCCATCCTATATATAATAGTTTCCATCTGCTAATCCCAAACTCCCAATCCATCCCTCCACCACCTTCCCTTCCCCTAGGCAACCACAAGTCTGTTCTCTATATCTCTGAGTCTGTTTCTGTTTCGTAGATACATTCATTTGTGTCATATTTTAGATTCCACATGTAAGTGATATCATATGGTATGTGTCTGTCTCTTTCTGACTTCTCTTGGTATGATAATCTCTAGGTGCATCCATGTTGCTCCAAATGGCATTATTTCAGTCTTTTTTATGGCTGAGTAATATTCCAGTGTGTGTGTGTTTGTGTATCACATCTTCTTTATCCATTCATCTGTTGATGGACTTTTAGGTTGTTTCCATGTCTTGGCTATTGTAAATAGTGTTGCTATGAACATAGGGGTGCATGCATCTTTTTGAATTATAGTTTTGTCTGGATATATGCCTAGGAGTGGGATTGCTGGATCATATGGCAATTCTATTTTTCGTTTTTTGAGGAACCTCCATACTGTTTTCCATAGTGGCTGCACCAATTTACATTCCTACCAACAGTGTAGGAGGGTTCCCTTTTCTCCACACCCTCTCCAGCATTTGTTATTTGTAGACTTTTTAATGATGGTCATTCTGACCAGTGTGAGGTGGTACCTCGTTGTAGTTTTGATTTGCATTTCTCTAATAATTAGCGATGATGAGCATCTTTTCATGTGTGTTAGTCTGCATTTTATAGTGGAATTGTTTGAAAGGTTTGAGAAGGAGAGATTTGAAATATGAAAGGCAGTTGGGGCACTTTAAGAAGAGGTGAGATGAACTGCTGTTTCATAGTCCAGAAAGGATTTGTCAAGATCCTCTTCTCTCTGCCTTCCAGAGACTGGTAGTGAATGATTAAAATGAGTGCTCTGTATCCCAAACTTGGGTGTCTTTAAATTGCAAAGCCTTTTAGTAATTGGATTTTGTTTCTGAAACTTTTAAAAGGATTGTTGATCACATATTGGGTAACTAGTTATGTCTTTTGGTAATAACCTCTTTTTTGTTTTCATTTGCTTTTCAGTCTACTCTTATTCTGGGGAGGAACTTATATGTTATAATCAGTTCTCCATCTTTGTTGTTGGCGCTGGAGGTTTTGGTGGAAAACGGACGTCAGACAAAGCTAAGGTAGGCTATGACTTCATAAGTGAGATACATGTGTCGTTAAGGATCCTTATCTGTATTTTGAACTTACCATATATGTAATTTCATAGAGTAGGATTTCAGTAATCCACACTTCTTTGAATCAGAATGTGTTCCTTGGATTTGAAATGCTGTTTATAGTTGTATATTTTAATATATAACATATGTTATATATAGAAAAGTCTGGCTGACGTAAGTGTAATGTAGCTGAGGTAACTGTGGGAATATCTTTACTTTCTTATGCAAACTTTGCCTGCATCCAAAACTCTTTAGAAAAACCTAATACATACAAGTGATCCTTGTATAAACGCAAATCATCATTCATTAAATGACTTGAGCATTTCTCTTGTATAAAACAATTCTAGTTACTCTTTAGTTCTCAAATTCTATCCAAAAACATATTTTTTTCCTAAAAATATTTTGTAAATTGGATTTTACATCAATTTAACCTAGCTTTTACCTCTGCCCTCAGTTCCCAGAATAGGGCTGCACTGTCTTCCTAGGAGGAGCAGCTCACTCATTTTTCCTATTACCCCCACCCCGGCTCCCCAGCCCCAGCTTGTGTTGCAGAAGCTCAATTCCAGGTAAAAGTGGCTGAGAGTTACGGGGCTGTCTTCCTCCACCCCATCCCCACTTGTACGGTGGAGACTGTGTTCCACCGTGGCAGGCTGAGAACACTAGGGCCCTGATAACTCTTGCCCAGGCTGCTCATAGCGTGGGGGTCCCCTGCTGCTAGAGGCAAGCTGAGAAGACCAGGAGCTCCGACCTCTGCCTAGGACTCTTCTTGTAAAGTGAGGATGTCACTTGGAGAGAAGTGGGCCACTATCCTTGCCCTCATGTCCGTGGCAGTGGTGCAGAGGTTTTGCCTGGGGGGCAAGGCAGGCTGTAATAATAGAGAGCTCTGAAGCCCTTCCCATGGAAACTGACTCATTTTGGTACCAAGTATTTGGAAGCTCAAAAGTAAGGATGGTTTCAAAATCAAGGTTACTTTAGTGATAATCAAGAGGAGGCTGGTAGCTCCATGGAAGCAGTAAACTAAACTAGTCCAACTAGAAGTTTGCCAGAGAGAACCATGGAAAGAGACAGCTAAGAAGAGTCGTCATGGGATCATAACAAGCCTCAAAGACTGGCCTCAAAGACTACACCTCCAAAAAGGCCTGACTTTAATTGGATCAGACTGTGGAACAATTTATGCCCCAGGGCACTGTTGAAAATAATAGAACAGTCATCTGGCAATTTGTGAAGCCGAACAGCTGGACAGACAGTTTAACAGAGAGATCAGGGAGAGACAGTCACAGAGCGCCCTGCTAAAACCACTGTCATCCCAGGCTGACTGTGCTCGCCCAAGGCTGTACCCTCTGAGGAGCAACATCAGAGTCTGCACACTGGGGGGGAAATATACTTAACTAAAATCGTCTAGCCAAGTCACTAAACAAATGAACAAGTTAACAATAACAACAAGCCCTGGAAGGGGAAAGGGGTCTCAGTATCCAGAGTTGCTGCAATATATTATCTAAAGTATCCAGTTATCAACAAAAAATTACAAGATCTGAAAGAAATAAAAGAGTATGACCCATAGATAGGAAAAAACAAAACAAAACAGAACAGGCAACAGAGATTGCTTTGGAGACGACTTAATAGGAAAAGACTTCAAAGCATTTATTGTAAATATAGTCAAAGAACTAAAGGAAACCATGCTTAAAGAAGTAAAGTGTGTAAAGAAGTAAAGTATGAGGACAATGTCTCATCAAATAGAGAAGAATTGGGGAATTCCCCGGTGGTCCAGTGGTTAGCATTCCGCACTTCCACTGCAGGGAGCATGGGTTCAGTCCCTGGTCGGGGAACTAAGATCCTGCAAGCTGCGTGGTGTGGCTAAAAAAAAAAAGAAAAAAAAAAAAGAGAAAGAAATCAATAAGTAGATATTATATAAAAAAAGAACCAAATAGAAGTAGTTCTGGAACTGAAAGTACAATAACTGAAATGAAGAATTTACCAGAGGGTCTCAACAGTAGATTTGAAGTGGCAGAATTAAAATCAAAAAGCTTGAAGATCGATCAATCTATCTCTGTCTGAAGAACAGAAAGAAAAAAAGGTGAAGAAAAAGAATGAAGAGGCTCAGAGAAATGTGAAATACCATTAAGTACACCAGCTTTTACGTAATGGGCATACCAGAAAGAGAGGAGAGAGAAAGAAGCAGAAAAAATAATTGAAGGAACAATGGCATAGATGAAAAACATTGATCTACACATCCAAGAAGCTCAACTGCTCCAGTTAGGATATAAATGCAAAGAGGAAGATCTAGACAGACGTTTCTCCAAAGAAGACATACAGATGGCCAAAAAGCACATGAAAACATGCTCAACATCACTAATTATTAGAGAAATGCAAATCAAAACTATGAGTTATCACCTCACACTGGTTAGAATGGCCATCATCAAAAAATCTACAAACAGTAAATGCTGGAGAGGGTGTGGAGAAAAGGGAACCCTTTTGCACTGTTGGTGGGAATGTAAATTGATACAGCCACTACGGAGAACAGTATGGAAGTTCCTTAAGAAATGAAAAATAGAGTTAGCATATGATCCAGCAATCCCACTACTGGGCATACATCTGGAGAAAAGCACGCACCCCAATGTTCATAGCAGCACTGTTCACAATAGCCAGGACATGGAGGCAACCTAAATGTGCATCAGCAGAGGAATGGGGGCTTCCCTGGTGGTGCAGTGGTTAAGAATCCGCCTGCCAATTCAGGGGACACAGGTTCAAGTCCCAGTCCGGGAAGATCCCACATGCCGTGGAGCAACTAAGCCCGTGCGGCACAACTACTGAGTCTGTGCTGTAGCACCCACGAGCCGCAACGACCGAGTCCACGTGCTACAACTACTGAAGCCTGCGTGCCTAGAGCCTGTGCTCCGCAACAAGAAAAGACACCACAATGAGAACCCTGCGCACTGCAATGAAGAGAGCCCCCGCTCACTGCAACTAGAGAAAACCCGCACACAGCAACAAAGATCCAACACAGCCAAAAAAAATAAATAAATTTATTAAAAAATAAAAAGATTTATGCACTTAAAAAAAAAAAGAGGAATGGATAAAGAAGAAGTGGTACATATATACAATGGACTATTACTCAGCCATAAAGAAGAATGAAATAATGCCATTTGCAGGAACATGGATGGACCTAGAGACTGCCATACTGAGTGAAGTAAGTCAGATAAAGACAAATATCATATGATATCACTTATATGCAGAATCAGAAAAAAAAACATACAAATGAACTTCTTTACAAAACAGAAATAGAGTCACGGATGTAGAAAACAAACTTATAGTGACAAGGGGGGAAATGGTGGGGGAGTGATAATTTGGGAGATTGGGATAGCACAGGGAACTCTACTCAATACTCTGTAAGGACCTATATGGGAAAAGAATCTAAAAAAGAGTGGAGATATAGATATAGATATAGATATAGATATGTATAACTGATTCACTTTGCTGTACACCTGAAATTAACACAACATTGTAAATCAACTATACTCCAATAAAAATTAAAAAGAAAATAAATGCAAAGAGATCCACACCCTTAGTAAAGTGCATTTAAAGATTAAATCAATATAGATGGGAATTGTTGGTCTAATTCTTACAGTTATTGTCATCTTTTGCATTGGGAAAAGAGTCTTTACCTTTTTCTCCTTTGTGGCCTAGAGAATGGATCTGGTTATATAATTCCTTACGTTACACAAGGTCATTTCAGGGAAATCATAATGTAGATGAAGCTAGCAGTTATGAAATTTTAAATGTCATTATGTGCTGAAAATAAAATATTAAAATAAACTTTTTATCCAGCTTGCAGATTTTGTTACAGTCAGCCCTCCATATCTGTGTGTTCTGTATCCACAGGTTTGGCATCTGCAGATTGCACCAACCGTGGATCAAAAATATTCAGAAAAAAAAAATTCCAGAAAGTTCCCAAACTATTTACACAGCATTTACATTGTATTAGGTATTATAAGTATATGGGAGGATGTGCATAGATTATATACAAATACTACACCGTTTTATATAAGGGATTTGAGCATCTGCAGATCATGGTATCCATGAAGGGGTCCTGGAACCAATCACCCTTGGAAACTGAGGGATGACTGTATATTGAAACATGGTTGTTTATCAAATATCAGTTTGGGTAAAGAGAATAACAATTATTTTGTTATTATTTAACGTGTAGTGTTTTTTGATCTTAGGTAGCTGTAGCCATACCTAATAGACCTCCTGATGCTGTACTTACAGATACCACCTCACTTAATCAGGTAAGAATGTATTTTTGAAAAGTGATAAAGCCACCTGACTCCTGACACTTTTTGATTTATAACTCTGATACCCTGTAATTTTGTGAGTCCAAAAGTAGTGGCTGTGTTCTTCTACGTAATAAAAATAACGGCATATTTCTGTAGTTGAAATTTGTTCTTTCTGAAATTTTACTTAGCAGTTTTTTTCTCCACTAGGTATCAAAAGAAAATGTAAAATGGCTTTTCATTAGTCAATTGAAAAAGCATCATGCTTTGTTGGCAATGGATTGCTTGCCTTAAGGAGACTGCCTAGCTTAGTAGTGAAGAATTTCATTAAAGCCTTAGAGAGCAGGATAAAATAAAAGGCAAATTTCAGTTATCCTTTCTTCTATTGGAAAAGAAAACTGAGCTACATTGCTTCGAGAGAGATTATTTTATGCTAACTTTAGTGGACAGGTACAATAAAGCATCTGAGAAGGAGTAGATGATTTAATCTCATTTGTTTGGCATAAATAATATGTTTTCTGATGGAGGAGTTAAAATGCCCTGTCAGTTAACAAATTCTGTAAGCATGCAAAGATTTATCTAAGAAGCAAAAGGTGACCATAAAGTTGAGAAAAGCAACTTTGTTTTTGAGAGACCTGACGATTCTTCCCTAAGATGGCCAGAATAGTAACCATGCAAATATAGAGCAGAATATGTAAAGCTCTGAAGTTATGCTGTGAATAAGCAGGTGATGACAGCACATTATTTGTAAAATTCACTTATTTTTTGATACTAATTTTGATATACTTGATATGAGAACTTCTGCAGGATTTATGTGTGCTGGCAAATAGGAATATAATTTCATGAGTCAGAAAGAATTAAGTTTGGAACATATTAATTGTATTTTTTTATACACTATATAATTGGGTGATAGAACAATACTTTCTACCTCAGATTAGTTTTTGCCTTTAATTGTTCTTCCCATCCCTATTTCTTATCAGTTTCTTAAGAGAGCACTCATATTTATGTTTAATTAAAGCTTCATAGTGAAATTAATTTTATTAGCACACTGAAGAACAGAAGACTTCATGGTTTCATGGTTCAGAAAACCCAGAAATGCTCCATTATTATTCTTGTGTTACTGAAATAATAAAATATATCTGCTGTAGATAAGAAAAGCTGAATAGTTTCCATGGCTTGAATTTCTTTATACAGTAAGCAGAAAGATTTTCTTTTTTTCTTTTTTCAGATGAATAGAACTTTTTGTTAGCTTTTAGCAGACTTGAGTATTTTGCTGTGTGACAAAGGACAGTTTATAAGTTAACAAATCTTTTTTGTATAAATAATGGGCACCCATCATTTGACAGAGGTTCCTGACCATTTGTATCATATAGTCACTCGAGAATATGATAAAAACTACCGACTGTTTCTTCAAAAACATTTTGCATAAAACTTTGCATAAATTTCAGGGGATTTGTGGGCTGTTTTAAATTGGATCTGTGCTATAGGAGATACAAATCAAGTAGAAGAAGTGTGATCTACTGACAAGGAACTGAAAGGACACTTAGATTTAAGGCGTAGATGTCTTAATTTCCAGGGCACCTATTCTAAGCAACGAATGATTAAATACAAGGCTTTGAATTATAGACTAAGTGCTGTAGACATTCTGAGATGGGCTACTCATTAGAGAATGACATACAGAAGAGTTTGGTAGGAAAGATGGGACTTCTGAACTAAAATGGTGTATAGATCTTCTGTCTTGCCAGGGGTATAAGGCTTGCAGTATGGCCTGGAAGGGGATAAGAACTTAGTAATGATAGCAGAAAAGAGCATGATGTATGTACAAGGAGTAAGAATTAGAGCATTCACACCGGAGAGTGGTGGGAGATGATTGTGGACGAACAGACCTTTAAGGAGAAGTGGAAATGGAACAGATTATGTTGTTATAGCCTAAACTTTGTGCCAGGTATTTAAATTAAATAAGTAACTTTTCAATCAGTAGGGAAACTGGCAACCATAGCTCTACCAATATCACTTCTGGAATATTTTGTTTTTCATGTCTTTAGGAAAATTTCTTCATCTTCAAACTGGTATATATTACAAGTATACTTCATGGTTTTGCATAATTAATAAAGAGAAAATTCTTCCCCAATAATCTAGAAAGACCAAAGAATAAATAGGTAACAGGTGTCAGGCTTTGTATTTGAGGAGAATGAAAACAAGTATGTTTAGTTTCCCTAGATACATATCTCCTACTACTTATTCTAACAATTAGGACCTTAGCTACCATCATTGTTAAATAAAGTTAATCTTTGGAATATTGGTTATACTATCCATTAAAATATAATTCTTTATTATATTACCATGTGTATTGTAAGTACTTTTAAAATTTTGTTTTGAAACAATGATTTATTATTTTTCATGACTCTGGGTCGCCTGGGTGGTCCTTGTGCTGCAAACGGTGTTGGCTGTCACTCATGTGGCTGTTCTCAGACGGCGGCTGGGTGGGGCAGGAAAGTCCCGGATGGCTCTTTCACAAGTGCAGGGTCTTAGTGCTCCCTGTTGGCTGGCGTGCCTCTAATCTCCACCCGGCTTCTTCTCCGGGTGGTGTCTCATCTTCCAGGGCCTTTCTCTGTGGCCCTCAAGGGGATTTCTATTTCAATTTCTGGAGCTGCTTCCTGTGTAGCTTCCTCCTTTTCAGTACGTCTGCATTCCAGCTGCCCATTCTCCCAGAACTCTGATCTTTATCTCTTTAACTCTTTGAGACTGTTTTGCTATGTTTCGGTTTCCCTTTTTGCACTGCAGTCTAGAAAGTGCTGTCAGGCAGAGCACTGTGGCCATTGTAGAGTCCATCTTGTTTGTTTCTTTTCTGTCAAGAATCATAATCCTGTCCTGCCTACTGTCCAATGTCTAAGAACGGTATCTCCCTCGCCCACTTAAAAAAAATTTTTTTTTCCTAATTGTTTACAGTGGAAGAGTAAGTTCATTCCACTTATTCCATCTAGGCCGGAAGTGGAAGTCCTATACCTTTTTATATGCCCATAGTGCCCAATTTTCTCATTTATTACTATTTGTTTTCTCAGTTTTTATTGCTGTGCTTTGTTTCCTACTTGTTTCTAACAATTAAAGAGCCTATTTTATTTTCTTGTTTCTCTTTCCCTTACAGTTCCCATTTTGGGGAATGCATTAATTTTACTTTTTCAGAACAATTTAACATTTATATATTATTCTTCCCTCTTCCCCACCTTTGTTTTAGTCTTAGATTTGCAATTGAATATATATCAATCCTTTTGCCAAAGGTTCTCCCATATCTCCTGGTTGGATAAAGCTCCTCCTGTGGTAGGTTCCCCAAGAAGGCCTCGTGTATAGTATTCCTTTGGTTCCTATGTATTTATTTATTACATAAATTTATTTATTTATTTTTGGCTGCATTGGGTTGTCGTCGCTGCGCGTGGGCTTTCTCTAGTTGCAGCAATCGGGGGCTACTCTTCGTTGTGGTGCGCGGGCTTCTCGTTGTGGTGGTTTCTCTTTGTTTCGGAGCACGGGCTCTAGTCGTGCGGGCTTCAGTAGTTGTGGCACGTGGGCTCAGTAGTTGTGGCTCATGGGCTCTAGAGCACAGGCTCAGTAGTTGTGGCGCATGGGCTTAGTTGCTCTGCGGCATGTGGGATCTTCCTGGACCAGGGCTTGAACCCATGTCCCCTGCACTGGCAGGCGGATTCTTAACCACTGCGCCACCAGGGAAGTCCGGTTCCTATGTATTTAAAACTATTTTTCTATACCCTGGATACTCAAAGGACAGCTTGGCTGGATATGAAATCTTGAGTTTCTTAAAATGGTGTTCCATTGTTGCCTGGCTTTCTATATTGCTGTTTAGAAGTCTGATGCCAGTCATTATCTTCCTTTAAGTTACTTGATCTTTATCCTCAAGGGCTTTAGGATTTTTTTTTCCTTCATCTTTAAAAATCTAATAGTTTTACTAGTATAAGTCTCAGTGTTGCTCATTCCAGGTCAGTTTTCCCATGTACCTGGTGGGCCATTTTAATATGTGTGTTCAGATCTTTTATTTTCAAAAAGTTTTCTAGGGTTATAATTTTAAATATTAGTTCTTATTCATTGTTTTATTTTTATTTCTTCAGGTACTCTTTATGTACATTGGATCTTTTTCTATCTTTCTTCCAACCATTTTCTGTCCTTTTTTAGTTCTTTATTAATCTCATTTCCATTCTCTTGGTTTTTTTCTTCTTTTTCTTCTATGCCCCTTATTAAAATTTTGTTTGAATATGTTCTCCTTTGGGAACATTATAATTTAGTCTTCAATTTCTGGTATGATTTTGATTTTTCTTTTATTTCTTTCCCAAGTTTAATCATCTCTTACTTCATTTCTTCATGTTTGTTGTCCATTTATATTTTTGGTTTTTGAATTTCAGATTCAAGATGTTTATTTCCTATCCCCAAATGCTTGAGTATTGTGTTATCATTTTCTTCTGTTTGCTAGTTGTTTTGTTTGGGAAAATTTTATTTATTATAATGTTTCGGTTCTTATTTTCTTTTTTAGTCTTATTGTAGCTTTGTACAGGTGAAGATTACTTACCTATATGCATTTTGTAGGTAAAGTTAGTAGTTTGGGACAGTTTACAAGGTTCTTAAAGAAATTCAAGATTGTCATCTGTCAGTATAGCAAAATGCCTTTTCTTTAATGGATGGCTTTTTGGAGTAGGGCATAGTGGGGAAGTGTTTTATTAAATTTTTTTTTAGTTCTCTTTATCCTGCAGGATCATAAATTTCCCCTCTTGCTTCTCTTTCTTCACCATTCGTCTTCGAAGGAGACATCTTTGTTTTATCCTCTTCTTCCTCAGAAGTATTGCCTTTCTAGGACTGCCGTTTGGAGGCCCATGCACTTTTAATTCTTTTCTCAGTAGTCAGTATTCTAATCTTCCAGGATTCTTCTCAGTATTTTTGTCCTCGAGGTAGACTGTCTGTGTCTCGAAGTGATTTTTCTTTGTTTCCTTTTTTCTCTTCCATGAGCTTCTGCTATACTCCCCCTCCCCACCCCTACCACTCTCTCTAGTAGTTTTGAGAGGGTGCTCAGAAGACAGTGCTGCTGGATATAGGTGTTTTTTTTTCTACTTATAGGAATTTGAAGTTTGTGGTTTTTCTCTTCTAGTTACACTGTAGGCCTGGGATCTGTGTAGTTTTACTTGTTTTTCTTGTCGATCTGTTTGCTTTTTTAGGGGATGTGAGGATTTGGGAAGAACTAATTCCTGACCCTTTTTATTTAGCATTTAGTTTAACTTAATGGTACACTTAAAAAAAAAAAATTACTTATTTATTTGGCTGCATTGGGTCTTAGTTGTGGCACACAGGGTCTTCGTTGCGGCATGCGGACTCTTTCACTGAGGCACGTGGGCCCTCTAGTTCTGGTGCGCAGGCTCCAGGGTGTGTGGGATCATTAGTTACGGCACGTGGGCTCTCTAGTTGTGGTGCGCGGGCTCTAGAGGGTGTGCGCTCAGTAGTTGTGGTGCAAGGGCCTAGTTGCCCCTTGGCATGTGGGGTATTAGTTCCCTGACCAGGGATCAAACCCATGTCCCCTGCACTGGAAGGTGGATTCTTAACCACTGGATGACTAGGGAAGTCCCTAATGGTACACTTTAAATAAATAAAACTAGGAACTAATTTACTCATATATGGAAGATCCTCCCACTTACATTTAATACTCAAGTAAGACAATATAGAGCTATTTTTCTTAGTTTGTATGTGTGAATTTTAGTGATTTTTACATCTAGGCAGAAATGAAACAACAAAACACGAAGCTTTTTGCCCTTCTTCTGAAATACGAAAGTCCTTCAAGATATTCAGAAAATAAACCTTGATAGTGTCCTTTATTGTTTAGAGAATGGTTATTTTGCATTATGATTGAATTTAGTTAAACATCTGATCAGTTGACTTTAGTCACTTCTCATCATAGATCTTTTATGTCTTTGCTAATTCTGCCTTCTGTTGGAAGTAATGCTGTCATTGAAATAATATGAAAATTTTCATATTCCTTTAATATGATTTCTCTAAAAGAGTTGTTTCTTTTCATTTATAGGAATGATATCTGTGGGGTAAGAACACTGGCACTAATCTTAAAAACTTGATTGTCTTATACCGTTGCTGAAATCTTTTAAAATAATCATAATAGTTCACATTTATTGAGGTATTAATACTTATCAAGGATAATGCTCTGTAAGAGTTTGATTAGCCTCTCAGTTTTTTAAACGAGAAGATTGAGGCTTAGGGTGATAAAGAAAATTGCCCACTAATGGCAGAGCTGGATTTGAACCTAGGTCTGTCTGGTGCCAAAGCCCATGATCTATTATGTGTTTGACACCTTCCTCTTTGGGCCCTGAAATTCGTCATTCTTTAACCATTTGTATGCAACATGATGATGTATATTTGCCTAGTGTTTTATTGTTTTTTAAAGTGCTTTCTAAAATTTATCATTTAATCCTCTACCATCTTATACAGAATCTTAAGTCACATCTTTTTGATAATTGTTGATTTGATTTAATTATTTTTAGAAGCCATATAAAGGGAAAGAATACTGAGTCATTAAAAAAGTGAATAATTTAGAAAACTATCATATAGAATGATGGGAAAGAGAAAGAGCTTATTAAAATTGTACAAAACATATTAAAAAGTAAACAACATTTTCCTATGAGTTATAGGAGATGTTATTTAATATAAATAAAATTTGTTAAAAAAATAATCAATAATTAAAAACAACAAAAACTCATTAAGAAAGTCAGGTATGCTGACTTGGCTAGTCTCTACACAACATTTTAATAGTCTTGGAAAGCTTAACCTAGCAATTGATAAGAAAGAGATGTCTAGAGGCAGACCCAAAGTTAATACACAGATACATTAAATACTTACTGTTAGCTCTTTTGTGAATTTCTTCCCTTCAGTACTGAAAAGTACTCTCTCAATTGACCAATGCACAATTTAAATGCTGGGAAGTATGGTGACTTTTTTCCTATTGTTATCTATATCTTTCTGCTAATTCTGCCTTATCTAAGTACAGAAGTGATGTGAGGATCTGGAGTAAGCAGGAATATAATCTTAATGGCAAGTTATTAGTCTTTTTTTTGCAGGATGAGCTGATCTCAGGATTTAGTGTACCCAGTAGAATGAAAGTTTGTGAGAAGTGTGTGATGTTTATATGTCTAGTATTAGGTTACAGGCTTCAATTTAAAACACCCCATTAAGAAAGTTGGCATAAATTTTGCTTGGTTAGAAGAGGCTATAAACATTTACACCTTATCTTCATTGTGTTTTTTTTAAAAAATGTTTATTTTATTTTTAAAAAATTAATTAATTAATTAATTAATTTTTGGCTGCATTGGGTCTTTGTTGCTGTGCGCGGGCTTTCTCTAGTTGCGGCGAGCGGGGGCTACTGTTCGTTGTGGTGCACAGACTTCTCATTGTGGTGGCTTCCCTTTGTTGAGGAGCGTGGGCTCTAGGGCATGTGGGCTTCAGTAGTTGGGGTGCTTGGGCTTCAGTAGTTGTGGCTCGCAGGCTCTAGAGCTCAAGCTCAGTAGTTGTGGCGCACGGGCTTAGTTGCTCCACGGCATGTGAGATCTTCCCGGACCAAGGATCAAACCCGTGTCCCCTGCATTGGCAGGCGGATTCTTAACCAGTGCGCCACTAGGGAAGCCCTTCATTGTGTTTTAACGAGAGTAGATTGATGGATTCCTTTTTGTGAATTTCTCCTTCGGCAGTGGTAACCAGTGTTGTTCCCAGATGTAGTTCTTGGTTCCCCTTCCTATTATTTGACAGTCCTCACGCCTTATGATCTCAGTGGCAGGTGTTACAAAAAGCATTTGATTTACACTTAATCTTTTTTTGTTAGAAATAGTTATTTTTTAATCAAAGCTACTATGAGGTGCATTATAATGCATTTCTTATGCAATAATCAGCCATATTTCCTGTTTTTATTTTAATGTATTCTAAGAAGGCACTGGGTGCTAGTTTCTTTTATAATTCTTTCTCCACAGGCTGCTTTGTACCGCCTCAGTGGAGACTGGAATCCCTTACACATTGATCCTGACTTTGCTAACTTAGCAGGTGAGTTGCTAATAATGTGAGCCAATGAAAATATTAGCTCAGTTATCTAAATAATACTTAAAGCCGTCGCTACTTATGACTGGAAGTTTGAGTAACATTTTAAAAATAGCCCTCTCCTAATATGTTTATGCAAAAGACATGGAAAGGTGGGAAGTAGTGTTCAGAAAATGGTGTACGTGAAATTCAGATTATGGTGGAAGGTAGCTCCTGCTAGTGCAAGGTGTAGGATAGGACCATGGGGATGGGTGTCTGAGTTATCATGAAGGTCAAGGCCATTGGAGGGGAGAGCAAAGAACTGAAAGGTTGAAGAAGGATCATCTACATACATGGATATTGAAATCACTGTGGATGATTTCATGGTTACAACCAAAGCGAAACAAAATAATTATTTGTGTCCCCAGAGCTCTGACATTCCTCCCTTTTTTTTTTCTTTTTTTGTTTATTTCATAATTTTTTTCCCAGGAAGTATTATTTATAAAATATTTTCCATGTTTCTTAACACATTATTGACTGGAGATGTATTAACGCCATAGGCGTTAGTTTCTGCAAAAATCCCCCTGGTCAATAATGTGTTAAAATAGGTGGTATGAGTCAGGCTAATGCAGTTTAAAAATGTATTTTTGAAGTCCTGAATGAACTGTTCTTGGTTTTTAAACATGAAATGTGCCTTTATCTAACTAAATTCTCTCTCTCATTTTTAGGTTTTGACAAGCCCATATTACATGGATTATGTACATTTGGATTTTCTGCCAGGCATGTTTTACAGCAGTTTGCAGATAATGATGTGTCAAGATTCAAAGCAATTAAGGTATGTGTAAATTATTAATAATTTAACTACTTGTTCCTTTTTAGTTTTAGAGGAGTCTTAGTGACTTCACTTAAAAATAGGTACTATACCGAAGTTATTATTTTTATTATTTCATTGACTTGGCAATCAGCAAGTTTTCTTTTTGTAGCTCTAAATGCCTCTATTACACTTGCATCATGAAGGATATTATATACAGTTATACTTTTAACAGATTGATTTGATTGTTTTGTATATTAATTAGGAGCATACATATATCAGCATATATGCCTTAACAAACTCAAGATTTACCTTTAAAAATTTATTTATTCATGTTTTACTGTTTTATAATTTGCCTTAATTCAATTGAAAATGTTAAGTGGCTGCATTTGAACTCTAATAAACATGCACCTATATCAGTATGTTGGTTGCATATTGATTTTAGTTTTACACTTTTTTTTTTGTGGTCACTGTAAATTTATTTATTTTTTGGTTGTATTGAGTCTTCCTTGCTGCGCTCAGGCTTTCTCTAGTTGTGGCGAGTCGGGGCTACTCTTCATTGTGGTGTGCGGGCTTCTCATTGCGGTGGCTTCTCTTGCTGCGGAGCACAGGCTCTAGGTGTGCGTGCTTCAGTAGTTATAGCACGAGGGCTCGGTAGTTGTGGCTCGTGGGCTCTAGAGCACAGGCTCAGTAGTTGTGGCACACGGGCTTAGTTGCTCCGCAGCATGTGAGATCTTCCTGGACCAGGGCTCGAACCCGTGTCCCCTGCATTGGCAGGCGGATTCTTAACCACTGCACCACCAGGGAAGCCCTAGTTTTGCACTTTTAAGTTAGCTTCAAGTTTTCATCCATTATAAATTGCAAAGAAAACTGACTCTGCACAGTTTTGCATAAATCGAAAGACATACACTTAAAACAAAACAAAACAAAACTTTAAGGCAGTGTCAAATAGCTCCAAAAGCTCTTATCAGTTTGTACTCCATGCAGCAGTGGAAATTTATTTTCTGATGTCTTCCCTTTGATAACACTGATTATTCTCATTATTATAACTATTTTATAGTTATTATTATAATGATTTTAAAAACCAGCGAATAATATATACACAGAGCAAATAAAATACTATAGAAAATTAAGAAATAAAAAATGTAATTATTCTGTCCTATACAACAACCCCAGGTCTTATTCCTCAGACTTAATTAGTGCTACTTTTTTTTTTTAATTAATTAATTAATTTATTTATTTATTTATGGCTGTGTTGGGTCTTCGTTTCTGTGCGAGGGCTTTCTCCAGTTACGGCAAGTGGGGGCCACTCTTCATCGCGGTGCGCGGGCCTCTCACTGTCGCGGCCTCTCCCGCTGCGGAGCACAGGCTCCAGACGCACAGGCTCCAGACGCACAGGCTCAGCAGTTGTGGCTCACGGGCCCAGTTGCTCCACGGCATGTGGGATCCTCCCAGACCAAGGCTCGAACCCGTGTACCCTGCATTAGCAGGCAGACTCTCAACCACTGCGCCACCAGGGAAGCCCCTAGTGCTACTTTTAACTGCTTCTCTTAAGTTGTTCTGGTGGTTACCTATATAACTCTACTTAATATGATTATTCTTCTGTGTTTTGATTTGTCAAGATTAAACTATTTATTGATTCTATATTTTGAAAGACAAAGAATTAACTTTTACTAACTATATCTCTACTAATTTTATCATACTACTATTTTTATGAATTTAAGTATAGTCCAGTCTCTGTTTCTTCCTTTTATGCTCTCCAACCTTCCCCCCAAATACCACCCCCCAGCAAAGTGGAAAAGCTTCATATTAAAACATTCTTAACCCTAAAACACATTTTTTTGAAAGGTTCGTTTTGCAAAACCAGTATATCCAGGACAAACTCTACAAACTGAGATGTGGAAGGAAGGAAATAGAATCCATTTCCAAACCAAGGTATGGATAATGTAGTTAGAGGTACATTGTTTCGTTACCCTCTTCACTGTATCCTATAATTATGTTCCATCCTAGCATTGTTTTGGTTAATATTATGGATATGAGATAAAACTTAGAAAGTTTTTTTTAAAAAATCAGTGGTAACTTTTAATTGAAAATAAGATGCCTCCGTACCTTGTTTTTTATTTTCTGTTTTTTTTTTTTTTTTTATAGTCCAGGTCTTTTATTTTCTTTACCCCCATCATGCCATGAATTCATAGGGAATGGGCTCCAGCAGTTCAGGCTTCTCTCCATTGGTTCTCACGAAGTGTGCTTCCCTGGGGGAGCAGGCTGGCGCTTCAGCTGAACCCAAGTACCTTTCTCTTTGGCTTCCTTCTTTTTCTGATCATTTTCCTTCACTCGTTTCAGGAAGCTATCTCAGCTCTTAGAGTGCGTAACATGCTCGATACGCACATTAATTCTCTTGGCAAGAATCTTGCCCTTAGCTTGTATGTTTACAATGATGCCAACAGCATGCTGGGTAACATTGTACACTCTCCCAGTTTCGCCATGGCAACATTTGTGGGGCATTCCTTTTTGAACAGTGCCCGTTCCCTTGATATCTACAATATCACCTTTCTTGTAGATTTGCATGTATGTGGCCAAAGGAGCAGCTCCATGTTTTCTAAAAGGCCTAGAGAACATGTAGCGGGTGCCCCTCCTCTTTCTCTTTGTGTTGGTCATTTTGGCGAATTACTGGAAGATGGAGGTTCTGGCCGAAAAGAAGCTATTTTCTGTTTTTTTTTTTTTTTAATTTTTATTTATTTAATTAATTTATTTATTTATTTTTGGCTGTGCTGGGTCTTCGGTTCGTGCGAGGGCTTTCTCTAGTTGCGGCAAGTGGGGGCCACTCTTCATCGCGGTGCGGGGACCGCTCTTCATCGCGGTGCGCGGGCCTTTCACTATCGCGGCCCCTCCCGTTGCGGGGCACAGGCTCCAGACGCGCAGGCTCAGCAGCTGTGGCTCACGGGCCCAGCCGCTCCGTGGCATGTGGGATCTTCCCAGACCAGGGCTCGAACCCGTGTCTCCTGCATTAGCAGGCAGATTCTCAACCACTGCGCCACCAGGGAAGCCCAAGAAGCTATTTTCTGTTTTTTATTCTCAGCTAAATTGGTGCCTGTCTACATAGCATTTCTGAAAACCCAACCAACCATATCTTTTTGGCTCAACCCATCATTCAAGTTGTTGTCAGAATATAATCTTCAGAAAATTAAAGGCATGACTCTCAGACAGATATAAAATGAAAATGTGACACAAATTAACATCTTATGTCACAGAGTCTGGGCTTAATTAATAGTAAGTAACAAGACAGAGTATATCTCCCTATTAGAGTTAAGTAATTTTGGGGTGAGGCTGTTAGCAGTGCTCCAGTAAAATACTAAAAGGACATGCAATCAGCCTTTTATAAGTTTTTTACAGATTATTTTTGTTAATACAGTTGACCAGGGTGACACTTTTTGGCCTGATCATTTGTACTACATTGATGGTTTGTGTCGAGCAGTTTAAATACCACCACCAACAATAATAACAGCTTAAAGTTGTCGAGTACCTATAAGCAGGCTATCCCATTATTTCTACTATGCGTAACAGCTCTACATTTAATTTAGGAAAATCTAGGTTCAGGCCTCCTAAATAACTTGCTCATGGTCACGTAGAAAGTGGTGGAGCTGGGATAGACACCCAGGTCTGCCTGGCTCAAGGCTTACTTCCTAGGCCCTAACTTTTTTTTTTTTTTTTTTTTTTTTTTTTACTGTATCATGATTTCTTTCATAAATATAAATAACTTTGCAGAACTCTTCTTTGTATGGCTGCCTTCTCCTTATTACTTCCTGCTGCTTGCAGTATCATTTTCCTGCTTCATGTATGCACACTATTTCACTTTTCAAATTTCTTTTGTCTTTTCGGCTTCAGTGGAAGCTCTACCTTGTCCTTAGAGGCAGTCCCTTACTACTCCCCTTTCCCTCATCCATACAAAAACACATACTGGCTTTCTCTGAAATCCTCCTACAATTAATGTTGGTGCCACATATTCTGGGACCCTCTTATTTTCTAATTATTTCACCTACGTTTATTTTATTTATTTATTTATTTTTAACATCTTTATTGGAGTATAATTGCTTTACAATAGTGTGTTAGTTTCTGCTGTATAACAAAGTGAATCAGCTATACATAAATATATATCCCCATATACCCTCCCTCTTGCGTCTCCCTCCCACCCTCCCTATCCCACCCCTCTAGGTGGACACAAAGCACCAAGCTGATCTCCCTGTGCTATGTGGCTGCTTCCCACTAGCTATCTATTTTACATTTGGTAGTGTATATGTGTCCATGCCACTCTCTCACTTCATCCCAGCTTACCCTTCCCTCTCCCCGTGTCCTCAAGTCCATTCTCTACATCTGCATCTTTATCCCTGTCCTGCCCCTACATTCTTCAGAACCTTTTTTTTTTTTTTTAGATTCCATATATATGTGTCAGCATACAGTATTTGTTTTTCTCTGACATACTTCACTCTGTATGACAATCTCTAGGTCCATCCACCTCACTACAAATAACTCAATTTCATTTCTTTTTATGGCTGAGTAATATTCCATTGTATATATGTGGTATATCTTCTTTATCCATTCATCTGTCAATGGACACTTAGGTTGCTTCCATGTCCTGGCTATTGTAAATAGTGCTGCAGTGAACATTGTGGTACATGACTCTTTTTGAATTATGGTTTTCTCAGGGTATATGCCCAGTAGTGGGATCACTGGGTCGTATGGTAGTTCTATTTTTAGTTTTTTAAGGAACCTCCATACTGTTCTCCATAGTGGCTGTATCAATTTACATTCCCACCAACAGGGCAAGAGGGTTCCCTTTTCTCCACACCCTCTCCAGCATTTATTGTTTGTAGATTTTTTGATGATAGCCATTCTGACCAGTGTGAGGGGATACCTCATTGTAGTTTTGATTAGCATTTCTCTAATGATTAGTGATGTTGAGTATCCTTTCATGTGCTTGTTGGCAATCTGTATATATTATTTAGAGAAATGTCTATTTAGGTCTTCTGCCCATTTTTGGATTGGGTTGTTTGTTTTTTTGATGTTGAGCTGCAGGAGCTGCCTGTATATTTTGGAGATTAATCCTTTGTCAGTTGCTTCGTTTGCAAATATTTTCTCCCATTCTGAGGTTTGTCTTTTCGTCTTGTTTATGGTTTCCTTTGCTGTGCAAAAGCTTTTAAGTTTCATTAGGTCCCATTTGTTTATTTCTGTTTTTATTTCCATTACTCTAGGAGGTGGGTCAAAAAGGATCTTGCTGTGATGTATGTCATAGAGTGGTCTGCCTATGTTTGCCTCTAAGAGTTGTATAGTGTCTGACCTTACATTTAGGTCTTTAATCCATTTTGAGTTTCTTTTTGTGTATGGTGTTAGGGAGTGTTCTAATTTCATTCTTTTACATGTAGCTGTCCAGTTTTCCCAGCACCACTTATTGAAGAGGCTGTCTTTTCTCCATTGTATATTCTTGCCTCCTTTATCAAAGATAAGGTGACCATATGTGTGTGGGTTTGTCTCTGGGCTTTCTATCCTGTTCCATTGATCTATATTTCTGTTTTTGTGCCAGTACCATACTGTCTTGATTACTGTAGCTTTGTAGTATAGTCTGAAGTCAGGGAGCCTTATTCCTCCAGCTCAGTTTTTCTTTCTCAAGATTGCCTTGGCTATTCAGGGTCTTTTGTGTTTCCATATAAATTGTGAAATTTTTTGTTCTAGTTCTGTGAAAAATGCCATTGGCAGTTTGATAGGGATTGCACTGAATCTGTAGATTGCTTTGGGTAGTAGAGTCATTTTCCCAGTATTGATTCTTCCAATCCAAGAACATGTTATATCTCTCCATCTGTTTGTATTATCTTTAATTTCTTTCATCAGTATACTGTAGTTTTCTGCATGCAGGTCTTGTGTCTCCTGAGGTAGGTTTATTCCTAGGTATTTTATTCTTTTTGTTGCAATGGTAGATGGGAGTGTTTCCTTAATTTCTCTTTCAGATTTTTCATCATTAGTGTATAGGAATGCAAGAGATTTCTGTGCGTTAATTTTATATCCTGCTACTTTACCAAATTCATTGATTAGCTCTAGTAGTTTTCTGGTAGCATCTTTGGGATTCTCTGTGTATAGTATCATGTCATCTGCAAACAGTGACAGTTTTACTTCTTCTTTTCCGATTTGGATTCCTTTTATTTCTTTTTCTTCTCTGATTGCTGTGGCTGAAACTTCCAAAACTATGTTGGAAAATAGTGGTGAGAGAAGGCAACCTTGTCTTGTTCCTGATCTTAGTGGAAATGGTTTCAGTTTTCCACCATTGAGAATGATGTTGGCTGTGGGTTTGTGATATATGGCCTTTATTATGTTGAGGTAAGTTCCCTCTATGCCTAGTTTCTGGAGAGCTTTTTTCATAAATGGGTGTTGAATTTTGTCACAAGCTTTTTCTGCATCTATTTAGATGATCATATGGTTTTTCTCCTTCAATTTGTTAATATGGTTTATCACATTGATTGATTTGCGTATATTGAAGAATCCTTGCATTACTGGGATAAACCCCACTTGATCGTGGTGTATTATCCTTTTAATGTGCTGTTGGATTCTGTTTGCCACTATTTTGTTGAGGATTTTTGCATCTGTGTTCATCAGTGATATTGGTCTGTTGTTTTCTTTGTGACATCTTTGTCTGGTTTTGGTATCAGGGTGATGGTGGCCTCATAGAATGAGTTTGGGAGTGTTCCTACCTCTGCTATATTTTGGAAGAGTTTGAGAAGGATAGGTATTAGCTCTTCTCTAAATGTTTGATAGAATTCGCCTGTGAATCCATCTGGTCCTGGACTTTTGTTTGTTGGAAGATTTTTAGTCACAGTTTCAATTTCAGTGCTTGTGATTGGTCTGTTTATGTTTTCTATTCCTTCATGGTTCAGTCTCAGGAGGTTGTGCTTTTCTAAGAATTTGTCCCTTTCTTCCAGGTTGTCCATTTTATTGGCATAGAATTGCTTGTACTAATTTCTCATGATCCTTTGTATTTCTGCAGTGTCAGTTGTTACGTCTCCTTTTTCATTTCTAATTCTATTGATTTGAGTCTTCTCCCTTTTTTTCTTGATGAGTGTGGCTAGTGGTTTATCAATTTTGTTTATCTTCTCAAAGAACCAGCTTTTAGTTTTATTGATCTTTGCTATCATTTACTTCATTTCTTTTTCATTTATTTCTGATCTGATCTTTATGATTTCTTTCCTTCTGCTAACTTTGGGGCTTTTTTGTTCTTCTTTTTCTAAGTGCTTTAGGGTAATGTTAGGCTGTTTATTTGAGATTTTTCTTGTTTCTTGAGGTAGGATTGTTTGAAAGATCTTTTTTTCTGACGTATAATGGGAAGTAGTCAAGGGAGAATGATCTTCCTGATTGTTAAAAGTCAGTTTTAATAAATGCTGCCTTAAGTTTTAGGCATTGTCCTATACATTTGTAGCAATACCATAATTTTATGAAAGAATACCACTGGAATAATTTTAGCTGAAGTATTGGGAATTAGAGTTCCTTTAATATTTTATAGAAAGGCTATTTACATATTACTTTATACTGTGTACACTTCCTTTTTGAAATAAGAGCTAGAATTATTTCTTTTAAAAGACTGTGGTCTGTTCCTACCCAATTTTATTCTATGTTAACTGAACAAATACAGTTTACGTACCCCTACCTCATGTGGATTTTTTGCCATGCCTTTTACTATTTATAAGAATTAAGCAATTCTCACCCTGGCTCCCCATTAGACATACTTATATTGGAAAAAAAAAAAATCCCCCAAATACCAGTGCTCAGGGTCCACCCCAGACCATTTAAATTGGAATATTTGGAGATGGGACCTGGTCATAAATATTTTTTAAAAGGGCTCCAGTTGATTCTACAGTTAGGGTTATTAACACTTGTATTAAATCAGTAAGCCTTCATGTATATTTCTCTTGATATTTAATTTATGAACTGTTTATTTAATTTGGATTATTTTCTTTTTCATGTGAAGAAAAATGTAAATTTCTTTTAAAAGAGTTTTCACAATGAAATTGTATTTTCATTGGAATCATCAGAGTGAACTGGTTGTTTTTTTTTCCTCTTGTACCTTTATAAGATCCAAGGAACTGGAGACATCGTCATTTCAAATGCATATGTGGATCTTGTGCCAACAGCTGATGTTGTAGCTAAGACACCATCTGAGGTGGGTTATAACCACTGACATCCAAGTCATACCCTGACTTATGAATTTCAATTAAGATCACTTTAAGAATATTCAGTCTACTTTAGAAAATTAAGAGCTATGAAAGATTCTTAATTCTTGAACTGGAGAACATTAAAACTGCTTGGAGAAAAAGGAATATTTTGACAACTTATGAATTTTTTGAAAAACTTTTTTGTGGGGATACTAGGGTATCTTTCAAGAGAATATAAGTAATTTTCTAGTTTTATAGTAATTAACTCAGTTGTTTAATGAGAAATCTTAAACAGTATTTGGGAAAAAAATATATTAAAAATTTAAATATCCTATACCTTTTTCTTGATTTAAAGATTTGTATAATGCTTTCAATGCAGATACAAACACAGTAGCATGTATTATTTATTAAAACATTTGTGTTATTCTGTATTAACATGCTGAGACTTTTAATAAAAATATTTATATTTTCTTTCTCCAAAATATTAACTTTGTAATGTCGAGGTTTTTAAACCCATGATGTTTGTCTTTCATTCGCCATATTATCATATAACTGAATGAAAATTAAAATCTCTTTAAAAAGAATCTAAGATCAAAAACTTAAGAAATTTTAGAGCTAGAAAGAAATTCAGGCTCTATGTAATTTAGTCCTATTTTACAAACAAAGAAATGAGACCACAGTAGTTGATTGATTTGCCCAGTTTCTTCCTGCTGAAGTTAGTTAGGATATAAGTTATCCAGTTAGTTCCTAGTCTACTTGTAAAATATTATTTCTGAATTTTGATAAAAGTAAAATTCTTTTATTAAGAGGACTGAGGTTCTGGATGACATAAATTAATATAAGGAAAGGTATGAAAGAAACCTAGTGAGAAAAAACTAGTTTGCCTTATTTATGTGCAGGTTTTTAAAGAAAATCATGTTGTTGCACTTTTATTTTGTAATAGTTTTATCCCCTTGAGTCATTTTTACAGAACTTCTAAAATTAAATTAACTTTTCTCTTTTTGCTAGGGTAGGGAGCTTCAGAGTACCCTTGTGTTTGAAGAAATAGGTCGCCGCCTTCAGCATATAGGGGGAGAGGTGGTGAAGAAAGTAAATGCTGTGTTTGAGTGGCATATCACTAAAGGTGAAAATACTGCAGCTAAGTGGAGTAAGTCATGTCCCTGGCTCTATAATATTCTAAGATAACTCTTAGTCAATAGAGATAAAGTATCCTTGTTATAACTAAAGCCTGTCTCTTTGAAGGTAGGTAAATCTTTTCTTCTTCGGTAAGTTGTTTTTTTATGGGAAATAACGGGTTTCATGGCACCCAAAGCCATGCATGTTTTTTAGAGATGAAGGGAATCAATTAAAATGAAAATATCTGTTTTAAAGATTCATTGTAACACCTGAAATTAGTACTTTAAACAGTCACCTTAGCCGTATGCTTCTTTAACTAATCTTCAAATTCCTCTTAAATGTGAAGAAAGTACATCAGGTTAAGTGAAATATTTTAAAGTTTTGAGTAATTCTCATTACATTTTAACAGCTTTAAAAATATTTTCTTCATTCCCCCCAAATTAACATTTTGGATTATCACCTTAACTATCAGTATATAATCATAATGATTTTCTTCATCTATACAGATGGCAATCAAAGGTACTAATTTTATCTAATCTAGGGAAGTTATCTACTAGAGTGCCATGTTAGCAACCTGGCAAGGCATCCGATATAAGCCAAGTTGCTGCAGAGAGAAAGCAGTCACATTTCCATTCGCTTCTGTGGAGCTCCAAAAGGACTCTGGTACCATTTTAAGAAGAAAGAGAAGATAAAAAGGGAAAGGGGTAAAACAAATTCTACCATGTCTTTTGTATCTGTTGTGTAACTACATTCTTAATCATGGCACAAACTTTTCTGTGCTGTGGTCTCTTAAAAGATTGCAGTGTCCAATTTTAATTTAATTCTTAAAGTAAAATTGGGGAAGGTAAGATGAAATTACTAAAGATGAGTAAAAAAAATTTTCTAGATCAGAGAATTTTCTTCTTTTTCTGTCTGCATAATAAAAGCACTAGCACTTTTGTGGGCTCACTTTGCTAATCAGCCAGATCTGTTAGCAAGTTTTTAAGTATCCAGTGTCTATATATCATGACAGAAAAATATGTGGCTTTATCAGATTTCACTGTGCTGTTTCTATATAGGTTAAAGGACAGGGAAGTGAGTATATGTCCATTCGCTTTCTTCAGCATCAGTCAATTATAGATTGAGAGGCCACTGCTTCTAACAATGAGAGTATCTTAGTTCAGTTTGCTATAACAAATATACTACAGACTGGGTAGGTTAAACAACAGAAATTTGTTTTCTCATAGTGCGGAGGCTGGAAGGTCCAGTGTGAGGGTGTCAGCATGTTTGGGCTCTAGTGAGAACCCTCTTTCTGGTTTGCAGATGGCCGCCTCCTTACTGTTTCCCCACAAGGCAGAGAGAAAGATCATCTCTCTCTCATGTCTCTTCTTCTAAGGACACTAACCCCATTATGGAGGCTCTACTCTCACGATCTCACCTAAACCTAATTACCTCCCAAAGGCCCCATTTCCAAATACCATCATTATTTGGAGATTAGGGCTTCAACGTATGGATTTTGGAGGGACACAAACATTTATTCCATAGCTGACCGCTATTCATATTTTGAATCATGAAGCATGCTATTAATGAACGCTGACCATCACTTCTTTACCTTTATATTATAAAGTGTTCTAGCCTTACTTTGATTGGTAGAATATTCTTTCTTTATATTCTAACCTTAGGTTTATGTTATAGAGTATTACGATCTATAGAGCTGTTGGAGAAAAAGGGTGTATCAGTGAATGTTCACTGAAACTTCTTGATTTTTCATGTTTTTTTTTTTTTTATATAGATGCCAAATAATGGCATCCATTTTTTTTTTTTTATTAATTAATTAATTTATTTATTTTTGGGTGTGTTGGGTCTTCGTTTCTGTGTGAAGGCTTTCTCTAGTTATGGCAAGTGGGGGCCACTCTTCATCGCGGTGCGCGGGCCTCTCACTATCGCGGCCTCTCTTGTTGCGGAGCACAGGCTCCAGACGCGCAGGCTCAGTAATTGTGGCTCACGGGCCCAGTTGCTCCGCGGCATGTGGGATCTTCCCAGACCAGGGCTCAAACCCGTGTTCCCTGCACCGGCAGGCGGACTATCAACCACTGCGCCACCAGGGAAGCCCGATTTTTCATGTTTTTTGTCTTGAGGTTCCAAGGGACAGGATGCTTTCATTTGTAGTCAAGCAGCTGTGGTCCCTTGAATCTGTCTACTAATGTGGTACAGAGAGCATCCAGAATAGTTTTTAGCTCAAGGATTTTTCCCGTCCTTCATAACTGTGAAGTACAATGGGATCCTGTGTAGTTAAGGTTGGCCAAGAGCCCCTGGAATGCTGAGGGACTCCTGGAAGTGACCTGTGATTGGCTTACACTCCAGGACCATGTTAACTTTTAGGCCCATCTCAAACCTGGTTGTAATCCTTCTCTGGGGACTGTAGGCTAGTGTATGAGATGTAGTATACCATGGTGGTACCTGAAAGCAAGGGTTGTAGGCTGTGCTTCTGCAAGTCCCACAACTGATGGTATGAACCATCTTCACTCATTATTTGTATACCACATATCATGCAGATAATCTGTCTATACAAACTTTTTTTTAAAGGAAAAAATCTTTAGGTTTGGGATTTTACTTCCACAGTAGAAACTACTGTTTTGTAGATTTTCATTATTTTTATTCTGAGATTACTATTTTAGAGTGCCTAAATACCTTGTAAATCAGACTGTTTTATTTCTCATTACAATTAAAGATCACTGTAAATGCTTACTGAGACCAAAAAAATTAAAATGTATCTCTAAGTCAACTAAAACTTTTTGAGACCATCTTCTATTACATATTCCTAGGAAATATTTTGAAGTTTTGTTCAATTGATTTTGGTTTAATGTAAGTTTCTTGTTAACATAACAATTGCTATTCCTTTTAGGGAGTATATTTTCATTATATAAAATTTGGTATATAAAAGTATAGAGCAGAAAATAATGATGTATAATCCCACTACCTACAGTTAACATTTTGATGTTTGTCCTTCTGGAAGACATTTGTGCTTATAGGAGGTTAATTCAGAAGGGGGTAAAGGAAGCCAAACATGTAATACGTATTTAGTTACCCAAAGTTCAAAGTCTCTATTTTTTTTTTTCTAAAAAACTTCATAGATTAACAGTGATATGTAGGTAGCATCACTTTCTTTCTACTTTCTGTCCTTCCTCCTTTCTATCTATTCATGATGGAATTCAACCTTTTCCCCTATAGATGAAACTATATTAGAAGTTGAGTTATAAATATAAAACACAGGATTTTTGAAGGTACTGGTGAAGGAAAGGAATGCGATCTATAAGAGAGAAAATGTGCTGGAATTATGTGTCTCACAGTTGGCAGAAGAGAACTCTGTAGAGATTTGTAAAGTATACAAGTGATTCACTCTGGCAAATAGCATAATTTCCTTCAATATAGTGTCAATAACCAACTAAGATTTTCTCCTTATCTTAGTATCACTTTCCTTGTAGAAAGTATTAGAAAATGTGCTTACATTTAATAATTACCTTTAATTAACCTAGGCAAAAGGTTTTTTCTTGTATTTTCACCGGAAAAATAGGAATATTAGAAACCTGTTAATAACTACTTGTAATTGATGCTTGTGGCTTTTGTTTGTTTTATCATCTCTTCTTCAGGTCCAAATTTATCACAGCTAACAGTCAAATTGGATCTTGAAGCTTTCTCTGAAAGGGTTCATCATTATCTTTGGTTATCTGCCTGTCTTTTATTTGATCTGATTCTCAGCTGTGTAACTTCTTTCAATTCTGGTTGTTTTCTCACCATCTTTGTGTCACTGAGCTAAATCAGAGTAGCTGGCAGCAGTAGAAAGTATCTAGGTGTTTTGGCTTATGATATTTTAGAAGATGATTCCATGTTGGTATCTCTCTTTTGCATCTTGGTGCTTAATGGCATAAAATAGATGATTGAATGCTCTGACTTAGGGAATACCTATTTTTTTTTTTTTTTTTACAAGCAGTTTTAAAAATGTTTTGCTAAACAGTTAATCACCAAATTCTTGGTATTTTAAATTGCTGTTAGTTGTCCCAGTCATGTTTGCATTATGGCAGATCCAAACCTGTGTACAGAGAACAGGCTCAGCTCCTTAGTTCACCTACGGAACTGGAGTTACACAAGTGACAGGCCTTGAGCAAGTCTAGGAACCAAGGGGTTTGGGCTCAGTGGCCTGGAAGATGCATGCCAAACCAAGGATCCTGGACCGTGCCCATCTTCCCTGCTCCTTCCCCTATCTTGCCATCCAAACAACACCAACAATGAATCTCTGGGCAGAATGTGTGTCTATGTCGGGATTTTTAAAAACTAAATTAGTGTGAGTCTAGAGAGAATGGGGAGAGTTCTGGTATCAGTGTTGGTTTAGGCTGTGGAGGAGGAGGAGTCTTAGCTATGTCTTTCGAGGTTAGGCCTCTCTGAGGCCTGTCGTGCTTGATCATCTAGGAGCAGGAGGACTGCCTGGGCGAGGGCCCTTCCTCTTCTCTGGGGAACAGGAGTGTGTAATGGAGAGATGTAGGCCCTTGACATGCATAAGAAACCAGAGGGTGGGCCTCAGTGAGGTGCTTTTGGGAAGGAAGCCCAGATCTTGGAATGCTCACTTGCACCTTCTTATCCATACTGATGTGCAAAATATGAATGAAATAAAAAAGAATCAGAAAGAGAGACATTGTAGACTTCTTCAGCTGTTTTGGGAGCTGAAATCAGAATATTGTAGCAAGGTCATCCTGTTGAGTAAAATCTATAACACTATCTATTATTTATTATAAAATAAAAATTTTTAATTGAGGTATAGTTGATGTACAATATTGTATAAATTTCAGGTGTACCACATAGTGATTCACAATTTTTAAAGGTTATATTTCATTTATAGTTATTATAAAATATATTTCCTGTGTTGTACAATCTATACAATAGATATATAGCTTATCGGTTTATCTATTTATTTATTTATTTAACACATGACATCCCTAGGTTAGTTTGTTTATTGGATCTATACTTTTTTTTTTAATTGACATACAGTTAATTTACAATGTTGTGTTAGTTTCTGGTGTACAGCAAAGTGATTCAGTTATATATATGCGTATATACATATGTATATACACATATATATATTCTTTTCATATTCTTTTTCATTATAGCTTATTACAAGATACAGAATACAGTTCCCTGTGCAAAAGAGTAGGACTTGTTGTTTACCTATTTTATATATATTAGTTTGTATCTGGTAATCCCAAGCTCCTAATTTATCCCCTCCCCTCTTCCCCCTCTGGTAACTATAAGTTTGTTTTCTGTCTGTGAGTCTGTTTCTGTTTTGTAAATAAGTTCATATTTTGGATTCCACATATAAGTGATATCATATGATATTTGTCTTTCTCTGTTTGACTTACTTCAATTAGTATGATATTCTCTAGGTCCATCTATGTTGCTGCAAATGGCATTATTTCATTCTTATGGCTGAGTAGTAGTCTGGTGTGTGTGTGTGTGTGTGTGTGTGTGTGTGTGTGTGTGTGTGTGTGTGTGTGTGTGTGTGTGTGTGTGTATATACACACACATACACACACCAAATCTTCTTTATCCATTCATCTGTTGATGGACATTTAGGTTGCTTCCATGTCTTGGCTACTGTAAATAGTGCTGCTATGAATATTGGGGGTGCATGTATCTTTTCCAGTTAGAATTTTCTTCGGCATTATGCCCAGGAGTGGGATTGCTGGATCATATGGTAACTCTATTTTTGTTTTTTTAAGGAGCCTCCATACTGTTCTCCATAGTGGCTGCACCATTTTACATTCCCACCAACAGTGTAGAAGGGTTCCTTTTTCTCCACATCCTCTCCAGCATTTATTATTTGTAGACTTTTTTGATGATTGCCATTCTGACTGGTGTGAGGTGATACCTCACTGTAGTTTTGATTTGCATTTCTCTAATAATTAGCAGTGTTGAGCAACTTTTCATGTGCTTATTGGCCATCTGTATGTCTTCTTTGGAGAAATGTCTATTTAGGTCTTATGCCCATTTTTTTGATTTTTTTTTTTTTGACATTGAATTGTATGAGCTGTTTGTATATTTTGGAAATTAAGCCCTGTCTGTCACATTGTTTGCAAATATTTTCTCCCAGTTTGGAGGTTATCTTTTCATTTTGTTTATGGTTTTCTTTGCTGTGCAAAAGCTTATAAGTTTGATTAGGTTCCATGTATTTATTTTTCCTTTTATTTCTTTTGCCTTGGGAAACTGACCTAAGAAAACATTGGTACGATTTATGTCAGAGAATGTTTTGCCTATGCTCTCTTCTAAGAGTTTTCTGGTGTCATGTCTTTTTATTTTTATTTTTTTCCACAGACACACACTGTATTTTATTTTTACAAGATGGTGTCATGTCTTATACTTAAGTCTTTAAGCCATTTTGAGTTGATTTTTGTGTATGGTGTGAGGGTGTGTTCTAACTTCATTGATTTACATGCAGCTGTCCAGCTTTCCCAACACCACTTGCTGAAGAGACTGTCTTTTCTCCATTGTATATTTTTGCCTCCTTCGTCAAAGATTAATTGACCGTAGATGTGTGGGTTTATTTCTGAGCTCTCTTCTGTTCCATTGATCCATATGTCTGTTTTTGTACCAGTACCATGCCGTTTTGATTACTGTAGCTTTATAGTGTTGTCTGAAGTCTGGGAGGGTTATGCCTCCTGCTTTGTTCTTTTTCCTCAGGATTGCTTTGGCAATTCTGGGTCTTTTATGGTTCCATATAAATTTTAGAATTATTTGTTCTAGTTTTGTGAAAAATGTCATGGGTAATTTGATAGGGATTGATTAAATCTGTAAATTGCTTTGGGTAGTATGGCCATTTTAACAATATTAATTCTTCCAATCCAAGAACATGGGATATCTTTCCATTTGTTTAAATCATCTTCCATTTCCTTTATCAGTGTTTTACAGTTCTCAGTATATGAGCCTTTTACCTCCTTGGTCAGGCTTATTCCTAAGTTTTTTATTTTTTTGATACGATTTTAAAAAGGATTGTTTTTTTTACTTTCCCTTTCTGATATTTCATTGTTAGTGTAAAGAAATGCAACTGATTTCTGTATGTTAATCTTGTATCCTGCTACCTTGCTGAATTTGTTTATCAGTTCTAGTAGTTTTTGTGTGGAATTTTTAGGGTTTTCTGTATTTAGTATCATGTCATCTGCATATAATGACAATTTTACCTCTTCCCTTCTAATGTGGATACCTTTTATTTCTTTTTCTTGTCTGAATGCTGAGTAGACTTCCAGTACTATGTTGAATAGGAGTGGGCATCCTTGTCTTGTTCCAGATTTTATCAGGAAGGCTTTCAGCTTTTCACCATTGAATATTATGTTGGCTGTGGGTTTGTCATAAGTAGCTTTTACTAAGTTGAGGTATGTTCCTTGTATACCCACTTTGGTAAGAGTGTTGTAATTTGTAAGGTATATATTCTAAAACCTTCAAAGATCTCTAAGTCCAAATGTATGTTCTCATCTAACACCTTTCCCTCCCCCATTAAATTCTGTAAAGTATAACTGAAATTTTTTGGACTTTTTCAGTGTATGAATGATTATATAAATACTGAGCTAAAATAATTCATAAAGCTTTTAAAATACATTCCACCACGAAAAGAAAATACATATAGCTTGTTTCTTCATTTCATTTAGATTACCCATGACCTGACAGGTATCTGTAAACCTAAGGTGACGGTGGTGGATGACGATCCTTCCTCAGGAGCCATTTGTAGACCATGACTTGAGCCACTGTGGAATGGGGAGTTTCACTCCTTTACCCCAAATTTCTGTATTCTTGCTAAGAACATCCCCCTTTTTAGCCCTCTTTTCTTTTACCAGCACTAGTTATTAGCTTTCCACAGAAAAAAAGTTTTATTGCTTCCTAAGAGTCAGGGCTGTGAAGCAGCACGTAAAACCAAGTGAGTGAGAGGGCAGGTAGACAGCCCTTCATTAGAAGGGCCTTCATTAGCTAACAGACTTATTCCACACTGAAGTATTAAGATGCGTGAGTCCAGTTTTATTCCTGAGCAAGACTAGTACATATAGTGGTCCTTACACTTACTTGTGAAGAATTAAAATCATGTCTGTTGAATGCCAGAGGTTTGCTTTTCTTTAGTCTTTCCTTTCTGCTCTCTGACCCCCGCCCCTTATTCTCTCCCTGCTCCCTCCCTGCCTGCCTTCCTCCCTCTCTTTTTCTACCTTTCTTTTTAACTATACAAATAATACATAAAAACACATTTGTAATATGTGTGTACCAATAAGAACAGAGCCTTTGTTCTTCATGCCTTACTTTTAGTACCTTGTACATTGTCTAACACCCGTAGAAGAAACTTAACAATGAAGTGAGTGAATGAAGCATAAAAAGTAAAAAGGTCTCCTTCTCACTCTTACTCCTTCCCAGGTAACCGTCATAGTCATGTTATTATTTTTTAGTTTAGTTGGCAAGATTCTCTTCTGTGGACAGTGGGAGTGACTTAATTTTCTCTTTGGAGTAGGGCTTGGCTAAGCAGAATGCATGGTTTTGCTTACATGTGTGTAGCTTTTCCTTGATCCTAAATTGGGAGTTTCCTGACACTCTTAGGGAGAGTGATGCAATCATAGCTCCTTCGCAGTAGCAGAGAAAGCACATTCAAGAGGCTGAAGCTGGATGAGTGGAATTACCTTCGTGGATGACTGGTCTCAGTCATATATGAGACAATTAAAACTTTCTAAAATGTAACTTTAACATAAAACTCTAAGTATTGTATAGAGAGCAATGAAGGCAAATTTTTAATAGTTTTTCCAGTTACCCAGCCTGTTTCTGGGAGACTTAATCCTTCTGTCAAAAACATTTAAGGGAAAAGATTTTAATTTTAACGTTTATTCACAACAATTACGGCAATAAACATTTTATAAATAAATTATAGCAAACTAATTAGAATACTTTTTAAAATTTAATTTGATTGTCGTTTAATTCATATGACAGAACCTTTGATGAATTCAGGTTTTTGAAAGGTAATTAGAGTGTGCGTTCCCTTCCCCCACCCCAACCAATATGCAATTGTTTTAAAATTCAGTTTTCTTCCTTTGTTGACTACAGTCTTTATTTGAATCTAAAGGCCTTAACCATATAACTTCCAACCACTTAACTTCCTTATATTATTCTACATTGATTCACATTTCAAATATCTCTGTTATGTAAACTTCTTCAATGATGAAAAGCTATTATTGATTTGACTATTTTGAAGATCATATTCTTTATAACAAGGGCATCTCAAAAAATCAAGGATTTAAAATTTTATTCTGAGTGATAGGTAATATATAATATATTGGGTTGGCCAAAAAGTTCGTTTGGGTCTTCCATATCTTACAGAAAAACCCGAACGAATTTTTGGCCAACCCAATAGAATAAGTACCACAGTAACTTGGAAACTATAAAAATGTCTGCATTTATTTGGTTTATTTTATTCTCATCTTGTGAAGAAAAAAATGACAGACATTTGTTTCTTCCTATTTTCCCAGCTATTGACCTAAAAAATGGTTCTGGAAAAGTGTATCAAGGCGCTGCAAAAGATTCTGCTGATGTAACCATCACGCTTTCAGATGAAGATTTCATGGAAGTAGTCTTGGGCAAGCTTGATCCTCAGAAGGTAAAGTTCTTAAAATGTTCATTTATTTGTCATTATTGCTTCCTGTTTGACAATTGCAGTTTTTGGCTGACTCCAAAATTCTGATTTATCAGACATATCTTGCAGCTCTGAGGAAAGACAGAGTTGATAGCGCTGTTCAAATTGACAGGTCATATATTTTTCTAATGTAGTTTTTCAACTGATACTTTTTAAAACTAAATTTTTGGGTGGAATTCTTCTTTAGCAGATAAACAGTGTAAAACCCACATCTAGACCTTTTAATATATTGTTAGTTCAGAGTTGAAAAACCATATGGTATTTCATAAAATTAGACATTCTTTCCTGATATATAAAATTAAGAACTTGTCTTAATCGTCATTGAAAACTGGAAATAGAAGGATGGAACATAATAGCCAGTGTCTTACTGAAGATAGAACATTTAGAGACATTTCAGTGGAAAATCATGATTAAAACAAGAGTGCCTTTGCTGGCCATTATGAGGTAATATTGTTCTGAAACCTATTGCTAGTCCACAAACACACAAAATTAGATGTAGCAATTAGAATGGAGTAGAAAATTTGAATGATTATGTAGCTAGAAATCCCACAAGAATCAACTGATTGATTCTTAGACCAGAAGAGTTCAAACAAATGGTTGAATGCACAATGATGATTTAAAAGTAGCTTTCACATAACAGCAAAACCAACTAGAGGATATAATTTTAAAAATTTGTTTGTAATCACTACCCAAACTGCAAAGTACCAATGACTACCCTAACAAGAAAAAGCATAGGGCTTATTTGCAGAAAACTATACAACTTTACAAGGAACGGAGCAATTTGAATAAGGGAGAAAATGTTCAATTTTCCTGGATAAAAAGACTAATTTTAAAAGAATTGTAAAGTAGTATAGTGGTGAAAAATACATTCTTTGGCATCAGATAAATCTAAGTTTGAATCTTAGCTCTGCCACCTACTCTCTAAGCCTTAATTTTCTCATTGTAAAATGAATTGTGATAATCCCAAAGGATTGTTATGATAACTAAATCCAATAATATACATGAAGAGCTTAGAATAATGCGTGGTACTGAGTGAGCCCTCAGTTAATTCCTTCCCGGGAATTTGTTTAGTACCTCCTTTAATTCAGGTGCTAGGTGTGGCTGAACAAGACAGTGCCCCTTCTGGGTAGAGCTTAGTTCTAGAGGGAAATGGAAAAGAAGTATAATTTCAGATATGAAGAAAAATAAGTCAGACTAATGGGTTATAGCAGTGGTTGGCAAACTTTTTCTGTGCAAGGTCCCCTAGTAAATATATTCTAAGCTTTGCAGGTCAGATGGTTTCTGTTGCATCTACTCAGTTCTGCCATTGTAGAGTTAAAGTAGCCATGGATAATATGTAAACAAATGGATGTGGCTGAGTTCCAGTAAAACTTTGTTCACAGAAACAGGCAGCCTACTGGTTTTGGCCCGTAGGCTGTAGTTTGCCAACCCTTGGATTGGAGTGTGACAGGATAGAAGAACTATTTTAGATTGGATTGTCCAAAAAGGCTTGCTAGAGATCTGAACAAAGTGAGGGAAGGAGCCATAAGGCTAAAGAAACAACTAGCACAAAGGCTGGAGGCCCCGGTAGCTCAGCTTATTGGATACTCTAACTGTGAGGAGGCCAGTGGGGAGAGAGGCAGGAGGCGAACAGGGAGAGGTAGGCATGGCTTAGATCACACAGGACCTTGTAGATGTTGGCAAGACAGTGTAGATCTTGTGTGATAGGAAGCTATTGAGCTGTGGAGTGACATCTGATTTTTAAAGGTCATTGTGGCTGCTGAGTGGCTAATTAAGAGTTCTTTTTTAAGATATATTTGAGGTGCTTATATATAAAGATTAAATGTAGGGTTTACAGAAACATTTATATAATTGCTAGGAATATCAGACCTTTGGGGGGGAATGGATTATTCAGTGAATGGTACTGAGCAGTTGCATAGGAAATGGTAGTGCTTTATGTCATTCCATATACCTTAGTCAGTACCATACAGGATGGAATTAAATGTAAAAAAATTAAAGCAGAAGCAAAACTTGATGAAAACCTAGGTGTTTATTATTCTTAGTGACAGTCCTTAGAGAAGTTCTAATTTAATATTAGGGGTTTTCTAAACTCCTTTGGCTCAATTACATTCTGCCTCACCTCAGTGCTATCTGTGCTATCTATCATCACTCTTCTTCAGTTATCAAAGACCTTATATCCCAGTGTACAGTCTCTCTCTCTCTCTCTCTCTCTCTCTCTGTCTCTCTCTCTGCATCAACTCTCGTCAACCTTGATGGCTTCCTTCAGGATTTGTAAAAGTGACTTCTCTAACAGATGACTCTTAGTTTATTGATATTATTTCTAATTATCTTTTACTCCATTCTACATCAGCTTTTGTCTTTATTGGCAGCATAAAATGTACAACTTCCAACAAAACATCCCCATTTTCCAACACCCTCACCTACAGTTTCATTAACTTGTTTTGTTATTCCTGCTACTGCTGTTGAGCTTCACAGAGACCTCCGGTTTGTTGACAACACCACTTTCTATCCATCAGCTCCCTTCTGTCTTCTCTTCTTGTTCAGCTTAGATTCCATGGTCCATCAGAGTATCTCCCTTGAAAATACCCTCACCTCCCTTGTACCTCTCTCATCTCATTTGCCTGGAAAACTCCACCCTATTTTAACCCTACTCTCTGCCATCTTTGCATCTGTACCTGAATAGATGAAGACGCCAGGAGAAAAGCCATACAACTAGACAAATTGGCTTCCCTTTAAAATTTTGATTACAAGTCTCAAATAGTCTCTACACACTGTCTAGCAATCTAACTGTGATTTTCCACTAAGCCTCCATTCCTGTTGTCTGAGATGAGTATTTCATACCTGTCTTCTCAAAACTCCCCCATGCCTACCTCTCTTTCATTTTCAGCTGATGACCTTTCTCATGTTCTTTGGGAGAAAAAAAAGACTTTCAAATGAAAATATTCACCTTCCCATCACCAGATCTATTTTGTCAGCATCTGCACCTGTCTTCTTTTCTTCCTATACATTACATTGAAGGAAGTCTCCCTCTTCCTGTCAAAGACTTCTTCACTTCTCATCCAGGTATCTACTCAAAGTCATTGCTTCTTCTTCTTTCCACTTTTTTCTGTACCATTCTCTCCCATTCTACTACATAATTGTCCCACAGCATAGAGGCAAGCTAACATCTTGATTTTAAAGCAAACACTGTCTCTTGATATCAGATCCCCATCCAGCATGCCATATCATTTCTCTGTTTCTTTTCACAAAAGAATTGTCTAAACCAGCACTGTTGAATAGACATATAATGTGAGCCACATAAGTAATTAAAAATTTTCTAGTAGCCACAATTAAAAAGGTTAAGAATAAACTCAAAATGGCTTAAAGACTTGAACATAAGACATGACACCATAAAACTCCTAGAAGAGATCATGGGCAAAACATTCTCGGACATAAATTGTTCCAATGTTTTCTTAGGTCAGTCTCCCAAGACAATAGAAATAAAAACAAAAATAAACAAATGGGACCTAATCAAACTTACAAGCTTTTGCACAGCAAAGGAAACCATAAACAAAACGAAAAGACAACCTACAGAATGGGAGAAAATATTTGCAAATGATGCAAGTGACAAGGACTTAATTTCCAAAATATGCAAACAGCTCATACAACTCAACAACAAAAACCAAACAACCCAATGGAGAAATGAGCAGAAGACCTAAATAGACAGTTCTCCAAAGAAGAAATACAGATGTCCAACAGGCACATGAAAAGGTACTCCACATTGCTAACTATGAGAGAAATGCAAATCAAAACTACAATGAGGTATCACCTCACCCTGGTCAGAATGGCCATCATTAAAAAGTCTATAATTAACAAATGTTGGAGAGGGTGTGGCGAAAAGGGAACCCTCCTACACTGTTGGTGGGAATGTAAGTTGGTGCAGCCACTGTGGAAAACAGTATGGAAGTTGCTTATAAAACTAAAAATAGAATTACCTTATGATCCAGCAATCGCACTCCTGGGCATATATCCCGACAAAACTATAATTCAAAAAGATTCATGCACCCTTATGTTCATAGCAGCACTATTTACAATAGCCAAGACATGGAAACAACCTAAATGTCCATTGACAAATGAATGGATAAAGAAGATGTGGTGTATACAATGGAATACTACTCAACCATAAAAAAGAATGAAATAATGCATTTGCAGCAACATGGCTGCAACTAGAGATTATCATACTAAAGTGAAGTAAGTCAGAAAGAGAAAGAAAAATACCATATGATGTCACTTATATGTGGAATCTAAAATATGACACGAATGAACCTACCTATGAAATAGAAACAGAATCACGGACATAGAGAACAGACTGGTGGTTGCCAAGGGGGAGGGGGTTGGGGGAGGGGTGGAGTGGGAGGTTGGGGTTAGCAGATGTAAGCTATTATATATAGAATGGATAAACAACAAAGTCCTACTGTATAGCACAGAGAACTGTATTCAATATCCTATGATAAACTGTAATGGAAAAGAATATATAAAAAAAGAATGTATATATATGTATAACTGAATCACTTTGCTGTACAGCAGAAATTAACACAATACTGTAAATCAACTATACTTTAATAAAAAAATAAAAATAAAAAAGATTAAAAAGAAACAGGTAAAATTAATATATTTTATTTAACCCAATACATTCAAATATTTTAACATGTACAATATTAAATATTAATGGGATATTTTATATCCTTTAAAAAAATCTTTAAAATCCAGTGTGTATTTTATACTTATAATACATCTCAGCCAGGGCTAATCATATTTCAAGTATTCAGTAGCCACATGGGCTAGTGGCTGCTTTAGTGGGCAGCAAAGGTTTAAACATTCTGTCTTGACTGCTCTTCTGCCTTCTCTTATCTGACTTCCACATCTGTTACTCCACTGATAATGTTTTTGTGAAGTTCTTGTGATGACCTATATTGCTAAATCCAGTAAATATTTCTCTATCTACATCTTTCTCAGCCTTTCAGTAGCATTCAACTCAGTTAACCGCCAACTTCTTGAAATAATCTTATCCCTTGGCTTTCATGATGCCTTATTCTCCTGTTTTGCTTCCTCCACCTTTGGCTCTTCCTAATCTCCTTTGGTGTCTTCCTCTTTTACCCCCAGCTGTTGAGTTCTGGTGTTTCTCAGGGCTCCTCTCTAATTAACACTCTTCTTAAAAGAGTCCACCCATCCTGTGGTATTTAGAGCCGTCTACCTGTTGACAGCTTGCAGACTTCAATGTCTCACTCAGTCATCTTCTCTGAGTCCCGTAGTGGTATAACCAGCTCTTCACTTGTGTCTCTCATGGCGCATCTTACTGTGCCCAACCTAGAGCTTGTGATTTAGTTTTCTCCCCCATTCTTTTTGTTTTCAGGAGACGGCACCATGATCTGTCTACCCAAACTAGTACGCTCCGTAATGTAAGAATCGTCTTGGCTTCCTTCTTTACCTCTGTGTCCTTTCTATCCGTAATCCTGCTTGTTCTTTCTCCAGAACGTATCTTGAGTTCTTTTTCTTCTCTTCATCACTAGGGTTATCATCATGATCCAAGCCTCCGTCATCTCTCACCTGGCTTCCTGACTGGGCTTAGTGCTTTTAGTCTTGCTTTTCCACCAATCTGTTCTCCATACAGGAGCTGGAGTAATCTTTTAAACATGTGAATCAGATTATAGGTCATTCCACCTGATAAAAACCTCCAAGATTTACTTTTGCACTTGGATAAAATCCAAACTACATATTATTACATGGTATGTGAAGTTTCCCTTGCTTATCTTCCCAGCTTCATCCTGCACTGCTTGCCTCATCACTTACAATGCTAACTCAACTTACATTGCCTCTCCTCTTAGTTCCTTCCCATCGATTTTTACCCCTTCAATGTCTATTTATTTGACTCTTCTGGAATTTCTATTCCCATCTTTTTGCATGGCTGGCTTTGTTTCATCCAAAGTAGTTCCCTCCTATTATATTATCTAAGTAGCCTCCTTCATAGCATTTAAAACAGGCTTTAATTACTTGTTTACATTTTACTTTTTGACTCCCCTACTGTAATGTTAGCTCCCTGAGAACAGGGAGAGATGTCTCTTTCCTAGCATAGAATATTGCCTAGTGTACTGTAGATGCTCAATTAATACTTGAGTAGATTAAAGCAAGGATAGAAATAAGGAACATAAGCTCAATAGCAGTAGTTTAGGCTATGTAGAAATTAAAAACTTCTGCATGTCAGACTCCATAAGATATTCCATAAACCTGGGGAAAAATAAAATGATGATACATCGTATATTGGTGTTAATAACTTATAAAACTTCTGGACAAAACTAAGACCTCAATATAAAAAATGGGCAAAAGACATGAACCAGTAATTAATGAAAGAAATAGGTATGACTAACATACATGAGAAAAACTATTAATTTTTCCCATTATCTAAAACATGCAAATTAAAGCATGTCATTTTTGCCTCAGATTTTCAAAGATTAAGAAAACCATATTATTAAGGTTGGGATAAGAGGATTCACATGTAGCTAGAAGGAATATTAATTTAACAGTCTTTCTGGAAAGCACTATTGCAGAGTTTCACTGACTTTCTTCCTTTATGGCCACTTACTGTCTCAGCACTTTTTGCGTGGCACTCCTAGGCCAAAAGAAATACCTAATGGTTCAGTTTATGAAGTAGTTAGATCCAAACAAGAGTAGTTTTCCTGTTGTGTTTGACCAATGTCACTATGTTTCCTTCAAAAATTTTAAATATTCTGTAGTGTCTGTTGGAGTTTGGCGTGGTACCCCAGTGCACTGAGGTGCGCAGTTTGAAAACTGTGGTGATATGGAAGCATGGTCAAGAAACTTATTTAAGAAATGCCATGATTTAGTAATTCTTCTTCTAGGAATCTATCCTAAGAAAACAGTTAGATAGGAACAAAGATTTATGTACACAATTCTTCCACTCAAATAACAACCATCAAATATTGGTATATTTACTTCAAGGAAGTTGGTGTTTTTATTTTAGGTTGTAAGTCCCTTTCAGACTGTAGCACCTGGCAAGCCCATCTAAGAACTGACTCTGCAGGAGTCGCAGACCATCATTTCTGTAACTGCACAGTGAAAGCTGTCTTCGTTTTAAAATTCCAGTCTCTAGTTTGAATGCTTAGCACTTGAACCTGATTGAATGAAATTCTCCTGCATTATTTTTGGGATAAAAAGTTGAAGCAGTTTTTGCTTTTCCTCCAGTTGGTAAGGATTCGCTTCTGAAATTAAGTTGCTGCTAGTTAATAAGCAGGAGACATTATTAAGCAGAGAACACCCGTGTTTAGTCCTGGCCCACTTTTTGTTGGCTCTGTGGCCTTGAGCTGGTTTTTAAGCTTTTTGAATTTCTTTTCTGCTGATATGCCCACTTCAGGTTGATGGCTGTGCTTCTCAAGTGATATTTTACTTGTGAGGCTGCTTTGTAATGTTACGTATACATGGATATTACTATTTTTTCAATCTAGCTAAAAATCTAGAGACTTCTTTTTCACTTCATATTCCGTATGTTATTTTCTCAGTAAGCTATATTGTGTTTCATCATTTTTATTTTACTGATAGGGAACTTGACACCAGGGGAGAACTTGCACAAGTTTCTATTGTCAGGTCAGGAAAGAAGTGGTACAGGAGCTCTTAGTGTTTTAACATTATAGTCTTTTGCATGGTAATAATGAGCTTAATAGCTCCTTCCACATGTCAAATGCCAAGCTAAGCACTTTTCACACTGTTTCATTTAACTCACACAACAAAGCTGCTATTTAGGTGCTGTTGTCATGCCCTTTGTAGATAAGGAGGCCAGAGCTCAGAGAGGTTAAGTAATTTGTCCAAGCTCACCTTGCATTTAATGGCAGAGCCTAGATTTTAACCCAGGCATTCTGATGCTACAGCCCAGGATCTATTCACTACTTTGTTACACTGTCTTATTTTGCCATTATATGGCCTTCTGTTTCATGAAGATATAATAAATCTTTTAAATCTTTTAAAAGTTCTGAACTGAATGTTTTTATTGTTAGTAATACAGTAAAGCCTTTTATTCATATGGTCTCAAATTCACATTTAAGAACATAGACTAAAGCCAGAAGCATAGGTTGAAGCAGAATTCCCAGATCTGTCAATTCAGATAAATTATTCTATCGTTTTCTAAAATACACAAGGAGTCTTTATTTTTTCTTAGATATCTAAAAATATGGGTGTTACTATAATCATTAAACTATCATTGCTGGATAAAAGTTGCCTTTGTTGTCCAGAGTTATTAACTCAATTGTATTCAGTCTCAGCAATGATCTTTTTAAAAAAGAAATACAATGTGACATGGTAAAGGTTGGTTCTCTCTTTCCCTCTCTCCTTTCCAGGCATTCTTTAGTGGCAGACTGAAGGCCAGAGGGAACATCATGTTGAGCCAGAAGCTTCAGATGATTCTTAAAGAATATGCCAAGCTCTGAAGGACATACTATGTTATTAATTACAATAGAAAAATTAAATACTCTCTTCAACTAAATATGCAAAAGTGATTTAGCAAAAATGGTCAAAATTAAGATACAGGGGAAATTGCCTAACATTTTCAGATTACAGATCACTTTTCAGATGTTCATTTTCTACTAATTTTTCATGTTATTACTTTTACAAGGAACTGTAAGCTGGCACATGATTATCCTTCTGTTCTTAGACCTATGTCTTCATAATAAAAAAAGTTTTGCTCAAGTCCAATTTTTTTAGAATTATGATGGCATTTATAAGTTGTAAGGAAAATGAAATGAGTAGAGGCCACTTTGATGCCTTTTACAGTTTGTTTTGTTATTTTCTCTTCTCTTTATTGATATCCCAATTTTAACATGAATTTTCATATATTTATTCATTTTCATACTTTGCTATGATAGATAGTGTTCTGTTTTAAGGCAAGATAAAGGTCTTTGTGTTTTCAAATAGTTTTCTTTCTTCTCCCTTCGCTTTTGCTGGAAATTCTTTACTTTCATAGAATGCTTGGAAGTCTACCAAATATATAACTCTTTTTTTAGAAATTTAACTGTAGTTGATTTACAATATTATGTTAGTTTCAGGTATACAGCTTCAGAGTCTTTCCCCTTACAGGTTATTACAAGATATAGTTCCCTGTGCTATACAGTAAATCCTTGTTGTTTATCTATTTTATATATAGTGGTATGTATATGTTAATCCTGTGCTCCTAATTTATCCCTCTCTCTCCCCTTTCCCCTTTGGTAACTGTAAGTTTGTTTTCTATGTCTGTGAGTCTGTTTCTGTTTTATAGGTAAGTTGATTTGTATTATTTTTTTAGATTCTACATATAAGTGATATTATATAATATTGTCTTTCTCTGTCTGACTTACTTCTCTTGGTATGATAATTGCTAGGTCCATCCATGTTGCTGCAAATGGCAATATTTCATTCCTTTTTATGACTCAGTAGTATTCCATTGTATATATATTCACATCTTCTTTGTCCATTGATCTGTCGATGGACATTTAGGTTGTTTCCATGTCTTGGCTATTGTGAATAGTGCTGCTATGAACATTGGGGTGCATGTATCTTTTCCAGTTAGAGTTTTCGTCTTTTCCGGATATATGCCCAGGAATGGGATTGCTGGATCATAGGGTAACTCTATTTTTAGTTTTATAAGGAACCTCCATACTGTTCTCCATAGTGGCTGCACCAATTTACATTCCAACCAACAGTGTACAAGGGTTCCCTTTTCTCCACATCCTCTCCAGCATTTATTATTTGTAGACTTTTTGATGATGGCCATTCTGACTGGTGTGAAGTGATACCTCATTGTGTTTTGATTTGCATTTCTCTAATAACTAGTGATGTTGAGCATCTTTTCATGTGCTTATTGGCCATCTGTATTTCTTCTTTGAAGAGCTGTCTATTTAGGTCTTCTGCCCATTTCTCGATTGGGTTGTTGTTTTTTTGTTGTTGAGTTGTATGAGCTGTTTGTATATTTTGGAAATTAAGCCCTTGTCGGTCACATCATTTGCAAATATTTTCTCACAGTCTGTAGGTTGTCTTTTCATTTTGTTTATGGTTTCCTTTGCTGTGCAAAAGCTTGTAAGTTTGATTAGGTCCCATTTGTTTATTTTTGCTTTTATCATAAGTGGAGTTTTTATCATAAATGGATGTTGAATTTTGTCAAGTGCTTTTCTGCGTCTATTGAGATGATCATATGATTTTTATCCATACATTTTGTTAATGTTTGGTGTGTGACATTGACTGATTTGCAGATGTTGAACCATCCTTGGATCCCTGGGATAAATGCCACTCGATCATGGTTATAATCCTTTTATGTATTGTTGAATTTGGTTTGCTGATATTTTGTTGAGGATTTTTGCATCTGTGTTCATCAGTGATATTGGCCTGTAATTTCCCTGTGCCATTCTTGTCTGGTTTTGGTATCAGGGTAATATTGGCCTTGTAGAATGAGTTTGGAAAAGTTTCCTCCTCTTCTAATTTTGGAAGAGTTTGAGAAGGATTGGTATTAATTCTTCTTTGAATGTTTGGTAGAATTCACTTGTGAAGCTGTCTGGTCCTGGACTTTTGTTTGTTGGGAGATTACTAATTCAGTCTCCTTACCAGTAATTAGTCTGTTCAGGTTTTCTATTTCTTCATTATTCAGTCTTGGGACATTGTGCATTTCTAGGAATTTATTCATTTCTTCTAGGTTATCTTATTTATTGGTGGTATTCATAGTAGTCTCTTATGATCCTTTTAATTTCTGTGATATCAATTGTAACATTTCCCCTTTCATTTCAGATTTTATTTGTTTGTGTTTTCTCTCTTTTTTTCTTGGTCAATCTAGGTAAAGGTTTGTCAATTTAGTTTGTCTTTTTAAAGAACCAGCTCTTAGTTTCATTGATCGTTTCTATAGTTTTTTTTTTTTTTTTTTTTTATAAGTTTTTTTTTTTTTTTTTTTAATATTTATTTATTTATTTATTTATGTTTAATTTATGGCTGTGTTGGGTCTTCGTTTCTGTGCGAGGGCTTTCTCTAGTTGTGGCAAGTGGGGGCCACTCTTCATCGCGGTGCGCGGGCCTCTCACTATCGCGGCCTCTCTTGTTGCGGAGCACAGGCTCCAGACACGCAGGCTCAGTAATTGTGGCTCACGGGCCCAGCTGCTTCGTGGCATGTGGGATCTTCCCAGACCAGGGCTCGAACCCGTGTCCCCTGCATTAGCAGGCAGATTCTCAACCACTGCGCCACCAGGGAAGCCCTATAGTTTTTTTAGTCTCTGTTTCCTTTATCTCTGCTCTAACATTTGCTATTTTCTCTCTTCTACTAACTTTGGGCTTCATTTGTCTTCTTTTTCTAGTTCCTCGAGGTGTGAAATTATGTTGTTTGAGACTTTTCTTGTTTCTTAAGATAGGCATTTATTTCTATGAATGCCCCTTTAAGAACTGCTTTTACTGCATCACATAAATTTAATTTAGGGTGATTCATTGTTACGCCAGTTGAATTTTAACAAACCAAATGGCAGTCTTTTTTTTTTTTTTTTTATGAAGTCCCTGATCCTAAACCTCAAAGACTACAACTATAACTACTTTGGTGCAGATTTTTTCAGATGTTTTTCTAGGTGAACACACACATACACACAAACATAATTTCTCTCTCTCTCTCTTTTTAAAATTTATTTATTTTTATTTATTTATTTTTTTATGGCTGTGTTGAGTCTTCGTTTCTGTGCGAGGGCTTTCTCTAGTTGTGGCAAGTGGGGGCCACTCTTCATCGTGGTGCGCGGGCCTTTCACTGTCGTGGCCTCTCTTGTTGCTGAGCACAGGCTCCAGACGCGCAGGCTCAGTAATTGTGGCTCACGGGCCCAGTTGCTCCGCGGCATGTGGGATCTTCCCAGACCAGGGCTCAGACCCGTGTCCCCTGCATTGGCAGGCAGATTCTTAACCACTGCGCCACCAGGGAAGCCCCCAAATGGCAGTCTTTTAATGTTTGTCTTTTATAATTGTGCTTGGAACAGCTTAGTGTCCTTCCAAATAGAAATAGCATAGTAAAGTTAATCAAATGCCACTACATATTAATGAATGAAATTGTTGAATATATACCCTAGATGCTTAAAGCATATTAAGAAAGTGACCTTTTAATTACCTTATTAACCCACCTCTGTCAATCTTAATGGTCAGAGAGCTACTGGTATCCAGACTTAGTAGCTTCTTATTAGTCCTCATGCTCCTTAACCTTTTTGTAATATTTAATATTACACCATGTTGTGTACCATCATGCTGAGTGCACCATCCTTTTTAATTCTTTATTTCCCTTTTATTCTTTGGTGAGAAATATTTTACCTTCTTAAATGAACCTATGAGTTAATCTCCCTGACTTCTGCTTGTCTCTTTGGTAATTTCCTCTGTCTACCTGTCTTTTCAGAATTTTTGATTGAGGTTTCAGCCCTCTCCACTTTTTGGTAGGTGTTTTCTTCCTGGGTGATTTCATTTACTGCCTTATCTTCAACCATCACCTGAGTATTCATAACTCTGAGTCTATTATCTTCAACTCTGATCTTGCCATAATTCCATAGTTCCACCCACAGTGCGAAATGGTTACTAGACTGTTGTCATATATAGTTGACCCTTGAACAATGTGGGTTTGAACTGCATGGCTCTACCTATACTTGGGCTTTTTTTCAATAAATGCATACTACAGTACTATACCATTTGTATAGTTGGTTAAATCCACAGATATGGAAATACAGATATGGAGGGCTGAGGGCCGACTGTAAAGTTATATACGAGTTTTCAAATGCATGCAGGGTTGGTGCCCTTAACCCCCTTATTCCCATTGTTCAAGGGTCAAGTGTAGTTACTGCAGATACATGTTCAAAATAAACATGTGATCTTCCTCTCCACTCCTAAATGTGCATCTTTTCTTATTTTGTCTTAGTTAAGAACATCACCTTTTGCTGAGTTAAACTAAGAAACCAGAGTTATCCTTGACTTTTCTCTTCCTCACACCCCATATCCAGTCCTTCACCAACTCTTACCACTTCTATTTCCTGAATATTTAAGGATTTTACTCTATGCTACTCCTACCCAAGTACTTGTACCCTAGTACCTCACACTTGATAGCTCATTTTAGTGGCTTTCCGACTGCTTTCCAGTCTTTCATTACCACCCTCTTGCCACCCACTTCCCTGCAGCCTCCAGAGGTTCTGCAGCCTCCAGAGGTTAACACATCTGAACATGTGACTTCCCAACTTAGAAACCTGCGATGATTCCTACTTGGTCATCTTACTGTCAGACTGTTCAGCATGGTTCAAGTTTGCATCATTTGGGATTCTTTCAGTGGCAAGTAATAAAACCAATTCAAATTGGCATAAAACTTTTTCATATAACGGAAAAAAGTCTAGATGGGTAGGACTGGCTTTGAAGGGAAATCATTGAATGAGTCAGTGTTGTCCAGGCCATCTCTCTGCCCGCTTTATCCACAGGCTCCATGTGGTAACCACCCTGGCAGCTCCAAGTTATTCTCATTGTGGTCACAAGATGGCAGCCAAGAGGTACAGCCTCATAGTCGCATCTCAAATCAAGCAGCAGAAGAGAGACCACTGGGTTCTCCCAAAAGCCCCAGTGAAGACCTTATCTGGTCTCAGTAGCTGTTATTGATTATAAGCCAATCCCTGAACTCATCACTGTAGCTAGAGATTGTGGGTATGCTGATTGGCCTGCATCTATACATGTAGCAAAGGATAGTGTGTTGGGGAGCCCCAAGACTTTCCCCAGATTTGGTGATTTGTCAGGAGGACCACAGAACTCACCATATAGTCATACTTATGACTTATGAATTTGATTTATTATATCAAAATATACAAAGCAAAATCAGAAAAGGGGAAAGCGTGCATGAATAAGTCCAGAGGAAATCAGGTAAAAGCTTCCAAGAGTTCTTTCCCTGTGGAGTCATCCAGGACATGCTTAATTTTCCCAGCATCAAATCATGACGGCATGTGAAATGTCTACCAAGACTCAGCGTCTGAGGTTTTCATCAGGAGACTAGTCACGTAGGCGTCTTCTGCCAGAGTGCATACCAAAATTCCAGACTTCTAAAAGGAAAGCGGGTATTTAGCATCAACCACATTGTTTGTGCAGTTTGTGCACAGGGAACCACTCTTCTCAGTGAGGGAACGTTGGGAAACTTCTCAAAATTTTAAGTTCCCAGATGTCAGCGAAGGGCCAGCCTTGCAGGCGAACCTTTCTAAGGACAGCAGCCTCAGGCCTGACACGGTAACTCTTCTGCACTGATAGGATCAGCCCCAGCCAGACCACAAGGCCTGAGGGTGAATCAGCGATGACACCAGAGGAAGTTTAGAGCATGGGGTGCCACATCTCAGAAGTCTACCCTAAGGTTCCTTTGCCTTTTCACCTCGTCACCTGACAAACTCCTCTGTATCCTTAAGCCTCCCCAGCGTGGTCCCTGTGCGAAGCTATTCGTAACCCACGCTAGTAGAACAGCCTCTGTTTGCTGCTCGCAGGACTCTGTGTGTGTATTTTAAAGCAAACCATCTGAGAAAGCCGAATTGTATGTTGGAGAGAAATAGATTTGAATAATAATCTATTTAATAAGAATACTACCCCAACATTAACTTTATCCTTGAAGTCAATGACTATTGCAGCAAAACTAAACGATAATCCAATGCCGTGGAGAAATTCTGAAGTTGAGAAACCTCAAAAGCTGAAAGTTAAGGAAGGTGATTTTCTGAAGAGCAGAAGGTTTTAGGTCAGTGTGGACTAAGCTATTTAAGGGGGGAGAGGAAAGACAATAACCCATTCAAAAACCCATAAGTAGGCAAAATAGAAAAACTGCAAGTGTCCACTAAAAATCTAGATTTATATTACATGTGTCTGCAGTATATTGGCTGAAGTTGCCTGGTAAGTGACATCTAGCTATCAGGGTTATCGTAGCTTAAAAAATAAAAAGATATCTGAGGAGGTGAAATGTTGAGGCACTAAAATTCAAAATTTGCTCATGGGACAGCTGTTGATGGCCTCATGGAGAATCCGTCTTTTAGACAGTTCGGTTGCATAACTTTTGAGTCCACAGCTGATAAGAGTCAGAAAACAGAAGTAGAAAGCGCCGTGAGTTGGGGCAGTGTTGGCCAGGGGAAGTTTTTGAAGGCAGCATGGAAGAAGACATAAAATTATGTCTAAAAAGTATCACTTCAAGTGAGTTTTATGTGAAGGGAGATTGAACAGCTCTGTCTTCCTTAGTCTCTTTTGAAGTTACAAGCATGTCAGTAAAGAACAACGATGGGTTAAATCAGCTGTCAGCAAACATTTTCTGTAAAGGGCTAGAGAGTAGTATTCTAGGCTTTGTAGGCCACATATGGTCTCTGTAGCATCTTCTTTTTTAAAAAACAGCTTTGTAAAAAAAGGTAAAAACCTGTCCAAAAACAGGCCAGGGTTGCGGGGGGCGGGGGGAGCGGTGGATATGGCCTTCAGGCATAGGTGCTGAGAGTGCCAGTTTAGAAAACAAAATATTGAACCGTCACCTTTATTTGCTTTGAACAATTATGAAAATATGAATTCATATGAATTATGGAAGTGTGAAAGGCCCTCTCCCACTCCCGCACCCAGGCAGGTAAAACCACACGGCACACGCACTGGCTGTGCCCCCACCAGCCACACGCTGCACTCCCTGTGTCGGCGAGTGGCACCAGCATCTACCCAGTTTTCCAAACCAGCAACTCCAGTATCCCCTTGATCTTCCCTTTTCATCTCCATCAACATTCACGAACCACTACCCTCTATTTAAACATTACTGTTTTAGACATTTCAATTCTTCTGAACTGTTTTCTTAGACAAAGCTTTTAGGGGTAGGATTATTGGGTCAAAGGGTAAGAGCAGCTTGTGACAGTCCTATACAGCCAAGAGGTTTCATTTGTGCTTATCCCACTTTGGGAGGTGAGGAAAGGAGGGCAAACATGTCAGCATGTTTATGAATGGCGAGTTCTGTCATAAAAAACAAAAGTCTTATACAAAAAGCCTTATACAAGTCAATGCCTGTGGACTGCAACAGTCCCTTAGTTCCTAATGTGACTAAATCTTGTATCACCAAGCAAGAGAAAGCAATTGAAGCAATATGACTTAGACCTCTGATTCAAATGAGGTGTCTGTGGAAGTAAAGTGGGCAGGAAGTGCGTACTGCTGTGTGCAGATGCTGGGCCAGGAGGAGCAGGGCCCTGCATCTGATTAGGAACCCGTCATCATCAGAAGATACAGTCCTGTTCACAGACTGTATCATAAGAAGGTGGGTAGTACTGTGTGTTTCAGCGATCTGACTCTTTTGCCTTTTTGAATAATCAACTGAAGTTGGGGTTCCGTGGCAACCAAGCCTCAGTCCAGAGTGAGCCATCACTTTGGCCCATGTCCCAAGGGAGGACACCTGGGCAGTAAGAGTATTTCACCTTAGATTTCAGATTGGGAGATTAGAGAGAGGGGCTTTTGGTACCACTACCTTCTGGCCCACTGTCCCCTATAAAAATAGACCTGTCTTCTTTTTCCTCTGCCCAGTAAAGGGTACTCAAGTTTATTGGCCTGTGGAGGTGAGTTAGGACAGATTGGAATAAACCATTTCCCCTCACTCTTCACCTTTCAGCCTAATGTGTGAGCTATTCCAGATATATGGTTTTTGCTACATGTAACCATACTGATTCCCAAATAACAATTTTCAAGCCCACCAATGGATAGTCAGTTAATGACTGTTTATTGAACTCCTAATGTGCACTGGGCATTAAAGATTTAGATGGGAATAAGGAAGAGAGAATATCTGATCTTAAGCAGCTCATTGCATGAGTGAATCCAATTTTACCGTTACTTCTTAATGATTATTATCATTAAAAGGAATTCTTATTCTTTAGCAGATGTTCAGTGGTTTCTCTGGTTTGATTTAAATTGCATTTTAAAATTAATTAGAGAATGAACATTTTTCCATGAGTTGTTTAAGGAGTATGTATTTCTCCACGTGTGAATTGTCAGTTTCTATTCTTTAGAGTTGACAATTGAAAACAAAAAAATTCATTTGACAGATGGCAGTGAAACTCCGAGAAGTTGATGAGTTGCCCCAGGTCATGCTGGGAGAGGTGTAAGAGTCACACCAAGAAACAAACTCACCATCTCCTAGTTTGTGTTTGTTCTACTATGCATTCCAAGCAGTATCTTTAAACATATCTTTCCATCCCTATCTTTTAAGGTAATATGATTTGTCTTAAAATAGACTCCTTAATTAAGGAGATTGGGGATCCGAGAAGTGCTGTGTCTATAAAGCTAGCAGTACTTTTGCTCTGTAACTTTGGAATTATAGAAAATTATCTAACTAAAGGTGAAATAGGAGAAGGCTGGGTATTGTATAATTAATTGGACCAGAGAGGCCAATCTTTGGCATTTTTTATTTCTAATTCTTGCAGAGTTGAAAATATGCTTCTCACTTGTACTTGTACCTTATACCTTCTTTCTTTATGTATTGAAGTTTCATTCCCTAAGTGCCTTTTTACAAAACCTTAGGGACTCATCTCTTCTGGACCTCCACCCCTCCTCCAATATCCAAACCAATATTCTTTGTATTTTTCTGATAAAATCTTGTAGTTGACAAAGTCAACTTCTTTCTTGAATTAATTAGGCTTATAACTATAACTATTATAAAAGAATAATGCTTAGAGGCCTAAGACATGGTCTATTAACTCCAATTTCCATACAGTAGCTCATCTTTATCTTCTTTGTATATCTTAAAAGTAAAATTATTACTATTGTAAACATATTGAATTGCTGTAGAACTATGACTTTATCACACAGCCATTTAAAAAAAAAATCCCAAGTTACAAATCTCCAAAATTAAGTTAATTAAAGTGTTTAGTTGATTTTCATTTCATAAATTCAGTGAAAATTAGCTTAATTGCTTATTCAATAATAAGACTACAACAGAAAATATTGACATTTCATATTCTTTGTAAAGGCATTGAATTTTGTAAATTGTGTTCACTTTAACTCACCTGAAAATCAGTTCGAGACATAGGAAAGCAAATGAAAACTTCAGAAGTTTTAAAAAATTTACTGTGTTGAAGTATAGTTGATTTACAGTGTTGTGTTAATTTCTGCTGTATAGCAAAGTGATTCAGTTATTCATATATATACGTTCTTTTTCATATTCTTTCCCATTATGGTTTATCACAGGGTACTGAATATCGTTCCCTGTGCTATACAGTAGGACCTTGTTGTTTATCCATCCCGTATATACTAGCTTGCATCTACTAATCTCAAACTCCCAATCCATCCCTCCCCGCCCCACCTTCCCCTTGGCTACCACAAGTCTGTTCTCTATGAAAAACTTCAGAAATTATGATAATCAAATGGGTCTGCTTTCATACTCAATTTCACTTCTATATCTCAAAGATTGAGTTTCATCATGATATTTTATTCTAAGGAGAACGTTAGAAAGTTATCTGATATAATAATGCATTGATTGGTGTAGTTGAAATAAAGGATTATCTATTGCTAAAATGGATTAACTAACATCACAACTCAGGAACATATGCAGGCAACTAGTAATAGCTCCCTAGTTTTATGAGCCCCCTTACATACTTAGGCTTAATTTTATTCGCTTTCTGACTTGAAACAGCCAATGATAAGGAAGGGAATAGTTGCCCTTGGCTGAAAACTCAAGTCCTTTTGCTGCTGGTAACTTGCATGAAAACTGGGCAAGCATTCTCTAGGCTGGTTTCCTAGTTGTTAAGAGCTTGAACTAGGTCATCACCAGAAGGTCTTCTGGTTTCAAGATTTTAGGAGTCTATAAACATTAAAGTTCCAATCTTCCTTTGAAACCAATTATTTCACTTTATCAAGTAGGAATAATACTGTATATAGATGTCCAATGAAAACCAGTGATGAAAAAAGAGAATTGGCATAGTCAAGATGTCAGCAGTCTTGGTGGAAAGAAGGTGGCGGGGGCCTGGGTTTTTCAGCCTCTTTGGTCACCTTTCATTTAATATTTGATTCAAAGAGTCTCCGTCCTGCTTACAGTGCGAACTCCCATGTCCCTACCAACATGTCCAAGTATTCTTGGGGAGGGGAGCAGTGGTTAATAGTTTTTCTAGTCATCTTTTGATATAATTTTCTGACTTCATTGAATTAGCAGTCTCTCATCTCTCCTTATTCAGTTATTCCCTTCTTTTATCATTGCATTGGATCTAAATGCAGAACAGCATTCATTTTTGCTCATATTTTATCCCAAACCATTTACACAAGGTAGTTATGTGTACTAGACCAGGAATGAAGCATTAGGATTAACACAGAGGGTTTACCTCACAGCTTAGCCCAGTAGGCTACTTGTGGAATATACTAGATGCTCTGGTTCTTAGTAGTGCCTTTGCCACTCCCACTGTTGAAAAGCCCCAAATAGGCTGACTCCTCTCACGTCTGCCTTCCTTACCTCCCACGTCTCCATGCTTAATAAAGCCAATATACCTAACAGTTTAGCTCTGTTTCTCAACCAGGCCATTGGAGCTCTTTTCACAGCTAGGGAGGATTTCAGTGTATATGCCTAAACAAAGATAATTCTTTCTCTAAAAGGAATTCTGCCTCTCCCTTACAAATATTTTTTTCCTTTGGGGCAAAGTAGGATGGCAAGTTAGGGAGAAGTGAGTAGGGAAACTTGGAGGCAGCTTGGGAAGAGGATGCTGGGACAGGGAACTAGCATCCCTGAGTTGCCCACCAGCTGCAGGACCCAGTGCCAAGGGTTTTACAAGTATTATCCCAGCTAATCATCACGACAAGCCTACGAAGTAGATAATATCATCATCCCTATTATAAAGACAAGGAGACAGGTTTGGGGAGGTTCAATAACTTGTTCAACAGCATATAGCTAAGTGGCAGATCTGGGATTTGGATACAGGCAATCTTTGTAAATCACTATGAAACACTGCTGCCTTATCCATTATGCCGGCACCCCACGTACATGATTGCATTCTATTCCAGTGAGTTATGTGCAATTTTCATCATTTTTTCCAAAGAGAAAACTTTCCCAAAGTCACAGAGTTAGGATGTAGTGGCGCCAGCAATCAAGCCCAGCTCACGTCACTAATCTCCTAAGTCTGTGTGGCATGTTGCCTTGATGGGCTTTCCATTTAAAATATTGATATACCTATACTTTTCCTTGGGTTTAACAAGCAGAATTTATAATGATCCCATTAAAAATTTGCCAGGTTTTATAGTAAACATCACAGAGTTGATGCCTAAGGACATTTATTTTCAAAGTTTACAGTGTGAGCAATAGAAAGAATAGGAGAAAGTGCATCAAAGAAGATTAAAGAAAACACTTTCAGATAGTAAAAATACCATTGGGCAAGAAATACACATACTTAGGATTGTGAGGTATGGGTATTGTTCTAATTTTGGAATTCCAAACCCATGGATTCTGGTAAGAAACATTTTACCGGGTACTTCAACTTGTCAAAAATAAACGGACTGGCAAGTATGAAAACATGCATTGTCATTTATGTTAAACATTGCAGTGAAAATACTGAATTTTCATTGTCTTTTAAAATTACTGTGCCCACAGAAACATTTTACACATAAAAATTATGGAAATGGTAATAAGGATGTTGAGTCTGTTTTTAAAAATGAGCTTAATAGAGAAATTAAGAATTTAAAATCAATAAAATGAAACATCAGTCAATATCCATCCCACTGGATGCTTGAATTCCTTTTTTGATGTACCTGGCAGGTGTTTGTGCCGCCTTTTCTTGGTTACCTCTAGTGATAGAGAACTCTGTTTTTCCGAAGGCAGGGAGGGACTTTCGTAGGAAAACAGGCTGTGCTAAGTGTTACATAATTGAGTGTAATGATGAAATATGTTTTCTGGTATAATCTGTTGATTTTTTGTTTTTGCTTAATGCAGCAGGAGAGATTAAATTCCTCCTGTAGAGTTGGTTCAAATTGTTTTCAACAAACTTATGGTTACTGAACGGGAAAGGGGGGTGGGGGAGAGGGATAAATTAGGAGGTTGGGATTAACATATACACCCCACTATATATAAAATAGATAACCAACAAGGACCTACTGTATAGCACAGGGAACTATACTCAATATTTTGTAATAACCTATAAGGGAAAAGAATCTGAAAAAAATAGATATATATGTATGTATAACTGAATCACTGTGCTGTACACCTGAAACCAATACAACATTGTAAATCAACTATATTTCAATTGAAAAAAAAGATACATTGTACAACACAGAGAATATAGCCAGTATTTTGTAGTAACTGTAAATAGAAAATAACCTTTAAAAATTGTATAAAAGTAAAAGAATTAAAAATTTTTTTCAAAAGAACTAATAAAAATAAATAAATACATAAATATATAAAATCAAGCCACACCCCCCCCCCCAAAAAAAACCCCACAAACAAATCCTTTTCAAAAGGGAAGGAATATGAACTAAGGGGAACAATGTTAGCCTTGGAGTCAGGAGGCCAATCCCAACTTCACACAGTGGTGGGTCTGAGAGCCAGTCCTGTGATTCCTGAGCATCCCTCCTCTTGGCTGTTTTCTTGGTGCATCTCTTGGGGTTGTTTTAAGAGTTAGATGAAAATGAATGTGAAATATGTTTTTTTAATAGATCTTTATTGGAGTATAATTGCTTCACAATACTGTGTTAGTTTCTTTTGCACACCAAAGTGAATCAGCCATATGCATACACATGTCCCCATATCCCCTCCCTCTTGAGCCTCCCTCCCACCCTCCCTATCCCACCCCTCTAGGTCATCGCAGAGCACCGAGCTGACCTCCCTGTGCTATGCTGCTGCTTCCCACTAGCTAACTGTGAAATATGTTTTAATAAGACCACTTTATAGTTCTGTGCTTTATGAGTCATTAAATTGGGAGAGACAATGCTCTAAATGTAGTCAGATGAGTGTAGAGTTCAGTGATGCAGGAGCTTTGCTTACTTATACAGGGGTTGTCAGGCCCTGGAGCACTTGCAGGCAAGAGTTTGTCTGTGTGGGGGTGTGGGGTGGGTCCTGGTTGTCAAAGTTCTGATGCCAGGAGAGGGAGCATGTGTTCCAGTCTACCTGCAGACGGGTTGGATCTTTCTTTTGGGTAGGAGATGCTCCCAGCTTCCCTTCCCTGAAGCTCTCTGTCCCAGATTCATTCCATCAGCCCCTGGGGACCCCCTACAACATATTGACTGGTTCCCTTGCGGGCTGAGGTCCTGATCTGATTTCAGCAGGTTGATCATGGCTACAGGACCCCACCCAGCTCTGTTCACTTTTCCTAGGGTGAGACTTTACTCCTCATCTGATGGTGAAGGGCCTGCCCTTATGGGGCAGATTTCTGGGACTCACCCATTACCCATCTGCTTTCTATCATTGCTGGCTTAGTTGTCTCAACCGTATCTTCTATGTTTCGGATTGGATTCACCTAATACCAAACCATTTCCCAAACATGCCTCTGTTTTCTAAACTTCTGAGACAGTATGTCTTAGACCTGTGGTTTTCAAAATATGGTCTCTGCAGGCTCTTCAATAAGTGGTGCTGGGAAAACTGGACAGCTACATGTGAAGGAATGAAATTAGAACACTCCCTAACACTGTACACAAAAATAAACTCAAAATGGATAAAAGACCTAAATGTAAAACTGGATACTATAAAACTCTTAGAGGAAAACAAGAAGAACACTCTTTGACATAAATCACAGCAAGATGTTTTTGACCCACCTCCTAGAGTAATGGAAATAAAAACAAAAATAAACAAATGTGACCTAATGAAACTTAAAAGCTTTTGCATAGCAAAGGAAACCATAAACAAGACAAAAAGACAGCCCTCAGAATAGGAGAAAATATTTGCTAACTAAGCAAGGGATTAATCTCCAAAATATACAAACAGCTCATGCAGCTCAATATCAAAAAAACAAACAACCCAATCCAAAAATGGGCAGAAGACCTAAATAGACATTTCTCCAAAGAAGACATACAGATTGCCAACAAATGCATGGAAAGATGCTCAGCATCACTAATTATTAGAGAAATGCAAATCAAAACTACAATGAGGTATCACCTCACACCAGTTAGAATGAGCATCATCAGAAAATCTACAAACAACAAATGCTGGAGAGGGTGTGGAGAAAAGGGAACCCTCTTGCACTGTCGGTGGGAATGTAAATTGATACAACCACTATGGAGAACAGTATGGAGCTTCCTCAAAAAACTAAAAATAGAATTACCATATGACCCAGCAACCCCACTACTGGGCATGCAGCCTGAGAAAACCATAATTCAAAAAGAGTCATGTACCACAATGTTCATTGAAGCTCTATTTACAATAGCCAGGTCATGGAAGCAACCTAAATGCCCATAGACAGACGAATGGATAAAGAAGATGTGGTATATATATACAATGGAATATTACTCAGCCATAAAAAGGAACAAAATTGGGTCATTTGTAGAGATGTGGATGGACCTAGAGACTGTCATACAGAGCGAAGTAAGTCAGAAAGAGAAAAACAAATATCGTATATTAACGCATATATGTGGAATCTAGAAAAATGGTACAGATGAACTGGTTTGCAAGGCAGAAATAAAGACACAGATGTAGAGAACAAATGTAGGGACACCAAGGGGGGAAAGAGGGGTGGTGGGATGAATTGGGAGATTGGGATTGACATATATACACAAATATGTATAAAATAGGTAACTAATGAGAACCTGCTGTATAGCACAGGGAACTCCACTTCGCTGTACAGTAGAAACTAACACAACATTGTAAAACAACTGTACCCCAATTAAAAACAAACAAAAAACAAACAAAAAAACAAAGTAAAAAAAATGAAAACAAAATATGGTCTCTGGACCAGCAGTATTCGTGTCTCCTGGGAATTTGTTAGAGAGGCAAGTTTTGGGGCCCAACTTCAGACCTACTGTATCAGAAGCTCTTAGGATAAGGTCTCGCAATCTCCCTCCAGGGGATTCTGGTGCACTATACTGTTTACGCACCCCGTCCTGGACTGTCTGGTTGCCCTCCGTGAAGGCAGATTAGGCCACTTCATCTCCCCCTCCTCCCTGTACTAGTCCGAGAGTAGAATTTCTGCCTGGGGTCAGGTTTCACTCTATCTCTACCATCCTGTTGCTCAAATCCATCAAAAGGATCATGATTATTTCTACATATAAATAGTCCAGGTTAAGTAAGATTACCATGGGAGCATAACGAGCCACATATTCTGGTGCTGTGATTTACAGACATCCATCCTGACCTGAACTAACTGGGTACTAATTCTGCAATGGCAGACAACATGCAATTCTTTAAAAAACAAAAGAAATGCCACAGGAGGGAGTGGTGGGGATGGTGGAGGAGCTCAAGGGTTTGAAGTCCGCTAGGATATTACCCTATATCACACTCAGGATAACTTCCCTGTACTTCCTTTTTCTCTCCTCTTATTTTTTCCTTCTGTTCTAGTTCTGATTTTCTTTCTTACAGGAACAGATGAGTAGTTTGACAATGCTACTGGCTAATGAAAAGAAGAGAGCATTACCTTATTTATAGACTTTGGGCATTACTACCTAGCGGCTTAAATGTGAAAGCTGAGGTATGTCTTCATGATTGCTACTTAATTTTCTCAGGAATAACTAAGTAGGAGCTACAACATCTTTGTTTAGCAGCTATGGTTTTCATTAAATTTAATTAAGTCTCCCAGAAGCTTTAAATTTAGGGTAACTTCAAAATTCTGGTGGCTTCTGCTAAGTATAATTATATTCGCTTTACAGCTGCCATGGTTTGGGAAAGCTGGCCTGTCAGACTTAAAAATCTTTAACAAGTTCACCAGTACTTTGGTTTCAGAGAGTCCATTTCCAAGCTCAGCCCTCCCTTCCCTCTCTCCTTTCCTCCCTCCCTCACTCCCTCTTTCTTTCTTCCCCTTTTGCAGAAGGCTGTGGCTAATGTGAACTTAGCAAAAGCTGCCCAGTTATGCTTACAACCTCACTAATGAGTTGAGGTCAACATTTCTGAGGTTACTTTTGCCAGAAGGATTCTAAGACAGTCTTGGTTGACCACTGGGGTAAGTTGGGGTCCCTGAGTTCACTAGATTCTGTGTCCAAAGAACCAAGTGGACACAAGGCCTGGAGAGGATGAGAACAAGGGTCTGAGGCTGCCTTAATGGCAAACACTCACTGCCAGATTGGAAGGAGACTTAAGTGCCTGGAGCTCCCCCTCACCTTCTGTTTAATCCTTTTTCCTTTGAAATAAGTACATCCTTTTTAAATCTAGATTTAGAAGGGACTGTGCAAATTTGCTCTGAAGGTAGTGCAGTAACATTGCAGAAAGCCTTTTGATGTAACCATCAGTGTTTTCCAAATGACAAACTGTGTCATGAGAAGGAATTTGCTCCAGGTCGGTTTTCTGAACCCTCACCTGTGCAGTCCTGCAAACTGAGGTGGGCATAGGGAGGAGGAGGAGGAGGAAGAGGAGTTATTAAACAGCTACAGTGTGCAAAACTGGTCCTCCAGGCTCCAAGATTTTCATACCTCTTCCTCAGAGGTCCCAGAACAATTGCATTTTTGTACTTGTGCTGTAGTTTCATATCAGCATTTTTCTCGCCTAGCTAAGAGTATAATGTATTATTGCAAAGGTAATGAGAGAAGGTTGTCAGGAGTTTGATGAAGTTCAAAATTTTTTTTGTACTCTTGATATGATATCTACATTGCTACACTTCCCTGGGTCTGAACACAGATTATCCAGGTCAATTCTATTTCTTTCAAAGTAAACAATTTTCAAGTTGCAAGCAGATGCCTGTACCACTTGTGTACATTCTATTTGATTCCAGCTGTAATCCTGGGCACATTTAATGACATGCATAATTGTTATGATGATCTGTTGTCACTGGGGATAAATATCAAGCAGTTGAATAATTTGCCTTAATTAGTACTGTTCTAATACAGCTAAACAAACCAAATGTTTTTAAGTTTTGTTTCCCTTTGATAGTTGTTCAGTATCTATAATCATATTACTATAATCATTTTTTCTATATTATTAGTTTTCCTGCTATCCATACAAAATAGAAATATTTCTCTCCAGTTCAGGATTGAATATGGACTGGATGTTAGATGATATCAAGGAATTTTATTAAGGGTAGCAGTGGTGTTGTGCTTATGTAAGAAAATGTTCTTACGTTATAGAAATGCACACTGAATCATGTAGGACTGAAGTGATATGCTAGTTGATTATACTATTCTTTTGTACATATTTGAACATTTTCATGATAAAAAACTCATGGATTGGAAGAATTAATATTGTTAAAATGACCATACCATCCAAGGTAATCTACAGATTTGATGAAATCCCTATTAAAACACCACTGGCATTTTTCACATGACTGGAATAAATAATTCTAAATTTTGTATAGAAACACAAAAGACCCTGAATAGCCAAAACAATCTTAAGAAAAAAAGAACAAAACAAGAGGTATCATCATACTCCCTGAGTTCAAGCTAAACTACAAAGCTTTAGTCATCAAAACAGTATTGCGCTGGCACAAACACAGGGACATAGATGAATGGAACAGAATAGAGAGCCCAGAAATGAACTCACACTTACATGGGCAATTAATCTATGACAAAGGAGGCAAGAAGATAGAATGGGAAAAAAGACAGCCTCTTCAATAAATGGTGTTGGGAAAACTGGACTACTTTCTCACACCTTATACAAAAATAAACTCAAAATGGATTAAAAACTTAAATATAAGACCTGAAACCATAAAACTCCTAGAAGAAAACATAGGTAGTATGTTCTTTGACATTGGTCTTAGCACTATTTCTTTGGATATGTCTCCTCAGGCCAGGGAAACAAAAGCAGAAATAAACAAATGGGACTACATCAAACTAAAAAGCTTTTGTACAGTGAAGGAAACTATCAACAAAATGAAAAGACTGCCTATTGAATGGGAGAAGATATTTGCAAATGATATATCCAATAAGGGGTTAATATCCAAAATATACAAAGAATTCATACAATTCAATATCAAAAAAACAAACCACCCAATGAAAAAAGGGGCAGAGGACCTGAATAGAAATTTTTCCAAAGAAGACAAATAGATGGCCAACAGACACATGAAAAGATGCTCAACATCACTAATCACCAAGGAAATGTAAATCAAAGCCACAGTGAGATACCACCACCTCACACCTGCCAGAATGGCTATCAAAAAAACAACAAATAAAAACTGTTGGCGAGGATGTGGAGAAGAGTGAATCCTTGTGCACTGTTGGTGGGGATGGAAATTGGTGCAGCCACTATGGAAAAGAGTATGGAGTTTCCTCAGAAAAATAAAAAGAAAAATAATGTATGATCCAGCAATTCTACTTCTGGGTAGTTATTCAGAGAAAATGAAAAATTAGTTCAAAAAGATGTATGTACTTCACTGTTCATTGTAGCATTATATACAATAGCCAGGTTATGGAAGCAACCTAAGTGCCCATGAATAGATGAATGGATAAAGAATATGTGGTGTTTATACACACACACACACACACACACACAATGGAATATTACTCAGCCATAAAAAAGAATGAAATCTTGCTATTTGTGACAACATGGATGGACCTAGAGGGTATTATGCTAAGTGAAAAAAGTCAGACAGAGAAAGACAAATACTGTATGATTTCCCTTTATGTGAAACCTAAAAAACAAGACAAATGAACCAACATAGCAAACCAGGAACAGAATCATAGATACAGAGAACAAATGGGTGGTTGCCAGAGGGGAGGGAAGAAGGGGGATGAGAGAAATAGGTGAAGGAGATTAAGAAGTATGAACTTCCAGTTACAAAATAAATGAGTCACAAGTATGAAATGTTCAGTGTGGGGAATATAGTCAATAATAATGTAATATCTTTGTATGGTGACAGATGGCAACTAGACTTATTGTGGTGATCATTTTGAATGTATAGAAATATTGAATCACTATGTTGTGTAATGGGAACTAACATAGTGCTGTAGGTCAATAATACTTCAAAACCGAACAAACTCATAGAATAAGAGATCAGATTTGTGGTTACCAGAGGCAGGGGTGAGGAGAGGGGGCATCTGAAGGTGGTAACAAGGTACAAACTTCCAGTTATAAAATAAATAAGTACTAGGGATGTAATGCTCGACATGATACATATGATTAACACTGCTGTATGTTATATATGAAAGTTGTTAAAGTAAACCCTAAGAGTTCTCATCACAAGGAAAAACTTTTTTCTTTTATTTTGTATCTATATGAGGTGATGGTTGTCACTAAACTTATTGTGGTAATAATTTCATGATGTAGAAGAGGCAGATCTTTACGCTGTACACCTTAAATGTAGTTAGTGCTGTATGTCAATTATATCTCAATAACATTGGAAGGAAAAAAAAATTAGCCCCCTCATACACGTGCACGCCATAATGCAAAGCTACCGCATTTGATCCTCACACACAGAGTGATCCCGACCCCTTCTGCCCAGTTTGAAAAGATGAGCAAGGAAGCCTAGAAAATGCTAGGGTTACTCTGCAGTCCTTGCGACAACCAGAAACCCCCCCATGTGTCCAAATGAGCCTAGGAGGCTGGCATCTGAGTACTTGGTGCAGGGCTGGGTGGGGTCAAAGGGTGGGAAAGGAAAGGAAACCCTCTGCATTCAGGCTGAGACAGCACAAGATATTCGTGCTGGGGGGAGAAGGGCTCCAGTCCCTGAGGCTGTGTTTCTGGGGCACTTCTGTCCTGTGGCTCTTGCCTCCTACCCATCACATTCCCCTCCATTTCCAGAAAGTGGTTCTTAGGTGCTCCCTACAAACTCCATCTACTTGCTGATGGCTAAAATCCCCGTAAGGGGAGAAAGCATTTCAATCTCTAATCCATGATAAGATATATAAAAGTAAACACCTGGTTGAGATGAAGCATTGGCATTCATTTACCCTGAGGTCTCATCAGTCAACAAGTGTAAAGTGTGGAAATGAGAGCTTTTCCTAACGAGAGGGGAAGAAGGTGGTGAGGATGGTGCCTGGAAAGCGGAATAGGCCGCTCCTGACTCATTCTGGTCTGTGTGTGGACTGACAGAGGCCCTCCTTGCTTCTGTGGCCTCTGGCGCCTGACGTAGGGAAGACCCTGAGGGAAAGCCCTGAGGTGTGCTTTTGAAGCAAGAAGCCTTCCTGTTCTATTTGGCCAATGGAAATCAATTTCATTGCTCTACAGTATGAGGTTTTCCTTTTTCCAAATGTGACAGGGGAAGAGGCCTTAGAGGTTCAGAGACGGCAAGTGTAAATTAGGGAGCTAGAACCAGACAATGGCAAGCATGGCTGACACGTGTCCTCCATCTACTTAGGTGCTAGGATGGCGACATCATTTTGGCTATTTTAACCACTGAGTTTTCCTCTCTGACTCTGTTACGTGGAGACTGGGCTGCACAAGTGAAACAGGTGATCTCTGATACCTAATACAGTGTGTTTTTACCTTGTATTAACAAGGTGCTTTTAAATCCTTGCTCTTTACCATAAATTAATTGTAGTTGTTAATATGCTTTGGCATTGTCTTAAATCATTGTGTTAGCTGTGAGAAGATCATTCAGAAAGGGTTTTTTTTTTGTTTTTTTTTGTTTTGATAAAGATTACCCATGATTGCTCCCTGAACTATCTCACATACAGTTTTAGACATAAGGTAATCAGTACATGATTTTGCTCCATGACCAAAAAAACAGTGCTTTGTGCAAACCTGCTTTGTGCCAGGGACTCTAATAGAGCCTAAGCTATGTTTTAAGTGTCTTGTAAATGGCTTGGAGTGCAGAGGAATAAATTAAGATGACTCTAAGGGGATGTGAGTCCAGCCACATTCTCACCTTTCCTGCTCTTATGCTTTCTCTATTGCAGTCGTTAGTCTACTGAGGACGTGTTTTTACCTCTCAGAATTGTTCACGAGCTATTAAAGTGTTTGCAATAAGAGAGGCTAATACCAGATTGCCCCCTCCCTCTGAGTATGGAGAGGTTTTAAAATGAAGAGGGACTTACTGACTTGCTAGTAAATGTTGAACTCTTAAAAGTGCTTTAGAGAAATCATGACCTGGTGAGCAGTTGGCATCTGCCTTCGGAAAAGGAGTTAAGTTTTTCCTTCATTGGGCTTTTATCCGAATCAGAAGATCAGTAACAGTAATGTGATACTGAGACAAGGGCAACAGTGGTCTAGTAATGAAGCAGAGGGAATGTGGAAAATTCTGAAAATCTTGGCAAGGGAAAAGGATCCAGGATCCAGAAATCCAGAAGGCCACAGAATCAGTAGCAGTGACTTTAGCAAGTGATTATGGAATCCAGGATCTCTAGAGTAGGTGAGGGCTGCAAATGAATTCTTGAGGGTTTTAGCTGTTTTTCTAATCTTTTTAACCTTAAAGTTGGTGTGTGTTGAGAAAAGTCAGTATCTTTCCAGATTGGAGGTTAATGCACAGGGATTTATGCAGCGGTTTTCAGGTCGTGGTCATGGCATCAGCGGCATCAGCATCATCCAGGAAATTGCTAGAAATGCAAATTCTTGGGCCCAGATCAGACCTACTGAATCAGCAGTTTGCTTTAACAAGTTTCCAGGTGATTCTGATGCCTGCTTAAGTAGGAGAGCCACCTGTCTACATCCTTTCAGTGGATCCCACCCATAGGTATGTGGGATTTCCAGAACTCTTTGTGAATCGGTGAGATTGGAGCTTGGTTTGTAAGCTCTCGTGTAGTGAATGAGTAAATAGGAGGTTGAGTTTTGGCAGCTAAAGTTGGCCACAGATTTAAGAACAAAATTTCTTTTTCTAAAAATCCTGAGATATTTTGCCTCTTCAGTACAAAATATTCCTGAAACTAAGAAGGAAAGTACTGACTTAAAATGGAAAAGGAAAAAAGGGTGATTCTGGGAAACACCAGGACACACACCTGACTGGTTATTAGTTGACAATATGAAAATCACTGTGCCCCAAAGAAAACTTATTTGATGATATTAAATGAAATTTTATCCAAATGAAAGCATATGAAAAGGAAATATGGATGGATAATTACCATGAAATTGTTGAATTTCAGTAAAGGCAATTTTTCATTTGTAGAAATGACATTTTTAACTCTGTACCAGCTCAGAGAAACCATCAGCAGGAAGAGTCATGGGAGTTTTAGTCATTTTTAGCCTTGGATCAGTTGTATAACATGTTTGTGATGCGAATCAAATGGTATAAAGATTAAATATGAAGGCCCTCTTGCAAATTGTTTTATGTGTAACGTGTTCTTCACGTTAAGGTCAATTCATTCGGTAATATAAGGAATTCCAATGAGAATATGGAATTTTATGAATATTTTCTTTCATCAATGTAACAAGAATTTAAGTGACTACCATGTGGACAGCATAGTAATAGTGTTCTCACCCTTCCTCCAGACAATGTTAGGAAGAGTCAGCCACATTCAGGGGGTGGTGGTGATGGGATGAACTGGGAGATTGAGATTGATATATATACACTAATATGTATAAAATAGATAACTAATAAGAAAAAGCTGTATAAAAAAATAAATAAAATAAAATTCAAAAATTCAAAAAAAAAGAAAGAAAGAAAGAAAAAAAAAAGAGCCACATTCATATGAAGGGTGAATAAGATTTTTTGACCACAGAGATACACCGCTATGGAAAAGATACAAAATTAAAAGTAACCGAACTTTACCTCAAGCCAAACCAAGGCTTTTGAAAATGAGAACCCTTATATGCATAAAGGAGAAACCATATACAAAACTAAAAATATCACCTTAGGAATGCCTTACCTTTGAGTTACGGGGCTCTTAATTTTCTAAAATTACCCCTTCCCTTGTGTGGATATTATATGCTGAGCTAACGATTCCTTATTGAGCATCCTTTTTGGCTGAATAGCTTCCCTATCAAACTATCCCAGAATGGTCAAGACTGAAATTGATTTTTAGAAGATTGGGTGTATCAGACACTGACTAAAAAAGGATTGCCCAGTTCCTCATATGTCCACTCTATGACTTATTCTTCCCATTATATGTTTTAGAAATCAATTGTGAATCAGGTTTCCGTGAGTCATTTTTGTAAACAATAGTCTTTTGAATCTTCTTAATAAAATATGTGCTTTCTGCCACTAGATGTCTAGAAAAAAATGGAGTAATATATCTTCCTCGCAGCTCTAGTGAGGATTCTTTTATGTTAATATTCTTTTAAACAAATGAAGCTTCAGGATAAAAGTTCATTCAGCAATGTCTATGGGAAATAAATGATAAGCCACAGGCCATATTCAGAAATGCAATCAGAAAAGAAGGCTAGCTTTTAACTTAGGGCTGGTTTTTAACTTTGTGGGACATAAAGTCATCCTAGAAGGCTGGCGATAGGTAACTACATACATACATAATATTTATATATCTAACATACATATCTAACTAGGCAAAAGTACTTCTTCCCATGGCAGGCCAAAGTCAGTATGGGAAGAAAACCTTCATTGTATTTAAACAGTGAGAATATGTGAGATTAAGACTTTGGAAGGCAGAATGTGGGAATAAACGTTAAAATGAGAGGGCTTCCCTGGTGGTGCAGTGGTTGAGAGTCTGCCTGCCAATGCAGGGGACACGGGTTCGAGCCCTGGTCTGGGAAGATCCCACATGCCGTGGAGCAACTGGGCCCGTGAGCCACAATTACTGAGCCTGCGTGTCTGGAGCCTGTGCTCCGCAACAGGAGAGGCCGCGGTAGTGAGAGGCCCGCGCACCGCGATGAAGAGTGGCCCCCGCTTGCCACAACTAGAGAAAGCCCTCACACAGAAACAAAGGCCCAACACAGCCATAAATAAAAAAATAAAAAATAAAAATTAAAAAAAACGTTAAAATGAGAGGAAGAGGATCTATTATTTCAACTATAAGCCGAGTGTTTGTATACATTATATCATATAGTCCTCAAAAGAAGCTTCAAGGATAATATCTCCATTTTACAGATGAAGTACCAACAGATCAGGAATATCCTCAAGATCATGGACTAAAAATAGGGGTTTATTGTAGAAATCTTATCAAAGACCCAAATCTTCGGTGCTGGGATGGTAAAGTCCAGGCAATGCCAGAGCTCTGATGGGGTAAACAGTTGATAAAAACATACGTAAACTGACTGGCACTATTCCTCATTTACTGCCTCCTCTCAATGCTGCTATTCCCTGAGTTTACTCATAAAATCTTGGCCAAAGAAATTGTTCAAAGGAGGTGGATAAAAGTCCAGTATCCAGAATATATAAATAACTCTTACAAATCAACAATAAAGAGACAAATAATCCAAATAAAAACGGGCAAAGAATTTGAATAGACCGTTATCCAAAGAAGATATACAAATGCCAATAAGCATGTGAAAAGATGCTCAACATCATTTGTCATTAGGGAAATTCAAATCAAAACCATAATGAGATACCCCTTCATAGCCACTAGGATGTGGAGAAATTGAAACCCTTATTCATTTTGCTGATGGGGATGTAAAATGGTGTTGCCACTGTGGAAAAGTTAGGCAGTTCCTCAGATAGTTAAACATAGATTTATCACATGACCCAACCATTTGACTCCTAGTTATATACTCGGAAGAACTGAGAACATATGTCCACACAAAAACTTGTACATGAATGTTCGTTGCAGTATAATTCATAATAGCCCAAAAGTAGAAACTCAAATGTCCATCAACTAATAAATGGATGAACAAAATATGCTATATGCCTGCAATGGAATAATATTCCACCATAAAAAGGAAGAGGCACTGATATCTGCTACAACGTGGGTAAACCTTTAAAACGTTATGCTGAGTGAAAGAAGTCAGCCATAAAAGGCTACATATTGCATGATTCCATTTATGTGATTGATCCAGGATAGGAAATTTATGGAGACATAAAACAGATCAGTGAGCAAGAGAAGGAAATGGAAAATGATGACTAATGTGTATGGGTGCTCTCTTGGGGTAACAAAAATGTTCTGAAATTAAATAGTGATAATAGTTGCACATTCTTGTGAATATACTAAAAGACCAGTGAATTGTACACTTTAAAAAGGATGAGTTTGATGGTATATGAATTATATACTAATAAAAAAACCCTTTATAGCTCAATAAAGCAATAGAAAAATTAACAAAATCAAAGGCTGTTTCTTTGACTAGATAAATGAGATTGACAAACTCTAACAAAAATGTCGAGGAAAAAGAAGGTCGATAAAATTAAATATGATACAGAAAGAGAATGGTCAAATAAATACAGATACAACAGGAATATTAAAACAAATAATAAAAGATTAGAGAAACATCTCACAGTAGTATGAGCTTGATATATCAGGAATGATGACGTATCCTGCCCGTGTTCTCAAATGGCTGTGGGCTTAAGGTTTTATCTTTCCTGGGAGGGCCATGTTGGGGGTGTGAGGGTAGGGTTGGGGGGCAACAGCAATCTTTGAAGGGGCCTCAAAGGGAGAAGGAGTCCCTTTAGCCCAAATCTGCAGCAATGGGCAACCAGCGAACTGGGAAATTCCTAGCATTTCTGCCAGTGACTTGGAAGTTTTGGCTAGCCTGGGTCCTAGCATTGTTACCGTCTATAATGAAGCCCGAGTGGACAGTTACCAGTAGATGGCATCACAGTGCAGCTAGCCAGGATGAATTTGAACTGTGCAACTCTGCAACTCTCGGTCCGTGGTTATAGAAGCTCGTCCTGGACATTTCATTTAGTCTCACAATTAAACATCTCTTCATTTACATGGCTAATTTCTAATGTTTGTATTCTACTTATCCAATTATGGCTTTTTCTCTACTGTGAATGACTGTATGTGAGAGAACTCAAAATGTAGATGAAGTGGATACATTCCTTGAAAAATATAAAATGTCACAACTAGCACAAATATAGAAAACGTAAATAGAATCGTACATATGAAATCAATTGAAATGGCATTTAACAACTTCCCCTCCCTGGAACCCCAAGCTTAGATTGTTTTACAGGTAAATTCTAAGAAACAGTTGTTTTCTAACCTACACTGGATATTCCAGACAATGGAAGAGAAGAAAAACTGCCTGACTCATCTTATGGACCCAGAGTAAGAACTAAGCCTCACAGTGTGTCTGTGAGCGCACCCTCTGCCAGGAGGGGCGGCTGCCTCAGCACCGGGCAGACATTGGAGCCTGGCCTTTGCCCACTGAGTCCAAAGATGTGTCACCAAGGTGCCAGGTTCTTCCCGCTCCCTTCTTCCTCAACCTCCCCAGCAGACGAGCGCTCCGGGTACTCAGGATGAGAGACCTCGGCTGGTGTGTGGAGACTCCAAGTCACACCAGGACCTCCTGATTAGAGGAAACTGAGGCAGAGAGAAGGGACTGCACCACTCCCTCCTAGGGCAGCTGGGTGAGAAAGCCCTTCCTTGGTCTGCGTTGAGATCTGCTTCCCTGGGGCGCTCCCTGAGAACAAGACCTGCTTGAGCCGCCCAACTGGGAAGGTAAACAACTGGCTGGGAAGAAACAGGGTCTCCTGATCTATCTGTGGTGCTAAGGTTAAAGACTGAGGTCTAGGGAGGTACTGGCTACCACACACTGGGGACTTGAAGCAGATGAAGGACAGACCAAGATAGTGAAGGGTCTTGATTGGAGGAGCCAATGGCAGCTGGGTTAGCTGTTTAGCATACAGCTGCTGTGGCTGGATAGCACAGGATATGAACGGTGTTGGGAAAATCCCATATTAGCCAGAGGCTTCTCTGTTATACTGATATCATTTGTCTATCAATCCGCATGTAGGAATTTCTGCAAGACAGACTGTATCTAGGAGTTAATTTATCCAAGACTGCACATGCTCTATGGGGAAAAAATTAAAATGTAAAGAAAAGGCATAAAGGATGATCTGAATAAATGGAGAAACATTTCATGCTCTTGGATGAAATGACTAATATAATGAAGATGGCAATTTTCCCTAAATTATCTATAATTTCAATTCAATCCTGATAAAAATTCTATTTGGATTTTTTGATGAATTTGATAGCCTTTACTTGAACATTTATACAGAATAATGAAAGTCCACAAATAGTACACCAATATCTTTTTAAAAATTGTAAACACATGAGAGCTATGCTCCTAACAAATGTGCGGTACAGTATTGCTAACTATAAGCAGAATGTTGTACAGCCGATCTCCCGAACTTTTCCATAGTAAGCCAAGCTTGCAAAAGAAAAGTAAACGGAATAACATTCCCTGGCAGATATTAAGACATGCTACAAAGCCATAGTAATGAAAACAGTGTGATATTGGTACAAGGACAGACAAATCGATCAATGTAACAGAATAGAGAGCTCAATGTGATTTGTATATTGAGTGGAAATTAATATATCGTAAAGGTGGCACCACAAGTCAATGGGGAAAGGAAGGATTGTGTAGTACACTACTGGATGGACAGGCACATTATACAGAGAAGAATAAGATTGACCTTGTTATAACACTATATACAAAGGCAGATTCCAGATGAATGAAAGACCTAAATGTGAAAGTTTAAACTATACAGTTATTAGAAGAAAATGTACAATTTCTTTGTGATCTTAAGGTGGGGAAGGATTTATTAACTAAATCCTCAAATGTTAAATCTTTAAAAAAAAAGTTGATTTCGATTACACCTGGGCAATGTTATTGTTGATACAATGATTAGAATGTTAACAGACATTATAAATAAAGTGCTAATGCCAACAAGGGACTGATATCTGAAAACTATTGCAAATTAACAAGAAAGAGGTACAAACTCTAGTGGAAAGTGGTGAAGTATGGGAAAAGAAAATTTACAGAATACATACAAAATTTTACAAGAACATATGCAAATGAAAGAATATACATTGTTTATGAAGAGGCAGAGAAATGCTGGTGGGCCATGGGGATTTACAAATATACATGTGAAGAGACAAAGGAGTTAACGAATAAATAAGAGAAGAGTCTGTGTGGACCAATAAACTGAGTCCCACCAACTGAGGCCTGTAATCTCAGTCTTCCAAGGAGACCCAAAAAGAAAAGGAAAGCAAAAAAAATTGAAGATATCTGTCTTTTTTAAAGCTCCAAACCCACCCTTTCTTTCTAGTTTTATCCCATGAGGCTCTGTAAATATCTTCTCATTAAATAGGTAACTTCAGAGGCTTTTTTTTTTTTAACGTCTTTATTGGAGTTTAATTGCTTTACAATGTTGTGTTAGTTTCTGCTGAATAACAAAGTGAAACAGTTACATGTATCAGAGGCTGTCTTGATGATTATCTGAAGTGATGTATGTAGGGCAGCTGGCACAGAGTATATACTCAAATGCTAGTTTCCTCTTCCTCGCTTTAATGCTTTCTTTTTCATCCCCCTTCCCCCTACCAGTTCTTTATTTGAACCTTCAAAAGTTTTTCACTGTTGGGTTCATTTCTGTTTTTCTCTATCGCTTTTGAAGCGTGGTCACGTATTCTCTCCTACAGGTGTGTCTCCTGATTAACCCTCTTCTGGAGATCTCACGTCTATGGATGCAGCCTGGGAGAGCACGAGGGGTTTCTGAAGCCATGTCACCCTGATGACTCAGGTGGAGTTCTTGCCCCCCAGCCCTCCATCCCTACCCCAGAAATCTATCATGTAACTCCTGCTGCTAACGAACGCCCTTTCTCCCCATCCTCGTGCTATACTTTCTTAGCCCCAAGGAAAAAAGGTTGTGGATACCTGTTGGATTTCATTTTGTTCAGTTTGCCCTCAGCCTGTCAATTGTGCTATCAAACAAGCTCTCCACGTTTGTATCATTCCAGAATTTGATATACGTATTGGGTAGATTTCCATGGTGCTTCTGGGCAGAACAAGGACAAATTGAGGGATGGTACAAAACGCAGGTTTAACTTCAACGTAGGGAAAACTTGGAAAAATCAGAATGGTCTCAACATGGAATGGGTTTCCATGGAGGGTAGTGAATTCCTTGTCAGTGGAGATGTTCCGAGTGTGGCTGCTTGATCAAGGGGGGGGGGGGGGGTGGAGTCCCGTGGATCTCGACCCTCCTGTCACATTAGAATCATCTGGGGAGTTGTTTAAAGCTCCCTGTGCTTGCCCCTTTCCCTCGTTTAGTCTTCTTTAATTGGTTCCACATGGGAGCAGACATCAGATTTAAAGCTTAAAACTCCACAGGTGATTCCAATGTGCCCCCAGAACTGAGAGCGTCTACTGTAGAAAAAAAATTAAAGTTCAGAAAGTTGGGTCTGACAACCTAAAACTCTTCCTTTCATCTTGGAAATGATATTATTTTAACTTCCTATTTGGTATCGAGTCGGTGCTTAGGTGCTTTTGGACGCTGACCTCCTTTTCCTCCCCATGTTTTCTTTCAACTAAGCTCTCCCCCGTGTCCACCCAGAACATCTTTGTGGAAGACAGTTGGTTGCCTCTCCTGTGGCCCCTCTTCCTCTTGGGTGCTGGTGTGTTTTGCTCCCTTTGAGATCAGTTGCCTTAAAGTGCTCTGTTGCCCTCACACACTGGAAATCACAGCACTTTCTCCAGAGGGACAGTTTTCTGTAGAACTGGCCATTTTAAATAGTAGCACAAGATTGAAGAAAACACATTTAAATGTGGAAAGGCCATTGACAGTAGCCGTAAGTGTAAATTTTCTGTTTTTGGGCCCATATGTTGAACTGGTTTAAAAAGCCCCAGATTCTTGTTTACTTAGTTGGAAAACACATTAAGGAATGATTACAGGGGCCTCCATTTAGGGGCGCTTGTTAATTATCTGCTTCCTGCAGAGAAAAGATGAGGTTGGGTGGAGGAAGGGCATAAAGGCAGAGAGAGAGAGAGAGAGAGAGGAATCAACTGCAGGACCCCAGCCTGTAATAGAGGTAATGACCTGAAGTCCCCTCATCACAGAGTCTACATCCTGTTTTTCTGTCGAGTGAACTTATCTTGAAATCTGAGATGCCCCTTCCCCTTTGTCCTTTTCAGACTGGCTGTCTGCTCTTTCCTTCTTTTTAGCTGCCTTGAGAGCACTGGACACAGTGCCATTCTATAGAGTTAATTCTTATGTCTCTTGCTTCCTTTCAAGAAAAAGATCAGGGCTTGACATTATGACAGGTCTCCTCAAAGACCTGTGAGAGGGTAAAGTTCTTTAAAATATAATCATTTGCTTCTAGGCGAATAGCAGCAATTCTTGTTCCCAAACTTTAACCTTCCAACCATTAAATGTTAAATGTAAATAAGATAAACCTTTATATTGCCTTAAATACCTTCCTTTAAAAAATTTCTTTCTCAGATAAATTTTCCCACCTAGTTTCATGGATTTCTTCCCTTAACCTGACAGTTGGCCATATTTACTCCTTCCTAAATTCTTTTTTTTAAATTGAAGTATAGTTGATTTACAATGTTGTGTTAGTTTCAGGTGTACAGCACAGTGATTCAGCTCTCTATTTTTTCAGATTCTTTTCCCTTATAGGTTATTACAAAATATTGAGTATAGCTCCCTGTGCTGTACAGTAGGTACTTGTTGGTTATCTATTTTTTAAAATTTTTGTTTATTTTTAAAAATTAATTAATTTATTTATTTTTGGCTGCATTGGGTCTTCGTTGCTGCGCCCAGGCTTTCTCTAGTTGCGGCGAGCGGGGGCTACTCTTCGTTGCAGTGCATGGGCTTCTCGTTGCAGTGGCTTCTCTTGCTGCGGAGCACGGGCTCTAGGCGCGCAGGCTTCAGTAGTTGAGGCATGCGGGGTCAGTAGTTGTGGCTCGCAGGCTCTAGAGCGCAGGCTCAGTAGTTGTGGCGCACGGGTTTTGTTGCTCCGCAGCATGTGGGCTCTTCCCGTACCAGGGCTCGAACCCGTGTCCCCTGCATTGGCAGGCGGATTCCTAACCACTGCGCCACCAGGGAAGCCCCTATCTATTTTATATATAGTCGTGTGTACATGTTAATCCCAGACTCCTAATTTATCGCCCCCATCCCCTTTGGTAACCATAAGTTTGCTTTCTATGTCTGTGGGTCTATTTCTATTTTATAAATAAGTTCATTTGTATCTTTTTTTTTTAGACGGCACATATAAGTGATATCATATGGTATTTGTGTTTCCCTCTCTGGCTTGCTTCACTTAGTATGATAATCTCTAGGTCCATCCATGTGGCTGCAAATGGCATTATTTCATTCTTCTTTATGGCTGAGTAATATTCCATTGTACATTGTATATATGTATCACATTTCTTTATCCATTCATCTGTCTATGGACATTTAGGTTGCTTCACTCTTTCCTAAATTCTTAAAATGGGGTGCATGGGAGTATAGTTTTTAAGCCACAAAGAAAATTTTGTTTGTCTGTTACCTCACTGATAAGCGCTTCTGTTTTTTGCTGGGTCGGCTTTATTGAGCTAAGGCTGAAATGCAATGCTCTCCACTCAGCCATCGCATTGCCCTTCTGGAACCGAAGTTACTACGTCACCCTTGGCTGGAACTCTGGATTCAGAGGAGAAGCTGAAGGATGGTAACAGGGGCTTTGTAGTTATGGAATTATACCCTTTCCTTGAGCGAATAGAGAAAAGCACAAGCTTGTGTTTATGTTGGTCATTTTTAACTCATATCCTTTTGGGGGGGGACATTAAAATGCTGCTCATGAAACACAGAAGTGCTAGGCTTCAACTGTGTGCCTTCAGCACAGTTGGCTGACATGCAGTGCCCAGCAGGCTTCTAGAGCAGCGGTCCCGACCATTTTGTCACCAGGGACTGGTTTCGTGGAAGACAATTTTTCTACGGACCGGTGGCGGGGGGTTGGGGGGAATGGTTCAGGCAGTAATGTGAGCGATGGGGAGCGGCAGATGAAGCTTTGCTCTCTCGCTGCTCACCTCCTGCTGTGTGGCCTGTTCCTAGCAGGCTGCGGACCAGTTGGGGACCCCTATTCTAGAGAACAAACCAGGATGATGGGGTTGAGGAGTTTCACTTTTGGCTTAGCTTTGTTTGACATCCAAAGATTTCATTTTAGAAGTTTGGTGCCCCAAAGGTCTAGAGATGGATAAGTGTTTATGGCTCCAGGAAGCTCTCAGCGGTTCTGAACTCCCTTATGAATCATTTGTGTGACTGTAAGAACTAGGCTTAAAGAACTTCCTAGACAAGAGTCAGTACCCCTTGGCCTGGTGGAGGCTGATGATGTTGGCATGACCATGTGACAGATGCACCACCTCCTTAAAGCTTTTGGGAGCCTTTCCTCAGTGGAAGGTGCTCTTACCCTGGAGAAATGGGGACTATTAAATTAGGAGGAATTGTGGTGTCTTGGCCCAGCATCCAGTAAGAGGTCCTCAGAGCAGCACAGCTACCCCACCTCTGGGTCCTAGCTACCTGGAACTTTTGGTTAACTTAAAAAAAATCACCAAACAAAATCACACACACAAATTAGCTCATGCTGAATGGGTGGCAGCTAGCAGGAATCATGTTAGCAGATATGATGGAAATGAGTTTTATTAATTATATAATTTTGAACTATCTGAATTCAGCTAGTTACACCAGACCCATTTGATGAATCAAGAGATCATGAGTATGAATAATGCCTTGGTATACACTTGCCTTATTTCTGAGTAAAGTTCCATGTTTATATGATAATCATTGATCTTCTCTCGCTACCATTATCAACAGTTCAAGCAGTCTTCCCAATTATGTTTTTATTTTCTTGTGACCTACTTCTGAAAAAATGTAGATGCCTTTGATCTAGACTATGATGGTCTTGGACCTGCTCTGCCTGAGTTCCTTTTTTTTTTGTCCTTCTGCTGCTGTGCTCTCTATCACGGAGGGGCTGACCCACGAAGGCTGTGGTTTACCAAAGTCTTGTGTTTGCTAGCTTCTCACTGACTTTAGCCAGTGGAGGCACTGGTGAGATCCCCAAGGGAGGTTGGGAGAAGCCAGGGTATTTTCCCTCCTCCCTCTGCCTTGGACTGATGCTCTGGCAGCAGGTGAATTTATCACGTGGCTCCAGCTCCCACTGTACAGGCTCTGCGTGCGTCAGGCTTTGTTGGCTGATGGACTGTCCTGAGTTCCAGCAGTACCACCTCTTCTCTTTGTTCTCCACCCTAAAGGTGGTATTGGCATCCTGTTGTTGCTAATATCTGGGTTATGGCATCATCACCTGTTCGACTCTCAGCTTCTCCATCACCTGTGTTACCCATTCTGTGCCTTCAATGCCCTCTGTTTTAAATACTTGCAGTGGTACATAATCAACCTCCTCGTTTTGTAAAGAGGAATTTGAAGTCCAGAGAGATAAAAGTGTGCTTCCTAAGGCTATCTGGAAGTCAAACTTCTAGCATTTCAAGCACTGACAATGCGGTTAAGAATCCAGAAGAAAACAGTAATTTCTTTGATGTGAGTAGCTATCTGAAAATGCTTACACTAATGCCCAAACATCAGCCCCCCAAGCAGACACTCATTAAGCCTATTATTTCTGTTTTTTGCAAACAATTATTCAAGTTGTTGTCACTAAAATTCTCCTGGAAACTGGTGCTCATATTTGCCTGGTGACAGCATTGCGCCCAGGCTGTTGTTTCATTGACTAGAGCTCTCATAGCCTGGAATGGTGGTGAATGTATCTCCCCAGGCACCTAATTTACTGTTAACTAGAGACTCAGCCAGTGGAATCTGAGTTGATAATTTATAGAAGCACAGAGAACTGAAACCCCCAAACACAGGACTAAATAAATTAGTGGTTTCATTTTCCTGACACAATGAGAAGCCAGAAATGGGGAGTTGCCGGCAGTAATCCCAGCTTAACGATGTCGGGGCTGAGACCTTCACTGTGGTGGTGGCCATGCAGGTCTACTGCTTAGATCTTCCTTCAAGGAAGAATTTGCCGTCTTGAGAGACTCCAAATGCAACGCTTTCAGGATCTGCCTCAGCTTTTGATGCAGGGCCACACTTTTCCCAGGCAGCCCCCAAGTAATGACTGAGCATAGCAGAAGACACTGGGGCATGGCCATTCTCTCTGATATAGGATTCATCAAATGGACAGTCTCTGCTCTGGAGGTTCCTGTTGGCTTTGCTGAAATTTTGTGAGATTTGCATCTTAATTCAAGGCTCCTCTTGTTCAATACTGCCTTCTTCCCCCTTTCCTCTCATAAGCGTGGTCAGATTTTCAAATCAGAAAATCTGAAGGCCTTTGTGGCCCAATCCCCTACCCCCCTCCAATACCACTTTTGATCTTTACCCTCCCAATAATGCCAGAGTTGCACTCCTAACTCTGATTCAGTGTCTGCTTCCTGGAGGTCCTGACAGCACTTCTCTTGGCCCTTCCCTACTATTTTTTTTAAGTTAAATATAGCTGATGTATAATATTATATGTTACAGCTGTACATGTAGTGATTCACAATTTTTAAGGGTTATACTCCATTTATAGTTATTATGATATATTGGCTATATTCCCTATGTTGTATCCTTGTAGCTTATTTTATTTTTTCATTAAAAAGAATTTTTTAAAATAAATTTATTTTATTTTAAAATAAGTTGGGTCTTTGTTGCATTGGGTCTTTGTTGCTGCACACGGGCTTTCTCTAGTTGTGGTGAGCAGGGGCTACTCCTTGCTGTGGTGCACGGACTTCTCATTGCAGTGGCTTCTCTTGTTGCAGAGCATGGGCTCTAGGCACGCAGGCTTCAGTAGTTGTGGCACGCGGGCTCAGTAGTTGTGGCTCGCAGCCTCTAGAGTGCAGACTCAGTAGTTGTGGTGCACAGGCTTAGTTGCTCCGCGGCCTGTGGGATCTTCCCGGACCAGGGCTTGAACCCATGTCCCCTGAATTGGCAGGTGGATTCTTAACCACTGCACCACCAGGGAAGTCCCAAAATTTTTAAAAAATTTTATATTGGAGTATAGTTGATTTACAATGTTGTGTTAGTTTCAGGTGTACAGCAAAGTGATTCAGTTATACGTCTACATGTATCTATTCTTTTTCAGATTCTTTTCCCATTTAGGTTATTGCAGAATATTGAGTAGAGTTCCAGATACAGTAGGTCCTTGTTGATTATTTTATATACAGTAGTGTGTATATGTTAACCTCAACCTCCTAATTTATCCCTCCCCCTCCTTTCCCCTTTGGTAACCATAAGTTTGTTTTCAAAGTCTATGAGTCTGTTTCTGTTTTGTAAATAAGTTCATTTGTATCATTTCTTTTAGATTCCACATATAAGTGATATCTTATGATATTTGTCTTCCTCTGTCTGACTTACTTCACTTAGTATGATTATCTCTAGGTCCTTGTAGCTTACTTTATGCATAACAGTTTGTACCTCTTTGTCCCCTACCCCTATATTGCCCCTCCCCCTTCCCTTTCCCCAGTGGTAACCACTAGTTTGTTCTCTGTATCTGTGAATCTGTTGCTTTTTTGTTATATTCACTAGGTCGTTGTATTTTTTAGGTTCCACATATAAGTGATACCATACAGTATTGTCTTTCTCTGTCTGACTTATTTCACTTAGCAGAACATGGATCCAGATCCATCCATGTTGTTGCAAATGGCCCTTCCCTTCTATTTACTCGAGGCTGTAGAATGGTGCTCCCACCTGCAGCATCTCAGCACTGTGCCCATGCTTCAGCAGAATGCAGCACTACCAACTGATTCCGTTTTTCTTTTAGGAAATTTTACTGTTTTCATTTCTTAGGCCAGAACTGTGTTGTATAACTATAGCAACCACAAGGGAGGTGGGGAAATGATTTTTGTTTAAGCTGAACGTATCACAGTCCCAACAAAATTGAATTCTGCTACTGAGAAAGAAGAAAAGAATAGGTATTTTGTAGGCAACAAGGAGTTTTTGGCCCACTTTATTTTCATATCTGGAAAACCTTTTTTTAAAATTGAAACATAATTGATGTATGCTATTATGTTAGTTTCAGGTTACTACATAATAATTTGACATTTGCATACATTATAAAATGATCACCATAACTCTAGTAGCCATCTGTACATGTACAAACTTTTTACAATATTACTAACCATATTCCTTATGCTGTATATTATATTCCTGTGGCTTATATATTATATATTATGTAACTGGAGGTTTGTACCTCTTATCTTCTACACCTACTTCACCTCCCCACCCCTCCTTCTGGCAACCACCTGTTTGTTCTCTGTGTGTATGATTCTGTTTTCATTTTGTTTTGTTTGTTTTTGTTTTTTAGGTTCCACATATAAGTGAGATCAGGTGGTATTTGTCTTCCTCTTTCTAACTTATTTCACTTAATATAATACCTTCTAGGTCCATCCATGCTGTTGCAAATGACAAGATTTAATTTTTTTATGGCTGAGGAATATTCCATTATAATTTTGTAATATTCCACATCTTCTTTATACATTTGTCTATGTCTATCTTAGGTTGCTTCCATACCTTGGCTATTTTAAATAATGCTGCAAGAAACATTGGAGTGCATATATCTTTTCAAATCAGTGTTTTTGTTTTCTTTGGATAAATACCCAGAAGTGGAATTGCTGGATTGTATGGTAGTTCTATTTTTAATTTCTTTAGGAACCTCCATACTGTTTACCATAGTGGCTGCACCAATTTACAGTCCCACCAATGAGGCATGAGGATTCCCTTTCCATATCCTTGCCATTACATGTTATTTGTTATCTTTTTGATGATAGCCATTCTGGCAGGTATGAGGTGGTATTGCATTGTGGTTTTGATTTGCATTTCCCTGATGATAAGTGGTGTTGAGCATCTTTTCATGTGTCTGTCGGCCATCTGTTTCTCTCCTTTGGGAAAATGTCTATTCAGGTGCTCTGCCCATTTTTTTAATTGGGTTATTTGTTTTTTTGATGTTGAGTTGCATGAGTTCTCTATATATTTTGGATATTAACCCCTTGTCAGATATATTGTTTGCAAATATATTTTCCTATTCAGTAGGCTGCCTTTTTGTTTTGTTGATAGTTTTCTTTGCTGTGCAAAAGCTTTTTAGTTTGATGTAGTCCCGTTTGTTTTATATTTATTTTTGTCTTTGTTTCCCTTGCCTTTGGAGACATAACCAAACAATTATTGATAAGATCAGTGTCAAAGAGCATATTGTCTGTGTTTTCTTCTGGGAGTTTTATGGTTTCAGGTCTTACACATAAGGCATTAACCCATTTTGAGGTTATTTTTGTATATGGTGTGAGAGAGTAGTCCAGTTTAATTCTTGTTGCATGCAGTTGTCCAGCTTTTCCAACACCATTTATTTAAGAGGCTATCTTTTCCCATCATATTTTCTTGGCTTCTTTATTGTAGAATAATTGTTCATATAAATGTAGGTTCATTTCTGGACTCTCCATTCAGTTCCATTGATGTATGTGTCTGTTTTTGTGGCAGTACTATACTGTTTTGATTACTATAGTTTTGTAGTATGGCTTGGAATAAGGGAGCATGATACCTCCGGTTTTGTTCTTCTTTCTCAAGATTGTTTTGGCTATTTAAGGTCTTTTGTGCTTGCATACAAACTTTAGAATTATTTGTACTAGTTCTCTGAAAAATATCACTGGTATTTTGATAGATATTGCCTTGAATCTGTAGATTGCCTTGGGGAGTATGGTCAGTTTAACAATGTTCATTCTTCCAGTCTATAAGCATGGTATATTTTTCCATTTGTTCGTGTTGTCTTCAGTTTCTTTCATCAATGTCTTACAGTTTTCCAAGTACAAGTCTTTTACCTCTTTGGTTAGATTTATTCCTATGTATTTATTCTTTTGATGCAATTGTAAATGGGATTGTTTTCTTAATTTCTCTTTTTGATAGTTCATTGTTGGTGTATAGAAACACAACAGATTTCTGTATATTAATTTTGTATCCTGCAACTTTACTGAATTTATTTATTAGTTCTGATTTTTTTCAGTGGCATCTTTACGATCTTCTATATATAGTATTATGTCATCTGCAAACAGTGATAGTTTTACTTCTTTCTTTCCAATTTGGATTCCTTTTATTTCTTTTTCTTGTCTGATTTCTGTAGCTAGTGCTTCCAATACTATGCGGAATAAAAGTGGTGAGAGTGGGCATCCTTGTCTTGTTCCTGATCTTAGAGGAAATGGTTTTAGCTTTTCGCTGTTGAGTATGATGTTGGCTGTAGGTTTGTGATATTTGGCCTTTATTATATTGAGGATATTCCCTCTCTACCTACTTTCTGGAGAGTTTTTACCCTAAGTGGATGTTGAATTCTATCAAAAGCCTTTTCTACATCTATTGAGATAATTATATAGTTTTTGTTCTTCAGTTTGTTAATGTGGTGTTCACCTTATTGATTTGTGGATATGGATCCATCCTTGAATCCCTGGAATAAATCCCACTTGATCATGGTGGATGATCCTTTTAATGTATTGTTGAATTTGGTTTGCTAATATTTTGTTCAGGATTTTTGCTTATATGTTCATCAGTGATATTGGCTTGCAATTTTGTTTTTTTGTGGTGTCTTTGGTACCTCGTTTTGGTATCAGGGTAATGCTGGCCTCACAATGAGTACCTTCCTCTGCAATTTTGAGGAATAGTTTGAGAAGGATAAGCATTAACTCTTCTCTAAATGTTTGGTAGAATTCTCCTGTGAAGCCGTCTATTCCTGGACTGTTCTTTGTTTGGAGTTTTGTTTGTTTGTTTATTACTGATTCAATTTTATTCCTGGTAATTGGTCTGTTCATATTTTTTATTTCTTCCTGCTTCAGTCTTGGAGGAATGTGTGTTTCTAGGAATTTATCCATTTCTTCTAGGGTGTTCATATTTTTAGCATATAATTGTTTGTAGTAATCTCTTATGATCCTTTGTATTTTGGTGATGTTTGTTGTAACTTTTCTTTCCTTTCTGATTTTAGTCACTTGGGCCCTATCTTTTTTTCTTGGTTAATCTAGCTAAAGATTTATCAATTTTGTTCATCTTGTCAAAGCAGCTCTTAGTTTCATTGATCTTTTGGTTTTTTAGTCTCTATATTTCATTTATTTCTGCTCTGAGCTTTATGATCTTTTTCCTTCTATTAATTTTGGGTTTTGTTTTTTTCTTTTTTTAGTTCCTTTAGGTAAAGTTAGGTTGTTTATTTGAGATTTTTCTTGTTTACTGAGGTAGGCTTATATTGCTATAAACTTCCCTCTTTAAACTGCTTTTGTTGTGTCCCATAGAGTTTGGATCATTGTTTCCATTTTCATTTGCCTCCAGGTATTTTTTGATTGCCTCTTTGATTTCTTCAGTCACCCATTGGTTGTTTAGTAGCCTATTGCTTAGCCTCCACATGTTTGTGTTTTTTTGTAGTTTTTTTTTGTAGTTGAGTTCTAGTCTCATAGCATTGTGGTCAGAAAAGATGCTTGATATGATTTCAATATTCTTAAACTTGTTGAGACTTGTTTTATGCCTAGCATGTGATCTATCCTGGAGCATGTTCCACGTGAACTTGAAAAGATTGTGTATTCTCCTGCTTTTGCATGAAGTGTTCTATAGATATCTATTAACTCCATGAGGTCTAATGTGTCATTTAAAGTGAGTGTTTCTTTATTGATTTTTCTGTCTGGATGATCTGTCCATTGATGTATGTGGGATGTTAAAGTCCCCTACTATTATTGTGTTATTGTTGATTTCTCCCTTTATGTCTGCTAATATTTGCCTTATATATTGAGGCGCTCCTATTTTGGGTGCATATATATTTACAATTGTTATATCTTCTTCTTGGATTGATCGATGATCATTTTGTAGTGTCCTTCTTTGTCTCTTGTAACAGTCTTTATTTTATTTATTTAATTTTATTTTTAAAATTTTTATTTTATATTGGAGTATAGTTGATTAACAATGTTGTGTTAGTTTCAGGTGTACAGCAAAGTGATTCAGTTATACATATACATGTATCTATTCTTTTTCAAATTCTTTTCCCAATTAGATTGTTATAGAATATTAAGCAGAGTTCCCTGTGCTATACAGTAGGTCCTTGTTGGTTATCCATTTTAAATATAGCAGTGTGTACATGTCAATCCCAAACTCCCTAACTATCCCTCCTGCCACTCTTCCCCCCCTGGTAACCATAAGTTCATTCTCTAAGTATGTGAATCTCTTTCTGTTTTGTAAATAAGTTCATTTGTATCATTTTTTAAGATTTCACGTATAAGCAATGTCATGATATTTCTCTTTCTCTGTCTGACTTACTTCACTCAGTATGACAATCTCTAGGCCCATCCATGTTGCTGCAAGTGACATTATTTTATTCTTTTTAATGGCTGAGTAATATTCCATTGTATATATGTACCACATCTTTTTTATCCATTCTTCTGTCGATGGACATTTAGGTTGCTTCCATGTCTTGACTATTGTAAACAGCACTGCAATGAACATTGTATCCTTTTGAACCATGTTTTTCTCCAGGTATATGCCCAGGAGTGGGATTGCAGGATCACATGGTAGCTCTCTTTTTAGTTTCTTAAGGAACCTCCAAACTGTTCTCCATAGTGGCTGCACCAATTTACATTCCCACCAACAGGTTCCCTTCTCTCCACACCCTGTTCAGCATTTATTGTTTGTGGATTTTTAACAGTCTTTATTTTAAAGTCTATTTTGTCAGATTTAAGTATTGTATTTTGGCTTTCTTTTAATTTCCATTTACGTGTAATATCTTTTTCCATCCCCACACTTTTATTCTGTGTGTCATTAGATCTGAAGTGAGTCCCTTGTAGGCAGCATATATACGGGTCTTGTTTTGTTTAATCCATTCAGGTACCTTATGTCTTTTGACTAGAACATCTAGTCCATTTATATTTTAAGTAAGTATTGATAGGTATGTACTTTTTGCCATTTTGTTAATTGTTTTGGGGTTGTTTTTGTAGTTCTTTTTTTTTTCTTCTTTTGCTGCCTTCCCTTGTGATTTGATGGCTACCTTTATATTGTGTTTGGACTCCTTTTTCTCTATTTTTGTATCTATTTTTGTATCTGTTACAGGTTTTTGTTTGTGGTGACCATATATATATGTGTTTATTTTAAGTTGGTGATCTCTTAAGGTTGAATGCATTCTTACAACACTGCATTTTTACTCACCCGCTGTTGCCCTGTGCATGCTTAATGTTTTTGACATCATATTTTACATCTTTTTATGTATCCCTTAATTACTTATTGTGGATAAAGATGATTTTTACTACTTTTGTCTTCAGCCTTCCTACTAGCTTTATAAGTAATTGATCTCCTACCTTTACTGTATGTTTGCCTTTACCAATGGAATTTTTCCTTTTATAATTTTTATATTTCTAATTCTGGTCTTTTCTGCTTAGAGAAGTCCCTTTGACATTTCTTGTAAGGTGGGTTTAGTGGTGCTGAGCTCTTTTAGCTTCTGCTTGTCTGTAAAACTCTTTATCTTTCCTTTATATCCGAATGACAGCTTTGACAGGTAGAGTTTTCTTGGTTGTGATTTTTCCTTCATCACTTTTTCTTTAATAATTTTTTTTTTTTTTTTTTTTTGGCTGCGACGTGTGGCTTGTGGGATCTTAGTTCCCCGACCAGGGATTGAACCCAGGCTCTCGGCAGCGGGAGCATGGAGTCCTAGCCACTGAACTGCCAAGGAACTCCCTCCTCTCATCACTTTTAATATACCATGCCACTCCCTTCTGGCCTGCAAAGTTTCTGCTGAAAAGTCAGCTGATAGTCTTATGGGAGTTCCCTTGTGTGTAACTAGCTGCTTTCCTCTTGCTGCTTTTAAGACTCTCTCTTTATCTTTAATTTTTGCCATTTAAATTACAGTGTATCTTGGTGTGGACCTCTTTGGGTTAATCCTGTTTGGGACTCCCTGTGCTTCCTGGAACTGGATGTCTGTTTCCTTCTCTCAGCTTAGGAAAGTTTTCAGCTATTATTTCTTCAGATAAAGTCTCTGTTCCTTTCTCTCTCCTACCTCTAGGACCCTTATAATGTGAATGTTCCTACTCTTGATGTTGTCCCAGAGGTGTCTTAAAGTATCCTCATTTAAAAATGTCTCTTTTCTGTTCACCTTCAGTGATTTCCACTACTCTGTCCTCCAATTCACTGAGCTGTTCCTCTGTATCATCTGATCTACTGTTGATTCCTTCTAGTGTATTTTTATTTCAGTTATTGTGTTCTTTAGCTCTGTTTGGTTCTTCTTCATATTTTCTTTTTGTTAAATTTATCACTATGTTTCTCTATTCTTCACCTGAGTTCATGAAGCATCTTTATGATCATTACCTTGAACGTTTTATTGGGTAGACTGCTTATCTCCACTTCATTTAGTTCTTTTTCTGATGTTTGTCTTGTTTATTCATTTGGAATATATTTCTTTGTCTCCTCATTTTGCCTAATTCTCTGTTTATTTCTATGTATTCAGTAGATTGGTTATGCTTCCCAATCTTGGAGAAGTGGCCATATTAGAGACATCCTATGGGGCCTAGCAGCACGTTCCCCTCTGGTCTTCAGAGATATATGCTTTAGGGGTACCCTTATGTGGGCTGTGTGGGCCCTTCTTTATGGTGGGGCTGACTATTGTGGGTGTGCTAGTAGACGGGGTTTGACCACCACCCGCCCCCAGCCAGGTTGGCTGCCAGGCTCACCTTGTGCAGCAGATGCTGACCTGCTGGTGGGTGGGGATAGGTCTCAGCATGGCTGGCTGTGTGGCCTTGTGGGTCCTGGGGCCAGTGTTGGCTCTCTGATGGTCAGGGCTGGGTCCCTTGTAGGCTGGCTGTGGGGCCGAGGAGGGTCGGGGCTGGTGCCAGCCCACTGGCACTGGGTGGGCCGGTAAGCCCCTGGTGCTAATAAGCTAGCAGGAGGACTCCAAAGTGGTGCTTACCAGTACCAGTGTCCACATGGTGGAATGAGCTCCCCAAAATGGCTGCCACCAGTGTTTATGTCCCCAGGGGGAGTCCCACTAGCCTCTTGCCTCTTTGGGAGGCTCTCCAAGATCAGCAAGTGGGTCTGACCCAAATTCCTTTCAAATGACTGCTTCTGCACAGGGATTTGGAGTATGTGAAATTTTGCATGTGCCCTTTAAGCTATTTACCAGAGCCCTCTGGCTCTCCCATATACAAGTTCTGCTGGCCTGCAAAGCCAGGTGTTCTGGGAGCTCATCTTCCCAGTGCAGGAACCCCTGGCTGGGGAGCCCCATGTGGGGTTTGGAACTCTTGCTCCTTGGAGAGAACCTCTGTAGTTGTGGTTATCCTTCCAGTTGTGGGTCACTTACCCCAGGGGTATGGCTCCTGAGTTTACTACATCTCCACTCCTCCTACCCATCTCATTGTGATTTTTTTTTTAACTTATTTATTTTTGGCTGCATTGGGTCTTCATTGCTGCGTGCGGGCTTTCTCTACTTGAAGTGAGTGGGGGCTACTCTTTGTTGTGGTGTGCGGGCTTCTCATTGCGGTGGCTTCTCTTGTTGCAGAGCACAGGCTCTAGGCACACGGGCTTCAGTAGTTGTGGCATGTGGGCTTCAGTAGTTGTGGCTCACAGGCTGTAGAGCACAGTCTCAGTAGTTGTGGCTCACGGGCTTAGTTGCTCTGCCGCATGTGGGATCTTCCCGGACCAGGGATCGAACCCGTGTCCCCTGCATTGGCAGGCGGATTCTTAACCACTGCACCACCAGGGAAGTCCTCATTGTGATTCTTTATAATTTTAGTTGGGAAATCTTTTCTGCTAGTCTTCAGGTCATTCTCATCAATAGCGTCTCTGTAAATAGTCGTAATATTGGTGTGCCCATGGGAGGAAGTGAGCTCAGGGTGAGCTCACCTCTTCCTACTCCATCATCTTAGCTACACCTCCTCATTTCTGGAAAATCTTGAGTTTATGAAAGCAAAATGTCTGTTGATAACATAGATGGTAGTCAGGCGTGAGGAAGAGACGGCTGACCATTGGCTCTTTGGTATAGTTTGGGGAAAGGTTTTTGCCACTGGAAAGCAGAGGAAAGAAAGATGATGAGTCTCCATTAGTCAGTTCATGGTTATGATAGGAATCCCTTGGTCTAAGCTAGTGTCCTTCTGTAACACGTAAGGAAACTGAGGCCTAGTGAGAGTAAGCCTTCTTACTTGAAGTATTTATTGAGCACCTACGAGTATATATTGTAAATGCTTGGGATTCATTAATGAGCAAAACAGGTGCTAAGGCCCCACCAGCAGGGGCAGGATGGGTGTTGGAAGCCAGGTGTCTTAAATGCCCATTGCTGTATTGCTCAGGGCCAAAAGGACCGTAGCTTTAAGGTTATTTAAAATTCATGTAATGTAACTATTATGACTGGAATCCATCAGAGGTTTGCCTGGTTGCTTTGAGAGGTATTGGGAGATTCTGAAACAATCCTTTTGCCTTGTGAATCTGATTGACCTCCAGGCCATTGATAATATCTGCTGACTACCTCCCATATCCCAACCCGCAATCTTGCCTTGTCTTTTTCTCCTCTCAGGTTTTTTCTACCCTGTAAAGGGGAGGGAGCCAGAGCTGACAAATTAAGTCTCATTTCTCCTTTCAAACAATACTTGAAAGGGAAATAACCCATTTGGTAGGTAGGTAGGTATCTTTAGGAATTTGCCTTAAGTTGACAGGTTACTTTTGAACAAAACGTGAAAAAAGGGATTGAGAACTATTTTGAACAACCATATCTAAATGTTCATAACAAAGAGTTTGTCACATTCTTTTTGGAGAAAGATATCTTTTCTAATGATGCTACCATTATTTAAAACACTTTGGAATTCTTCCTATCTTACTGGTTTCAGAACCACTTCATAAGTTACACAAGAAGGTTGGTGTCATTACTTCATAGGAAGATTCCAGTTGATCAAAAGACCATTTACCTTATTTTCCAGATCTGGCTCTGAATGTCTTTGTCTATTCTCCAAATCAAATCTACCCATAAATGATGAAAAGTTGTCACCACTGAGTCTATGTCATAAACTAAAGGGAAATTTAAAAGAGGTGTTCAGAAATATTTTGAATAAAGGCGATATTGTTGGAGTAAAATTACAGACTCCCGAGGTGTCTAGTTGGAAAAGGTATACCCTTTATTTTGTCAGGTATTGAATCAACTACTCTATGAGCAGTCCAAATATATATTCAGGTAATCTGCCCTATTCAAATCTAAGTGAGTATTTTTTAAAATTGAAAAAATTTTAACTATTATTTTTATTGAATGAAAGATTCTTTAAATTCTACTATGCTTTACAATTTTCAAAAGTTTCATACACAAGATTTCATATAATCCCATAATAACCCCATATTTAATCCCCTACCCCTATAATGCCCCTCCCCCTCACTCTCCCCACTGGCAACCACCAGTCTGTTCTCTACATCTGCTAGTCTGCCTGCTTTTTGTTTTATTCACTAGTTTGTTGCATGTTTTAGATTCCACACATAAGTGTGGAAATCTTTACTTAACTTTGTTCCATTAACATTTCTCATTTTTTAATGAAACACCTGTTAATGTCCTTCAGAACATTAGTTTGAGAGACATACCATTAAACTGATTATTTCTATCACAGATTGAAGGGGCTGTTCTAGAATTTGATGAAGTTAAGAAATGTTATACAGTTAAACATGTCCATTCCCAGCTCGTAAAAATATTCCAGAGAAGCTAATTCTAATGCTAGAATCAGAATCTGGCAAGGATGAAATGATGTAGAAGTTGGCAAGAGGTTATGCTATGGTAATTAAAAGGTTTTTCCATGTTAAGCACAGATCATTTTCAGAAAACGCTGAGAAGTATTTGTTTTGAATTCCAAGGAAAATTAAAGAAAATGTAATTACAATATACTCAAAATGTACTTCAATTTTGAATAATCTCTCTAGGGATATTATATAAATGTAGTATTTGATCTTTTGCTTCAAGATAATATTTATGGCTGCTGTGAAAAGAGAGAGAGATTTACAGTAATGATATCAGTGTTATTTTACATTAAATACACTAATGCCAAATTGGTTATTACCAGAGTCAAATTAGCATACCAGGAGCAGATGGAATGGAAACTTCTGGAAATGAAGACTAAAAACAGCCATGGGAGCTGGCCCTCCCTTCTGGAGTTTCTGTACAGCATCATTCCTCCTTGGAATCCCGACTCCTCCGCAGTCCCACCATGCTGTTCTCCCTGTCTATGTGGATTGACATATTGTCCAAAGCTTAAGTTTTATCACAGTTACCACCTCCTCCATGGAGTCTTTTCTGATCTTCTCCAGGGGCCTGTTACTGCACTGGGGAGTTTTGTATTTCTGTTTGTCTTATGACATTTCATTCTGCCTTGGTTATGGTATATGTTAATCTTGTCAAGACCATTTCATGCAACCCACACGCCACCTTGAAATCCTTGTTTGCATCTCTTATATTTAGCCAACACACAGCTAGTGTCCAGTATTTATGAAATGAATAGTGAAAAAAAAAAAACCCCAAACACCCAGCTACTTCCTATAAGTACTCTCATAGCGAGAGCAACTGGTAAAAACAAAATGGGCATCTGAGGACAGTCCCCTCATTGTTCTGTGTTGGCATTAGCATTAATGGTCTCCCCAGGACACCAGTTTGTACTCCAGGAAGAACTTAAAGTCTGTAATTTCATCATTGTGTCTCTAAGAGTCAGTTCTAATTTAACCAGCAGAATATTTCTCAGTATTTCTGTGGCAGGGACTGTTTTTTTTTTCTTTTTTTTAGTGTGTTATTACCTTAAGATGTGTAAATTCTTGGCAGCTGTCTGGATTAAATAAATAAACAGAAACAAAGGATGATATGAAATAAGAACATTTAAAAGGTCCATTACCTCTTGACTTTGAGCAATTGCCTAATTACCTCAAGTTCAAAGCTAATTTATGGAATCCCACGTAATAATGACTTACATTTGTCTAGCGATAGGAGGTTTCTAAGGTGCTTTCATCTGTGGCATTCATTCAGTCAATCAACTAGTCAGTCAATTAACAAATCAATCCTTCAACAGACATTTCTTTAGAGCTTATTACATAACAAACATTGGCAAGCATGGTTTGGGGATTTCTAAAATAAATAAGACAAAGGTACTGCCCTGTAAAAGTCTTCAGTCTGGTGAGGGTAGACAGAAATATAGACAAATAAATCAGGGAATTCCCTGCTGGTCCAGTGGTTAGGACTCCGTGCTTCCACTGCAGGGGGCCCAGGTTCCATCCCTGGTCGGGGAACTAAGATCCCCACAAGGCGCACGGCCAAAAAAAAAAAAAGCAAGTAAATGACGGAAACGTTGTGATCGAAGCTTGTGTACACCTCAGTGGTGGAGGCAAAGGTGGCGAGTGGGCCATTCTCATTAAGGGAGGGGGAAAGTGGACAGGAGAGCATTCATAGCGGAGCAGTCATTGAGTGAAGTCTTACGTGATTCTTACTAGTGTCACTATTATACATGGTTTACAGCTGAGAACCTGACTTGGGCGTGAAACATCTTCTCTGAGGTGACCCTGCTCTTAAGATTTCAGAAGCAGCTTGCATCCCACTGCACAGCGTCTCTCCTGCACCCCCTGAGATTCCTGGAGTGTGACTCTCGTGTTCTAGTAGTGATGAGAAAGGGAAGGTAAAGCCAGAGAGCCGGAAAATCTCTGGCTTTATGCCAGAGAGGGTTATGTTTATGCAAAATGAGCTTGGTTCCCAGAGTAAGAAGAAAAACAACTTGATTGAAAATGTTATTCATCCATAAAGAAAGGGAGAAAGCCAAACCCAAAGGCAGGGTTTAGAGCTGGAAACAATGGCTTTGTTAAGATTTACAGGCCTGTGGGATTTCTCAGTTGCATAGGGTATTAAGGAAAGTTGTTTGAAAAATATTCAAATTACTTTGACATCGTTTTCCCTAGGCAATATGGAAACTCACTTTTTGGTGGTTGGGCCTCTATTAACATAAAACTTCGGAGGAAATGAGGTTTAAAAGGATGACCCCCTTCTTCTGCTGTCACCACCCACAGACTCCAATTTAATTTCTTCCTTCCTTATTCTGTTCACTAAAAGTCACTAGTTTCTTTCATGGGATGGATGCTTCTCTCTAGTCGTACTTCTGGTGTGTGGGGCCACCTTTCACTAGGTTGGTGGCATGTTGATTTGTATCAAGTGCCTTAAGACGCCCACATTCATTTAAGACCACAATGGCAAGAGTAACTTAACATTGGCACATATTTTCTTTTCTCTCTGAAGGAGAGCTTAATAGCGGATGTTAGAATGTAACATCATACAGAGGTTTCTAATATGAGCCAGAACTGCCCAGATACTGTGATTGAAGGGGATTTGGTCTTTTTCTTTGCCTTTGTACTTCATGTCATCACATAAGAGTTAGGAGCTGGAGTGATACATTTTATAAATTATTAAATTGTAAATTTAATAATTAGGGAAGCAGGTATTTTAACTTACCTGAAAACAAAGTTCCATTACTCCAGTGGACTAGGTGTCCCCTTATGTTTATAGTAATTTACAGGTTAGAAGATGTTTCAAATACTCTCTTTTGGCCCTCACAAGAACTCCAAGGGGAGGCATATGAAATCTTTTTAACTGCAAATTTTTTTTTTAACTCATGAGGAAACTGAGACCCAGACAGGTTAAGGCTAGGCTCTAGCTAATAATAATGCTTTTTGGTGTATCTTCTGGACTAGTGTTGCTTAGTTCTGTTAAAAGATAAACTGAGGCATATTCAAATTTTAAGAGTTTATTTCAGCAAAAATTGATTTGAATCAAGCAGCACCAAATGGGAGATGGTTAAGATGCCCCCCATACAGGAGCTGGGAGAAAGACTTTTGTAGAGAAGATGCAGGGGAAGCAAAGCGAGGGAATTATCCGATTGGCTGAAGCAGTTGCATTATTTGGAAAAGCTGAGTTGGCTGTCTGCGATTGGTTGTCCTTAGGTTTCACTTTCTTAACCTTGAGGCATTACAGGCTTAGGTTTTGGTTGGCTTATGTAGGCTGCTAATGTATTAGAGCCACCTCAGTCAAATGGTCTCCTTGTTTAATTGATTTAACCGTTCTTCATATTATATTGCTTCTTTGCAGAGAAATTGTCTCATGGACACACACGGTGCCTCTAGTCCTGACCTGCTATTTCTCAAATGTGTGTGATTAGTCGCAAGGGAACCTTCGTGAGAAAATGCATAATTCTTTACCAGCCCATCCCACTTACAAGAAAAGTAATACAAATCATATATCTCAGTGGTACAGTAGTTTGAATTACTTTAATATACAAAGAGCAGCACATAATTAAATTCTAAGAATCAAGAATTGTATTTCTTTTACTGGGAACACCTGCGTCAGAAGAGAATTAGTCTGGATGAATACAGCCCACTAGGGATCCTCATTACAACACAGTGTGCAGATTAAATTGTAGAGAAATAACAGAAGGAGGTGATATTACCAATGTCAACCCATTTTCTCAGGCCACGCTAGCCTGGAGTTTTAAAAGGGGTCACAGCAATGGTAATAACCCATATTTTTAGCTTTTTATCTCTTTGGCTATTACAAATCTCCATGTCCTCCCCACCCAGCCCCAGCGGAGTCCCAGGGGTTGTCTCCTACATGTGCTCCAGTTCTGCCCGCCTCCTGTGGGTTCCATGATGCGTTTCCTTCCTCCCCTGCTTCAGCCCCCGTGGTGGTAGGCTGGTTGCCCTCATAGGGGACACAGATTTTGCTCTCAGTTGGCAGCCTTCCCTGGTACCGTTCTTGCCTCTGCCTCTGATTTCTTTCTTGGAGTTCTTGATGTGAGCCAGGCAGAAGTGGGACACGCAGTCTTCTCCCTTTTGGGATGTGCGTGGATTTCATAGCAGGGCAGGACTGTTAGTATGCCTTCTCTTTATTTTTAGATGGACAGCCTTCTCTTTTTAGCACTGAGTCCATGAGGGTAGGTAGGCCATGGACAGAGTGGGGGACCATTAAAACTATATTAAGACCATCACCTTGTCCTCCCCTTGGTTCCTCATGAAAATACTTATTAGTGTTTTTTGGCAGACATTAATACCTATTAGCTGCCAGAGGAGCCCAGAATTTCAGCACAAAATAGAGCCTAGACTCAAGCTTAGGGGACCCCAAATATCAATATTTGTGTTCACTCTGGGGCTGATTTTTTTTTCCTTCTATTTTTCTGTGCTCTCTTTCTTGTACTCTTGGCTTCTGTTTCTTTGGTTACTTGAAAAAATTTTTTAAATCTTAGTTATTGAAATGAAAACTGCTTTGAAAGGGAGAACGCCCTAGGTGAGATCTATCTCCCTGATTGAAGGGAAAGAAATGAAGGAGACCCACTGAAATAAAGTGAGTATTTCCAATCAGAAGAGGAATATTCTACCTCCCTCAGTGGTGCGTGACACCAAATCAGCTGGAAAGGGCTCTCATTCCTAGAGCTAAGGAATAAGGAATCTAGAGCTCACTGATACTGTACATACAAAACAAAACAAATCTAAACTGTGATATAAAAGCAGCGTTTAAAATTAACCAAGGGAGGCAGAGCTTCCTGGATTTGGATTTGTGGGTGGCAAGTATCTAGGTGCACTGCCCCTATTTTACTGTCCAGAGTGAGGTAAATAGTCCCTGCTCTGAATTGGGATTTTTGGGGGGAGACATTCTCTCCCTTTACATTCCCAGCATCTTCCTAAACCATCCTGAGTCCTCGTCTTTTCTTTATTCTCACTTTATTAGAACCTCAAAGAGGATCAGAGGTCACCTGACAATTTGAACTCTGTTTGTAGGAAGGTGTTTCTCAATCAAGACAACACTTAAAAGGCAGCATGACCTGGGGAAAAGAATGTAGTCATCTGGGTATCAGGAGACCTGGAATTTTCTTTTCTGATAACTGTGCCACCTTACCAGGGAAGCTCCCTTCTCTACCTCTCATCCCTGCTCTCCCCCTCTGCCTCTGTGGGTCTGTTTCTTTGTAAACAGGTTTTATCTACGTGATCCCTCCTTCTCTAAAGTTCTGAGTATATAATTTTGAAAAGCTCCTCCCACCCAAGGAGTTTCTTCAGACCCCAAGGAAAAGTCTCTAGTTGGGAGGGGAGATGTTTTCCCCTACATTTATTGAGCACCTCGTATGTAACAGGTGCAAGTCACCATTCAAAGCGTCCTTTATGTGTGTCATTTAATCCTTAATGATGATGGTAACACACACTTATATAGCACTTCCTCTGTGCCAGACTCTGTTCTAATTAGTTTACATACATTCACCCATTTAAATCCTCATCATGAAGTGTATGAAGTTGGTATTATTATGATCTTCCTTTTGTAGGTGACCACTGAACCTTAAAGGAGAAACAAACATAGTGCCCTAGGGCCTAAGGCTGACCTCAATATTCATAAACCAGGACAGGACAATCATCTTCTCTTGACAGATGAGGAAGATGGGGTTCTAACAGGCTAAGGAAAACTGCCCACAGTCACAGAACAAGTAAGTAGCACACTTGGAAATCAAACTCACATCTAATTTGTTCCAGAGCCCACATTCTTTCCATTTTGCTGCTTTGCCTCCCAGAGACGTTTTTGCTTTGTCATAAACCGCAGAGCAGAGCATGGCACTTTTAATGAAGGAAAAGTTTGCCAAATGAAAAGCAGATTAATGAGATATTTGGGATGCTTTGCAGTAAATAAATCTCTTTCAGAATTCTCATCTTCTCCCACTCCCATCATTAAAGCCATAACAGTAACAATTACCTCAGCCTGGTTGAGGCCGTGTGGGAGTGTCTGTTGCCCTGGGAAGACACTGGGGACCCACAAAACTTTCCTTGAGCTGACTGAGCCATAGGTCAGAAATTGGATATATCAGAGGTTGGCTTTCCCTGTCAGAGCCTCGTCTTGCCCCTCCTGTTTCTGGCTGTGTCTTGAAACGCGGTTACTTGAGGAGAGAAATAGAGCTTAAAATCGGGTCAACATTAAGAATATTAGAAATGTCAACGTCAACCTGTTTTCCGAGACTTAGAGCACCATTTGAACACGATTGCCCGAGACTTGAGTAGAGTCTATCTTTTTGCTTTTTTATAATAGGTAATCTTAGCTATTCCCTGGGAATTAAAAAATATCCCTTTGAAACTGAGAGGCCAGAGCAGAAATGTAATTATTTCTATGTGATATACAACTGAATTTAAAGCCAAATGCTCACATTTCTATTCAAGAGGAATGTGTGTCTACTTACGCTGGTGTTGAGGGTCTGGGGGATGTGAAGACAAGCAAGTCCCAGGCCCTTTCTCTAAGAGCTAGGTATCTACTAAGGGAAATGGGGTGTAAGCTGTAATAATCTGTGCTGCGAGGGGAAACATACCATGTACTGCCCATCTGCCACAGACCAGGCATTGTGTCAAGTACTTTATACAAGGACATGGCAAGATGGGTGTATTAGCCCCATTTCTAGGTGAGGAAAGCAAGACTCAGAATAAGTTGTCCTGGGCCAACAGCACTTTATGAATATGGCTGATTCAGACTCAGGTGGCTCTAATGACAGACCTGCACTCTTTGCCCTAGGATTTACTGTTAATTAGGCAGGATCCATTTAATGGTTTAACGTATTAGGTATCCTTCATGGGATTTAAAGATTCACGAAATTAGCTCACCAAGTTGTGTAACGTTTTGAGATGACAATTTTTGACCTGGGGTATTTTGAGGAGTCTTGGGCAAATCAAATAATTTTCAGCTTTTTCAAAGGAATGTACAAAACAGAAAACTTTACCCATTTCTTGTGCTTTTATGTTGGTGGGGTGAGGCTTATGGATGGTCTTTGGTTGAGGGATAGAAGAGGTCTGGATAACCCAGACAGCTACATTACTTGGTAAGAAATAGTGGTTTTGAAGTATGACTTGGCTACTTTAAAGTGGCTGTATCAGCCCCGTAGCAGTTAGCAGTTGGATGCGGCTACCAAAAAGCCAGTCTTAAGAGTAGTATCTCTGGTGGGGGAGGTAAGAACCCCACTCTACTTCGCCTTGGTCAGACCTTAGTTGGAATACTGTGTTAAGTTCTGGGGAATGTAGACTAAGTTAAATATAAAGCAACTAGGACACATGCAGGAGAAAGTTTGGATCACAGTGGGGAAATGAAATCTGGACGTTTGGGGAAATAGGGCTGTGCAGCTGAAGAAAAGGCTTGAAGGGCTGAGACAACAGTCTTCAAACATTAGAAGGATTGTCTTATGGAAGAGGAATGTTGATTTTTTTTTCTCTGTGGCCCTAAAAGATGCAACCGGAAGCAACAGGCTCTGGGGAAGTGGATTTGTCCTTACAAGGAAGAATTTTTTGTTATATCTGCCTAAATATGTTTTATCTGCCTAAACATGTTGAGATTTTTTTTGTTGTTTTAGAAAGTGGTGGATTCCCAGTCCCTGAAGGTCCTAGGACATGTGCCAAGTAATTACTTGGTGGAGCCATGGCAGAGGAAATTCAAAGGTACCACGGATTGGATTTCACAAGCATCAAAGTCCTTCCCAACCCTGAGCATCTCAGTACCTGTGGACTGTCCTTCCGGGCTTTGCCTCCACCTTTGTCACTAGGGTTGGGGTATGTTTTGGGGAGATGGATAGATGGATGGGTGACGGGGAATAGGAAGAATGTACAATGGCAAAGCAGTTACTTGGTCCATTCAAATTTGGTCTGCCATTTAAAAATTTTGGCTTTCCTATGTACTCATTTGCTTGCCTTAAACTCTGGGCACCTGGAGGCCTTTGCTGTAACTGTGATCCTCAACATAGTACCCCATCTCATGCAATTGGGTTCTTATAAATGTTATTTGACAATGATTTTTATCAGGTATCAAGTATTGTCAGGCTCCAATAGTAAGCGAATCTAACTTTGCTGTATGTACAAACTGTAGGTTTGTAAAGCTTGTGGCTGCCTCCCCTCTCAGGGGAAAGACAGAACCTGAATTCTTTTCCAAAATTTCAGTGAGATGGAAATTTCGGGGCACCCAAGAGATGGAGAACCAGTCAAAGGGCTTCACACTTAAAAGTAGCCTTAAAAATTACCTATATGCTAGTTGCACTACTCCCAGCTCCCTGTCAGGTAGCAATCTTCAACTGTTTTGCAAGATCTCTAGCTCTTTTTATCCAATTCAGGACTGAAAGTGATTGACAGAAGGTTTTTGCTCATAGTCTACAGCTGAACTCTTGTGTCAACAGTAAATATTCCAGCAGAAGGAGTGGGGGTTTGATCATTTTACTGCTTTCTGCAGGGCAGACTCTGTGAGCTCATGGCAACATCTAATCTTCAGTGACCCCAGTTGTCACACCCAGGAGTCGGTTTCTCTTTAATCCTTTTCAGAGCTATGAACAGCAGGGAAACATGATTTATAGACCAAGAGGCATTTTATAGCTACTTTATTTATTTATTTCTTTATTTTTGGCTGTGTTGGGTCTTCGGTTCGTGCGAGGGCTTTCTCTAGTTACGGCAAGTGGGGGCCACTCTTCATCGCGGTGCAGGGACCGCTCTTCATCGCGGTGCGCGGGCCTCTCACTATCGCGGCCCCTCCCGTTGCGGGGCACAGGCTCCAGACGCGCAGGCTCAGTAGTTGTGGCTCACGGGCCCAGCTGCTCCGTGGCATGTGGGATCTTCCCAGACCAGGGCTCGAACCCGTGTCCCCTGCATTAGCAGGCAGATTCTCAACCACTGCGCCACCAGGGAAGCCCAAGAGGCATTTTAATCATGGGATTTGTGAGCATTTCATATTCCCTTCCTCATGATGGATACACTGCCCATCCTTTGGAAGAGACACTAAGATGTTGGTCAGATCCTGTTAACCTCATTTACTTCCATGAATTCATGTCAAGTGTATTAGGTTCATGCAGGAGATTTTCAAAACCCTACCAAATGGGTTTAGAGGAAGATGGGGCTAACTTCAGATTACTTCTTTAGGCCAGAGGTTTTCCTAGGCACCAGTAATCATCTGATTCTGCTTTCTAAGGCTGCTTGCTTTACTTACAATTCATACGTAGAAGCTAAGTCCCTGATGGAAAGGTGTTCTTTACAGTTGTGGGTTTTACCTCAATCTCTGGGCTCCTTTAAAAATAAACTTCGAATATTCTTCTCAACCCTAGTTATTTGAACTCTCTGAGTCTCAGCTCAGTTTATTAACATTCTTAATTTGCAGTGGATCTGTATGTCTTATGTCCTTAATACATTGCTTCACACAGGGACACCAGCTCAGGAAGATTTCGTCTGTTGCAAATTTATGAGGAAGTTGAATATTTATTTTTGGTACTTTTTCACCACCTCCCCAACATCTACCTCCTGACCAGATACCATTTCTTCTTTTTCCTGTCTCTACATTTCCAATCCCATTCAAAAATGGCCCAATCCTCAGCCTGTTTTCCCCTAGTCCTTGCTAAAACAATGGCTGATGATGGTTTAAATTAAGGCACCACTTCTCATGAGGTTCCTTGTATTTTAATAAAAATCTTTGAAGGGTAAATATTCAAAGTACTGCTTCTCTATGGTTAAATTTTAGGCAGTGTAAAAAACAGTTTTAGATGGAGATGAAGGGAGTTGGGTGGATTACACAGGACATGGGATGAACAGGGCTGTCACTTTTGTTCAGTCACATGAACATGGTGACAGGCAAGCATAAATGCAGAGATGGCATTTCTATGCTGGTGTGGGGAAAAAGAAGAGAGGCCACTGGTCAGGACATTGTTTGGCCTAGGGAGGAAGAAGATCCAGTACTTTGGCAATTTATTTAAGCTTTTGTTTTTTTGCGGGATAGGGGAGCAAGTAGGGGAGCTCATACTTGAAGCCGAATCCGGCATCTGTACCCTAACACCGAATTAAATCTCAAGACAGAGTTTTGGGTGAAGTAGAAAAGAATAGCTTTATTGCTTTGCCAGGCAAAGGGGGCTAGAGCAGGCAATTGCCCTCAAAACTCTGTGTCCCTGACCCGGAGAGGGTTGTGAGGAGTTTTATAGTAATCGGTCAAAGAGGAGGGCGTGATCAGCTCATGGACATTCCTCTGATTGGTTGGTGGTGAGGTAAGTGGGAGTCAGCATCATCAACCTTACGGTTCCAACTGGTTCTGGGGTTTGTGTGTTTGTGGGTAGCAGTTAACTTCTCCCCTCTGGTGGGGCTTTCAGTATCTGCAAAACAGCTCAAAGATATTGTTATGTGTATCCCTTGAGGGGGAACCAGGACCCTGCCCCAAGGCTGCAGTATTGTTTCTTTTGACTATTCCTCCCTTGTCTGCATCCCCTCCCTTCCCTAATCAGCAACTATTTGAACCTTCTCGTTGGAACTCAGGGAAGGTCATGGAGGCTGAATGAAGCCTATTTCCTGTAATCAAGAAATGGGGGACACCGATATAGGCTTTTGTGCCCAGGAGCCCCACAGGGTCCTGCTAGGGATCATACTCAGTGCAAGGAGATGTGGAAAATCCAGAGATAAGGAATCTTGGCCTCTACTTTACAAGGGATCCTACTCTACGTTGTGGGGGAAATCAGACACATTCATTAAGAGTCTGCCCGAGTGGAGAATGGGAAAAGAGTTATCACAGAGGTACAACTAGCATGCTGGGAAAATGCTGGGTCCATTCTCACTGGGATATCTGGAAGGGCTTCCTGTAGAAAGTGGGATTTTTTTTTTTTTTAAATATTTATTTATTTATTTATTTATTTATGGCTGTGTTGGGTCTTCGTTTCTGTGCGAGGGCTTTCTCTAGTTGTGGCAAGCGGGGGTCACTCTTCATCGCGGTGCGCGGGCCTCTCACTATCGTGGCCTCTCTTGTTGCGGAGCACAGGCTCCAGATGCGCAGGCTCAGTAATTGTGGCTCACGGGCCTAGTTGCTCCGTGGCATGTGGGATCCTCCCAGACCAGGGCTCGAACCCGTGTCCCCTGCATTGGCAGGTGGATTCTCAACCACTGCGCCACCAGGGAAGCCCCGAAAGTGGGATTTTAATTGAACTTTGAAAAATTATACTTTTGAAAGAAATGACTTGAGTAAGCGCCTGTCCTCTGATGGAGGGAGGGAAGTCTGGCCTAGTTGAGTGGAGGCGAGAAGGTGAGTGTTATACTTAGTCTGGAAAACTCAGCAGGGTCTTCAATCCTAGGGCTTTGAATGTTCGGTTGAATATTTTAGGTTTTATTCTTCTCGCATTGGGAAGCCATTTAAGATTTGAGCAGGGGAATAATATTCTTAAAGAAAATAACTATGACCAGGATGAATTGAAGGGAGGGAGGAACGACATACTCATTTGTCTACAATTTGGGGAAGAGAGGAAGATTATCTCTAATTCATTAGATGTGCATTGTATCAGCAGGAGCAAAATAAGCAGCATATCTTGATACATAAATCCTCCTCCCATATATGCATTCTTTTTCACCAGGGAGCAAGTATTTGGCAGCCAAGTTATCTTTAAAGTAATAATAAGGAAGCTATTTGGAATAAGTGTTTCAGAACCATTTGTTACTTTGCACAGATCTATGAGCAAATAGGATTGAGCTAAAGCATTTACAGTGGTATGTGGTTCTGCAGGGGCTGCCACACTATTATATATACTTTTATCTTGGCTAAACTCTAGCTGTTGCCACTGCTATTACTCAAAGAACTGAAGTGTCAACAAGCTAATCAAAATAGCAAAGTGGGAGTCAAGAGTTTTTCCGCCTGTTTCTTAACGTCTTAGGAAGATTGTTTCCTTTTTATTCCCTATATTCAGAACATAAAAGCCTCCCAGACATCTAATCTTTACTAGGTCAAACATTTCAAAAGGCAGTGGGATTATTTTCCAGTTGCTTTTCAGTTTAAGGCAAGTGTTTTAGGGGCTTCCAAAGCCTCCCTACTGAATCAATTTATGGAAAAAAAAATGAAGTAAAGGCATTATTAACCCAACTACATTGTCTTGGTATAAAACTCCTAACATAGCATAGTGGGAAAAGGTTCTGAATCATGACCTAAGTGATCTGAGTTCTAGACCCAGTTTTGTGAATGCATAGCTTGATGGTTTTGTCAAGTGTCATATTTAACAGGGAGGGATTAGAATTTTTCTGTATGGTTTCTGTACTCTTCAGTAGTATTGTTCACAATGATTTTTGCCTAAGGAGTCTAGAAAATGGAGAGACACATGATAATGTTGCAGGAAGAGGGACCTCTTCCAGGGCCCAAGAGTGGGCTCTTGTCTACCACTCAGAAATGAATTTTCTGAGGAGACACACGTGCTGACAATGCAAGAGACTTTATTAGGAAGGGGTGTCCGGGCGGAGAGCAGCAGGGTAAGGGAACCCAGGAGAACTGCTCTGCCATGTGGCTCACAGTCTCAGGTTTTATGGTAATGGGGTTAGTTTCCGGGTTGTCTCTGGCCGATCATTCTGCCTCAGGATCCTTTCTGGTGGTGCACACATTGCTCAGCTAAGATAGGTTCCAGCGAGAAGGATTCTGGGAGGTTGGTAGGGCATATGGACTGGAGTCTCCTCTCTCCTTTTGACCTTTCCTGAATTCTTCCGGTTGGTGGTAGTTTGTTAGTTCCGCGTTCCTTACCAGGACCTCCTGTTGTAAGATAACTCGTGCAAGTGGTTACTATCGGGCCTGGTCAGGGCAGGCGGTTTTGGGCAGTGGTTTCCCTAAAAATAAGATGGTGGTCAACAATTTTGGGTGGAAGTGATGTGTGTTACTTTTGGGCCAGAACTCACACTGGCAGTGTGAGGCTCCAGAACTCTTTCTCTCTACAAAGATGACTGAGAGAGGTGGCTTCGTCAAGCTGGGGGCAGGAATGAGGAGAGCGGAGAGCAGAACGCCTAGCCAGCCCATGTGCAGCCCATGCACAAGGAGCGGGAAATGAACCTTTGTTGTTTTAAACCCCTGAGATTTGGAGGAATTATTTGTGACAATAAAATGTCAAGCTTATTCTTGATTGATACGGTCTTCAAAGAGTATCACTGGGATGCATAGGGAAAGCCCCATGGATATGGAAGATCCTTCTTTTTCCTAAATTAAAGTTTAAGTGTTCTATACATAAATGTCAAAGCTGCTTTGAGGGGAATTGTTTCCTATCATTGGAAATACTGAAATATGGACTGGGCAACCTCTTGAAGGCAGTGCTGTAGAAATTGAAGGCAGTTGTGTGATATAATAGGAAATAGATATTTGGTCTTCAATGTTTCTGGCACAGAGCTCCTAAAACCCTTGGAATTTCCTAAGTGCTGAGAGCAATAAAGGTGTCTAAGGACGGAGGCTGGTTGCTAGTGGAGCCAACCAAGTGATTAGAGGGTTGGAACTTTCATTCCCACCCCTCTGAAGAGGTCAGAGGGGCTGGAGGTTGAATCATTCACCAAAGGCAAATGATTTAATCAATCATGCTTATGTTAATAAGCCTCCATAAAAACCCAAAAGGAGGGGGTTTGGATTGCTTCTGAGCCAGTGAACATGTGGAGATATGAGGAGAGTAGCATGCTCGGAGACCATGAAAGATTTAGACACTTTCCCTATGCCTTACCTTATGCATCTCTTCCATCTGGCTATTCCTGAGTCTATATATATATAAAACTTGTAATATGTAGTAAGTAAAATGGTTATCTAGTAAGTAAAGTGTTTCTCTGAGTTCTGTGAACCCGCTTTGTGTGAATGGATTAATCAAGCCGAAAGCAACATCTGGTTGGTCAGAAGCAAGGATGGAAACCTGCATTATTTGCTACTGGTGTCTGAATGTGTGTGTGTGTGTGTGTGTGTGTGTGTGTGTGTGTGTGTGTGTGTGGTAGGAGCAGTCTTGTAGGACTGAGCCCTTAATCTGTGGAATCTGATGCTATCTTTGTGTAAATAGTGTCAGAATTGAGCTGCGTTTGTACAACACTCAGGTGGTGTCTGATAATGGCTTGGTGATACGGGAAACCCCCTGTCCCTCCACATTGGACTTGGTACTACAGCTGACTCTTGAACAACGTGGGTTTGAACTGCGTGGGTCCACTTATGGGTGGATTTATTTCAGTAAATACACATCCTTAGATTCAACCAAATGTGAATCAAAATTTCTATCCATGGTTGGTTAAGTCTGCGTATGCGAAACTTGTGGATAAGGAGGGCTGACTATATTATGCCATTGTACATAAGGGACTTGAGCATCTGTGGATTTTGGTGTCTGCAGGGGCTCCTGGAACCAATCCCCTGAGGTTACTGAGAAACGGCTATAGAATCTTAGGTTGGAACAGAGAAGTTCATGGTCCATTTGAGGTTAAAAGTATTCAGAGTTACAGCTCCTGAGGGTAACTGTTGCGCCTCACCTTTGTGCAGCTTGTATGGTTTATGAAGTGTTTTCTCCAGTGTTAACTTACTTGCTCTTCCGTGGATAGCAAAATGTTTCTTCACTGTACCTTTCATAGTGACTTCACAGGTGCTAAGAAAAATTCGTTTGGAGAAGCAAGCTAATTTTTTACCTGAATCCCATAGCTATTCTGATAGATGAGTGGTGATATCTCATTATGGTTTTCATTTTCATTTTCCTAATGGCTAGTGATATGAAACATCATTTCATGTGCTTATTTGTGATTTGTATATCCTTTTCAGTGAAGCATTTCTTCATATCTCTTGTCCATTTTCTAATCAAATTGTTTATTTTCTTACTGTTGAGTTTGAGCGTTCTTTATATGTTATAGACTTACTTCTTTGTTGGCTATGTAGTTTGTAACTATTTTCTCCCAGTCTCTAGCTTGACTTCTTATACTCTTAAAAGAATCTTTCACGTAGCAAATGATTTTAGTTTTGATAATGTCTAGTTTACCTATTTTTCCTTTTATGGTTCATCTCTTTCCTGGTTTATTGCAATAGGCCCACTGTTCTCTCTGATTCTGACCTTGCCTCCCAAAAGTCTGTTCTTAACAAAGCAATTAGAGTGATCTTTTAACATGTAATTTCTCATTTAAAACTCTCCAAGCTTCCCATGTCACTCAGAGTGAAAGCCAAAGTTTGAGCAGTAGCCTCTAAAACCCTATATAATTTGGTTCCTCATTATCCCTCTGACTTCCCCTCTTACCACTCTCTCCCTCCCTCAGCCACACTGGCTTTCTTCCTGGTATTCAAACAGGCCAGGCAACCCCTGACCCAGACTCCAGTCTCTTTTTGCCTAAAAAATGTAACCTTGGCTCTAAGCTCCCTTATTGCCCTCAGGTACTACTGAGATGAGGCCCTTTTAGTGAAGCCTTCCATGATCTCCCATTCAGCATAGAAATTGCCCTATTTCCTATAGTCCCATATCCAGTTGCTTGTTTTCTTTTTCATCATGGTACTTGCAAATATCTAACCTACTAGGTATTTTACTTATTTAAAAAAAATGGTCTATCTTCTCCTCTAGAATTAAGCTCCTTGAGAGAAACTCTTTGCATCTCTTTTGTTCTTAAATGTTCAAGTACAGAATCTAGAGAGCCTGGCACATAGTAGGGGCTAAATAACGGTTTCTATAATGAAGAATGGACAGAGAAATGAAGGAATGACAAAAGTATGTCCCAACCTAGCTGGGGCTTGCTGTGATGAACCCATTGGCTCTAGGTTGGAGAACCTGAGCTGGTACGTTTGGAATCATCTTTCCTTTTCTGAGGAGAGGTTCATTTCTTTCAGAAATTCAGGGTCTAAGAAAGATGCCTTAAGAATCATCCTCCTTGGAATGACGGCATTAGAACTTCTAATGAAAGTTCAGCTCCTAAGGAAGTGGTGATTATCACCGGTTGTTAATACTCTTTGTTGAATGGTTGGTGAGGAGCATTGTGGTTCCTCATCATTATGGATGGAGGGACCAAGCTGACAGTACCTGAGCTCACTGATCAATCTTAACTTCATTAAAAACCGGACAACTTTTTGTACTTACTGTTGCAAAGCAATAGGAAGGTACACAGCATCACTTATAAAATAATCTTGTAGTAACATGAAATCGAATCTAAATCTAATTAATTCTCTAGCTATAACTACCTGTTTATAAGGAAATAGAGGTAATAGGGAACATCTTAAATGACATCACAGGAATACAATCAACAGACTCCTGTGGACAATTCTACAGGATAAATTACTTAGTTTCTTCAATAAATCGGTGCTAAATCAAAGGGAGGGAGAACTGTTGTAGACTAAAAGACACATGGACATATTGCAAGGCGTGGACCTTCTTTAGATCTTGATTTCAATAGATCATGTATAAAAAAGACATTTAAACACATTTGGAGGCAATTGAGTATGGCTTAGTTATTGTGGTAAAAGAAATGATGATTAAATTTGTTGGGTGAGATAATGATGTTATGTTAGAAACAAGTTTTTATCTGTTGGAGGTAAATACTGTGGCATGTAAGGAGAAATGACATAATGTCTGAGATTTACAATAAAAAACAGCACTTCCCCCACCCTCCCCAAACTCCTAAACCAAAATAAATACACAAAGAACTGAAAGTGTGCACGTGAGTGAGTGTGTTTGTGTGTGTGTGTGTGTGTAGCAGAAGAATGGCAGACTTTTGATCATTGTTGAAACTGGGTGATGGGTAAATGGTGCTGCATTCCTTTTATATCATTCTCTTTACTTTGTGTATGTTTGAAAATTTCTACCACAAAAAAATTAAGAAAAAAAATCCTCCTTGTCCCTTCTTTTCTAGGGATTCTCCAAGAAGCAGGAAGATTGAATCTCATCAGCAAACCCTCACAAGGCTGAAGTTGTCCTCTCTTCACTCTCTCAGTGCCTGAAACTTTAAGTCATTCTGCAGTGCCTTTTCAAATTGGGACCCGCCTCAGTCCATGTGGTATTTCTAATGAAAGCAGTGACTTCGGGGAGGCTACCTCATCCTGTGCACCAATCCTCCCACTGGATCCTGGCCACTACCTCAAAATGAGGTGTCTCCAATTCTAGAGTGGAATCAGGAGGATCCAGATGCATTGCCACTTATAACTGGTATAAATTACAGCCCAGAAGCAGAGGTGTGCAAGAAATAGTACGAAAAATTTTTTTATAACTGCACGTAATTTGTATTTTAAGCCTTGATCCTGCTGGTGTCCTGTTTGGATTTCCGCCATCCCTATTTGAAAGTCATACAGGGCCAAGGTTTTGAGGGAGTGGGTGGAAGCATGATCATTGTTGACTGGAGCCCACAGTTGTAAGTGTAGATGCCCATCAGCTCGGGGGCCGTGCCTCCTTTAGGTTTGGTGGCTCCTGTGCCATGCGTGGGACAGGTTGCCATGATTCTGCTTGTATGCACGCTACAGCCATCTCCTTTTGGAATTTTTGCTCCATTTACCCCTCCAGCCACACTTGAGAGGCCTTTTCTCCTCCAGGATTTACAGACATCTCTCTCTGACTTAATTAGCACATTTCAACACTCCAGTAGGGAAACAAGACAGTACCTAATTTCAAAAACCTGCTTCTGTTATGTTTCTGCTCAAGTATCCTCTCTTTTCCATGGAGTTTGCGATTTTAGAAATAAAAGCCAAGATGATCAGCATGTTATTTCTGCTATGCCCTGCCGGGCTCTTCCACTGGCCAGTGAACATGGGTCTGCTACCCACTTGAATGCAGAAGGGAAAGGGTGAAATAAAGGAAGAAAAGGAAAAAAATGAACAGGAACAGATTAACATCTCAAAGTATCCTGCCACATTTGAAAGATGTGAGAGTTGAATTCATGGGAAAGGTTCTGCTGGGAAAAAGGAGTTGTTCTTGAAAATGGGGTCTGTGCTGTTGCAGAGACTGTTGAACCTAGGTCCACAGAATGCTCTGATGTCATCACTGAGGTTAGAGAATTCTGCTGTAGGCCTGGCAACCTTTGAAACTTAACAGCCCTGGTGAGCACTAGGCAGTACTGCTTGTTCACTAAGTGGTCCAAGTTGTTCAGCCATTTAGGAGACTTGACTATTTTTATTTGTATTGAATCATTTCAACGGATTTCCCAAAAGCCAAGAAGGGCCAACCTGTAGGGAAGAGGAGGAGTTGGACGTGAGGCATCTTCTAAGGGAATCTTCCAGTTGGTACGATGAGACGGCGACAAAAGAGGAAACATCTGGAAAGTGAAGAGTCCCAGGAAACTGCCGAGAAGGGAGGAGGTATGTGGGGGGCAACTTGTCTGGGGCACATGGGTTTCTGCCAAACTGAGCCTTCTCTAGGAAGGGGGGGACTGAGAACGCGTCACCTGTGAAGCAGGGTGCGAGAGACCTTGTCTCACTGATGCTGCCGTATCCACGTGGAGGGTCCCTGTGGTGTGAGACGGCACAGAACGGCCAGGTGCCCCTGGGAGATGGGAGGTCAGCTCCGCTGGTCTGAGGACCCTCTCCTGGGGCTGCCGGGCCTGGAGCTTTGTCGGACTCACAGCAGGCTGCATCCTGCTTGCACAGACCTAGAGGTGCAGCTTTTCTCAGTCCCCGAGTTCTCTCTTATTCTCTTTGATCTTCCCCTGGGGTCATGAGGTGGGGGGTGTGAAGGATGCAAGGATGCTGAGAGAGACCCATGAGCTGCTTGGCCCCTTTTGCCAAAGTGGAAAGAGAAGCCCCATGAGTTGAAGGCCTTGTTGAAAAGTATCTTGAGAAGTGGAATGCAGTTCGAAAGGAGATTGTTTGTCTAGGGATGGTGTCATTGAAGGCAAGGAGGTTTTATTCCTTCGACAGGAAGAATTTCCCAAAGGAGATCAAGGGAAGGGAAGGGCTTTCCAGAGACTGAGCCCGCATGGGCGGGGGTGAGAGATGTCCTCAGGGTCCTGCGGGGAGCTCTGAGAGCCACGGGCCACCTGGTGCCTGCGTGCCTTAAACGTAGGCGAGTAGCTTGCCCTGGGAGAGGGGTGGTCACGTGAGGAAGTGGGGCAGAGTGGAGCCTACCCCAGACTTCCAGCTGGAGGCCTCTGCCCCAGATTAGAGCCCAGTAGCTCCTACCAGGCCTAGGGTCCTGGAGACTAGGATGGGCCCTGGGAGTGGAGGTCTAGACAGCAGGCAGATTTTCAGGCAGTGGCTGGGACAGGCTTGGGAAGGCAATGACTGCCCCTGTCTCACCATTCAGAATATTTTTCTCTATGTTCCAGTGTGTGTGTGTGTGAGTGTGAGTGTGTGTGTGTGTGTGTGTGTGGTAGTGGAGAGAAGAGCGGGATGAATGGGGGTAGAGTGCTCATCAGATATAAAGTCTGCATGGTAAAGTTCTTGTCACCCTGCCTGGACCTGGGTGACACTCGGTGTATGTAAGAGTGTGTACAGAATTCTTGTTAGGGGTGTTTTATGAGACAGTATCTCATACACCCATGTACACTCTGATACAGCAAATATATCACACACCCCACATATAACTTCCTTATTAAACCACACACAGCACATGTAGGTATATACACGCATCACTCCTGTACTACGTTCTCATACAACCCACCTGTGTCACAATCCTCTCCTCCAACACCAAACGCTGGAGATGAGATCTGTATATAGACACACACACTATATATATATGACACACACACTATATATATATGTATCTCCTCAACTCTCGCAAACACAGCTAACTTCAGCTATCTCTAAATACCTCTGTAAGAACCAGTCACATGTCATACACACCACACTTCTAACACATTCTTTAGTGATGCCAGACCCGCTTTGTACAAACCACAGTAAAGCACAGTCTCACTAACCCATGTCAGGGTTGCCAGATAAAATATGGGCTATCCAGTTAAATTTGAATTCCAGATAAACAACAAGTAATTTTTCAGTATGAGTATGTCCCAAATGTTGCATGGGCCATACTTACACGAAAAATAAGTAAGACCAAATACTGCATGGGAATACTTACACTACAAAATTATTCTGGGTTTATCTGAAATTGAAATTTAACCGGGTGCCCTATATTTTTGTTTGCTAAGTCTGGCAACCCTTATATACTTACCGCCAGCTGATGTGTTATATATTGATTGTATTGTTGTTTAGTGTTTGTCTTCCTCTACTAGAATGTGCAGCCTTACCAGAGACTAGAACAATGGAAGAGTGCCGGATACATAGGAGTAGCTGCTTACTGAACCTTGGTGAATGAATGAATGAACACACACCATAAATACAAGCCACACCGTGTGATGAGGAAAAGTTACATGTCCCAGAATTCCTGACTTGTGAACAGAAATCATGCACACAGAGGCCACAGATACAGATACACACATCTGCACTGTGCTCCCCATGCCAACCCCACACTTACCACAGACTTAAGTGATACACATCACTCACTCTTCACACATACTCACAGTCACCACCTAGGCCCACATTACCCACAAGACATTGACAGAATAAGTATTGATTTTAATTAAATACTGGAGTATCCACTGGGAACCACGCTCTCAACTGTGTGTATTCACTGCACCTGACACGTGTCAGACCGTCAGTAAATATTTGTGGACAGAGGATTGAGGAACCCACCCTGAGCCTTTCATTCCTCCCTCAGGAATCTCGAAGTCACAAGAGGATCCCGCTTGGCTTGGATCCCCTGTGGTGGCCCAAGGCTGCAGCCCAGGGGCAGGGGAGGTCTCCTCTGCCTCTGAATACTTCTCCTGTGCTTCTTCTCCACGCAAGCTCATCCGCGGTGGTAAGGGCGCGGGGCTCCTCAGGTGAGGGGCTGCTTGGCTGGGAGGCAGGAGGCACACAGATCCCAGGGAGGCTGAGAGGAAACCCAGGGTCATCAGAGGCGCTAAGGGCTCTGTGGAGGAGCCTGAGCAGGATGGCTGAGCTGTACGAGGGCGTGGATCTCAGCTGAGTCTGGGGGCGTGTGAATCCTGGTACCACCATGGTGGGGAAGTTAAGGAGCAGGGGCCGGAAAGGTCTGGGCTTGAGGTGGAGGGCAGAGGGACCAGATTAAGCATCTTCAGAGGAAAATGTAGGGTTTGCCTTTGCCTTTGCTTCCAGAGAAGGACAGAGTCCTTCATCATAGACCTCCAGCCTGAGAGCAGGACCATCCAGCTGAGGTCCACCCAGCTCACACATACATCCGCTCTCCAGGCACAGCCATTCTCAGTGCACACATAAACCCCAAGCACGTGATCCACAGTGCTCCTCTCCTACACCCCCATTCCACAAGTAATGCACCACCGATATTCCCAAACTCACACTCCTCGTAGTACACGCATCCTCCCACATCCCTCACATACCACAGCCCTCACCACCATACTCCACACCCCTGTATACAGACACCGCTCCAGTATCCCCCCCACACGCAGATGAAAAGCCCACAGATGACACCAGATACACCACTCCATCCTACGGCCAACAGACACCAAGCTCATGACACAGCTACGTCATGCAAATGTCCCTCTCTCATCTACCACACCTGCTCCCTCAGCTTCCAGCATGGCCCGCGCATGTTATTATGTTTTTAATTTCCTTTCCCAGGAATCTGGAGATTACATCAAGACACTCCCCAGCCTAGAGCACCCCTAGCCCGGGTTCAGGAAGAAGGGGAGACCGCTCCCCCACCACAGTGTGTCGCCTTCTCATCCCCTTCATTCAGTAAGACCTCTCTGTATACAAACAAAGAGGAAAGAGGCATGAAAATATACTACATGCGGGTGAAAACGATCAAGGGTGTAGCTGTCTCCTGGGAGACAGAGAAACCCTTGGGGTTGCTAGAAAAGCGGCTGAGGATAGAAGAAGTGACCCTTCCTGAGGATGTGCGGGTAGGTTCTCCCCGCTCTGCTGTGTCCACCAGAAACCGCCTGTTTGACAGTGAGCCCACTGGGGAGGAGAAAGAGTGTGAGGAAAGGGCAGAGCCATACAGCCCATCAGGGTCAGCTGCAGTCCAGGAGAGACCCAGGGCCAAGACACCGGACTGGCTGGTGACCATGGAGGCCGGCTTCAGGTGCATGGCCTGCTGCCGGGTGTTCCCCACCTTGGAGATCCTCCGGCAGCACGTGCGGTACGGCGTCCAGGAGGGCTTCAGCTGCCATGTCTTTCATCTCACCATGGCCCAGATGATGGGCAATGTGGAATCCGAGAGCACCACCGAGGAGGAGGTGGAGGAGGAGGAGATGAGGAGGAGAAGCAAGGAGCAAAGGAGAATGAGGAGGAGCAGCCCACGCGGGAAGACCTCAGCCCGAGGAGACCGTGGAGCCAATGTCCAGGCTGCGTGTTACATTCTCCGAAGGACAGGAAGTGAGCAGGGGCTGGGGCTGCGGAGGGAGCTGTACCTTCTCCGAGCCAGTCCCATCTCTCCACCCCAGACTCATGCTTCCATAAGGGAGAGTTGGGGGCTTTAGCATCTCAGGGGGAACTGAAGGGGAGATAACCGGCTCCCGTGCTTCTGGCCCAGTCATGTAATAATAAAGTCATGACTGTAAGTGGGAATTGATCCTGAGCTTTTCAGCTTCCACAGGAAATTCTCTTTAGCTAAGAAGTGTTTTTCTCTCTTTTGATTTCCACACAGCAACTGAGATTCATGGGACAAGATCCTAGAAGACGGTGTGGCTTTCTGTTGGAAGAGGTAAGGCTTGAGGCTGGCACAGTCTTCTGAGCCTATGTCACGAGGGCCCCGAGGAGTGTAAGGGAAGGGGCCGCAGAGATGTGCTGGTTTATCTAATGGCTCTTCAGTTCCATCAACTTGGGACACACCCAGCACTTCCAAAGGAATTGACCTCTGTTGACTTAAACAAGAATGTGGAGCGTTTTGACTAGGAGTTTTCTCAGGGTCTGCATGATGGACCTCAGGTCTAAGAGGACGTACTGCCAGCAGCTCCTTCTCGGCAGAGAGAGCCAGGGGTGGTCTGAAGAGAGGACAGGGGGCCTCGCAGGAGCAGAAGTTTGAGGTCTGAGAGCCTGTGGCCTGAGCTGAGATCTCACCCTGACCAGTGTACCTAGCCTTCTGGGACAAAGGGAAATGTGAAAGGGAGTCAGGTGGAAATGAGGTCCCCCGAGATATGGAAATGTTCCAGAAGCTTCGTTGTGCGGTAGTTGATCTGGAGCCAAGCTCACTGTGGTGTGTGTGGCTCTGAGCTTTAAGGCAACGCTGGAGGGTAACCCCGACCAGCAGAGCTTATAGTGCTTCTTGTCTCTTCCTGTTCTGCCTCATTTGTTTTATCCCTTCCAGGGAGAAGAAAGGACCCTCGGGATAGTAGTAGCAGACAGAGTGCCAGTGGTCTGAAGGAGGATGAAGGGCCCAGCACTCAGTCTAACATCATATGACAGTCTAAATATCATAGGCAATAAAGGGCATTTTCCAAACCTTTCCTGGATGTTTCATTTAATTACATTTATCTATCTATGCATCTATCTATCAGTCATCTACATCTGTATCTTTCAGGGTAAGCTTTCACATAAGCACTAGGGACGTCCACCAGCATTTTCCAGAAGGAGGCCTGGAAATTGCTGGGGACTTCTCACAAATAGGGAATGGCCACAACCCTTGCCACACAGACTGTGTGCGTGGCCCTCCTGACTTACTCCCACTCACTCTGTGAATTGCCCGAGGTCTGAGATGGGGGTGCTGGCTGGAGGCAATGATCACGTGCAGGCTGGATCTCCTCCAGATTCTGATTCTCTTCCTGGGCATGTCGTTCTCAAGCACAGTTTCCATGTCCCTGGCCACACTGATCTCTCTCCTTCAGTCCTTCCCTCCCTCCCTCTCCTGCCTCCTAGTGCAGAGAATACTTTTTACATTTGAGATGAGATTTATTTTTTGTTCACAGAATTCTCACCTGTTCTACTGTGGCCTCCGTTTTTAACATTCCAAAGCTGAGAAGTTTCTTTTTTTCTCCCTTATTTCTGCTGAGTCTTTACCTTCCTAATGCAGTGAACTCAGAGTGCCTAGCTGACTGGATGGGGGAAAAAATCCAGGGAGCAAAGAGAAACAATAAAAAATATATCAGTTAATTTTTCATAGTGTTATCCAACTATATATTTTTAAAAATTAGGAATAATATTAGGAATATTCTCTTTATAAAAAAACTGAATTATTGGGCTTCCCTGGTGGCGCAGTGGTTAAGAATCTGCCTGCAAATGCAGGGGACATGGGTTCGAGCCCTGGTCTGGGAAGATCCCACATGCCGCAGAGCAACTAAGCCCGTGCACCACAGCTACTGAGCCTGCGCTCTAGAACCCCCATGCCAAAACTACTGAGCCCCCGTGCCACAACTACTGAAGCCTGCATGCCTAGAGCTTGTGCTCTGCAACAAGAGAAGCCACTGCAATGGGAAGCCCGTGCACCACAGTGAAGAGTAGCCCCCGCTCACTGCAACTAGAGAATGCCCGCTAGCAGCAACAAAGACCCAAAGCAGCCAAAAATCAATAAATTAATTAAAAAAAACAATTATGTTAAAGGGTACAATGTATAAAAGTACAATAAAATTCTCCCTTCATAACCCCCCAACCCCACTGTCAAGACTATTTCCTTTTGTAGAGATTATTGATCACTAGCTGTCTGATTTCAAGACTTTTGGTCCATGAATTTACATATGTAGGTGCTTTATATGTGATTTATAGCTTTATAGAGATTTTTTATTTATAAATTATATCATACCATATCTATTCTAAAATTAACATTTTGATTGGAGATATTTTGATGTCTTTAATATAGAGATTTAGTATAAATCTTTGCTGTAGGTCTATCCCAGTTTTTAGGCCAATGTTATTTATTTACTTCTAGTGACAAATCATAATATAATTATTCCCCTATTGATGGACATTTCGAGAAAGATACTCTTTTTCTCCTGCAATTGCCTTGTGACTTTACCTGTTAACCAGATTGTGTTTCTTCTAAGTATTTTTGATTTATAAATTGTATCATACCATATCTATTCTAAAATTAACATTTTGATTGGAGATCTTTTAATGTCTTTTAGATAGAGATTTAATATTAATATTTTAAATAGTCTCCCGTTTCCCTGTGGATTATTGACATTTTAAACTCTGCACTTCAATTTTCCCTCAATACCTGTAATTTTGTCATGGCTATTTCTCTACTTAAAGATGAGTAACTCTATGATTGATTTCTTCATTTTTTCCCATCTCTTTCCAAGGTACTGAGTTTGATTGTGTCTTATGAATTAGTGAAAAATGCTAGTCCTTGAGTCAGGACATTGGGCCCTTTACCAAGTAACTCAACCTATGTGGGCTTCAGCTTCTGTATGCGTGATCAAGAGGCTTGGACTAGCTGACTTTTCAAATGCTGTGTTTCTTTGATTCACTCTCACTTTCTGATCTGCTACTTAAGAAGAGGGTCTATTCTCATAAAGTAAGAACAGTCTTTTTTTAATCCTTGGGTCGGGCAGAGTTTAATTGGTCATACTCAGTTTGTTAGTTATATTTACTTTTATATATGCTTAACTCTAAATAATTTATATAGGTCTTGTGACTTTTTTTTTTTTTTTTTAATTGCTGACACAGCAAGAGGCTTTATTGGGAAGGAGCGCCCGGGCGGAGAGCAGCAGGGTTAGGGAACCCAGGCGGACTGCTCTGCCACGTGCCTCGCAGTCTCGGGCTTCGCGGTAACGGGGTTAGTTTCCGGGTTGCCTCCGGCCCATCACCTCGCTTGGCCTGTAGTCGGCCTCAGGGTCCTTCCGGGTGGCGCGCGCATCTCTCAACCAAGATGGATTCCAGTGCCAAGGGCTCTGCGAGGTTGGTCGTCTCCGCCGTCTTCTGGCCCCTCCCGAGTCCTGCTGGTTAGTTTTCCTCGGCAGCACCGTGTTCCGTGTCGGGACCTCCTGTTGTGAGACGCCTCAGGCAAGTGGTCATCGTCGTGCCGGGCCGAGGCTGGCGGTTTCGTTCCCTCACAGAATTACACGCAGCTTTTCGAGGACGGGGCTGCAAAGGGGAGGAGAAATGGGGCAACAGCTGGGAGGGAAGTGGGCTAGGAGAGGGTCGTTGTCCTTTAAAGAGAAGAAATAAGGCCATGTTTGTGTGGCGGTGGAAGGTTGCAGTGGAGAGGGGAGAGTTGCTGGTGTGTTAAGCACTGAGAGAGGAGATGGGGACCCGGGCCGGAGGTCCCTCTCCGGTACCAGAGGGAGAGGGGACTGAGGCAGAGCGCAGAGGAGGGGGCGGGAGAGGGGCTGTGGGCTTCCCTCCAGTGTCTTCTGCCTCCTCTGTGCAGTAAAAGCTGGTCACCAGTAAGAGGCAGGGAAGGGGCAGGAGCTGGCGGTTTGAGGGCTGGTAGGACCGGAAAAGGCAGAAAACCCTGGAACAAGGGCAGGACTGAGGTGGGGTCATGACTGCCGCTTTGGGCAGGAGAGAAACTCCACACAGGAATGCGTACACCTGCTGCCTTTCCTCCAGCCACGGGCAGGACGCTCAAAGGGAGGAATATGCTGGTGTCTTGGCTGCTTTCTGCCTCAGGGGAATAGGGTCTCACAAGGGAAAATATCAAGAGCAGAGAGTAAAGCTAGAGCCAGACATTATTCCTCTTAGGCTGTCTGTAGTCAGATAGAAGTAGCCTGCCGTCTACCAGTCAGTCCATCAGTCAGTCAGTCAACAAACACTCATCTTACAGACACCTGCTAAGCTCCAGGCACTGAGCGGTTGCTGGGGATATTAAACTACTGTCTTTCTTACTAGACTAACTGTTATTTAATGTGGCTGGAGCTCCGTCAGTGAGGACACTCTGGAGAGGGAGCGAGTCTTTCCGCCCAAGGGGAGAGGGCAGAGGAGGATCCCCACCAAGAGCTGCCCACGCTGCTCTCCTGGTTGGACCCTCTCTGTTCCTTGAACACACCTCATGCTGTTCCCTCTGCCCAGGGCCCTCTGCCCTGGCTCTTTGCATGGCTGATGCCTTCGTTATCTCTCACGTCTTATCTCAAAACCCTCTAGGCCTCTACCTTGAGCACCTTTGGACTCTGCCTGGAAGGCTCCTCCCCCACTCACCTGTGGCTTCCTCCCGTGTGTCTGTTCTTCTTTTCCACCTCAGCCTTACTGAGGTCTAGTTGACAAATAAAATCGTAAGATACTTAAAGCATACGTGCTGATTTGATATACGTATACATTGTGGAATGATTCCCCCAGTGAGTTAATTACCATATCCATCACCTCACATATTTACCTTTTCTGTGTGTGGGAGAACATTTAAGCTCTACTCTCAGCAAATTTCAATTACACTATACAGTGCTATTAACTAGAGTCACCACGTTTTACATCAGATCCTCAGGCCTTATTCATCTCATAGCTGAAAATTTATACCCTTTTACTTTTACCAACCTCTCCCTATTTCCCCCACCACCAGCCACTGGCAACCACTTTTCTACTCTCGGTTTCTATGAGTTTGCCTTTCTTTTTTTTTTTTTTTTTTTTCACACAGGCACACTGTACTTTCTTTTTACAAGAGATAAATAGACTGACACCAAGCATTGTAAATGGATGACCACAACAAAAGCAACAATGATTGCAGTTACCAAACACGAAACACACTCATACTATGTCATAATATTGACATTCAGTCCAGTAATCCTCCACTGTAACAGCTCCTTTACTTTGCAGTGAAAATTGATTTCTATATTCTTTGCCTCTGAGTCCTTGTGGGATTTTTTTTTTTAATTTCAAGCAGAAAATCACAAAAATTATAATCATCCTCATCAGTTCACTCAGTCCGATGTAATTAATTTTCTTTTTCATCTTGATCTTTTGTTAACACTTTTATGAGTTCATCAGTTTTTCATTAGAGTTCTGAAAATGCTTATTCATTCAGTTCAGCAGTACAGTCAGTTACCAGAAACCTGTACTTGTCAGAGTCTTTTCTATGAATTCCTTGGAGATGAAACCCTTTTATAGGAACATATTTGCAAAAGCATCAGAGTACACCTAGAAGTGTCTGTAACTGATAAAAGACTTCAAAAGGACCATGGTTAAAGATTTGATGAAAGTTCATAATAGTGCAAATGACAAGGAAATTTAGTTTTTTCTGAGATATACGTTTTAAAGTAATAACTAGAATTATGAATTATGACATTATACCAGAACATACAAGATTTTAAGAAATTTCACATAATGTCTGAAACATTTATATTAACATATTTCCATACAGTTAACCCCATGAAAGTTTAGTATTAGTTGTTTTGTTTGTTTGTTTGTTTATACTGCAGGTTCTTATTAGTCATCAATTTTATACAAATCAGTGTATACATGTCAATCCCAATCGCCCAATTCAGCACACCACCATTCCCACCCCACCGCAGTTTTCCCCCCTTGGTGTCCATATGTCTGTTCTCTACATCTGTGTCTCAACTTCTGCCCTGCAAAGCGGCTCATCTGTACCATTTTTCTAGGTTCCACATACATGCGTTAATATACGATATGTGCTTTTCTCTTTCTGACTTACTTCACTCTGTATGACAGTCTCTAGATCCCTCCACGTCTCAACAAATGACTCAATTTTGTTCCTTTTTATGGGTTAGTAATATTCCATTGTATATATGTACCACATCTTCTTTATCCATTCGTCCGTCGATGGGCATCTGGGTCGCTTCCATGACCTGGCTATTGTAAATAGTGCTGCAATGAACATTGGGGTGCATGCGTCTTCTTGTTTTGTTTTGTTTCGTTTTTTTAAAAAAAATCTTTATTTAAGTATCATTGCCTTAGAATGGTGTGTTAGCTTCTGCTTTATAACAAAGTGAATCAGTTATACATATACAATATGTTCCCATATCTCTTCCCTCTTGCATCTCCCTCCCTCCCACCCTCCGCATCCCACCCCTCTAGGTGGTCACAAAGCACCGAGCTGATCTCCCTGTGCTATGCGGCTGCTTCCCACTAGCTATCTATTTTACATTTGGTAGTGTATATATGTCCATGACACTCCCGCACCCTGTCACATCTCACCCCACCCGCTCCCCATATCCTCAAGTCCATTGTCTAGTACGTCTGTGTCTTTATTCCCGTCTTGCCACTAGCTTCTTCATGGCCTTTTTTTTTCCCCCTTAGATTCCGTATATATGTATTAGCATACTGTATTTGTTTTTCTCTTTCTGACTTACTTCACTCTGTATGACAGACTCTAACTCCATCCACCTCATTACAAATACCTCCATTTCATTTCTGTTTATGGCTGAGTAATATTCCATTGTATATATGTGCCACATCTTCTTTATCCATTCATCTGTCGATGGGCATCTGGGTGGCTTCCAAGACCTGGCTATTGTAAATAGTGCTGCAATGACCATTGGGGTGCCTGCGTCTTTTTGAATTACGGTTTTCTCTGGGTATATGCCCAGTAGTGGGATTGCCGGGTCATATGGTAATTCTATTTTTAGTTTTTTAAGGAACCTCCATATTGTTCTCCATAGTGGCTGTATCAATTTACATTCCCACCAACAGTGCAAGAGGGTTCCCTTTTCTCCACACCCTCTGCAGCGTTTGTTGTTTGTAGATTTTCTGATGATGCCCATTCTAACTGGTGTGAGGTGATACCTCATTGTAGTTTTGATTTGCATTTCTCTAATAATTAGTGATGTTGAGCATCTTTTCATGTGCTTCTTGGCCATCTGTATGTGTTCTTTGGAGAAATGTCTATTTAGGTCTTCTGCCCATTTTTGGATTGGGTTGTTTGTTTCTTTAATATTGAGCTGCATGAGCTGTTTATATATTTTGGAGATTAATCCTTTGTCCGTTGATTCGTTTGCAAATATTTTCTCCCATTCTGAGGGTTGTCTTTTCGTCTTGTTTATGGTTTCCTTTGCTGTGCAAAAGCTTTGAAGTTTCGTTAGGTCCCATTTGTTTATTTTTGTTTGTATTTCCATTACTCTAGGAGGTGGATCAAAAAAGATCTTGCTGTGATTTATGTCAAAGAGTGTTCTTCCTATGTTTTCCTCTAAGAGTTTTATAGTGTCCGGTCTTACATTTAGGTCTCGAATCCATTTTGAGTTCATTTTTGTGTATGGTGTTAGGGAGTGTTGTAATTTCATTCTTTTACATGTAGCTGTCCAGTTTTCCCAGCACCACTTATTGAAGACACTGTCTTTTCTCCATTGTATATCTTTGCCTCGTTTGTTATAGATTAGTTGACCATAGGTGCATGGGTTTATCTCTGGGCTTTCTATCTTGTTCCATTGATCTGTGTTCCTGTTTTTGTGCCAGTACCATATTGTCTTGATTACTGTAGCTTTGTAGTATAGTCTGAAGTCAGGGAGTCTGATTCCTCCAGCTCTGTTTTTTTCCCTCAAGACTGCTTTGGCTATTTGGGGTCTTTTGTGTCTCCATACAAATTTTAAGATGATTTGTTCAGTTCCATAAAAAATGCCATTGGTAATTTGATAGGGATTGCATTGAATGTGTAGATTGCTTTGGGCAGTATAGTCATTTTCACAATATTGATTCTTCCAATCCAAGAACATGGTATATCTCTCCACCTGTTGGTATCATCTTTAATTTCTTTCATCAGTGTCTTATAGTTTTCTGCATACAGGTCTTTTGTCTCCCTAGGTAGGTTTATTCCTAGGTATTTTATTCTTTTGGTTGCAATGGTAAATGGGAGTGTTTCCATAATTTCTTTTTCAGATTTTTCATCATTAGTGTATAGGAATGCAAGAGATTTCTGTGCATTAATTTTGTATCCTGCAACTTTACCAAATTCATTGATTAGCTCTAGTAGTTTTCTGGTGGCATCTTTAGGATTCCCTATGTATAATATCATGTCATCTGCAAACAGTGACAGTTTTACTTCTTCTTTTCCAATTTGTATTCCTTTATTTCTTTTTCTTCTCTGATTGACGTGGCTAGGACTTCCAAAACTATGTTGAATAATAGTGGTGAGAGTGGACATCCTTGTCTCGTTCCTGATCTTAGAGGAAACGCTTCCAGTTTTTCACCGTGGAGAATGATGTTTGCCGTGGGTTTGTCGTATATGGCCTTTATTATGTTGAGGTAGGTTCCCTCTATGCCCACTTTCTGGAGAGTTTTTATCATAAATGGGTGTTCAATTTTGTCAAAGCTTTTTCTGCATCTATTGAGATGATCATATGGTTTTTATTCTTTAATTTGTTACTATGGTGTATCACATTGATTGATTTGCATATATTGAAGAATCCCTGCATCCCTGGGAGAAATCCCACTTGATCGTGGTGTATGATCCTTTTAATGTGTTGTTGGATTCTGTTTGCTAGTATTTTGTTGAGGATTTTTGCATCTATATTCATCAGTGATATTGGTCTGTCATTTTCTTTTTTTGTAGTATCTTTGTCTGGTTTTGGTATCAGGGTGATGGTGGCCTCATAGAATGAGTTTGGGAGTGTTCCTTCCTCTGCAAATTTTTGGAAGAGTTTGAGAAGGATGGGTGTTAGCTCTTCTCTAAATGTCTGATAGAATTCACCTGTGAAGCCATCTGGTCCTGGACTTTTGTTTGTTGGAAGATTTTTAATCACAGTTTCAGTTTCCTTACTTGTGATTGGTCTGTTCATATTTTCTGTTTCTTCCTGGTTCAGTCTTGGAAGGTTATAGCTTTCTAGGAATTTGTCCATTTCTTCCAGGTTGTCCATTTGATTGGCATAGAGTTGCTTGTAGTAGTCTCTTAGGATGCTTTGTATTTCTGTGGTGTCTGTTGTAACTTCTCCTTTTTCATTTCTAATTTTATTGATTTGAGTCCTCTCCCTCTTTTTCTTGATGAGTCTGGCTAATGGCTTATCAATGTTGTTTATCTTCTCAAAGAACCAGCTTTTAGTTTTATTGATCTTTGGTATTGTTTTCTTTGTTTCTATTTCATTTATTTCCGCTCTGATCTTTATGATTTCTTTCTTTCTGCTAACTTTGGGTTTTGTTTGTTCTTCTTTCTCTAGTTTCTTTAGGTGTAAGGTTAGATTGTTTACTTGAGATTTGTCTTGTTTCTTGATGTAGGCTTGTATAGCTGTAAACTTCCCTCTTAAAACTGCCTTTGCTGCATCCCATAGGTTTTGGATCGTCGTGTTTTCATTGTCATTTGTCTCTAGGTATTTTTTGATTTCCTGTTTGATTTCTTCAGTGGTCTCTTGGTTATTTAGTAACGTATTGTTTAGCCTCCATGTGTTTGTGTTTTTTACGGTTTTTTTCCCTGTAATTCATTTCTAATCTCATAGCGTTGTGGTCAGAAAAGATGCTTGATATGATTTCAATTTTCTTAAATTTACTGAGGCTTGATTTGTGACCCAAGATGTGATCTATCCTGGAGAATGTTCCGTGCGCACTTGAGAAGAAAGTGTCATCTGCTGTTTTTGGATGGAGTGTCCTATAAATATCAATGAAATCTATCTGGTCTATTGTGTCATTTAAAGCTTCTGTTTCCTTATTTATTTTCATTATGGATGATCTGTCCATTGGTGTAAGTGAGGTGTTAAAGTCCCCCACTCTTATTGTGTTACTGTCGATTTCCTCTTTTATAGCTGTTAGCAGTTGCCTTATGTATTGAGGTGCTCCTATGTTGGATGCATATATATTTATAATTGTTATATCTTCTTCTTGGATCGATCCCTTGATCATTATGTAGTGTCCTTCCTTGTCTCTTGTAACCTTCTTTATTTTAAAGTCTATTTTATCTGATATGAGTATAGCTACTGCAGCTTTCTTTTGATTTCCATTTGCATGGAATATCTTTTTCCATCCCCTCACTTTCAGTCTGTATGTGTCCCTAGGTGTGAAGTGGGTCTCTTGTAGACCGCATATAGATGGGTCTTGTTTTTGTATCCATTCAGCCAGCCTGTGTCTTTTGGTTGGAGCATTTAATCCATTCACGTTTAAGGTAATTATCGATATGTATGTTCCTATGACCATTTTCTTAATTGTTTTGGGTTTGTTTTTGTAGGTCCTTTTCTTCTCTTGTGTTTCCCACTTAGAGCAGTTCCTTTAGCATTTGTTGTAGAGCTGGTTTGGTGGTGCTGAATTCTCTTAGCTGTTGCTTGTCTGTAAAGCTTTTGATTTCTCCATCAAATCTGAATGAGATCCTTGTCCGGTAGCGTAATCTTGGTTGTAGGTTCTTCCCTTTCATCACTTTAAGTATATCATGCCACTCCCTTCTGGCTTGTAGAGTTTCTGCTGAGAAATCAGCTGTTAACCTTATGGGAGTTCCCTTGTATGTTATTTGTCGTTTTTCCCTTGCTGCTTTCAATAATTTTTCTTTGTCTTTCATTTTTGCCAATTTGATTACTATGTGTCTCGGCGTGTTTCTCCTTGGGTTTATCCTGTATGGGACTCGCTGTGCTTCCTGGACTTGGGTGGCTATTTCCTTTCCCATGTTAGGGAAGTTTTCGACTATAATCTCTTCAGATATTTTCTCGGGTCCTTTCTCTCTCTCTTCTCCTTCTGGGACCCCTATAATGCGAATGTTGTTGCGTTTAATGTTGTCCCAGAGGTCTCTTAGGCTGTCTTTATTTCTTTTCATTCTTTTTTCTTTATTCTGTTCCGCAGCAGTGAATTCCACCATTCTGTCTTCCAGGTCACTTATCCGTTCTTCTGCCTCAGTTATTCTGCTATTGATTCCTTCTAGTGTAGTTTTCATTTCAGTTATTGTATTGTTCATCTCTGTTTGTTTGTTCTTTAATTCTTCTAGGTCTTTGTTAAACATTTCTTGCATCTTCTTGATCTTTGCCTCCATTCTTTTTCCGAGGTCCTGGATCATCTTCACTATCATTTTTCTGAATTCTTTTTCTTGATTGTTGCCTATCTCCACTTCATTTCGTTGTTTTTCTGGGGTTTTATCTTGTTCCTTCATCTCGTACATAGCCCTCTGCCTTTTCATCTCATCTATCTTTCTGTGAATGTGGTTTTAGTTACACAGGCTGCAGGATTGTGAGTTCTATGTAATTTTATCCCACGTATAGATTCGTGTTACCACCACCACGATCAAGATACAGAACTGTCTCATCACTACAAAAGAACTCTCTCATGCTACCTGACTCTCTGTACTCACACCCATTCCCACTCCATTCCCCTCCCATCCCTAGTAACCAATCATCTGTTCTCCACCTCTACAGTTTTATATCTTTGAGAATGTTTTGTAAACAGAATCACACAGTATGTAGCTATTTGATATTGACTTCTTTTTCAGTAAGCATAACGCCCTTGAGATCCATGGGCATGCTGCATGTATCAGTAATTCATTCCTTTTTATTACTGAGTAGTATTCCATTATATGGATGTATTAGAGTTTATTCAACCATTCACCCATTGATTGACATTTGAGTTGTTTCCAATATTTTCCTATAAATAGAGTTTCTATGAATATTTGTACACATGTTTTTGTGTGCAATGAGTTTTTGTTTCTCTGAGATAAATGCCCTAGCTTGTGATTGTTGAATCCTATCATAAATACTGCAAAAAACATTTTCCAGAGTGGTGATGCCGTTTTACATTCACACTGGCAATGTATGAGAGATCAAGTTTCTCCACATCCTTGTCAGCATTTGTCATAATCACTATTTTTAATTGTAGTTGTTCTAATAGGTATGTAGTGATAGCTCATTGTGATTTTAACTAATGACGTTGAACATCTTTTCAAGCTCTTAATATTGTTTCCTTTTTTGTTTTAAATTTTCATTCATTTCCTTCTGTCCTTTATTTTATTCCATTCTCTCCTCCTCCTCCTCTACTTCCCCCTCCTCCTCCTCTTCTCAGTAAACTTATTGAAGTATAACATACATATAGAAAAATCATAAGGGTACAGTGCTAGAATTTTCTCACAAAGGAAACACACCTATTAACCAGCAGTCTGATGAAGAACATTTCTATTACCCAGAAATCCCCACCCAAGGCATCCAGTATTTTGACTTCTAGCACTAGATTAGTTTCACCTGTTTTTGAACTTCATATAAATGGAATCATTCAGTATGTACTCCTTTGTGTCTGGCTTCTCTTACTCATAAGATTCATCAAGTATTCTCTTGAATCGTCTCTAAGAGTGACTGACTGCCAACTTTAGGCAGCTAATACCATGTGGAGACTCTCCAAAGTATGTTGTGGAATTAAAAGAGCCAACCAACAGTAGTTCTGATGCCTGATAAACACCAGTGACCAAATAATATTGTGGGATGATGATGATGGTGGGATGAATTCTGAATTATAAACTACTGAGCCAAACTCCTACCCTCTCCACCTTCTTGATCCACTTTTCAAGGGAGTAAGAGCTGATTTTAGGAGGGATAGCTTTGGTAGTGGGGAAGTAGATATTATCAAAAGCAAGACTAATGAGTTGGAGCAGGCATCATACTTCCCTGAGAGGTGTTGAACCATCACCATCAGCTTCTTGGCATCTCAAGAAGGGGCACTCCTAAAGGTAGAGGCCAATTGCCTGACCTGTGCCTCCTAACCCCCTCCCCCCTTTCCTCACGCTTAGCAACTCTGCTGCTATAGTTATAATTTGAAAATCCTACCTACAAGTGAGAGTGGATGAGGGAAACTTTGATGGAAGTTCTTACAGATGACAAAACTGTTCTTTGCTCCAGGAAAGACAAAGTGGCACATTGAGGGTTATTTCAGTCAAGATCCCACATGCTGCAGAGCAACTAAGCCCGTGCGCCACAACTACTGAGCCTGCACTCTAGAGCCCGCGAGCCACAACTACTGAGCCCGTGTGCCACAACTACTGAAGTCAGCATGCCTAGAGCCCGTGCTCCCAACAAAAGAAGCCACCACAATAAGAAGCCTGCTCACCGCAACGAAGAGTAGCCCCTGCTCTTCGCAACCAGAGAAAAGCCTGCGTGCAGCAACGAAGACCCAACACAGCCATAAATAAAATAAAATAAATAAATTTATATTAAAAAAAAAGATTAGTTCTTGCAGAGATAGAATGGCTGTCTCTGAATTTAATCCTTTCCTGTGTTCTTCTGAATTTTCTGTCCCTTCTGCAGATATCTTATATTGATCATCTTGGGATTCAGACTTTCCCACCCTGGGTATGATTCTATCATGAACCATTTACTGGGGCTAAAATAACACAGCTGTCTTATATCGTACTTTTTCACTATGAGGTATGTGATGTTTATCCTCTACTTTATAGAAGAGAAACTAACACTGAAAAGATAAGAAAATTTCCCAGTGACTCAGCTGGTAAGTGGCAGAGCCAGGACTTGAACCCAGGACTGATACTGAGAGCCCTACACTGTACAGCACCCTACAGCTCCCAGAAAATGAGTAGGTGGCCGAGTTGAATCCTGAGGATTCTCCTTCTCTAGTTTCAGATGTTCAATGGCAGAATGTTCTGTGATGGGTCAAAGAAAGTTGCTGTCAAAAAATTACCTAAATCATCTAAGTCCTGTCCTTACCTATGTGAGGCTTGTTCATGCATATCCAAATTCGAATGCTGACAATTATTACAAGTAACAACTAGCTTGTTACTGACAGCAATAAAATGGAGATCCATACTGTCATGTCCACAAATCAGATGACTGGGTTAATAAACATCTGGGTGAGGGAGTCACTTGCAAGCTGTGACCTTGTGCAGGTTACTATTTTCTCCATCTCTTGTTATTTTTATCTGTTAAGTGAACCTAATTGCAATACTTAAATAATCCATGTAAAGCACTTGGGTAAAGAAGAGTGTTTAGCATATAATAAGGGCTCGATTCCTGTTAGCTGCCGCCATCACCTTCATCATCATCATCATCATCATCATCACCACCACCTGGAGAATGTGTACAGGGATGCGGAGGTGATGGGAGTGGTTTTTAGTGTGACCTGAGGCCACATCGCTGGACTAAGATACCTCTGTAGTTAGTAACTGCCTTTTCTAAGAAAATGCTTGCTGTTGAATTTTAGATTTGAAACTAAAACCATCATCCAGGCTGTTTTATGAAGAAGGAATCAGATGCACAGAGAATTTATTTAGGAGACTTAATACTTGAGGCCTTTTAAATTAGCAGTTTATATTTGAGGAAGATTCGTATTTGGAGATAAATGTTGATCTTCATTTTGAAAATATTCACTACTATCATGTTGCACCTTTCTCTTTACTTTTGAAATGTAATAACATATTCAACCAAGGGTACCAGGGCTGTGCTAATGGTTTCATCCAACCAGAGCCACATTCCGTCTTAGCAGTTCACTGGCTCCTTTCAACAATGACTCCTCTCATTCACCGGTGCCAGGCTGAGGTCATGTTCTCGGTGTATCCCAGCTCTAAGAAATGTGATTGGTTTGTTCCTTCTGCATCACCCTTGTCCCTGGCTGTAGATTTGATACAAATTCCATGTACACTGTATGTAAACCATATGGACACCATCTGAGAAGAACCTTTCTCCTGTGTTAGCTCTTCAGGATAAGCTGAAAGCTTCTGAGCCTGCTTGCCTCTGGCTCCTTTAGTCTCTGTTATGGCTCCTTTATTTTAAATCCTGGAATTTCCAAGGTCATGACAAAGTGAATGTGGGGAAAGAGGGATGATTGATACTTGTTACATTGCTCTGGATTCACAGGTATTGACTCTGGCATAACTTAATTGTTGAGTGAGAGATGCTTTATATTAACTCTTTAAATCTATATTTTGCCTGAACTTAGGACCTCTGCCCGTAGGTTGGCAATCGTTATCTGGCCGTGATTTTAGGAATTGTTCTGATTTCTAATGTTACGTCATGTTGTCACTCATGGGCCCAGAGTTTAGTTAAGAGTATGTGTAGTTGAGTCCCTAGGCTCATAGGGTATTAGGACCTAACATCGTTTACGTTGTGGTCATCTACATTTTGTTGCTCAGCATCCATTCTCTTTCTATTGTTAACAACATCCTGGTTTCTCTGTAGGACAGCAGTACCACCTCTCTCCAGCTCTCTATCCAGATGCAGATGGTAACTCTGATGACAGCTGGGCACGTGACCTGGGTCTGGTCAATCGGAGCATGGCCTCCCCTTTGTGCCAGTGATTGATTCAAGAATGAACATGTAATGCAGCTGTGCAATCAGGCTCAACTGTAACTCATCCTAGGACTTTTGCTAGAGATACAGGGAAAGAATTCTTCTGTCTTCCCCCTGGACTTGAAACTATGAGGCTATGAGTCTGGAGCTTCTGACAGCCAATGTGCTTCCTTGAGGAGAGAGGCAGCCTGAGAAAGAAAGGAACCTGGAAAGTGGAGGGATGGAGAGATGGAGAGAAGGTGAGTCCTGATGCTATCATCTGAGGCAGTACTTCCAGCCTCACCTGCAGTCACCTTCCCCTGGACTTCTCCAGTTTCAGGAGCCAATACATTTAATTTTTTTGCTTAAGCCAGTGTGAGTCAAGTTTCTTTACTGTAACTGAAAGAGTTCTGATTGATACAAGATGATTTCTAGGTTGGTTTTATATTCCCTGTGGAATGTTCTTGCTCTTTTAGAGAAGGGAGAGGGAACCTAAGAAAACTTAGTGCCGGGAAACTTTGCCTAGAAACAGATTAGTAGGCACCTGACCTGGTCAGTGGAGACAGACTGGCTAGAACTCAGAATTAAAGTCTGTCCTAAAGTATCATGAGATTATATTGATTCAAATTAAGGTTTATTATTTTTAAGCATTTTCAATCACTGAAAGTATTTTGGAAGACTGCAAAGTGGCCTAAGGTTAAGAAAACAAGCTTCGTAGTTGAAGCTTGGGAATGTGATTTCATTTCTTTGAAACTTCCTTTCTTTCATTTCATTTCTCAGTTTCCTCATCTATATAATGGGCATATCCAGTGCCTATCTCAAATAATCACTAAGGCACATAAAACATTCATAGCAGGATGTCTAGTATATCCTCAATAAGTAGAAGCTATCACTCTTAACAATGCTCTGACCTTTTCCTTTTTGGATTGTGTGATGCGTCATATTTTATCTTTGAGCCAGAACTGAGTCAAAATAATGTAAACTAGAAGGACAAACTCTCTAGAAAGAGGATATTAGGGTTTTTAAACATTCCTTAGGCTGACTAAAATTTGCTTGCTAGCTCTTCCAAGTTGGTAAGTAAAGGGAAATCTAAGTACTGGTTGTTTTCTTATATTTAGTGAAGGACCAAGTTATCTAACTGAGTTCCTCTTGTTTAAGGTTGCTCTAAGTTGTCAATGACAGTCCTCCTGATGGAAGTAAGAGTTCAGGCGAAGCTTTACCTCCTGGGCACTTAAAAACAAAATGAGAAAGAAAAAGATAACACAAATCAAAACCCTAATCAAAGCCAATCTTTATTTAGTACCATGTGCCTGGCACTATGCTAAACTCTCTCTGTGGACCATCATGTCTCCATCACAACTCTAGAGGGTAGGAACTCTTATCACCATTTTACAGGTGAGAAAACTCAGGCTCAGAAAGAAAGGACTGTTAAAGGGCACACAGTTGGTATGTGGTGGAGCTGGGGTGGTAGCTGCCCTTTTAACCACACACACTGCTCCTTGCCTGTGCGCTCTCCAGCCTAGCAGGATGGGAGTCCTCACCCTTCAGTTCCTGAGCCCACATTTTTTCACGGTAGGTCTGAGAGCATCAAGAGACCTAGTTCCTAGGAGTCAGTACCCCCAGGATCATCCAAAAGGCTGATAGTGGGATGTTCCAGGGGCAAATGACACACTGTGGGGGCAGAACTGGATCACTCTGAGGAAAAAGAATGTCTTTCCTGGAAGAATTGTTATATTCTCGTTATATCTGCTTGCTGCTCTGAAAATTGGGAGAAGATGTCTCACTGTGGAAGGACAATCACTCTTTCCTAGTGAACCACTCAATAATTGATTTGATTACATGTGGTTAATATGGGAACCACATGTGGGTAAAAAGTATCGACTCTTTTAATTTATTTTTTTAAAATACAATGCTGCAAGGAGGGAACAGAGATGTTTATTTGAAACAAATGATTTATTTTACATGAATTTTGTACAGATGACATGCCTTGTTCTAAGATGAATTTAAAACAGTGGTAATGAACACCCTCCATCACCCTGACCATCCTTGAAGTTTCCCCTATCACCATGATGCCTATTATCTGAGGTCATTTTTGTTGCTGTCAGATGTTATCATTGGCTTGGCTTGTCTCCCTGTGATGTGTGTGTGTGTGTGTATGGTGGGGGGGGGGTGACTTGGTGACAATAGAAATTAACAAAAGGTATGAGCAGAGACTGACACAGTATTGAGCAAATGGATACTAATGATCCTCCTCACACAGCAATGACCTGGTGTGTGGTTGTGAATAGTCAGGGCCACCACACTGCACAACACCAAGGGCTCCATCTGCACTAGATTCAGACATCCAAGGTTCCCTGGAAGCCAAATGGGCCTGTGCAGGATATGATAGAGAGGGAAGGCCTGAAAAGTGGTGGAGGTAGACACATGTTACTTCTTGGCTGCCCCGAATTCATTTACACTATTTCTTTCTTTAAAAAAAAAAAAAAAAATTATTTATTTATTTGGTTACACCAGGTCTTAGTTGCAGCAGGCTGCCTCCTTAGGTGCAGCAGGCAGGCTCCTTAGTTGTGACATGCAAACTCTTAGTTGTGGCATGCATGTGAGATCTAGTTCCCTGACCAGGGATCGAACCCAGGCCCCCTGGATTGGGAGCGTAGAGTCTTATCCACTGTGCCACCAGGGAAGTCCCCATTTACTCTATTTCTAATAGCTTCTCACATTAACTGGGAATCTACTCTTCTCCTACTCTCAGTGTAGATCTAATTTCACCCCCAGCTCTAAACATGGCCTGTGACCCAGGTCTGACCAATCAAAGCTTCATATTCCCCTGACTGCAGAGAGGGATCATGACAAGCCACCGGGACTTCACGTTCCTTTGCTGAGGCTTCTGAGAGAGAGCTTGACTTAGAGACTTGGCCTGTGTACCAGGCTGGCCTGCTTCTCAGGCATTTCTGAGCTTTTGGGGCCCAACTGTAAAATCTTGTTGACTTGAGCAGATCTAAAGCTGGGAAGGAACACTGATACAATGGCAGGAATACAAGTATGTGGTGAGTTGGAGGCATATATTTCTTCATAATAAATGAGCATTGTAGAAGAGGGACCAGTGTTCATAGCAGAAAAGTGTTAGGGAGAGGAGTTTTGGGATTGTATCATGAAACGTTCTGGATCTGAAGTCTGTTGGAAGATTCCAAGATTCAAGTTGTGACGTGTCTCCCGAGTTGCAATTAGCACCCCCAAGCTTTCAAGATTGCTGTTGTACAGGGCCATGGCTGTATTCTCATTCCTTTAGCTAGCTGAATGTTTTCAGGCCAAAAGATTTCGCCATTGCTCTTTCTTCAGCCATCTGGAGTCATCTTCAGTCTTTAAGACATCTTGGTTATGGTTTTTCCCATCTCCCAACCTTTCTCCCAGCACCGTGACTAGATTAAGCTTTGCCTCTGACAGTGTTTTGAAAAAATTCACATTTCTATTCAGTACAACACTTTGAACTCTTTGGAGAAGAGTTATCATAGAAATCTAGTAAAAGAGGGAACTCTTGCGGCAGTGATTTGATAATTTATTTTCAAGAAAAGTTTTAAATCGTAGTTTTGAAACCTGTTCTGTTGAATCCAAACAGGATTAGTAAGCATCAGTCAGGACTCAAGGAATCACATTTCTGTGGTCACAGTCATAAGGTATCTCCCATTGTATTTACTCTTCCCTGTATTTTTTGCCTGACATTCTGCCTGCAGCGTCTGACGAACTCTGATGAGGGAAAGCTATCTTATTCAGCTCTATTCATTTTTTTTTCCCCAGGCTGTGCTAACAATGAAAAAAATCCCCAAACACCCTGTATGGTTAATTGGGTATAATGTGTTACCATTTATGGGGCTCGGAGTTTTAGAACTTCCCCAGGCACAAAGGACTCAGCAATGATTGTGGATTATAACTGAGGATTTCTATTTATGTCATTCCAAGAAAGGTGTGTTTTCTTAGGCTCAAAGTCTGACCTTTCTCTGCTTATTGAGCGCTTACTGGTGGCCTTTCAAAGTTACTCATTGGCCACTATATTACCTAGTTACTTTAGTGCTGTGGCAAGTTAATTCAAGAACTACTTGAGGGGCTTCCCTGGTGGCGCGGTGGTTGAGAATCTGCCTGCCAATGCAGGGGACACGGGTTCGAGCCCTGGTCTGGGAAGATCCCACATGCCGCGGAGCAACTAGGCCCACGAGCCACAATTACTGAGCCTGCGCGTCTGGAGCCTGTGCTCCGCAACAAGAGAGGCCGCGATAATGAGAGGCCCGCGCACCGCGATGAAGAGTGGCCCCCAGTTGCCACAACTAGAGAAAGCCCTCGCACAGAAACGAAGACCCAACACAGCCATAAATAAATAAGTAAATAAATTAAAAAAACAAAACTACTTGAATCACTGAACATTGCATGTATTCTCATAAACCAGATATTTGGGCCTGGGTGGTGAATCAGAGAGCAGAGACAGGCACTGAAGGGTGTCTTCAACCATGAGACAGGAACCCACTTCTGTGTGAATCGGTATCTGGGAGCACTCCTCTGGAAAGTCAGCCTGGGACAGCACAGGAGAAGTAAGCTGCTCCCGGTTCTATTTTCTTCATCTCTACAGAGAGATCTGCAGGTATTGGGCCTGCCTTTGGCCAGAAGAAAGTCTCTGGATTATTAGAAGAGGTGAGAGTGTGGGGGGAATAGAAACAGCAAAAGTTCTGTTTTCTCCAAAATGCTAGAGCCTAGCCCTAAACATACTGAATGAGATGTTTTTGTGGCTCTTTACTCCCTCTTGTGGCGACGTGGTGCCACTGTTTTCTAACTATCGTGGACCTTCGTGTTTCCACCTGAGGCAGAAATCACCAAATTGTTTAACATATTCAGGTTGGATGTAACTATCCAATACGGCAAAGAGCAGAGGTTCCATGCTACATTTGGACACATCTCTCAGAGAGTTAAGGGATTTATCTGTTAAAAGTTGTAAATAAGCATGTAGATCCACTGTTCCCACCGAGAGATGGTTTCACAAATACTTTTTCCCCAAATGTTGGACTAGTATGGGGATTTTAGAATCTGCAGATGAGAAAAAGCACCAGATGTCACCCTTCCATTCCACTTGAGGGTAAATAGTATAAAGTTTCCCTACAAAAAAAAAATGTAGAATCTGAATTCATATATCCATTCCAGTGATATTTTATCAATCTGTATATAACATGATATCACATATATACGTATTTTACTGTGAGCGTTAATAAATATTCTTTATTTTAAATTTTGCACATTGCACTTTAACATTACATCCAAACATTTCTCAAGTGGATGCCTACTTTGTAAAACCGTCTATTCAGCTCATTGTCATTTCTGTACAGAAGTATAAGTAAATATATGTGATATAATATGTGCAATAATCCTGGAATTATTTTATTTATCAGATATTTTGGCCTCTATTCTATACTCCACTCTGCAGTACAGGGAGGAGTGGGATAAATGGCACAGTGTAATTGGGAGGTCTCTCTCTTGTTTAAAAACTGGAATGGAATGGGCAGCTGTACAAGAGAATGTGCCAGAAGTAGATTCTATTTTTGTAGTAAAACGAGCTGGCAGCACATTTTATAGTGCTGTGCATTGCTTTAGGATCATTCTCAAAAAGCAAAAAGAGCATCCATTTGTGTTGCTCAGTAGTCTTAGTACTCTGGTAAATTACGCTACAATGAAACGAGAGTAGACTCTTTCCAGGCACAGCCTCTATAAAGGGCATCCTTTCACTGATGTGGCTGGTTGGGCATGGTCAAGGTAGCTGTAAACACTCGTCTTCCCTGGTGTGGTAGGGAACCTCCAAGATAGCTTCTGTGATCCTCCCTCCCCCATCTTGATATTCACACCCTTGTGTAATCTCTCCCTTTTGAGTGCAGGCTGGATTTATTGATTTGCTTCCAATGAACTGCATTCCACAGAAGTAATGGGATGTTATTTCTAAGATTAGGTTACAAAAAGACTATGGCGTGCCAAAACTTGGAAGTAACCAAGATGTCCTTCAGCAGATGGAACGGTAAATAAACTGTGGTACATCCAGACTATGGAATATTATTTAGTGCTAAAAAGAAGTGAGCTATCAAGCCATGAAAAGACATGGAGGAAACTTAAGTGCATGTTCTAAGTGAGAGAAACCAATCTGAAAAGACTCCCCACTGTATAATTCCTACTGTATGACATTCTGGAAAGGACAAAAAAGAAAAAAAAAATGAAGACAGTAAAAAGATCTGTGGTTGCCAGGGGTTAGGAAGAGGGAGGGATGAACAGGCAGAGCACAGAGGATTTTTAAGGCAGTGACACTATTCTGTATGGTACAATAATGGAGGATACATGTCATTATACATTTGTCAAAACCAATAAAATGTACCATACCTAAACGTGGACTTTGGGTGATAATGTTGTGTCAATATAGGCTCATCTTGTAACAAATTTACCACTCTGGCGGGGGATGTCCACGGTGTGCGTAGTTGTACATGTGTCAGGGAAGGGGTTATATAAGAACCCTCTGTACTTTTTGCTCTATTTTGTTGTGAACCTAAAACTGCTCTAAAAAATGAAGTCTATTAAAAAAAAAAAAAAAGAGGCTATGGCTTCTGTCTAGGTGCCTTCTCTTGCTCTCTCATTTGCTCACTCTGAGGGAGGACAACTGCCAAGTTGTGAGGAGCTTTCTGGAGAGGCCCACGTGGCGAGGAACTCATGTCTCCAGCCAATAGCCAGCAAAGACCGGAGGCTTGCCCGTGGCCACAGGAGTGGGCTCAGAGTGGAGCCTCCCCCAAATGGGCCTTGAGATGACTGATGCCAGTCGACACCTTGATTACAGCCTTGTGAGAGACATTTTGAGAAACTCTGAGTTGGAGGTACCCTGTTAAACCAGGTCCAGATTTATGACTCATAGAAACTGAAATAATAAACAAATGTTTGTGATTTTAAACTGTCTAGGTTTTGTAGTAATTTGTTGTGTAATGACAGATAACGAATAAACTTGTTAAGCCACCTGTCATATACAAATGTTGAAGAGATTCTTTAATACTGAGAATTAGATGGAAAGTACTGAACCTATGGTTCACGCCAGGGACTCTACCCACGGGTAAGCATAAATATATCCAACCACCTGTGACTACAGGTGACTACAGTTATAGTCTCTGTGTTGTTCTAGAGTAAACCTTCAGTTCCTCTGCATAAAAGGAAGAAAATTAAATTTTACTGAGCATTTACTACTTACTAGGCACTTAAATGATATCTTTTAGGAGGAGATTATGGGCAGTTAAAAAATTTATCCAAGTCTATGAAGATAGAAAGAGAAGAAGATGGGATTAAAATCGAGGTGTCGGACCTCCCTGGTGGCACAGTGGTTAAGAATCCACCTGCCAGTGCAGGGGACATGGGTTCGATTCCCTGGTCCGGGAAGATCCCACAGGCTGCAGAGCAACTGAGCCCGTGCACCACAACTACTGAAGCCCGCGCACCTAGAGCCCCTGCTCTGCAACAAGATAAGCCACTGCAATCAGAAGCCCAGGCACTGCAGCGAAGAGTAGCCCCCGCTCGCCACAACTAGAGAAAGCCTGCACGCAGCAACGAAGACCCAACGCAGCCAAAAACAAACAAATGAAATAAATAAATAATAAATAAATAAATTCATTAAAAAAAAATCGAGGTGTCACTTCCAAGTAAAAATAACTTGTATCACTCTTTCCAGAACTTTTCCTTGCATTTTCTCATTCTATATTTTCCACTAATCTGTGTTAAATCATTAGGCTTTCCTCACAGTCTACAGTCATAGTGGGGTATTTTATACACATTTTTCTCAGTAACTGATAGAACAAGCAGGCAAAATATCAGTAAGGATATAAAAAGCTTGAATAATATGATCTGCAAACTTAACCTAATAGCCATGTATAGAAGCCTGAGCCCCAGACTGCAAATTACACATTCTTTTCAAATATACATGGAATCTTTTCTAAAATTGAATCAAATTTTACTAAAATTGGGTCATAAAGCCAACCCCAATATGTTTAAAAGGATTGAAATCAGAGTATGTTCTCTGATAATAAGGCATTCAGCTCAAAATCAACAACAAAAAGATTACTAGGAAATCCCCATATATTTGATATGAAGAAATATACCTGTAAATAACTCATGCATCCAGAAAGAAATGATCATGGAAATTAGAGAACATTTTAAGCTGGAAAATCTCAAAGTTTTCTAGGAGTAAAAAGTTTTCTAGGAGGAAAAGAGAAGCAAGGTTGTGGATTCTAATGATGAGTCATGGTGTCTAAGCAAGACAGAGAGGAAGACAGAAAGAGGCTCTGGGTGTCCAGAGAGACACGGAGGGACACGTTGGAAGTTGCCATGATAGGGAAGGATTCTGCAGCGGGAGTACTTGAGCTGGAAAGGTTTGGATGTGAGATTGCCAAAGTGGTAACTGGTAACGAACGTGTCCAGGGTGTGACTATAGCAAAAAGTTGCCAAAGTTGACTGGATAAAAAAGTCACTGGAAGCCAGGGCATTAAGCAACTAGGAAGCAGGGCATTGGCTGGATCATGCACAGGGCTTCTAAAGTCTCCAAGCAGAATGCAAGGAGCTGAGGTGAAGAGTCACGTAGCAGGAAATAAGCCATGTGATGAGTGAGAGGTTGTGAACAGGAAGGAGGAAGATTGAAAGCAATGAGATGTGAAAGTGGGTAGTAAATCCCAAGTGGCTCAACTGTCATGGGAGTAGGTGTCCAGGATAATCCGGGTTACTCTTAAAGCACATTTCATCAGGTATATTCTACAAAGAAAGACAAAACTGGCAATAGCTCACTGTATACTAAAACTGGCTGTAGCTCCCTATATACTAAAACTGGTTTTCATAGTTTAGACAATGCATAGAATTATCAATTGCTTCCCACTGGGAGAAACCAGCCAAGTTCTTACTCTTTTTTTTTTTAACCCTTTTAAATAATTCAAGTATAGTTAATTTACAATGTTGTGTTTCAGGTGTATAGCAAAGTGATTCAGTTATACATATCTATCTATTTTTCAAATTCTTTTCCATCATAGATTATTACAGGATATTGAATATACTTTCCTGTGCTATACAGTAGGTCCTTGTTATTTATCTATTTTATATACAGTAGCGTGTATCTGTTCATCTCAACTCCTAATTTATCCCCCCACCCACCTTGGTAACCATAAGTTTTGTTTTCTCTGTCTGTGAGTCTCTTTCTATTTTGTAAACAAGTTCATTTATCAAGTTCTTACTCCCTATTTGGGTTTTCTCAGCCTCACAATCAGCTTTACTTACTGTGCCTCTTTTCAGTCTTACCAACTTCTCCCTAAGAGGTTTTGCTCACTGCACGATACACACGACTGCTTGCGGTTTCTCTAAGGGAGATATACATCCTGTAATTCAGGTTTGTGTCTGAAGCAGAGTTCACAAGCTCCACAGATATTGTGTTTAATTCAGACTGATGCAGCTGCTTGTAACTGAGAGGGTTTTAAGCTACACAACATATGGGATTTTATGGAGCTTAAATTGTTTTTAGAAGTTATTCATTTGTATAATTACACAAGTAGCTTTTCAGGTAAAAACCGGAAAAAGCCAAAGTCCCCTTGATCATTGCCATGGTCCCAAATCATGCCCAGAACTAACTACTTAATCAGGTGATATGTTCTCCTGGGCTTTTCTCTACGCATTTACATTCTTATAAGTGCACAGAGGGGAATATGTAGTTTTGCACAACGGATCATTTTACTCCCCCGCTTCTGACGCGCTCCCCATTATAACTAGAATAAAATCCATACTTTCCACTGTGGCCTCCAAGATTCCACACAATCCGGTCCCTGCCTCCCTCTGTGACCTCCTCTTGTGCCAGGAGGTGTGACGGTGTTCTCCCCACAGGGCCTTTGCATGTGCTGTTCATGCTGCTTGGAGAGTTCCGTCACAATCCTTGCTTGACCGTTTCTTCTCAACTTTCAAGTCTCAGCTCAAAATTCATCTGCTCATAAGCCTTTCCTGGATGCCCTCTCTAAATTAGTACTTCCCTCCTCTGTCTCAACTTTCTATCTCTTTTGAATCCTGTTACCTTGTTTCAGGCAACAGAGTTCTACCACTGGGGTTTGAATCCTCTCTTTACTCCATGCTAGCTAAATTACTTCACCTTTTTGCGCTTTAGGTTTCCCATCGAAAACTGAGGATAATTATGCACTTACTTTTTAGGGTGTTATGAGTTAATATTTGTAAACCATGAACAAGTTGCCTAGAACGTAATGCGCTCTGTTTGATAAATTGATACAATTTTTCCTTAGCACTTGCAATGAGAGGAAATCATTTCTTCCTTTGCTGTTTATCCTCTCCCTTCTCCAGAATGTAAGATCTGTAAGTGCAGGGACCTTGTCCATTCTGTTCTTAGGCCAAGAAGAGTGCCTGACTCATAGCACCCTTAATAAGTAAAGGCTGAATGTATGAATGTTCAGATCTTACCTCCTGCATAGGGTTCTGAGTGCACAAGAGGTAAGTTTTTTTGTTTTTTGTTTTTTTTTAACTTTTGGCTGCATCTCACTGCATGTGGGATCTTAGTTCCCTGACCAGGGATTGATCCCGTGCCCCTTGCAGTGAAAGTGCGGAATCTCAACCACTGGACAGCCAGGCAAGTACCAAGAGATAAGTTTAAAATGGAAAACATGGTCCTGCTTTTATTAAAAACTTAACTTTAATACACTGTCCACCACTTAGTGCTATCACCATATCTTGCCCTGTTATACTAGAAATGGACGTAACTCCTCTAACCTCCAAAGTAGGCCTAACCCAGCTGCAATACTCTCATGTGTCTTACTTTTCCAAAGAGCACAGCAGAGCAAAGACTGCTAACATATCCTGCCCACTGTCCGCAGCACATGGTGGGATGTAGCTCCAGGACCTTGCTTCAGATGTGCAAGATCACCCATCCATTAAACCATTGATGTTTCTATTGCTGAAAAAACAAACAAACAAAAAACAAAGAGCACCGCATACAGAAGGTCAGTGTAGTAGCAGCCTCACTGCTAGAAAAACACTAGCAGCAGTTATCATAAGCAAAAATGACATTCCCAGATTCCAGCACAATCCAGACCTGTACTGCAGTTGCCAGCCAATTTATTTAGGATTATCTGTGGGATGGAGGAAAGAGAAAAGTTCTTGTTTAAGCCTGTCAGGTTACTAGTCATACTGTGCTGGTTGGCCAGGGTCTGTGAACCTAAACTCTACTGGGAAAAATCTTCTGTAGAGAGGTTAGTTGTGCTTTCATGCGCTCCTCTTGCAGAAACCCAAGCTTTCTCCAGCTGTGCTGTAGCTACTGTCACCACCAAGATGGTGGGTGCTTCAGAGGTCCAGTAAGGCCACATGGACATAAACTTTCCTACTCTGAAAGATGCATTTAAAAACGATTTTTTTCCTGCAGATATTTTCTTGCTGCATTAGGTCCAAACTGGGCCATCTATCCAAGGCTAAGAAACAAGATAAAAGAGAAAAAAAATTAGCAAAAAATCCATTAGATTGCTACCTACTAAACTGAGCTTGAGGAAAAGCCAGGTCTGAGGTGTTTCATTCCTGGTGCTATCAATGGATCTTTTTTTTTAAATTGAAGTACAGTTGATTTACAATGTTGTGTTAGTTTCAGGTGTACAGCAAAGTGATTCAGTTATACAGACACATATATCTATTTTTTTTAGATTCTTTTCCCTTATAGGTTATTAGAAAATATTGAGTATAGTTCTCTGTGCTATACAGTAGGTCCTTGTTGGTTATCTATTTTATATTTAGTAGTGTGTATGGGATAAATTAATGAGTCTTAAGTTCATGCAAATTACAGCTGCCTTTACAGGATAGGGTCCCCTAGAGAACATCTTGTGATTCCAGGGAAAAAAATTCTATCTCCGTCCAAGGCTTGATTCTGACTTATGCAGTATGAGTTCCTGGAAAGCCTGTGTTGGTTCCCAAATGAATCCATTTTCGTATTAAACTTGGCTACTGTGGTCTATATGTGCTCAATCACCCTGCACAGCTGCAATCTCAAACCAGCTGCAGCTCAGTGACAGCTGACAGAATTACTATGAGAGCCAGTGAGTGAGGTCGGGGGCTCTGCAGCCAGGAACCACGCCCCAATCATGCCACAGGTGGTCTAGTGAAGACACCGTTCTCCTTGCAGCTGGATACTAGACGCCACCACTCACCTTTAACTGGTACCTTTAAGTCTCTTCTTCTGGTTCCCCCCACAAGAACGAGGACATGAGAACAAGCTAAGAGCATTAGAGAACAGTGTACACGAATAAAGCAACCCTCTTTGGCAGTGTATCATACACCTCACTCTGTGACTAGCCAGAGCCCAGCTGTGAGTCTGGGAAGTGGTGTATTAGCTTCCCAGCAATGGCTGAGAAAGCCTTCATTCTCGCTCTTGTGGGCCTGTGGCTGAGCACACCTCATGGAAGATCACAGTTGGGTTGATTTTGCACTGACATTTCTGAAAGTAAGAATAACGCACACAACCTTTTTTTTCTTTTACTCTTTTTGCAGTTTTTTTTTTTTCTTGCTGTAAACAGAAGAACGGGATTATTGGAAAGATGACAACGCAAGACTGAAGCAAATACCCCGCATGAAGATCTGGGTGCTTGTGCCAGGTGGAGCTTGGCGACGGAGCCGATACTCAGCTTGCTCGGTTCCCTCGTGAGATTTCGTTTGAAGAAGTTTGGCGCTGCTCAGTCGCCGTAGCTACACCCTTCGCAGCAGCGACCGGGAGCGTGGAGACCACAGTTTACTGAGTTGTCTCACTGGCTTACCGTTGATGGCCATGCCCAAGGCTCACTTTTACACCTTGATTCGAGTCTGCATTCGGAATGCCCGCGGACTTCCTTGTGCCCAGTAAGCAAAGAAACTCGCCGTTGGCCTGGTGCTAGGATAGCGTCACGGGTACACGCGCCTTTGTAGGGAGCAGGGGGCGGGGTGACAGGGGCACCAACCCTCCGGGAGAAGAGGGCCCCGCCTCCAGGCCACGCACCCCCCTGGTTGGAGGCAGCGCGGGGGCGGAGCGAGGTCCTGGCTCAAAGCCTAGGAGTGACCTTTCTTATTACAAGGGCTTTCTTATCTTTCAGCGCCCTGGAGGCTAGCCTTTCCGGGTTTCGGTGAGCCCCAGAATTAAGGGGTACAACGTCAAAAGGCAGATGTGGACAAAGGGCTAAGAGTGCAAGGGGCTGGTGACGGGACTGCGTTGGAGATTTAGGCTTGAGTTACAGAGAGATTTTCTTGCTCTGCCTGAGAGTTGAAACCAAACTTTCAGAGTTGTAGAACCATAGCTGTCTGTTTGGCATCTCCAGCCGTAGCTTCACTTCGCTTACTGTAGGCAGTTTGCCCAAAATTGAAATCGTGTTCCCTCCAAAAGCTGATCTTCTCCCACTATTCCTTATTTTGATGAATGGCCCACCATAACCTAGATTCTCAAGCCAGAAATATGGGGGTTATTTCTGTCGTTCTTCTCGTACATCCTATTAATCAAAAAGACCTATTGACTCCATTTCTAAAAATAGGTAACTGATAAGAACCTATGTATAGCATAGGGACCTCTACTCGATACTCTGTAATGCCCTATATGGGAAAAGACTCTAAAAAAGAGTGACTATATGTATATGTATAACTGATTCACTTTGCTGTACAGCAGAAACTACACAACATTGTAAATCAACTATACGCCAATAAAAGTTAATTTTAAAAAAAATCTCCAAATTACCCTCTCTTCAACATTTCCTCTGCATTACTTCTGGTCTCAATTTTTCCCAATAGGTTTCTATCTGTTACCCCTGCCCACGTACAATCAATTCTCAATTATGGAGCAGAGTGATCTTTCCATGATGTAAACATTTCTCTGGAGTAATCCTGCTTAAAATATTTTAAGCACAAAATTCAAACACCTAAATGTGCTCTGACTCTGCTTGCTTTCGTGCCCAACCCTGTCTCCAATCTAGCTAGTACTTCTGTCGCCTGAAGAGTATTCAGTATAGTTCCCTGTGCTATACAGTAGAACCTTGTTGTTTATCCATTTTATATATAATAGTTTACATCTACTAACCCCAAACTCCCAATCCATCCCTCCCCACCCTCCTCCCTCTTTGCAACCACAAGTCTGCTCTATGTCTGTGGGTCTGTTTCTGTTTTGTTGATAGGTTCATTTGTGTCATATTTTAGATTCCACATATAAGTGATATCATATGGTATTTGTCTTTTTCTTTCTGACTTACTTCACCTAGTATGAGAATCTCTAAGTCCATCAACGTAGGAAGCAACAAAATTAAGAACCATTAAAAGATACTGCCTATGGGCAACTTGTGTGTCAACATACGTTAATGGGTGTTTTTTATGTGCATGTGCTTAGTTTGCTCTGCTCAACCTCTTTGTACTTACACTTTTTCTTATCAGTTCCAGAGGAAAGAGAAAAGCTGGAATAGAAATTCAAAACAATAAGAAAATCATACATGGGTTGCTTTGTCTGTTAGTGCATAGACTCTGGCTTGAGAAAAGGTTTTGAAATTAATTTTAGAAAAGATTATCAAAGAGAACTTTAATAATGCGCTTAATATTTGCAATGTCTACAGCACATAGCTCATTGTGTTTACTTTTTCTGATTTTGATCAGCCTGGTTTAATAAATGAAAACTATTAGGATACTGGTTCATTTATGTTAGTTCATTAGCTATAACTTAACATTTGCAAACATTTCTGTTAACCTCAGAAATTAGAATTTAAACTTGATGTGATGCAGTATTAATGTTTCTTAATTTTTGTTGAGAAGAGAAAAAGAACTGCTTATCTATAGACGATGTTGAAAGGTTTGTGATTTTCCTGTGTCATTTTATGTATTTTATTTTTGCTATTTCCTGATTATCTTTTTCAATGCTTCTCGTTTTATTTTGTTGTGAATCATTTCATGGGAGAAGGCATAGATTTTTACCAAAATTTGTTTCCAGGAACTTGACTTTTATCAATGAAACATTTTAAAAAAACTTTTATTTCAGTTGTTTTTGCTTTTTGTTTGTTTGCTTTGTTTAGTTTTTCGTTTGTTGGACAAACACTAAGTAATTTTATATGGACTAAAAAGTAACTTCAACAATGACTCTCTGTATAGTTTGACAACTTCTCTGATTTAAGGAGAAGAGCTATGATGGTGTGACTCTGGAATGTCACATATAAATGTGGGTAAGTTCAGACACAAGCATATTCCAGATACCTCCTCTCAGAGGATCATTACTTCTTCAACCTCCACTCCCCAGGAAGCTACTTAACGTGTTACAGGAGTGATGCTGGCCTCTTAAGTCCGATCGATTTTAGCTCAGATAGTGGCTCTGATGCCCATATTAGGGTAATTGCAGGAACATGTTTCTTTGTTATTGGAATATGGTATGTTAATAACTTATTTGGTTGGGTGGTGGGATATAAACAGAAAACCCCACATGGCTTCTACATACAGTTTCTTTTCTTTTGGAGAGATGGTATAGAGTAAATATTAAAACTTCAAATGAGACAGATCTGTTTTACTTTTTACTAATTCCATTATTCCCTCAAATTGTTTCACTTCCCTGAACTTAAGTTTCTTACTTAAGATATGTGGGAAAGGTAAACACTGAATACTCTGGCTATAATATTGTTATTTCGGACACATCAGCTTTCCTAGGCAAATATCAATTGCATTCAACAAATAGACGATAGTATTTGTTAGGCAGGTTTTACAGCAATACTGAGAAGTAACAAATCTAACATTTGTTTTAATTTTTTTAATGTTTTTTTATTGTGGTAAAGTCACGTAGTATAAAACATACTATTTTAACCCTATTTAACCATACAGTTCAGTGGCACTAAGTACATTCACATTGTTGTGCAGCTCTCACCGTCATCCATCTCCTGAATTTTTCACCTGCCTAAACTGAAACTCTGTCCCCATTAAACACTAACTCCCCATTCCCCCTCCCCCACCCCCCCCACCTCCCGGCCCCTGGTATCTACCAATGTACTTTCTGACTCTATGAAGTTGACTATTCTAGGTACCTTGTGTAAGTGGAATCAAACAGTATTTGTCTGCACCTAATGTATATTGGAATGCATTTTTAAGGTTAACTTAATATATGTCCTGCAAACAGATTGTACCTTCTTTCCGCCCCCACCCCCCTGTGCTATACAGTAGGCCCTCACCAGCCATCTACTTCATACATAGTAGTGTACATATGTCAATCCCAATCTCCCAATCCATCCCACTCCCCTCTCCCCCCTTGGTGTCCATACGTTTGTTCTCTACATCTGTGTCTCTATTTCTGCTTTGCAAATAGGTTCATCTGTCCCATTTTTCTATATTCCACATATATATGTTAACATATGATATTTGTTTTTTTCTTTCCGACTTACCCCACTCTGCATGACAGTCTCTAGGTCCATCCACATCTCTGCAAATGGCACAGTTTTGTTCCTTTTTATGGCTGAGTAATATTCCATTGTCTATATTTACCACATCTTCTTTATCCATTCCTCTGTTGATGGACATTTAGGTTGCTTCCATGTCCTGGCTATTGTAAATAGTGCTGCAATGAACATTGGGGTGCATGTATCTTTTGGAATTATGGTTTTCTTTGGGTATATGCCCAGGAGAGGGATTGCTGGTTCATATGGTAGTTCTATTTTTAGTTTTTTAAGGCACCTCCATACTGTTCTCCATAGTGGCTGTATCAATTTACATTCCCACCAACAGTGTAGGAGGGTTCCCTTTTCTCCACTCCCTCTCCAGCATTAATTGTTTGTAGATTTTTTGATGATGGCCATTCTGACTGGTGTGAGGTGATACATCATTTTGGTTTTGATTTGCATTTCTCTAATAATTAGTGATGTTGAGCACCTTTTCATGTGTTTGTTGGCCATCTGTATGTCTTCTTTGGAGAAATGTCTATTTCAGCCTTCTGCCCATTTTTTGATTGGGTTGTTTGTTGTTTTGATTTTGAGCTGCGTGAGCTGTTTGTATATTTTGGAGATTAATCCCTTGTCAGTTGCTTTGTTTACAAATATTTTCTGCCATTCTGAGGGTTGTCTTTTTGTCTTGTTTATGGTTTCCTTTGCTGTGCAAAAGCTTTTAAGTTTAATTAGGTCCCATTTCTTTATTTTTATTTTCATTACTGTAGGAGGTGGGTCAGAAAACATCTTCTGTGATTTATGTCAGAGTGTTCTGCCTATGTTTTCCTGTAAGTGTTTTATAGTGTCCGGCCTTACATTTAGGTCTTTAATCCATTTTGAGTTTTTTTGTGTGTATGGTGTTAGGGAGTGTTGCAATTTCATTCTTTTACATGTAGCTGTCCAGTTTTCCCAGCACCACTTGTTGAAGAGATTTTCTTTTCTCCATTGTATATTCTTGCCTCCTTTTTCATAGATAAGGTGACCATAAGTGCGTGGGTTTATCTCTGGGCTTTCTATCCTGTTCCACTGATGTATATTTCTGTTTTTGTGCCAGTACCATACTGTCTTGATTACTGTAGCTTTATAGTATAGTCTGAAGTCAGGGAGCCTGATTCCTCCAGCTCCGTTTCTTCTTTTTCAAGATTGCTTTGGCTATTTGGGGACTTTTGTGTTTCCATACAAACTGTAAAATTTTCTGTTCTAATTCTGTGAAAAATGCCACTGATAATTTGATAGGGATTGCATTGAATCTGTAGATTGCTTTTAGTAGTATAGTTATTATCACAATATTGATTCTTCCAATCCAAGAACATGGTATATCTCTCCTTCTGTTTGTGTCATTTTTGATTTCTTTCATCAGTATCTTATAGTTTTCTGAGTACAGGTCTTTTGCCTCCTTAGGTATTTATTCCTGGGTATTTTATTCTTTTTGTTGCAATGGTAAATGGGATTGTTTCCTTAATTTCTCTTTCTGATCTTTCATTGCTAGTGTATAGGAATTTCACATCAGGAAGTGTTTTAATATAGCCACTATGAAAAACAGTTTGGAGGTTCCTCAAGTAATTAAAAACAGAACTGCCATATGATCCAGCCATTCCATTTCTGGGTGTATATCCAAAGAGAACAAAATCATTATGTTGAAGAGACATCTGCAGTGTCATGGTCATTGCAGCATTATTTCATAGTTAAGACATGGAAACAACCTAAGTGTTGACAGCTAAATGGATAAACAAATTGTGATACACACACATACACATCAGAATATTATTCAGCCATGAATAATTGAACATTGAATTCATGAGTATTTCATGAATAATTGAACTTCTTTCAATTGATATGTCTGTGAGTTTCATTTATATTGTTGTACGTGGATTTTGATTTTGATTCTCATTGTTACATACTACGATTATGGACATATACCACAGTTTATTTATCCATTCTAGTATTGATAGGCATTAATAGTGTAGTTGGCAGTTTTGGCCTATTATAAACAGTGATGTTATAAACATTCTAGTTCCTATACTTTTGTAATCCATCTATGTATTAGGTGTACACCTAAGAAGGAAGGAAGAAAATAGAGAACAAAATTATATAGTTCTAAAATTAAATGACTTTAAAATATAAATAATAGACGATAGACTCACACATGACCATCTAAGCAAATAATCTGAAATATTTTCCATTAGATATCACACATGGCTCTACTGATGTTCAAAGAGAGAAAATTTAACCAAATAGACTTCAATGAAATTAAACACATCTTTGTCTGTCTTTGATGATTCAAATGTACCCTGGAAGGACCTTACATATATAAATAAAAGTTGTTAACTTTGGACTGTCACAGTGGTGAAAGACTGTTTAGAATAGATCAGCTTAAGCAGATTGCATTATATAAACTGAAAAAATCCAACTCTGGGGAAATTTTTTAGAGTATTTAAAGTTTTGCCTTTTCATCTTTATTTTCATTTGAGAAAACTTTTTTTTCTGAAAACAATTGGCTCTGAAAAGTATCTTTTAATAAAGATTTTTAAAAACTTTTTTCTAAACCTCTAACCCATAAAAAAACTCACTGAATTACAATATGCTGCATTAATTTCCATCTATTGTTCATTTAAAACACAGTGGATTTTCTTAAACTAAACATACTGTGTAACCAGCACTGAGATCCAGAAATAGGTCATTACTGTACTACAGTAGTATACGATCTGCAGTTGCTGAATCCATGGATGCAGAACTGTGTATAAGGAGGAACCACATAGAAGGAGGGCCAATTATAAGTTATACTCAGATCTTCAACTGTGTGGAGGGTTGTTCAACAACTCTCTCATTGTTCGAGGTTCAACTGTACATTGTGATTCAGCTTCTCCTTCTGCCAGATTCTGCCTTTCTCACATTCTTCCAGGTGAACTTCCTAAGAGCATTGTCCATTAACTTTCCCATTAAAAATCCCCATTTTCAGGAAACCCGATCTAAGATAGTACCAGCACAAATCCCAGAACATCCATATGGAGAACTATTAGGCTTGCTAAGGAATGAGGAAAACTATGTGCTGCCATTGCTGCAGGATTTGGCTAATATGTACCAATATACCATGAGGAGACAAGAGTAGATGCACAGGATTGTATATGTTGAGGATGCTGAATGAAGGGGAACAGAACAAAAAAGAAAGTTGGGGATGGGGGAGTTTATCAATATGGGAGATAGTCCTGTGAAATAGAATTTAACACTCTGGCATCTACAGTGGGAGATCATGCTATTCTCTCCTAGGATAGCTATTAGAAACATGTAAAAAAAAATAGTGACACAAAATAAATTAGGTAGGAATGTCGGAGTTATCAGGGCTGATGATGGAAAAAGGATTCCAAGATTCAGAAAGAGACGTAGGTAGGATATATTACATAAAGCTGGATAAACAGCTGACAGTATTTCATGTGAAGGCCTAGAGGACATGCCAGGTGACAGTACTAAGCAAGTAACTGGTGAAAGGGGAACAAAAATTGTTTAGGAGCTCAGGGATGGCTGTTCTCTCTAGGCTATGAATGACAGTAAAAGATGCTGTTTTAGGACTGGGAATCCTGATAGCAATTAATTTGATTGCATCTCAAAATAACAAAGAGGAGATGGTAGTGCTTAGCAATCAAAAGCAAGGTAAGTGCAATGATCACAACGAGCAACAAGATCTGTGTGGCAGATGAGGAAGCTTGACTCACAGTGAGATATAGAAATGGTTAACAGGATATGTTAGTCCTTACAGAAATCTGAATATGCAGCAAGCAAGCATTTTGCATAATATGTACAATCAAAATAAATAAAAATAAATGATAAGGAGGCAGAGGGAAGCTGCCCATTAAAAAGCTGCCCACAATTTTTTCCCCCTAGATTCCAGATGTGATCTGATTCTCAGACCATGAACCCATTGACTGGAAAAGAGGCCTATGATGAAAGATCATTTTTCACTGTGACAAATGTATAACAGTAATTCCCCTGTACTTTACCTAGGTGACCCCTGAACTTTAATTCAGGTGCCTCAGCACTGGGAAAAGGGAAATGTCCAGATCATTCAAGGGTTGATGTAAACATGAACATAGTGAGGAAGAAATTCCATATATTAAAAGGAACAAAATAGAATGTCTAGAACCCAAAATACGTTATGTGCAGATTAAACACCACAGAAAAAATATCAGTGAGCTTAAAGACATAACAATAGAAATTATCCATACAGATATATTTACCTTTGGTGAAATATGGGATGGTACTAAGAACTCTAACAATAGTGTTACTAGAGTTCCAGGAAGGAGGTTTACAGGAATTGAATAAATAATGGCTAATATTTTCCAAATTTGTTCAAAATTATAAGGCTGCATGTCCTAGAAGCTCAAAAAATTCTAATCAAGAAAAAGAAAAGCAAAGGCACATAATTCAAATTTTATAAAATCATTGTTAAAGAGAAAATTTTAAAAGCAGTCAGAGAAAAGAGAGATTAAATGCAGGGGAATAACCATAAGAAAGTTGTTGACTTTTTATCGGAAACAATGCAAACCAGAATATTTTGGAACAACATCTTTAAAATGTTGAAAAAAGGTCTGTCAACCTAAAATTCTATATCCAGAAAAAATATTCTTCAGAAATGAAGCTAAAATAAAAATATGTTCAGGAAAAGAAAACCTTGGAGAACTCATCACCCAAAGATCTGCACAAGAAGAAAATTTATAGTAAATTTCTTCAGGCTGAAGAAAGAGTAAACCAGAGTTTTACTAAGAAATAAAAAATACTGTGAATAGTCACTATGTAGGTAAATTTTTTTAAAATTCCTTCATTTTTAAATTTCTTTAAAGTGTATTTTATTGTTTAAATTATAAAATAATATATTTGTGGGGTTTATGACATATGAAGATGTAGATTATTTGACAATAAAAGTATAAATAAGAGGAGGGCATAATAGAAATATACTGTTATACATTTCTTACATTAAAACTCAAGAGGCATAATATTACTTGAAGAAAGACTGTGATAAGATGCATATTGCAAACCCTAGAGCTCCTACTGCATAAACGTAAAAGTTATAGCTAGTAAGACCATGGTAAAGAAAAATTGAATATTGAAAATATTTAAATAGTCATAAAAAATGCAGGGACGGAGAGCAAAAAATATATGGGACACGTCCTCCTCAGCATCATGGCCACCCTCAGACCTCTCATGAAGCCAAAGATCAAAAAGAGAACCAACAAATCCATCCAGCACCAGTCAGACCGATATGTCATAATTAAGAACTGGCAGAAGCCCAGGGGCATGACAATAGGGTGTGCAGGAGATTCAGGGGCCAGATTTTGATGTCCAACTTTGGTTACTGGAACAACAAGAAAACAAAGCACTTGCTGACCAGTGACTTCTGAAAGTCTCTGTCCACAATGTCAAGGAGCTTGAAATGCTGCTGATCTGGAACATATATTACTGGGCTGTGATTTCTCACATTGTCTCCTCTAAGAACCACAGAGCCATTGTGGAAAGAGCAGCCTAGCCGGCTGTCAGTCACCAATCCCAATGCCAGGCTGCACAGCGAAGAAAATGAAGAGGCAGCTTGTGTGCACATTGTATTCGTGTTAATAAAACCATAAAACTCAAAAAAGTATACGTATGGGACAAATTGAAAACAAATAGCTGGATGGTACACTTAGAAACAACCATGTAAATCATTAGATTAATTATAAATGCTCTAAACTTTCTTAAAAAAAGCCAAAGAATATTACACTGGATTTAAGAGCTAAATCCAATTTTATATCATCTGGAGGAAGTGCATTTTAAATATGGAGTTACAGATAGTCCAACAGTAAGAGAATGGGAAAATATACAGAGAAGTCCTCACAACCAGGAATATTGACAAAGATGAGAAGGGGAATTTCATAAAAATAAAAGTGTCAATTCTGAATCCCTGTGAACCTAGTACCAGAGATTCATAAATCTATGAAGCAAAAACTGCAAAAAATCTGCAAACAAAATTAGACAAATCCACATTATAGTTGAAATTTCTGCAGAAAATTACTAAGGATATAAAAGATGTGAATAAAATATCAACCAGCAGGACATACCTGAAATTTATAGAATAATTCACTGAACAATGGAACATACAAAGTCTTTTTAAAGAGCACATTCAACAGGGGGAACAAAAAATAAAATTAATTAATGAATAACTGAAAAAAAAGAAACGGAACAGTTGTTTGGGACACCTTCCATCTGATTTCACATTAAATGGAGGCATATTGTGGAAATGAATCCTTAATGGTTATCCAGACTTTAAAAGTGCTCACATCAGTTATTAAAGCTAATAGGAACAATTTCAGTTTAAAAGCAGGACTTCCTGTCCACTTAATAGTACAGTAGTATTGACTACATTACTGGGAAATGCCCTAAGTCTAATTTTCCATTCCTTAACTGGAGGAGAATATTGTCTCGAATGCAGATGCCTCAGATACCTTGTAATTTTATGTAACCAATTTCAATGGACTTTATGCCATTTTTAGCTTGTCACCTATGTGTGATTATCCCAGAAAACAATCTCTTTTCCCCCAAACTCACTATTTATGTACTTCTTATGTTTAAACTAATTACTGAACCTTAGTATTTCCCCATTGAAGAATGGGCTTATAAGTATACTGCCTCATGATTATATGATTTTTAGACTAGATGGTTTATTTGGTAGATTTCCTAGCATCATCTCCCTGGGCTCTAAGTTATTTAATACATTAATTTTGGGCAGTTCATCATGATGAACTGATGGTGTTAATTTTTTATTATAGCCTATTTAGTAGTTTTATCCTCTAAGATCACAAAGATTTTCTTTGATATTTTCTTAAACAAATTGTGGTATAGCCAAACAATAAAAAGAAACAAACTACTAGACACACAGCATTGACGAATCTCAAAAAATGTGCTGAGCTACCTAGGACACAAAAGAACACATACCATATGAACCCATGTATATACTATTACAGAAGAGGTAAACCTAATCTATAGTAATCTCTGGCCTAGGCAACAACTGATAACATATCAGTTGTTGCCTAGGCCAGAGGTGAGGGTGGGTAAAATGCAAATGGATACAAGGAAAATTTGGGGGGTGATGGAAATATTCTGTATCCTGATGGGGTTGATGATCATATGGGTGTATACATTTGACAAGCTCATCAAACTGCAAACTTAAAATAGGTGCTTTTTTATTGCATGTAAGTCACACTTCAATAAAGTTAATAAGGAAAAACAAACAGAAAACTATTGTGTAGGGAGAAGAATGGAAGCAGGGAGACTAGCTAAAGTGCTGTGAATAATCTGAGCAATGATGGTTGAAACAGTAGAAATGGAAAACAAGAAGATAAATTTAGGATATGTTTTGAAGGCAAATTTTACGTGATACGTGGATAATTTATATGTGTACATTTGGGAGTGGGGATTCTGATGGACAGTGAGAAATAAGGAAAAATCCCTGAAAGTTTGGCTTAAAAAATTGGATAGTGTTATTTATTCAGAACAGTTAATCTGAGAAAAGAGTTTGGTAATTGAGTTCTATGGAGAATCAAGAGTACTATTTTGGCTGTGTTAATTTTAAGATGCTTTTTAAAAAACCTGTGGACAAATATCCAGCAGGGTGTTGGGTATATGATTCTGGAGTTCTAGGGCATGTTTGAATCTTAAGGTACAGATGTGGAAGTGATAGCGGACAAGTTCTATTTAAAGCCATAGGCTTGAAAAAATGTCACCTAGAGAGCCCAGGACATTTAGTGGTGGAGGAGGAGAAAAGGACCAGCGAAGGAGACTGTGATGAAGCAGCTAACAATGCAGGCACTCAGTTACAAGCACATGGGGTCCTAGACATTAAGAGATGAGAGAGTTTTGTGAAGAAAAGTGAGCAGTTATGTTGAAAGCAATGGAAAGGTCTGGTTAAGGAAAGAACGGTGACCACTGGATAAATTTGTGTGTGTGTGACCCTGACAAGATCTTTTTCTGGAATAGAAGGGGTGGAAACTTGATTGGACTGGATGTAGAAGATCATATTGACATGACTCTATATTTGTCAAGAAAACGTACAATGAATTGGGAAGGAATGGAAGAGTGGTGGGAAGATGATTCAGGTCAAAGTCATGGGAGGTTTTATTTGATTTGATTTGAAAAAAACCAGTATTAGTGCTTGTTTGTATGCTGATGGTAATATTCCATCAAGAACTGAGAATTGGTTGAAGCAGGAGAGGGGGTGTTTGAGGAAAGTCTTTGAGAAAACATGGGATGCAAACCCCAAGTGGAGGAATTCGTATTTAATACCATGCTTCATTTTGGGATACATAGCATTATGCTAAGAGAATGTATTGATGTCATTGTGCTCTATGCTTTAATACTCAGTTTAGAACTAAAAAAGAAGACTTAGCAAAATAAGATTTGGTTCAAGTTAAGATTTGGTTAACATTCTGTGATTTCTTTTTTGGTTTGGAACACACAATTTTCCCAGTTTTGCCTATCCTTCAGGAATATCTTGCCTTCATTAGATAACTACTCTAAAGTTAAAATGAAAAGAGAGCATTTTCTAAAGGTTATACTATTTAAGGTTGTATTTATTGAAGGAAAAAAACTTCTAAACAGTTTTATCCTGTTGGAAAAAATAGTTTCACCTGAGCCACAAATGAGACTGGAAACAAAAGACAGAATCTGAGAATTTGTTTGCAGGGTCTTCTGTTCAAAAGAATACCGTCCTTGAAAAACCTGCAGCCATAGTAACAGCCATTCCCAGTCCTGTGATCTACAGAGCATAGAACCCTGTTAGGTGTCACAAAATTATACACCATTGCACGCCAGTCACTAGTGAAAGGTTGAATTTTTTTTTTCTTTTTTGGTTGCTTTGGGTCTTGGTTGCTGTGTGCAGGCTTTTTCTAGTTGTGGCAAGCGGGGGCTACTCTTTGTTGCAGTGCGCGGGCTTCTCATTGTGGTGGCTTCTCTTGTTGCGGAGCACAGGTTCTAAGTGCACAGCCCTCAGTAGTTGCAGCACATGGGCTCAGGAGTTGTGGCTCGTGGGCTCTAGAGAGCAGGCTCAGTAGTTATGGCGCATGGGCTTAGTTGCTCCGAGACATGGGGCATCTTCCCGGACCAGGGATTGAACCTGTGTCCCTTGCATTGGCAGGCGGACTCAACCACTGGGCCACCAGGGAAGTCCGAAATGTTGACTTTTTATTGTCAGTTCTTGAACAGCCACTAATAATCATTCGGAGCTAAAGACACTCTTCATCTAATGTGGTGAATGGAGCTAATGAAATACTTAAGGGCCAGAGCAAGAAGTGAGGAAAAAAGCTGTGACTTTAAAATCCCCAGAAACAAAGGATGTCTTACAAATGAGAAGAAAACTTGAGACTGTGAAAGCCTGAGGTCGGGTCTCAGGAAAAAAGAAAGTGAAAAAAGCAGATTATTTTCCCAAATACTGGCATTTAAGCTGCTAGTACTTCCACGGGGGTGACCACCAAGATCGTGAGAGGATCTCCTACTCTTGCTGGTAGATCTGCGGAGCTTGGGCTATCCCCTCACTCCTTCTCCTACCTCCTTCAAACATAGATAATAACACTAAAACAGGTGTATCAGCGAGGATCCTTTAGGTGCAAGTCACTGAATAAATGAAAAGTGGCTTCAACAGCGAGAATAATTCGCTACCTCGCATAACAGGAAGTCCCAAGGTCGGCGCTATCAGAGTTGGTTACCTCCTCAGCTCCATGATGTGAGGGCTCCTGGTCACTCTCTCTGGGAGTCTCCTGACTTTCCCCTTTTGGGCACAAAAAGAATACAAGTAGGTCCTAACATAGAGGCCTCACGTGGCAGTGTCAAAGGCAGGAACAAGCGAGTCCCTATTTTATTTCTCCTTTTTTAATTATGAGGAAAACAATCCCAGAGGCCTCTCACTAGACTTTCCTCTTTGTCTTGTTTTTCTAATACTTGACCATGTGTAACAAATCACTGATAAGGGAAATGAAATTATAATGGCTGGCATAGACTGATGAGCATCTACTCCTGGGGGTAGGGAAGCCCCTTAAAGATACACAAAAAACTAGTTCCTAAATAGAGCTGGCTTTCTGCCAGCAGAGCAGAAAGGATAACTGTGACCGCTGAGAAGAGAGGGCAATGCATGCACAGTGATGAGCAGAGTGGCTGGTGCCCAAATGCATTTAGTAAATATTAGCTGCTATTGTTGTCCTATCAAGCCGCTCTTCTGGGAAACACAATAGAAGACCCCAGCCTCACACCCCAGACTACGTATTCTGACCTCCATCCAATCTTTCATCAAATAGTACAGTTAACCCCTTAGCTGTAGCTTTACTTTCTTTCCTTGACTGTAAATCCTTTTCCCTTGTCGTCCTGTTTGTCTCAAAAAGTGGTAGCTAATGAGTTGTCTGCCTCCAGCCTCATCGATTTTCAAAAATTTTGCATATTGTAGCCAAACTGATCTTTCTTTTTTAAACTTTTTTTTTTTAATTTATTTATTTATTTTTATTTTTGACTGTGTTGGGTCTTCGTTTCTGTGCGAGGGCTTTCTCTAGTTGCGGCAAGTGGGGGCCACTCTTCATCGCGGTGCGCGGGCCTCTCACTATCGCAGCCTCACTTGTTGCGGAGCACAGGCTCCAGACGCGCAGGCTCAGTAACTGTGGCTCACGGGCCCAGTTGCTCCGCGGCATGTGAGATCTTCCCAGACCAGGGCTCGAACCCGTGTCCCCTGCAGTGGCAGGCAGACTCTCAACCACTGCGCCACCAGGGAAGCCCCAAACTGATCTTTCTAAAGGCAGAACTAATCATGTCACCATCTTCCTTAAGAGCTTATCACAGTTCCTCATTGCATTACATCTGAAGGTTGACCTCTTCAGGATCATGTCCATGTAGTTGTTCTTCAGTGCAGGTGGAGGGAGGCTCTCTGTCCTTCAGCTCTGCCGTATGGAACATGCAGTCCCCTTCGTGCAGCAGGAGAGAAACAGAAGACTCCCAAGTAGGGTCTCCATTGTCCACAAAGAGTGGGGTGCCCAGCCCATCTGTAAGGGGCTGAGAAGCACCATCTTGCATTCACCCAGAAGGGGAGGAGGACATACTTTTAGGGAACACTATTGTAATAGATCCAGAGATGTGCCTCCCAGATCCCCCTTCAAGGAAGGGCTTGCTGCCCAATTTCAGAGAACTTGTCTGTCTCAGTGGCTGAGAGCTGCCTTGTCTGAGGTCACGACTTTCCTGGGGTAGCCCACTTGTAACTGAGTGAGGCAGAGGGATAAAGACATGGCCGTTTTGGCCCATGCATATAACTCCGAGAGGCACTGCTCACTTGAGGACTCCCTGCTGGGGTGGCCAGGGCTTCCTTGTGCTTGCTTCACAGTTGACTTCTTCCTCTTCTCTATCCTGTTTCACCATTTCTTTCATAGGTTTTGATCCTTTATGAACATCTTGTACCGCATACTCTACATGGTATCTGCTTCTGGAAATTACAACCTGCAACAACTAGTAATTTCTAGCAGAAAGTCCTTTAACCCTCAACTCTCTTTTCTGCCTCAATGATCATTATCTAAGTTGATAATTTTTCACTCCAGATTTATAGAAATACAGTTACCTGAATGCATCACCAAAATTTTGCAGATAAAATACAATTTATTAAGTAATTACATGCTGCCAAGTGCTTTTTAAAAAATAAGTTTATTTATTTTATTTATTTACTTTTGGTTGTGTTGGGTCTTCGTTGCTGCGCGCGGGCTTTCTCTAGTTGCGGAGAGCGGGGGCTAATGTTCATTGTGGTGTGCGGGCTTTTCATTGTGGTGGCTTCTCTTGTTGCAGAGCACGGGTTGTAGGTGCGTAGGCTTCTGTAGTTGTGGTGCATGGGCTCAGCAGTTGTGGCACGTGGGCTCTAGAGTGCAGGCTCAGTAGTTGTGGCACACAGGCTTAGTTGCTCCGTGGCATGTGGTATCTTCCCAGACCAGGTATCGAACCCATGTCCCCTGCACTGGCAGGCGGATTCTTAACCATTGTGCCACAAGGGCGGTCCCCAAGTACTCTTTTTTGTTTTGTTTTTCTATTTTACTCTCTCATTCTCTCTAAGGCTCCCTATGAGTAGATAGATGCGTAGAAGAAAAGTCATCTGCCCAGACCCAATAGTTATTAAACCAGGGAGTTCAGACTCTGATCCTCCTTTGCCCTTTATAACTTTACAGCCTGTTTCCTTTATAACTAGTTTAAACCACCACTGCCTGGAGCACCCTTTCCCTCTTCCCTTTGAGGGGCTCACTGCTACTCACTCAGCTCAGCATCAGTAAATCCAAAAAACTTCCAAAGTTGTCCCCTATCCCTGCATGCACTGTCATGCTGTGTTGCGCCGATAGCTAGTACCCAAACATTTATCCCCATCTTGGTACTTATCAATACTGTATGATAGTCGTCGTTGCCTGTCTAGCATCTCTAATGGCTGACTAGTGCCTGGTGCATCCTTCTTTACCTACTTCTCAAAAGGATTTTTAGTGATTTAGTGTCAGCACATCGTAGGTATTGAAAAGTGTTTACTGAGTGAATTTAATAATGCTCTTTTTTTTCTCTAGCTTTGCACGAACTCTATCATCCTAGGAGATTCAGTTAAAAGAGGAAAAAATACTGCCATTCTAGAATGTATGCAACAAACATCTGTGAGTCTAAAGGAATTTGGCTCATTAATGTTTCTTTTCCAGTTCTGATAGTTGACTATGCTCGTGGCTGACTACACAGTGTGACGTAGCGCCGATAACTTGGGAAGGGCAGAGGTGTCTAGTGAATGGAGAACTCTTCCTAGACAGAACTATTTTCTGTTCATTTTTTTTCCCCACAAATCCACGTTCAACATCTATGACATGCAAGACCCCTTCAGGGATGACTATCTCAGTCAGTTTAGATAATCACATTCAAGATGTATGTGTGTAACAGGAATTATGATATGAGTATTCACATTCTGGTTCTCTTCCCTGCCCCCCAATACTATCCCCATTAATTTTATTTGCAATTAAGCAAGATGAGGGGAGAAATATTCTGAGCAAAATGTTTTATTGTCTGATAACAAATGAAAATTATGCAAGTGGAAAAAAACTGAACCACTCTACAAAAGAACCATGTTGGGAGACTATAATATCCTTCATGGAACAGTACTTTATTAAAAGCCAGAAAAAATCTTTTATCAATGGTTGCATCCAAAAATCTGCCATTAATCTATGACAGTGATGCCAAGGAGAGTATCATCTTCCAGGTAGAAAGTTCATTTACTTAACTGAATAAAAAGAGAGTATTTTATAGCATTTTTATTTCACTCCTCATTGCTATGTGCTTTAAATAAGACAATTGCCCTTATTTTTCATAGAAAAATAAAAAAACACATGTACATTGTCTATGCAATTTAAAATAAAAATATGTACATATTTTATTGACTTCATTTTAATTATTATTAAATAGACAAATATAAAGACATAACATGAGAACCCACTTTGTCTTGCACAATATTTAATAACTATGTCCTATAAATGGGTGTGACCAAGAGAGTTCCACGTTGTGACAAGGTGGGCAAGGTGAAGATTACAAATAACATTTAGTCAATTGTGGGCCTGCAGAAACCAGTGCTCAGGTGAATGTCAAAGTCAGGCCACGTTTCCCAGCTGTGACGACAGCCTTTCTACTCCAGTTTTGGACACTCTTCACATTTTTAAAAGTACACCCACCAGGTCCCCCTCGCTCCCTCCTGAATTTTCTCCTTCCCTTTTTTCTTTGTGTCTTTCTACCTTTCCTTCCATCTGGCTTTCCCTCCAATTCTCTCTCCTTTCTTCAAACGAGTAGCCAGCACCTGCTCTGAGTTCAGCCACATTCTGACCCGGAGGGATACAAAGATGAATAAGTCAGCCGATTATTGTTTCCAGGGGCTTTTATTTTTGCCTCTCTTCTCATTTTAGACTTAACATTTGCTTTCCCATCTATCACAACAGGGCTTCAAACTACTGAAGTTTCTGTAACTGTCTCCTTCCAAATCAAAAAGTTACTCCTTTCTTCTTCCATTGGATCACGTCAGAATATGTCCCACTTATGTGCAAGGGATGCTCATGGAATAAGGATGTCCCTCACAGACAAATTTTCATATTTTTAGCATCCTGGGTTGTGTTTATCCTTAAAGGATATATCTACCTGTAAGAATTGTGGGCTCTAGGTAAGACATATTTTTGAGGATGTAGGTCTTGAGAAAAGGATTTGTGAATGTTGTTCAGAGTTGAGCTCATGGAGAGAGAGGGTTTGGGAAGCAGTTAGTCCTCTGGTCCATTCCCAGCTTGGCCATTTACTAGTTATGTGAAGCTGAGACCCTCGGTTTTCTCATCAGAATTCAGTAATGGGAATTAAATCAGCTGCAATTTGTAAGGTGTTATAAATTAATGTCTGTGTTATAATTCTTAAGCTATTCCTACCCTAAACGTCTTCTCTTTTTTTTTTTTTTTTTTAAACAGCAATTTTTTTTTTCCCTTTTTTCCCCTTTATAGCTACTTTATTTATTTATTTATTTATTTTTGGCTGTGTTGGGTCTTTGGTTCGTGCGAGGGCTTTCTCTAGTTGCGGCAAGTGGGGGCCACTCTTCATTGCGGTGCGGGGACCGCTCTTCATCGCGGTGCGCCGGCCTTTCACTATCGCGGCCCCTCCCGTTTCGGGGCACAGGCTCCAGACGCAAAGGCTCAGCAGTTGTGGCTCACGGGCCCAGCCGCTCCGCGGCACGTGGGATCTTCCCAGACCAGGGCTCGAACCCGTGTCCCCTGCACTAGCAGGCAGATTCTCAACCACTGCGCCACCAGGGAAGCCCCCGTCTTCTCTTTATGTACGTGTGTAAAACCTCATTAATGAGGAGTTGGATCCTTAGAATATATTATTATTATTTCCAGTTGCTTCTCGTTTTTTGCCAGTGTGTATGGCTAAAAAGCAGTGTGATGTGGTTGAGTTGGCTGATTCTACCTCTGAAGACCTGATTGTGAGCCTTTCTTCCCAGATTCACATTGCAGTGTCATTAAATTGAGTGATTGAAATAGGTCATCTTGGGAAAATTTATAGCGTGGAAATTAACAAACACTACAAAAAAAGGCTCTGTTTTCTTCTGGAGGGAGAAAAAAAATTGTTAACCCTTTACTAGCACACCACTGCCAAGAGTCCAGGCAGAGACAGAGAAAATCCTCTTTTTTCTTTTCCCAAATAACAGAATAGGACACTACAAGTCCCGAGTTCCCATTTCCCTATGACTGTGCTTCTGCTAGGAGGGGAACATATATTCCGAATTCTCTCCAAACTCAACTCTACCTTCTGATCAAGGTGGCCTTAATGTTCTCTCCTGCCTTTTGTTTCCGGAGTTGAGTTCAATTTCTCTCCGTGATTGCAGTAGTCTTGACCCCTAAGCAATACTCTTTTTTTTTTTTTTTTTAAATTAATTTTTAGTTTTGGCTGCATTGGGTCTTCATTGCTGCACACGGGCTTTCTCTAGTTGTGGCGAGCGGGGGCTACTCTTCATTGCGGTGCGTGGGCTTCTCACTGTGGTGGCTTCTCTTGTTGCGGAGCACGGGCTCTAGGTGCTTGGGCTTCAGTAGTTGTGGCACGTGGGCTCACTAGTTGTGGCTCATACGCTCTAGAGCATAGGCTCAGTAATTGTGGCGCACAGGCTTAGTTGCTCCGCGGCACGTGGGATCTTCCCGGACCAGGGCTCGAACCTGTGTCCCCTGCATTGGCAGGTGGATTCTTAACCACTGCACCACCAGGCAAGTCCCTAAGCAATAGTCTTGAATGAAGTCTTCCTTGCCTATTTAACCCCATCAATGCAGTTTTTCTTTGACACTGTCCCAGTTTTTTGACACTGACAATTCCATTTTTTTTTGCAATATCAATCTCTATTCACACCCCTCTTAAAGCATGTACAATATTTCATGCTCCCAACATGAAGTGCCTCTGAGCTGTCAAAGTCTTTGACCATTTATTAGATAGTCTGGCTTATTTTGTCTCTATGATAAAAAAAAAGGACAGGTTGTCTGATATTTACAGAGAATCCCAGGTAAATTTTATTGGCATCATTTGAAAAGTACTTAGTGGATTCTTTTTTAAATATAAAAACTATTTTCAAAGACCAGATTGGAAAATAGAAAGTTGTTCCCTTTTAGTTCCCCAAACTTCTATCTGGTTCTGCAGGGTATTTCACACAGCTGTGCTTTATGAGAGGCAATGAATTGTATTTATTCAGCAGCTTCTCTGGGGCAGTGAACTCTGAGCTCTTGCTCATAATTAGCATAAGTAAGCAACACATTCCTGGTTGTCAGGCACTTTTGAGCCTCCAAGTCACCCTCAAGGGAGGCATAACACACACCAGCCTAGAGTGCTTCCACCTATTTCAGCTCTGTGCTTGCTGCCCTACCGATCACTTTCAAATGCAAATATCTCCTTTACTATTTGAGGATTCATGCCTGCTTCTCCCTTTCTCATTAAATTATCCCTCCACCCACCCCACACCAAGGTGGGTCTCTGTGGATTGCAGACCAGTTGCCAAGAACCTTAAGAAGAACTGAAAAGCTTTCACTTTCTACCCTGTGTCCTCTTCTTTTTTATTTGCTGTGGTCTCTGTAGCTGGGAACTATTTCTGGAGCAGTGCAGGCTAACAGCCAAGCCTTAGTGTGCTTCTTTCTTCAGGTTTCACCTAAGTAGATCTCAATATCATGCTGGCCTCGGGAATAGAGGCTCCTTAGAATACTTTGCTGCCTTCCCACCTGCCTTTAATGGTAACTAGAAATAGATTTAATGATCTCCAGGTGCATCTATAACCATCCTCAAATAATCTGGTTTTCAATTATTCAGCTTACTGTGGCCAGGGAACAGGACTCACCTTTCTTAGGGAACTGTAAGTTCTACTTCCTATTTCCTCTCCATTTGGGCTCTTTACTGCCCTTCCTGTCCCCTGCCTGCCACCATCAAATCAGGAGAATCTTTGGCTGTCATGGTGTCATGGTAGGAAGTCTATCTCTAACTCTCTGTCTTCAAATCTATTCAGACTCAGGATTTTGCCTTTAGAATCCCAAATGGCTTCTTTTTGCTATAAAATTATTTTCTTTATGAATGTCTCACAGTTTAGGTGCGTGAATGGTGAAAAGGCCACGGTCTTACCAAAAAAAAAAAAAAAAAAAAAGACTAAAAGAGGAGAACTTCTGCTGATATTTCAAAATGTTGTGCCACCACATAAATACCATGCTGACTGAAGAAGGCATTTTAGTGTAGATGCTGTCTTTTAGTATCTTTAAGCAGAAACCCACTTAAAAGATATAAAAGCCCAAGCTCTACTTTTTATGTTCCTTAACCTCAAATAAAATGGAAGTTGATTTGGGCAGAGATTAAACATAACAAATACAAAACTCACTTTCCTACCCATAGATGAGTTCCATTTAAAATAAATATTTTTTATCAAATCATCCCATTGTACACTTGAAATAGCTTAGTTTTATTTCTCAATTATACCTCAGTAATGCTAAAAAATAGAATAATTTTTTTTCAGGAGCACTTTTTTATTGGTGACTGTAAATTATGATTTAAATCTGGTACAGTCACTGGTAAGTGTTGCTTGAAATGCAGGCAGGGGATAAGCAAGCACTTCACAGAGTTTACAAAATGCAAGTAGGATACTACCACAAAGTCACAGTTGTCTTTCACAATGTGTATTAATATTTGCCTGCTGAAAATTCCATGCATTTTGCCTGTTAATGAAGACCTTTTAAGTTAAAATTCCCTTTCTGAACAGGAATACTGTCCCTATATACTATATATATACACACACACACACTAATATTACACTACTATTATTATACTATTATATATAATTATATATACTATTATATTTATGTGGTTTTATATACATAATATATTTACTTTTAAACTAGTTATTTACTATTAAGCTATTTAGCTATCACAATTAAGCAAGTTTTCAAAGAGATTCTTTCCAAATGTGTGCTTCTTTCCACAATACCCATTATAAATATTTCAACAAGGAAAAGAATATGAAATGTTTGCAGACTTCTTGTCCACAACACATTTTTGTTCAGCAATAATGACTTCAAGGTGTTTCTATTCAAAAATAAAGCTTTGCAGGAAGTTGAAGAGGAAGCCCTTACTCCTTGCCCCTTCATTTCTTTGTGTCCTGAAATTTGTGACTCAGTGCAATGAAAATAATCAGAATGAAACCTTGCCCAGAGGGAAGTCCTCTCAAATGCTGGCGGGGTTCCACTGTCCTCCTCCAGCATCATCCCTCATTTTCTTTGGAATATTGTAAATTTTAAGACCTGCTAGTAGAATCTATATCAAATATGTTTTATTGGGAAAGAGATTTTGAGGTGGAATAAAAGCATATTTTCTTAACCCTTTCATATTCTGATCGATTTACTTTAATCTGGATTAACTAAAATCCCTGAAGACCCTAAGAAATTACATGAGATTTCACCTCAGAGAACATTCTCATATGTTAAACCACAGTGCAATTAGGAAGCCAGGAATGGAGTTTGAGCTCAGTACTCTTGAAGCTGAGAAAAGAAGTTTATTTGCCTTTACACAATTTTCATTCTTTTTGTGGCTTTTCTTAAGTCTCACTCAGGGCAAGATTCTCTATTGCTAATAAGCATTCCCAGTAATTTAGGGCACTGACCTCCTGTTTTCCCAAATAATATTTGTTGGTGCAAATAAAATCTGTTTTTCTCTTATGTTTTCCCCCCACATTTGCAGGGGCCTATATTGATGTATTTAATTTTGAAAAGTGTTATGGGATACCTTAAAAGAGAGTCAGTCCTTCTCATGCTGAGAAGTTAAACCTAAGATATATATTGTTGAGTTTTAAAGGTATGTTGGGTGGAGTTTGAATCAAAATATAGGCCATGTGGCACATTTGAAATGCACCTTATGCCCTTGGGAGTGCCCCAGAGAGAAGGGTAGTCATCTTCCAGAGCAGATGGAATGTTGTGATTAGAGACCCCAGTGACTGTTAATGGTAGGTGGCATGGCATATATATCATGACATTTGGATAGTAAAAACAGATGTTTCTAATAAAATTTTCAGATCAAAGCTCTAAAAGCAGACGCTCTAATTTGAATAACTTTGTAGCATGTTTCTGGGTGACCAGTAGCAGAAAGTCATTTTGCAATAGTTAACAGTTTTCCTGAGCTACAATCATCAGGCTCCCTACTGATTAATAAAAACGTGCCAAGTTCTTTGAGGTTAAGTTACTTGGGTAAGTTACTTAAGTTCCCTCAGCATGAATTTGTTTATTCGTTACATGTACACAGGACCTGGCTCTGTAAGCACACGGTAATCACCTGATTTTCAACAAATGAGTGCACACCTACCTTATTAATAGGTAGGTATTTAAAAGATTAAATGAGATAAAATAATATCATGTAAGCAAAAGTTTCATCACGCACTTAGCATCCGTTAAACACTAACCACTTGAGCGTCTTTATCCCTTTTTCACAAAGTGTCTTCACATCGAATACCTTATTTAGACCAGACAATTTCTAGTTTTTATTTAGGGTACATGTTACCTTCATTTTCAAACAAAAGACTGAGATTCAGACAAACTAATTGGCTTTCCAATGTCCATGTGGCCAGTGCATATCTGAGCCTGGAGTAAATATTCAGATAGTCAAGGTTCTGTTTCAGGGCCTAACTTCCAGCCCTGCCACTACTATCCATCTGCTTCCACTTTGGGGTCTGGTTTTCTCCTCTATAAATTGAAGGAGTTGACGCTGTTGGGTGTGGCATCAACTAATATATGGCACGATCCACCACATAGTCTCAGTATCCCACAGCAACATGCATTTACCTAGATCACAAATCCATAGGTCACCTGAGGGTCTCCTGTTCTAGGCTGGGTACATCCCTGGCTGGCTCAGCCCTGTAGGTCTCTAATCCTCCTCCTCAGCTAGCCCAGGCTTACTCTCCTGCTCTGACAGGTGTGAAAGAGAGCAGGCACAATAGCACAAACAGTTTTCTGTTAACATTCCATTAACTCAGGCAGATCATGTGGCAAACCCGAAAGCAAGGGGTAGGGAAGTATCTTCTGTCTCTTTCCTGGGAGAAGGTACTGCCAGGTGGTATGTGAAGGATGTGGATAAGGGCAGGGTAAAGAATTGAGGACATTAATGCCATGTATTTCAACTGCTAAGATTGCTTTTAGCTCCAGCACGTTGTGATTTTCTTCCAATTTACATTTGGTTGGCAGAGTCTCTTTTCCTTATTTCTTTTCTTAATGTTTTTCTTTTTTAAAAAAGTGTTATTTTTTAAAATGAATTCTTATTGGAGTATATTTGCTTTACAATGTTGTGTTAGTTTCTGCTGTACAGCAAAGTGAATCAGTTATGCGTATACATATATCCCCTCTTTTTAAGATTTCCTTCCTGTTTAGGTCACCACAGAGCACTGAGTAGAGTTCCCTAGTGCTATAGTGCTATACAGTAGGCTCTCATTAGTTATCTATTTTGTACACAGTAGTGTATATATGTCAGTCCTAATCTCCAGTTCATCCCACCCCGCCCAAACCCCTTGGTATCCATAAGTTTGTTCTCCACATCTCTGTCTCTATTTCTGCTTTGCAAATAAGTTCATCTGTACCACTTTTCTAGATTCTTCATATAAGAGATATTATATGATATTTTTCTCTTTCTGACTTACCCCACTCTGTATGACGGACTCTAGGTCTATCCACGTCTCTGCAAATGGCACTATTTCATTCCTTTTTATGGCTGAGTAATATTCCAATGTATATATGTACCACATCTTCTTTAACCCATTCCTCTGTTGATGGACATTTAGGTTGCTTCCATGACCTGGCTATTGTAAATAGTGCTGCAGTGAACATCGGGGTGCATGTGTCTTTTTGAATTATGGTTTTCCTTGGGTATATGCCCAGTAGTGGGATTGCTGGGTCATATGGTAATTCTGTTTTTAGTTTTTTGAGGAAACTCCATACTGTTCTCCATAGTGGCTGTACCAATTTACATTCCCACCAACAGTGCAAGAAGGTTCCCTTTTCTCCACATCCTCTCCAGCATTCATTGTTTATAGATTTTTTGACGATGGCCATTCTGACCAGTGTGAGGTGATACCCCATAACTTCTTCACACTCTTTTCAGATCAAAATCCCTATATTCTGCATCTAGGAAGGACTAATTATTTCCTTCTTTTCTGTTGAAACAAAAAAACCTGCATCTGTGTGAACCCTGAAAGCATATTCACGATGAAGAAAATATAGTGCTCCAACCTCCTATGAGATTGTCGTTTAATATTGCCTTCTGGAACAATATGTTCAGGGAACAGCAAGATCAACATATAAAAAAAAACACAGAATGGCAAACTGACATGAGTTTTCTGCCCTTCAGTGAATTCCTGTTTGCCCTAGGCAACTTGAAAAACATTGACACTAATGATTAGAGAAATGCAAATTGTAATGTTTTTGTGTCTATGTCCATCATTGATATTGACCTATAATTTCCTTTTTTGGTGATATCTTTGTCTGGTTTTGGTATCAGGGTGATGGTGGCCTCGTAGAATGAGTTTGGGAGTGTTCCTCCCTCTGCAATTTTTTGGAAGAGTTTGCGAAAGATAGGAGTTAGCTCTTCTCTAAATGTTTGATAGAATTCACCTGTGAAGCCATCTGGTCCTGAACTTTTGTTTGTTGGAAGATTTTTAATTACAGTTTCAATGTCATTACTTGTGATTTGTCTGTTTATATTTTCTAATTCTTCCTGGTTCAGTCTTGGAAAGTTGTACCTTTCCAAGAATTTGTCCATTTCTTCCAGGTTGTCAATTTTATTGGCATAGAGTTGCTTGTGGTAGTCTCTTTTGATCCTTTGTATTTCTGTGGTGTCAGTTGTAATTTCTCCTTTTTCATTTCTAATTTTATTGATTTGAGTCCTCTCTCTTTTTTTCTTGATGAGTCTGGCTAAAGGTTTATCAATTTTGTTTATTTTCTCAAAGAACCAGCTCTTAGTTTTACTGACCTTATTTATTTATTGCTATTGTTTTCTTAATTTCTATTTAGTTTATTTCTGCTCTGATCTGTATGATTTCTTTCCTCCTACTAATTTTGGGGCTTTTTTTTTGGTTCTTCTTTCTCTAGTTGCTTTAGATGTAAGGTTAGATTGTTTATTTGAGATTTTTCTAGTTTCTTGAGGTGAGATTGAATTGCTATAAACTTCCCTTTTAGAACTGCTTTTGCTGAGTCCCATAGGTTTTTGGTCATCGTGTTTTTGTTGTCATTTGTTTCTAGGTATTTTTTGATTTCCTCTTTGATTTCTTCAGGGATCTCTTGGTTATTTAGTAACATGCTGTTCAGCTATCATGTGTTTGTGTTTTTTACAGTTTTTTTCCTGTAATTGATTTCTAATCTCATAGCGTTGTGGTCAGAAAAGATGCTTGATACGATTTCAATTTTCTTATATTTACTGAGCCTTGATTTGTGACCCAAGATGTGATCTGTCCTGGAGAATGTTCCCTGTGCACTTGAGAAGAAAGTGTATTCTGCCACTTCTGGGTGGAATGTCCTATAAATATCAATTAAATCTATCTGGTCTATTGTGTCATTTACAGCTTGTGTTTCCTTATTTATTTTCTGTCTGGATGATCTGTCCATTGGTGTAAGTGGCGTGTTAAAGTCCCCCACTATTATTATTATTATTTTTAAAATATTTATTTATTTATTTTCGGCTGCATTGGGTCTAGTTGTGGCATGCGGGATCTTTGTTGTGGTGCACGGGCTTCTCTCTAGTTGTGGTGCAGGGCTCCAGAGCATGTGGGCTCAGTAGTTGCGGCACGCAGTCTCTCTAGTTGTGGCACATGGGCTCCAGAGTGTATGGGCTCTGTAGTTGCGGCACATGGGCTTAGTTGCCCCACAACATGTGGGATCTTAGTTCCCTGACCAGGGATCGAACCTGCGTCCCCTGCATTGGAAGGCAGATTCTTAACCACTGGACCACCAGGGAAGTTCCCCCTCAAGTATTATTGTGTTACTGTTGATTTCTGCCTTTATGGCTGTTAGCATTTGCCTTATGTATTGAGGTACTTCTATGTTGGCTACATAAATATTTACAATTATTATTTCTTCCTCTTGGATTGATCCCTTGATCATTATGTAGTATCCTTCTTTGTCTCTTGTAACAGTCTTTATTTTAAAGTCTATTTTATCTGATATGAGCATTGCTACTCCAGCTTTCTTTTGATTTCCATTTGCATGGAATATCTTTTTCCATCCCCTCACTTTCAGTCTGTATGTGTCTCTGGGTCTGAAGTGGGTCTCTTGTAGACAGTGTATATACAGGTCTTGTTTTTGTATCCATTCAGCCAGTCTGTGTCTTTTGTTTGGAGCATTTAATCCATTTGCACTCAAGGTAATTATTGATATATGTGTTCCTATTACCATCTTCTTAATTGTTTTGGGTTTGTTTTTGTGGGTTTTTTTCTTCTCTTGTGCTTCCCACCTAGTTCCTTTAGCATTTGTTGTAAAGCTAGTTTGGTTGTGTTGAATTCTCTTAGCTTTTGCATGTCTGTAAAGCTTTGGATTTCTCCATCGAATCTGAAAGAGATCCTTGCTGGGTAGAGTAATCTTGGTTGTTGGCTTTTCCTTTTCATCACCTTAAATGTATCATGCCACTGCCTTCTGGCCTGCAGAGTTTCTGCTGAAAAATCAGCTGATAACCTTATGGGGATTCCCTTGTAGGTTATTTGTTGCTTTTCCCTTGCTGCATTTAATATTTTTTCTTTGAATTTAATTTTTGTTAGTTTGATTAATATGTGTCTTCATGTGTTTCTCCTTGGGTTTATCCTGTATGGGACTCTCTGTGCTTCCTGGACTTGGGTGGTTATTTCCTTTCCCATGTTAGGGAAGTTTTCAACTATAATCTCTTCAAATATTTTCTCAGACCCTTTCTCTTTCTCTTCTTCTTCTGGGACCCCTATAATTTAAATGTTGGTTCATTTAATGTTGTCCCAGAGGTCTCTGAGACTGTCCTCATTTCTTTTCATTCTTTTTTCTTTATTTTGCTCCTCAGCAGTTATTTCCACCATTCTATCTTCCAGCTCACTTATTTGTTCTTCTGTTTCAGTTATTCTGCTACTGATTCTTTCTAGTGTATTTTTCATTTCAGTTATTGTGTTGTTCATCACTGTTTGTTCTTTAGTTCTTCTAGGTCCTTGTTAAACATTTCTTGTATTTTCTCAATCCATGCCTCCATTCTATTTCTGAGATTTTGGATCATCTTTACTACTATTACTCTGAATTCTTTTTCAGGTAGGTTGCCTATTTCCTCTTCATTTATTTGGTCTTTTAGGTTTTTACCTTGCTCCTTCTTCTGTAACATATTTTTTTGTCATCTCACATTTTTGATGGGTGGGGCTGTGTTCCTGTCTTACTGGTTGTTTGGCCTGAGGCGTCCAACACTGGAGTTCGCAGTCCAACGCTGACAGTTGTGTAGAGCCAGGTCTTGGTGCCAGAATGAGGACCTCTGGGAGTCCTCACACCAATTAATATTCCCTGGGGTCTGAAGTTCTTTGTTAGTCCAGCTGTTTGGACTCTGCACTCCCACCACAGGATCTCAGGCCTAACCCTTGTCCTGGGAACCAAGATCCTGCAAGCTGCAGGGTGCAGCAAAAAAAAAAAAAAAAAAAAAAAAAAAAGAAGGCAACAAACTAAAAGGAGCAGAAGAGTAACAAAGAATAAAAAATAAAATAAAGTTAGAAAAATAAAAAATATATTAGAAAAAATAGAGAGGATTAACCAAGATGGCGGAGTAGAAGGACGTGCTCTCACTCCCTCTTGCGAGAGCACCAGAATCACAACTGGCTGCTGGACAATCATTGACAGGAAGACCCTGGACTTCACCAAGGAGGACAGCCCACGTCCAAGGACAGAGGAGAAGCCACAGTGAGACGGTAGGAGGGGCGCAATCAGAGTAAAATCAAATCCCATAACTGCTGGGTGGGTGACTCACAGACTGGCAAACACTTATACCACAGAAGTCCACCCACTGGAGTGAAGGTTCTGAGCCCCACCTCAGGCTTCCCAACCTGGGGGTCCGGCAAAGGGAGGAGGAATTCCTAGAGAATCAGACTTTGAAGTCTAGTGGGAATTGATTGCAGGACTGTGACAGGACTGGGGGAAACAGAGACCCCACTCTTGGAGGGCACACACAAAGTAATGTGTGCATCGGGACCCAGGGGAAGGAGCAGTGACCCTGGGGGAGACTGAACCAGACGTACCTGCTGGTGTTGGGGGGGTCTCCTGCAGAGGCGAGTGGTGGCTCTGTTTCACCGTGGGGATAAGGACACTGGCAGCAGAGGTCCTGGGAAGTTCTCCTTGGCGTGAGCCCTCCCAGAGTCTGCCATTAACCCCACCAAAGAGCACGGGTAGGCTCCAGTGTTGGGTTGCCTCAGGCAAAACAACCAACAGGGAGGGAACCCAGCCCCACCCATCAACAGTCAAGTGGATTAAGGTTTTACTGGGCTCTGATCGCCACAGCAACAGGGAGGGAACCCAGCCCCACCCATCAACAGTCAAGTGGATTAAGGTTTTACTGAGCTCTGACCGCCACAGCAACAGTCAGCTCTACCCACCACCAGAGCCTCCCATCAAGCCTCTTAGATAGCCTCAACCACCAGAGGGCAGACAACAGAAGCAAGAAAAACTACAATCCTGCAGCCTGTGGACCAAAAACCACAGTTACAGAAAGACAGAGAAGATGAAAAGGCAGAGGGCTATGTACCAGATGAAGGAACAAGAAAAAACCCCAGAAAAACAACTAAATGAAGTGGAGATAGGCAACCTTCCAGAAAAAGAATTCAGAATAATGATAGTGAAGATGATCCAGGACCTCGGAATAAGAATGGAGGCAAAGATTGAGAAGATGCAAGAAATGATTAACAAAGACCTAGAAGAATTAAAGAACAAACAAACAGAGATGACCAATACAATAACTGAAATGAAAACTACACTAGAAGGAATCAATAGCAGAATAACTGAGGCAGAAGAACGGATAAGTGACCTGGAAGACAGAATGGTGGAATTCACTGCTGCGGAACAGACTAAAGAAAAAAGAATAAAAAGAAATGAAGACAGCCTAAGAGACCTCTGGGACAACATTAAACGCAACAACATTCGCATTATAGGGGTCCCAGAAGGAGAAGAGAGAGAGAAAGGACCAGAGAAAATATTTGAAGAGATTATAATCGAAAACTTCCCTAACATGGGAAAGGAAATAGCCACCCAAGTCCAGGAAGCGCAGAGAGTCCCATACAGAATAAACCCAAGGAGAAACACGCCGAGACACATAGTAATCAAAGTGGCAAAAAATTAAAGACAAAGAAAAAATAATAATATGAATGAAACAACAACAAGAAGGCAAAACAGAACCACAACAGCAAAAAAAAAAAAAAAATGCCAGAAAAGGCCTTTGGGGGTTAGATGGGGGGGGCGGGGCTTAGGCGGGGGCAGCTGGGCCTAGGCTCAGTGTGGCTGGAGGGGGCCCTGGAGGGTGGAGGTTCAGGCCCGGGACCCCAGCAGGCTTGCCGGGGCCCGAGCAGGTCAGGAAAATGCTGGCTGCATTCCCCTCTGATTCCCTGATCCCCAAAGTTCTCTCCCCATCCCCACTGATCCCTTCACCATGAGTGGGCCCCTCCGAGCATGGGAACCCCTCCCCTCCCCCAGCTGCCCCTTGGGGTTCTGGTTCTCTCTCGCCTCTACTTCTGCTCCCCCCTCCCTCACATGCCCCCAGGACATGCGTGACTGGAGGGGGCCCCAGAGGGTGGAGGTTCAGGCCTGGGACCCCAGCAGGCTTGCTGGGGCCCGAGCAAGTGGGGGAAATGCTGGCCACATTCCCCTCTGATCCCCCGAAGGTATCTCCCTGTCCCCGCTGATCCCCTAGTGGTGAGTGGGCCCCTCTGGGCGTTGGAACCCCTCCCCTCCCCCAGCCGCCCCTCAGGAGCACCAGTCCCATCCTGCCTCCACTTTTGCTTCCCTCTTCCCAACGCCCCACATCCTACCTGGTTGTGCAGGGGTTCCTCCCGCCCCCTTAGGTGTCCAAGGTCCCCCACCAGAGCCTGGTAGGTGCCCTAATTGTGAGGAGATGTGAACTCTGCATCCTCCTACTCTGCCAGCTTGACTTCACCTCCCCCCCATCCCTGGAATAAAGCTCCTTGACATGGGTCTTGGTAGTAATTTTTTGAATATGATACTTAAAGCACAAGCAACAAAATCAAAAATAAACAAGTGGGACTACATCAAACTAAAAAGCTTCTGCACAGCAAAAGAAACAATCAACAAAGTGAAAAGACAACCTATGGAATGGGAAAAATATATGAAACCCTATAACTGATTAGAGATTAATATCCAAAATATATAAAGAACTTACACAAATCAGCAGCAAAAAAACCAAACAGTGAAAAAATGGGCAAAGAACCTGCACAGACATTTCTTCAAAGAAGATATAAGAAAGACCAACAGGCACATGGAAAAAATGCTCAACATTACTAGTAACTAAGGAAATGCATTAAAACTGCAATGAGACATCACCTCGCACTTGTTAGAATGGCTATTATAAAAAAGACAAGAGATAACAAATGCTGGTATGGATGAGGAGAAAGGGTTTGGTGGGATTGTAAATTGGTACAGCCACTGCAAAACAATATGGAGGATCCTCAAAAAATTAAAAATAGATTACCATATTACCCAGCAATTCTAATACTTCTGGGAATATATACAAAGAAAATGAACACTCTAACTCAAAAGATATCTGCCCTCCCATATTCATAGCAACATTATTTACAATAGCCAAGAGATGGAAACAACCTAAGTGTACATTGATAGATAAAATGAGTAAAGAAGTTGTGGTATCTATACACAAAATGGAATATTATTCAGTCAGAAAAATGAGGAAATTCTACTATTTCTGACAATGTATGGACCTTAAAGGCATTATGCTAAGTGAAATAAATCAGACAGAGAATGACAAATACTGTGTCATCTCACTTATATGTGGAATCTAAAAAAAAAAAGTCAAACTCATAGAAAAAGAGATCAGACTTGTGGTTACCAGAGGCTGAGGGTGGGGGGAAGGGCAACTGGAGGAAGGTGGTTAAAGGTACAAACTTCTAGTTATTAGATAAATAAATATTAGGGATGTAATGTACAACTTGATGACTACAGCTAGCACTGCTGTGTGTTGTATAGGTAAGTTGTTAAGAGAGTAAACCCTGAGAGTTCTCGTAACAAGGAGAAACATTTTTTTCCTTTTTGCTTATTTTTTCTTTTTATTGTATCTATATGTGAGCTGAGCCTATTGTGGTAATTGCTTCACAGTATATGCAAATCGAAAAATCAAACCATCCTGCTGTAGACCATAAAGTTATACTATGATGTATGTCAATTATTTCTCAATAATTGGAAAACTGGAAAAAATAGAGAAATAAAAAACCAAACATAAATTAAACTTTTGTTCATTTGAACATTTTCTTTCTGGCTACCTAGAAGATTTCATCTTTTCTTCAATATTCTGTAATTTTACCATTATGTAGTCAGGTTTAGTTTTGTTTGTATTTATCTTACCTGAATATTCTAAAGTTAGATGCTTTATATATTTTTCATCAGTTTTGGTTAATTGTCAGTCATTATTTACTCAAATATTGCTTTTTCTTCATGTTCTCTCTTCTCTACTTTGGAATTCTTACACATCTCTTTGACCTTTAAGTTTTTCCAGTATTTCATGTTTTTATTTTTTCCATGTGCTTATTTCACGTATTTTATCTGACCTATCTCAGGTCACTAATTCTATCATGTGTAATTTGATAGTAAATACATTTTTGAAATTCTTAATCTAGTCATTATATTTTTATTATTATTTTAAAAAATCCATTAGATCATTTAAAATTTTCCATTCATGGCTTAAATTTTCAATCATTTTTTATTACCTTGAACGAAATAAGAATAATTATTTTGAAATCTATTATCTGGAAGCCCTTGGTGTCTGTTTTATAACCTTTGTTTTCTCCTGGATTTTGTTCACATTGTCTTGTTTCTTCAAATGCCTGGCCATTTAAAACTATATGCTGGAATATATATGTGTGTGTATATATATATATATATATATATATATATATACACACACACACACATACACATGCACACATATGAATGTATATATATATTCATATGTATATTATTTTATATATAATATATTCTAGAGTATATTTAAATATGTATATTCAGCATATGTTAAATATATATGTATATGTGAAAGATAATTTAAAGTTTTTAATATAGTATAATATGCATAATATTCATATTATCTAGCATAATATATAATACGCTAGACTTTATATAACACCAGCTGACATTTTTTAAACAATTTTTAAAAATTGAAGTATAGTTAATTTACAATGTTGTGTTAGTTTCAGATGTACAGCAAAGTGATTCAGTTATACATATGTATATATATCTATTCTTTTTCAGATTCTTTTCCATTATAGGTTGTTACAAGATATTGAATATAGTTCCATGTGCTATACAGTAGGTCCTCATTGTGTATCTATTTTATATATAGTATTGTGTATATGTTAATCCCAACCGCCTAATTTATCTTCCCCCTATGCCCCCTGCTATCCCGTTTGGTAACCATAAGTTTGCTTTCTATGTCTGTGAGTCTATTTCTGTTTTGTAAGTAAGTTCATTGTATCATTTTTTTAGATTCCACATATAAGTCATATCATATGATAATTGTCTTTCTCTGACTGACTTACTTCACTTAATATGATATTCTCTAGGTCCATCCATGTTGCTGCAAATGGCATTATTTCATTCCTTTTTTGGTTCAGTAATATTCTATTGTATATATATATATATATATATATATATATATATATATATATATACCATACCTTCTTTATCCAGTTATCCATTGATGGACATTTGGGTTGTTTCCATGTCTTAGCTATTGTAAATAGTCCTGCTGTGAACATTGGGGTACATGTATATATTTGAATTAGAGTTTTCTTCAGATATATGCCCAGGAGTAGGATTGCAGGATCATATGGTAACTCAACTTTTTTTTTTTTTTTTTTTTTTAATATTTATTTATTTATTTATTTATTTATTTATGGCTGTGTTGGGTCTTCGTTTCTGTGTGAGGGCTTTCTCTAGTTGCGGCAAGTGGGGACCACTCTTCATCGCGGTGCGCGGGCCTCTCACTGTCGCGGCCTCTCTTGTTGCGGAGCCCAGGCTCCAGACGCGCAGGCTCAGTAATTGTGGCTCACGGGCCCAGTTGCTCCGCGGCATGTGGGATCTTCCCAGACCAGGGCTCGAACCCGTGTCCCCTGCGTTGGCAGGCAGATTCTCAACCACTGCGCCACCAGGGAAGCCCATCAACTTTTATTTTTTTAAGGAATCTCTCTACTGTTTTCCACAGTGGCTGTACCAGTTTACATTCCCACCAACAGTGTAGGAGGGTTCCTTTTTCTCCACACCCACTCCAGTATTTATTATTTGTAGACTTTTTAATGATGGCCATTCTGACCGGTGTAAGGTGATACCTCATTGTAGTTTTGATTTGCATTTCCCTAATAATTATCAATATTGAGCATCTTTTCATGTGCCTGTTGGCCATCTGTATGTCATCTTTGGAGAAATATGTATTTGGGTCTTCTTCCCATTTTTTGTTTGGGTTGTTTGTTTTTTTGATATTGAGCTGTATGAGCTGCTTATATATTTCGGAAATGACTCCTGTGTCAGTAGCATCCTTTGCAAATGTTTTCTCCCAGTCTGTAGGCTGTCTTTTCGTTTTGTTTATGGTTTCCTTTGTGTGCAAAAACTTTTAAGTTTAATTTGTTTATTTCTGTTTTTGTTTCCATTACTCTAGGAGACAGATCCAAAAAAGTATTGCTGCGATTTATGTCAAAGAGTGTTCTGCCTATGTTTTCCTCTAGGAGTTTTATAGTATCCAGTCTTTCATTTAGGTCTTTGATCCATTTTGAGTTTATTTTTGTATATGGTGTCAGAGAATGTTCTAATTTCATTCTTTTACATGACCAGTTTTCCCAGTACCACTGACTGAAGAGACTGTCTTTTCTCCAATGTGTATTCTTGCCTCCTTTGTCATAGATTAATTGACCATAAATGCATGGGTTTATTTCTGGGCTTTCTATCCTGTTCCATTGATCTCTATGTCTGCTTTTGTGCCTGTACCTTATTGTTTTGATTACTGTAGCTTTGTAGTGTGGTCTGAGGTCAGGGAGGATGATTCCTCCAGCTCCATTCTTTCTCAGGATTGTTTTGGCTATTCGGGGTCTTTTGTGTCTCCGTACAAATTGTGAAATGTTTTGTCCTAGTTCTGTGAAAAAATGCCATTGGTAATTTGATAGGGATTGCATTGAACCTATAGATTGTCTTGGGTAGTATGGTCATTTAACAATATTGATTCGTCCAATCCAAGAACAGAGTATATCTTTCCATCTGTTTGTGGGGTCTTTAATTTCTTTCATCAGCATCTTATAGTTTTCAGAGTACAGGTCTTTTGTCTCCTTAGGTTTATTCCTCTGTATTTCTTTTGGATGTGATGGTAAATGGGATTGTTTCCTTAATTTCTCTTTCTGATGTTTTGTTGTCAGTGTATAGAAATGCAACAGATTTCAGTGTATTTGTTCTGTGTCCAGCAACTTTACCAAATTCATTGATGAGCTCTAGTAGTTTTCTGGCAGTGTCTTTAGGATGTTCAACGTATAGCATCATCCCATCTGCAAACAGTGACAGTTTTACTTCTTCTTTTCCAATTTGGATTCCTTTTATTTCTTTTTCTTCTCTGATTGCTGTGGCTAGGACTTCCAAAACTATGTTCAATAAAAGTGGTGAGAATGGTCATACTTGTCTTCTTCCTGATCTTAGAGGAAATGCTTTCAGCTTTTCACCATTGAGTATGATGTTAGCTGTGGGTTTGTCATATATGACCTTTATTATGTTGAGGTATGTTCCCTTTTTTCTCCCTTTCTGAAGTGTTTTTATCATGAATGGATGTTGAATTTTATCAAAAGATTTTTCTGCTTTTATGCTTTTCTGAGATGATCATATGGTTTTTATTCTCCAATTTGTTAATGTGTTGTATCACATTGATTGATTTGAGGATATTGAAAAATCCTTGCATCCCTGGAATAAATCCCACTTGATCATAGTTTATGATTGACAGTTTTATATCCAACTGAATTATCATTTAATACTGAGGGTGAAATGAAGATATTTTCAAGTAAAATAGGAAGAGTTTATCAACAGTAATCTCTGTTGGTGCTGCATTGTGTTCCCTCAAAATTCTTCTGTTGAAACCCTGACCCCTAGGACCAGAAAATGTGAGTGTATTTAGAGATAGGGCCTTTAAAATGAAGATTAAGTCAAAATGAGGCTGTTAGTGTGGGCCCTAATCCAATCTAACTGGTGTCATGTAAGAAGAGGAAATTTGGACGTACAAAGGGACACCAGGGTATCTGCTGCAAGAAAAGACCATGTGAAGACACAGTGAAAGGCAGCCATCTGCAGTCATTAGGAGAGGCCTCAAAAGAAACCAAACCAATCGACACCTTGATCTTAAACTTCCAACCTCTCCAACTGTGAGAAAATAAATTGCAGTTTTTAAGCCAGTAGTCTGTGGTATTTGTTATGGCAGCCCTAGCAAGCTAATGAAGATTCTTATAAGAAGTACTAATACTTTAACTCCTAAATATTTTCAAATCGCATCACACATATAAAATATTCCTGCAGTATTCTGACAGAAGTACACAGGGGTTGGGGCGCTGAACAACACAGGGGTTGAACAACCCCTTGAACAGCACAGGGGTTGGGGCGCTGACCCTCTGTGCAGTTGAAAGTCCTCATATAATTTATAGTTGGTCCTTCATATCCATGGTGCCACACCATGGATTCAACCAACCTCAGATCTTGTAGTACTGTAGCATTTACTATTGAAAAAAAATTCACCCATAAGTGGTCCTGCACAGTTCAAACTCATGTTGTTCAAGGGTCAACTCTAGATAAGAATGGTCACAGGCCAGAGATCAGCCAGGGGGTTCTAGCCATTCTGTTCTCCACAGCCACACTAAGCGTTGAGGATATCAATATTTCATGCACATCTGTAACCCATTCATGACACCTCATCTGGGAAGCTCTTTTCTAAAGGATAAACTTCAGGAAGAAGTAAAATGATCTCATAAGGAATGTCTGACATTCATGGAGGAAGTTTCTTTCTATATATCAACTGAACCCCAGGCAGAATTTCAGGATGGCTATTAAAACAATTTTTTTTTATAAACAGAAGGACACTAACTGATGACTTCTCAGAGAGCTGAGCCCCAATCTTCTTTATCACCTTTACCTTCCAGGTATGTTTTCCTGCTTCTGCACTTGGATTCCAGTAAGTTGTGAGGATAGGTCTGTGAGTATAGCCCCATTCTCTGCTTTGGGTTTCTCTCTGGAAATACACAGATTTTTGTTTGATCCTAGCTTTATAATTCTCTTTTTGTATTTATCATCACTATGTCTTTTTTTAATTTATTATTTTTAAAAATTTATTTTATTTTTGGCTGCGTTGGGTCTTCATTGCTGCACGTGGGCTTTCTCTAGTTGCGGTGAGCAGGGGCTACTCTTTGTTGCAATGCACGGGCTTCTCATTGTGGTGGCTTCTCTTGTTGTGGAACACGGGCTCTAGGTGCCAGGGCTTCAGTAGTTGCGGCACGTGGGCTCAGTAGTTGTGGCTTGTGGCTCGTGGGCTCTAGAGCACCGGATCAGTAGTTGTGGCGCACGGGCCTAGTTACTCCACATCCTGTGGGATCTTCCCGGACCAGGGCTTGAACCCGTGTCCCCTGCATTGGCATGCAGATTCTTAACCACTGCGCCACTAGGGAAGCCCATATCATCACTATGTCTTTTGGACAGAGATAGTATATTGAGAGTGTGAACAAATGGAGACTTAATCGGAAACCAAGCATAGCCATTATTCAAAAAGTTTCAGATTCCTCTTTGCCTAAGATATTGACTTATGAGATACAACATGAGGATTCATATGTTCAATTCAGTTGTGTTAAAGTGCATGACAATACCCAAAATGAAATTTCACGCTTGAAAATTGGACACCACTGAAGCTATTTAGTAACTATTTAGAAAGCATTATTTTCACCTTGGAAAATAAACATTAAAGTTTATTTATTCTAGTAAAATTATGTTTCCAAAAATGTTACTTCTGAGGCTTAGTTTATCTTAGTATAAACTAGTTGTTCTCTTTCAGGGGTTATCCCCACCCCACCCCAACTGAGGACATTTGGCAATGTCTGGAGGCAATTTTGATTTTTGTGACTTGGGGGTGGGTGCTACTGGCATCTAGTGGGTAGAGGTCAGGGATGTTTCTAGACATCTTACAATGCACTGAACAACCCCACATAACAAAAAAATTATTGACCCCAAATTTCAATAGTGTCAAAATTGAGAAAACCTACATCATTTGACTGTACTCACCATACAAAAGCAAAAATCGTTTAGGAGCACCTGTTGACATTTTTTTGTCCCCTGAGATTCTGTTACCAAGGCTGTTGCCCCAGAATCATACCCCTGCCCCTCCCTCGAATGGAAACCAGTTGTTCTTATCTAAGTTCAGGAGGAAGCTGCAAAGAGAAAAGCAAGGACTGGTTAGAACAACTAGACCCAAGATGACAGAAGATTTGACTTCCAGTAGACCTTGATCCCCATTATACGCTCATTGTAATACGTTAGCATGCTAAAGGGCCCATCCACCGGCACCATGACAGGTGACGATCGCCTTGACAACACCTGGAAAAGCCCATACAAGGACTGAAAAAGAGTGTTGCATCAGTTCTGTGTCCAAACCACAACCCTGTTCTCAGATAAGACGTGAGTATGCCTCCCACTCTTTCCAATTCCCTCCCTTTTACCTCGGCCCTCCTAAACATATGGTGTCTCTGTCCCAATTGGGTTGTGAAGTTGATTTGCGAACTAAATTTGCGCTTCTCCATTCTTTGGCCATTAATGAAAGCTTGTGCTGTTCCAGTCTCAGCATAGGTTTCATTATTGGCTGTGCGAATCTGCGCGGAAAAAGAACCTCCCTGGGTGTCGGCGCCTGGCTAGGACTTTAGTGAGGGTCCAGTTGACCAGTTTGGTAACAGTTCCATTTAGGAGGTCAGCCTGGGGTCCCAGGACTCTGCATTTTTCCAGGTGGTTTCCATCCAAGAGGTCCAAGGATTACATTCTAAGAAATCTTTTTTACCCCTTGCTATTTCTGAAAGCTACTTAAGGATAGGGGCTGCATCCTCGCCTAAATCCAGAAAACGCTTGTTGAGTGAATGACAAAACGATGGATGAAAGTATGAATGAAGTTAGGGGAGTCAATCATTTTACTACACAGGTCCCAGCAGCTCCCGTTACTTACGGCCGCAGAACGGGCCCTTTCAAGCCAAGCCTCTTGGGCAGGCTCTCGCCGCGACTGGAGGCATGCTGGACTACATTTCCCAGAGTTCCAAGGGATCGCTGCGCAGGCGCACTTGGAAAACTCGGGCGTCTCTCTCCTCCGCAGAAACTGGCAGGTCGTTGCCGTCCTGCCCCAGCCTGTCCTCCTGTCCTCCTTGTCCCGCAGTCTGAACTCCAGTAGTTCTGCTAGTGTATGTGTGTCGCTGCAGGCTGGACTTATGGCGTCGCCGTTGAGGTTCGACGGGCGGGTGGTACTGGTCACCGGCGCGGGGGGAGGTGAGTACGCGAAGGCTAGAGGGCCGGCGTCCTCCAGCGGTCCGGGATCCGCACGCAGCTGTAGCTGCGATCTCAGCATCTGGGCTGCGGGCAGCGGTGGCGGGGCGGCTTGGGGAGCGAGCGACTGGACTCGGTGGGGTTGAGGGTGGGAGGACGGACAACGATTGTTCTCCGGGCGCCTAATCGGCTGAGGATGGTGAGGAGGGGCTGGCCAGCCTTGAGTGGGGCGCCAGAAACTCCTGGTGCAGCCCACTTCTCCACCCGCCCCCAACCCTGTGGGAGCTTCTCAAGGCTTCAGGTCTTGAGAGGAGAGAGGCCCGGCTCGGCTGCGGGTTGCAAAACTAGGTAAAATTCATCCCGACGCCCGTCTGTGCGTATCGATTGCGACTCTTCCTGTTAATAGACTCCCTAGGCCTCTGTCAAGTGTTTTAAACGTGGCGGGAAAGCCGTCTGGTGGCTGGAATCACTCCCGCAGTAGTAGAGATGTCAGCCCCTTGCCTTTGAAAAGTCAATCATCTTTCCCTCTGTCAGATGATTTTAAGTTCTTGAGAGGACCTTCTTTAAAAAAAGGCATCTGATAAGAGTCCTCCTTTTTGGACTTTGTGTGTTTATCAAGCGGATTGTAAACTCCAATGCCTGCAGGACTCAGGCAGGTGATAGAGGAATAAAATGAGAGTGGGGTGGGGGCAGTAGGAACTGGAGAGCAGAGGCCTTTCTGAAGTGGGCCAGATCTTCCTGTATTTCAGAAGCCAAGTGGAGATTGGTTATGTGAAATAACCCTATTTTTATTTCTATTTATTTATTTATGGCTGCATCAGGTCTTTGTTGCGGTGCGCGGGCCTCTCATTGCGGTGGCTTCTCTTGTCGCAGAGCCGGGCTCTAGGCGCGCAGGTTTACTTGCTCCAGGGCATGTGGGATCTTCCCGGACCAGGGCTCGAACCCGTGTCCCCTGCATTGGCAGGCGGATTCTTAACCACTGCACCACCAGGCAAGTCCCCAAATAACCCTATTTTTAAAGGACAAAATTTAAGACAAACCACTCATACCCACACGGATGCTTTGCAGTGAGGTTTTACACTATTTCCCACCTGTCCATGATCTCTGTAATCTCCAAGTGCAGGGATGTTGACCTTACGGGCCTTTGATTACCCACTGGTAGTGCCTTATACCTAGAATGGACCTAATGCAGAATTAATATGAATTATCTATTAGAAGTCACAAACAGTGGAATTCTGACAGTTAATTCATACGTATTTTCACGTCTCCATTTATAAAATGGATTCACATGCTTCCTTTCAGAAAATATCTTTAGTATTAATTGGTGGCCAAATGTTTTCTATCCGTAGCTATATTTATTCTAAAATGATTATGTTTTTGGGAAAACATTTTGTTTACACTTTGCTTTTGATGGAAATAATTAAGTAAAGCACTCATGTTTTAAACCTCTTTTGACAGTGAGTGATTCACAGTATGAAATACATTTTATACCAGGACCTGGTATACACACACACACACACACACACACACACACACACACACACGCACCATATTTGAAACAAGCTCATGACACGGTACATAGTAAATGCAGTGCACTTTGAACGTTTCTATTCTGTTTCATTAAGTAAATGCAGGTTACAACCCACTAAATTGATTTTGTGAAGTATTAATGGGTTGTGACTAGACAGTTCTGAATTTAGCACCTCCTGTTCATGAACTGATTCATATTTTAAAGAGCCTGGATTATGATACAATTACTAGCCATTAGATTTGAATACTGATGTGGGGCAGATATAATTTTGTGGTAAAGTTGAGACTGTCATTAGGTCTACACTGGGCCATCATTATGAAAGAGAGATTGAGATCTAATTCCAGTCCTCTCATGAAGACTGTTGTCCTTGAGGTCTTGGGGTTCTCATTTAAGGATACATATCTGTAGAATTGAGGCACTGCTAAACATCCCAGGAGGGTGTCCGTGAATGCCTGCCAGGCCTGTGTCTGGGAATTAGTCTGACTCCAACCCACGCATGTTCTAGAGATGAATAGAAATATCTTTGCACTATTCAGGTGCTGTTGTTTAGCTTGGAATATTGAATAGTTTAATGGGAGACCTGGAAGGAGAGGTTTAGAATTGTCTAGGATTAAGGGAAACAATTTTGCCGTGATGGGTGGTATAACGGGAATTCGTATTTATTAGCTGATTGTAGTAGTTGCTGGGGATGTAGTTGTGAGAGTGGTGGAGGTGGGCCGTGGAAGAAGGGAGTCTGGCCATTGTGAATTTGAGATGGTTATAAAATAGCAAGCTGTAGCTCTGGAGATAGTGAGAAGTGTGTGAGTAGTTGGAGATTCTGGAGTCAGGAGAGGTTTCGAAGTCATTTGACTTCCTTTGATTGGTAAAGCTAGAAGGTGAAATAGTCCAGGAAGCTAATCTCAGAGGCTCTGTCAGCTTGAAGCAGAGAGAAGTCTAACCCACTGAAGAGAGCACTGAACAAGCACTGTGAGAAAAGAATCAACTGATATTTGACAGTGCTAAAGAAGTTAAGGTCAGAAGAGAAATGGGGGAGAGAGGACGGTTGACAATGAACTTCGGTGTGGGAGAAAGTTAAGACAGGATTTAAAAGAGGATTAAGAGAAAATAGAGGCTCTTGGCTTTACCTTTTTGTGCATTTTGACTGTAAAGATGTGCTGGGCATTGTGGGAAATGTAAAAGAACGACATAATCTCAACCTACAAGGACCTTCTAGTTTAGTTGGGGAGACAAAGACACATAAAGTATTTAAATAATGTTTATGTAAGCACAGATATAAAAACGTTGGAGGACACTTAACGAACCTGTTAATGGACGAGTGGTATTACAGGGAAACCGGGAGGAGAATGTCACTTTTAACTTTATATACAGATTTGTGTACAGTTTGCATGGGCCTTTATGGTAAAAGTAGATTACTGACATATCTTTTCAGAGAATTGTATAGCTTGGTTTTGAGATAATTCTCTGATTAACTTAGATCAATCTCTACGAGAGACATACCCCATTCCTTTCATCTGATGATTTTCTACTTTGTTACCTTTGTTTTTTTTTTTGCGTTCTGGTTATGAGTATTTGATTTCTCTGAAAACCTCATGTTTCGAGCAAGTGCTTCAGCCTAGATCTGATAAAATATGAGGAGACTTGAGTTATTATATTGGGTGGGTTCTCTCTCATCCATTCAGAGTGGATTAAATTTTAAAATAAATTATTTGGTGATCTTTTAGTTTTGGAAAACTTTATAGTTTGGGTCCTTTTTAGAAGAGCCTGATAATTTAGCCATCTCAATATTTGTTTACTTGTTTATCAGTTAATTCAAATTAAATTTAAACTACCAATTAAATTTCTCAATTACATTTAAAAAAACGTGTGCACGGGGCGTCAGGGGCACGAGGCGGTGCCGGCCTGGCGCGGGGCTGCGGCGGCCGCGTGGACCGGCGCCCGGGGCGGCAGAGCGGGGGCGGGGCCGTGGTTCCGGAGCGCAGCCCCGCCGGCCGGGCCGAGGCGCTGGGGCGCCGGGGACGCGTGGTGGGCGCAGGGCAGGGGCGCCGTCCCGGGCAGAGGCTGCCGGAGCGCCGCAGGCCTGGAAGTCCGCGCGGGTCGCCTGGAGACGACGCCTCCGCCAGGCCCTGCTCGAGCCCGCCCCGCGCCCAGGCGCACTTGGCCGCCCGGTGCCCAGGGCGCGCTGGGCCTCAAACCATGCCGGTGTCTGACCAGGCGTTTGTCACGCTGGCTACCAATGACGTCTACTGCCAGGGGGCCTTGGTGCTGGGGCAATCATTGCGGGACCACAGGGCCACCAGGAGGCTGGTGGTGCTGGTCACCCCTCAGGTGTCCAGGCTGCTCAGGGAAATTCAGATGATCCACATTGACACCAGAAGAAGTGAAACCCTTCTGCTGACCAGTAACAATGGGAGACATGGAGAATGTTATCAAAGGCTTATCTGGGGGGAAGGACCTGGGCCTGGGCAATTTTAAGGGATGTTCTGTAAAACTGGGCACACTAAATTTCCATGCAAAAAGGAAAAAAACAAAAAAACAAAAAAACGTGTGCATGTTAAAATAATTTAAACAATGCAGAAGTAAGCTTTCCACTCCTTGTTGCTAGTTACACAATTCTGTTCCCCAGAGGTAACCACTAATTGCCAGTCTCTTATATAGTCTTCCTGAGATATTCTCTGCCTATACAATTTATATGGGCACGTATCCATTTTTGGATGTATAAATTTACACCTCATACCTTTGAGTCTGAATTAAATATTTCCTGTGTGTGGTGATTATGTAGTCAAGGTTCAGAGCAGGATATAGAAACCACTAGATATTTGAAACAAGAAAGGACTTAATTTAAGCAGTTGGGTTTTAGGCAGTTCCTCTTGGAATTCCTTATGGAACAGTATAAAACTGGTCCATTAGGGGAGCCACTACCTCTGAGGCTACCATTGGAACTGCCACAGCCCAAATAGCCACTGGCCCCAGGGATCTAGAGAATGGAAGCCGCCATCCAGAAATTAGGGAGCTAGATCTAGAAGCTGCCACTATACCTGCTTAATACCTAGGAAGCCTCAAGAAATCAGCTTCTTAACCAACAGTAACATCCAAAAGTCACAGTAAGGTGGCTTCTGCCTCATTCCCTCCTTCCACATTTCATGCAAATGCGTTTAATGGTGGAACCCAATTCACATCTAGCGTCCATCCTAGAAGCTAGGTAGAATGATAGGAAATGGTAGGTAGAATAGGTGGAAAATACAGTTTTAAGCTTTCCAATCCCTGAAAGTAGAAGTAGGTGAAGTAGAGGCTGAGAGTACCAATGAAAGCTCTACCTTTGTAATGTAATTAATTGCTCACCAGTTACTTTGCAATAGGGATTGAGTTGAGTGGACCAGAAAAATTATGCTAACATTTGCTCAACCTTCTGATTTTTTTCTTTTGTTTTCAATAGGATTGGGCCGATCCTATGCCCTGGCTTTTGCAGAAAGAGGTGCATCAGTTGTTGGTAAGTTGATACATTTTTCTTTTCATTCAGTAGCTGGGAACTAAAATACAGTCTTCACAAGCCAGAGGCCTTTGTATTCACATCAAATAATTTGTTAAGGTCAAATTTCATCACTAATTTTTTCTTGTGCCAGCAAAATTTTTTTCCCCATTGAGGCTAACTTTGTAACTTACTTTTTAAAGTAAACTAGTTTCACAGAATTTGCAACTTAATAGAACTGAGAACGATGAGCCGACATTCATTATATAAAAGGAAATTCTTGAATTTGGTCTATTGTAGGCTGTAATTTTTCGATGTAGAAGACTGGTGCAAGATGAATCCTTGTAAGTGTAAATATATTGATAAGGTAAGAAATAAGTGCATTTTCATAACTAAATGTTTGGAATCAGGGAATCCAAAGTATTTTTTTTTTAATCTCTGTCATAAAAATTTTTCAAATGGAAGCTTTTATAACAGTTAAAAAGTTTTTAAATTAAAGGGGCACTTGCATGAGTTTTATTATGGGGGGATCAGTTGGAAGATGGTGTATTGAAGAATACACCAAAAGTGGGAGGTTTTAGTAATCTTAGTGGTTTGCCTGATGTACTTGGCAGTTGGTATGGACCTAGGAGTGGATTTGTCTACAGTCAAGTCTTTGTGGGGAATATCTAAATGAATGCCAGGTAGGTACATAGGGCATATGTATGGCCCAATATTTATTAATATCTTTCCTGGGCTAAAATTGTTGGCCCACATTATTGTCCTCCCAATCCCAGTTTTCCTACGTCTTTTTTTTTTTGTTTTGTTTTTTGTTTTTCACACACACACAGTGTATTTTATTTTTACAAGAGATAAATAGACTGACACGAAGCATTGTACATGGATGACCACAACAAAAGCAACAATGATTGCAATTACCAAACCTGAAACACACTCATACTATGTCATAATATTGACATTCAGTCCAGTAATCCTCCACTGTAACAGCTCCTTTACTTTGCAGTGAAAATTGATTTGTATATTCTTTGCCTCTGAGTCCTTGTGGGATTTTTTTTTAAATTCAGACAGAAAGTCACAAAAATTATACTCATCCTCATCAGTTCACTCAGTCCCATGTAATTAAATTTTTTTTTTCATCTTGATCTTTTGTTAGCACTTTTTTGAGTTCATCAGTTTTTCATTAGGGTGCTGAAAATGCTTATTCATTCAGTTCAGCAGTACAGTCAGTTGCCAGAAACCTGTACTTGTCAGAGTCTTTTCCATGAATTTCTTGAAGATGAAACCCTTTAATAGGAACATATTTGCAAAAGCATCAGAGTACACCCAGAACTGTCTGTAAATGAGAAAAGACTTAAAAATGACCACAGTTAAAGATTTGATGAAAGTTCATAATAATGCAGTTGACAAGAAAATTAGTTATTTCTGAGATATACATTTTAAAGTAATAACTAGGATTATTACTTATAACATTATACCAGAACATATAAGATTTTTAGAAATTTCATGTAATGTCTGAAACATTTATATTAACATATTTCCATACATATTTCCATACAAATACAAATATAAGATTTTTAGAAATTTCATGTAATGTCTGAAACATTTATATTAACATATTTCCATACAAATAACCCAATGAAAGTTTAGTATTAGTTGTTTTGTTTGTTTGTTTTTTTATACTGCAGGTTCTTATTAGGCATCAATTTTATACACATCAGTGTATACATGTCAATCCCAATCGCCCAATTCAGCACACCACCATCCCCACCCCACCGCAGTTTTCCTCCCTTGGTGTCCATATGTCCATTCTCTACATCTGTGTCTCAACTTCTGCCCTGCAAACCGGCTCATCTGTACCATTTTTCTAGGTTCCACATACATGCATTAATATACGATATTTGTTTTTCTCTTTCTGACTTACTTCACTCTGTATGACAGTCTCTAGATCCATCCACGTCTCAACAAATGACTCAATTTCGTTCCTTTTTATGGCTGAGTAATATTCCATTGTATTTATGTACCACAACTTCTTTATCCATTCGTCTGTTGATGGGCATTTAGGTTGCTTCCATGACCTGGCTATTGTAAATAGTGCTGCAATGAACATTCGGGTGCATGTGTCTTTTTGAATTATGGTTTTCTCTGGATGTATGCTCAGTAGTGGGATTGCTGGGTCATATGGTAATTCTATTTTTAGATTTTTAAGGAACCTCCATATTGTTCTCCATAGTGGCTGTATCAATTTACATTCCCACCAACATTGCAAGAGGGTTCCCTTTTCTCCACACCCTCTCCAGCATTTGTTGTTTGTAGATTTTCTGATGATGCCCATTCTAACAGGAGTGAGGTGATACCTCATTGTAGTTTTGATTTGCATTTCTCTAATAATTAGCGATGTTGAGCATCTTTTCATGTGCTTCGTGGCCGTCTGTATGTCTTCTTTGGAGAAATGTCTATTTAGGTCTTCTGCCCATTTTTGGATTGGGGTGTTTGTTTCTTTAATATTGAGCTGAATGAGCTGTTTATATATTTTGCAGATTAATCCTTTGTCCGTTGATTCGTTTGCAAATATTTTCTACCATTCCGAGGGTTGTCTTTTCGTCTTGTTTACGGTTTCCTTTGCTGTGCAAAAGCTTTGAAGTTTCATTAGGTCCCATTTGTTTATTTTTGTTTTTATTTCCATTACTCTAGGAGGTGGATCAAAAAAGATCTTGCTGTGATTTATGTCAAAGAGTGTTCTTCCTATGTTTTCCTCTAAGAGTTTTATAGTGTCCAGTCTTATATTTAGGTCTCTAATCCATTTTGAGTTTATTTTTGTGTATGGTGTTAGGGAGTATTCTAATTTCATTCTTTTACATGTAGCTGTCCAGTTTTCCCAGCACCACTTATTGAAGAGACTGTCTTTTCTCCATTGTATATCTTTGCCTCCTTTGTCATAGATTAGTTGGCCATAGGTGCGTGGGTTAATCTCTGGGCTTTTCTATCTTGTTCCATTGATCTATGTTTCTGTTTTTGTGCCAGTACCATATTGTCTTGATTACTGTAGCTTTGTAGTATAGTCTGAAGTCAGGGAGTCTGATTCCTCCAGCTCCATTTTTTTCCCTCAAGACTGCTTTGGCTATTCGGGGTCTTTTGTGACTCCATACAAATTTTAAGATGATTTGTTCTAGCTCCGTAAAAAATGCCATTGGTAATTTAATAGGGATTGCATTGAACCTGTATATTGCTTTGGGTAGTATACTCATTTTCACAATGTTGATTCTTCCAATCCAAGAACATGGTATATCTCTCCATCTGTTGGTATCATCTTTAATTTCTTTCATCAGTGTCTTATAGTTTTCTGCATACAGGTCTTTTGTCTCCCTAGGTAGGTTTATTCCTAGGTATTTTATTCTTTTTGTTGCAATGGTAAATGGGAGTGTTTCCATAATTTCTCTTTCAGATTTTTCATCATTACTGTATAGGAATGCAAGAGATTTCTGTGCATTCATTTTGTATCCTGCAACTTTACTATATTCATTAATTAGCTCTAGCAGTTTTCTGGTGGCAGTTTTAGGATTCTCTATGTATAGTATCATGTCATCCGCAAAGAGTGACAGTTTTACTTCTTCTTTTCCAATTTGTATTCCTTTTATTTCTTTTTCTTCTCTGATTGCCGTGGCTAGGACTTCCAGAACTATGTTGAATAATAGTGGTGAGAGTGGACATCCTTGTCTCGTTCCTGATCTTAGAGGAAATGCTTTCAGTTTTTCACCATTGAGAATGATGTTTGCTGTGGGTTTGTCATATATGGCCTTTATTATGTTGAGGTAGGTTCCCTCTATGCCCACTTTCTGGAGAGTTTTTATCATAACTGGGTGTTGAATTTTGTCAAAAGCTTTTTCTGCATCTATTGAGATGATCATATGGTTTTTATTCTTCAATTTGTTAATATGGTGTATCACATTGATTGATTTGCATATATTGAAGAATCCTTGCATCCCTGGGATAAATCCCACTTGATCGTGGTGTATGATCCTTTTAATGTGTTGTTGGATTCTGTTTGCTAGTATTTTGTTGAGGATTTTTGCATCTATATTCATCAGTGATATTGGTCTGTAATTTTCTTTTTTTGTAGTATATTTGTCTGGTTTTGGTATCAGGGTGATGGTGGCCTCATAGAATGCGTTTGGGAGTGTTCCTTCCTCTGCAATTTTTTGGAAGAGTTTGAGAAGGATAGAGTTTTCCTACATCTTATCAGGGAATACAGAGAGCCAAATTTCTCCCAATTTGTTTACGGAGATGTGTAATAAAAGACTGAACAAGCAGCCAGGTTTTCTAAACAAAGAAGACCTAAGCAGGATATTGAATATACTTTTCTTCCTCAGCATATATCTTTTTTTTTTTTTTTTCATTCATGAGATATTTATTAAAATAACACATTTAGGGAAAAATATCAATACAATTGTATACATCATTACTGAAAACTGTATACCATCATACAAAAAAGTATTTTATATTGGGAAATCAATTCCTAATTTATGGCAAGTTTTACTTTCAGAAATAAAACCACAAAACAACACAATCTAATTCAATCTTAACGGCTGGCATGCTGAGCAAGGAATGTTCTTATTCTTTGTAGGAGCTCCTTCTTTACACTGTCAGGTACCAGGGCTCTGCCTTTTGGTGTGATTTCAGCCACCAAGTCATCAACAGTAACGTGTTCTAGTCCTTTTTCTTTAATTACCTTTACAGTGTGCCTTCAACTGATCCTTCCAGCCACATTCAATTAATTTAGCTCTCAGCAACTCTTTGAGGCCTTCTCTTTCTCCAGTTTCTATCAACTTTTGGTTAATTGCTGCTCTCATCTGCGCATCTTTGTTCATCTTGCTAACCACACTCTTCGGCTGCTCGGACCTAGCATATATCTTTATGGAAGGGACACAGCGACTTTGGATGTTCCTTGTTTAAGGTCATAGCCACTGGCTGTTAATCCAGTCTACTTCTTGGGGCAAGGACAAATTTTGATATTGTGGTATTTGGTCAGGGCGTGTATAGTTCAGGCCTTTTTTGCCAGGTTTTCCCCAAAATATTTCATGTCAGGGCTTAAAGGCACATGTTGTTACTTTTTTTTTTTCTTAAAAAAAAATATTGTTATTTATTTATTAATACTTAAAACTTTTTATTTATTTACATCTTTTCCACTCAATTCCGTAAGTGCAAGTATCTCATTTTATCTTTTGTATCTCCTAAAGTTCTGAGAATGTTGCCTTTTGTAAAGAAGGGACTTTGTTCATTCCTTCCTTTATTGTTTGCTGTAGCCCTTTTCTGGGGGTGGGGCTGGCTGGGGAGTGGTTGGTGTGTCTTTGAGATTGGTTGAATAAATTTCTGCTTTTTTTGTTGTGACTAAGTTATGATCTTAGTTTATAAACTTGTTTTGTAAAACCTTTTGCAGCAGTATGTGTTTATGTGGATCAGTTTTCCTGTATTTATTTATTACCTTTGAATTTGTTGAACTCAGATTGGAGTTTTTCAGTTCTAAGAAAAAGGTAAACAGGGACAGTGTATCTGTTTATTTTGTCATTGCCTCAGGGATGGTATCGCAGCAAGTGCTTGTGAGAGTCCAAAAAGGCAGAAAATTAGTGTTTTGGGAAAAATATTTACCAAACTAGGCTGGAGAGCCAGATTTAGTTTAGTTTAGTTTATGTGAAAATGTACAACTTTTCACTGATATTTTCTACCACTTTTTAGCCTGTGACCTAGCTGAGAACTTTCTGGGCTACCAATGGGTTTTGTTTTTCCCTAACCACCACTACCCTCTGCTTTAACTTTTTTAAAACACAGATGCCCTGAGTCCAGGTTGTATCATGTGCACTAACATTTCTCCTGTGTTAATTTTGTTCTGCTCAGCATATTTTTACCTGAGTAAGCAAAAAATAGTAAAGAGGAGTAAGCAAACCTAGGATTTATGACATCAGAGTATCTTGTTTGTGGAAAAATTACTAATCAGTTAATCCTATGACTAGCTCAGAGGCCAGTAAGAAGTAAGACCTTAAGAAATGGAGTACCTTGTTTCTCATATAAGTCAACTTTTGCTAGGTTATGCCGAGTTAACAGACAAATCTCAATGGTTTATAATAATAAAGGATAATTTCAGGACTTCCCTGGTGGTGCAGAGGTTAAGAATCCACCTGCCAATGCAGGGGTTACAGGTTCGAGCCCTGGTCCGGGAAGATCCCACATGCCACGGAGCAACTGAGCCCGTGTGCCACAACTACTGAGCCTACGCTCTAGAGCCCACGAGCCACAACTACTGAGCCCGTGTGCCACAACTACTGAAGCCCATGTGCCTAGAGTCCGTGCTCCGCAACAAGAGAAGCCACTGCAATGAGAAGCCCACACACCTCAACGAAGAGTAGCCCCCGCTCGCCGCAACTAGAGAAAGCCCACGCACAGGAAGGAAGACCCAACACAGCCAAAAATAAAAATAAATAAAATAAATAAATTCATAAAAAAAAAAAAGGGTAATTTCATACCTACCTGACCTTTCAGCTTCTGGTCAGCTGTGTCTCTGCTTTTGTGTCGTACTAATTTCAGGATCCCAGCTGAAGGAGCAACTTTCATCATGGCTGTTCTTCCAGCAGAGGGAAAATAAAAATGGATCCCCTTGGTGTCTCATAAAGCTTCTGTTTAGAAGTGGCATGTCATTTCTACTCACCTTTCATTGGCCAAAGGAAATCACCTGGCCAAGCCCAAAGTTAAGGGTATCACTTAAGATATTCTCTTCATGTAAATATGATTGCTATGTTTTATATTCCGTAATATAAAGCATTATGGGAGATTTAAATCTGGGTATCAGAACTGCTAAGCCTGTGGCTGATAATTACAACAAGGGACATTTGGTTTCGTACACGTTACATCTTTCAAGAAATGTTCGCACATGTCTGAAGGAAATGTTGGGAATGGAATAGGTTTGAGATTTCCTCAGTAGGGGAGCTGTATCGAGTTCTCTGAATATTAAGTTTTGTCTTGAGGGTGTGAACACAAAGAAGATGGAAGTGTTCCAGCAAGGAGAACCTCTTTTTGGACAGTAAGAAAGGCAGAATGCTTTCTATTCTTGAACTGGAGGAGTAGCATTTTTGGGTAATTGAAACTGCAATCTTTTGAAGTAAGATCGACATGATTTCTTTTCTGTACTGCAGTTGCATAATCACTGGTAAAGATGAGTTACAAGTTCCTGTGGTCTGATGCCAGAGCCTGTGTTTTTAACCGCTGTGTGATCCTGATAGCCAGAAGGTGAACTGCAGTGGGGAAAGTGAATTGTCTTTGAAGTTAGGTCAGGCTATAAATCCTGTTTCTGCTGTCTAATTACATGACCTCTGAATATTAGTAGCCACCTTACCTAATAACTTCCAGGATTATGGTGGGGATTAAATGACATCAAGAATTAAAACCTTTTGTAAAGGGGGTAAAAAGCGAATAATAGTGACTGCCTACCGTGTGCTGGGCACTGTGCTCAAGATTATGTCAAAGTGAGCTTAGGGGGCATCCCAGGCTGGCGTGAAGTCGTCTAGGGGAACAAAGTGAGAGATGAGAGATCACAGGAGGTCAGGTCATGTAGGACCATTTAGTTCAGAGTAAGGACTGGCTTTTACCCTGATTGAGATGGGAAGCCATTGGAGAGCGTGGAGGAGCAACATGACCTCATTTAAGGTTTAAGTGGATCATTCTGAGTGCTGTGTGAGGAATAGGTTCTAGGGGAGCAGGCGTGGAAGTGGAGAAGTACGTTGGGCATATTGGGGTCTGTTATCCTATTAACAATTCTTGTCCACACTTGTGATTTTTTGTTAAAAAAAAGAAGAGGAAGCAGAGAGATCTGTCAGGTTATTGCAGTAATCTACATAAGAGATGGGGGTGATTCAGACAGGTGGTAGGGATGGAGGTGGTGCAAAGAAGTTAAATTCTGGATATATTTTGAAGGTAGGTATGGCAGGATTTGCTTATTTGCTGATGTGGGTTGAAAGGGAGAGAGAAGGATAAAGTGGTGGTTTACCGAGATAGGAAAGACTGGAGGAGGGCCGGATTCGCAGAGAGGGGACATTCCCAGTAGACTTTCAGATGGGGATAGTAGGTAGGCAGTGGGATGTAGGACTCTGTAGTTGGGGGGACAGGTTGAAGCTGTGTAAATCTGTTTTCAGTTTCTAGGTGGTATTCAAAGCCAGGAGACTGGATTAGATTACCCAGGTGGTGAGTGCATATAAACAGGAGATAGGGTCCCAGGACTGAACTCTGGAGGGGACTCAGTCTCTCATTTTCAGTTTCTTCTCCCTTTAAGGAGACCTTTGATGCCTTCTTGTTGTTGAGACAGATTAAGTCCCTTAAATTAAAGAGCCCTAATTTAAGACGTTGCTTTCTAAACTGTCACAACATTTTGGAGGTCTTCAAATATTTAGATACATTTATGGCCATTCTGGAAAAGACTCTGATGAACTAGGGTGATTGTATCTTTCTACCAAACGTGAAAATAGTATGGCAGCTCTGTGTTTTCCGCCTTTTCTTTGGCTGTCAAGAAGCTTGAGGGTAAACCTGACACTGTCCCCAAATAGAGTAACTACCATTAGCATATGGTTTGAGTAGGCTTCTCTTTCTCTGATGTAACGTTTTCTTAATTTTTCCGTTTTTTAATAGCCCTTGCACATTTAAGCCACCTTAAATACTTTTTGGTAGCAGTCAGGACATGAACAGAATACAGGAAGAAATCCCCATTGGGCCCACAGCTCTAAAATCAATGAAATGATTCTTAATGCTATTGTTTGCTATCGGAAACTTTATCAAAATAGGAGGAAAGGCATCAAGCATAGAAAACAGAAATGTCTGGAAGAACATCCAAGAGATGGTTAATAGCAGTTACCTCTGGGGTAAGACACGGATTAAAACGACTTTTTGAATCTGCAGGGTTTGAATTTCTTGAAAGCATTAAAAAAAAAAAAAAAAGTAAATAACCTCTCCAAAAAATAAGTACACTTGTAGTATAATATTGCCCGTGTCATCTTTTTATATGCTTCTCAGATTACTCATTGTAAAGGATGTCACTCACAGAATCAATACATATGCAAGTTATTTTGATTTTGTAAATTTGGAAGCACCATTTTACTTTGGAAATAAAAGTCGTTTATAGATATGTCATTGGTAGTGGATATGACTCAGCTGGTGTCAAACCCTTGGATTGAATAAATATATGAACACGAATATGTGTAAGCACAGTGATAAAGCACTCTTCAAATACAAAGCATTATAACATTATTACTCTTGATAATTAAGTGGCAAGTTAGAAACTGCTATATAAGCAATTTCCCGCACTGAGCTACAGCAAAAAGGACGAACTACTTATAGTAAAGTGAAGCAGTAAAGTGAGGGCAGACTTTAAGGGATCTTGAAAGTTAGGCAGTGAATAATTAGGGTTCCACTGCAGATTTTGAGCAAGGGGATGACGTAGTATAAAGGCTGCCTTTGGGCCATTACCCAGCAACAGTCTGCTGATTGCCTGGAAAGATTAAGGTTGGAGGCAGAAGACCACCGGGAAGGCAACTGTAGTAATCTGGGCATGAAATTATAGAATAGGAAAGAAATGGCAGTAAACGATTCCTCGAAAGAACTGGAAACTCCTCAGTGCACAAACTGTCTACCTTGCGAGCTTAAAGCACCTAGCACAGTGCTGGATACAGAGTGGGAACAGAGTGAACATTTGAAGAATCATAATGAAATTGATGTCAAGCCTTGATGGCTCAGTGACATGTGCTGTTCAGAAATGGGAGAAAGGAAAGAGTACCTGGGAAATAACTCACCCAGCAAACTGATGTTGAGAAGATGGGACAGTTTGAGGAAGATGATAATCAATTTGCTTTGCTTTTTTTTTTTTTTTCCTATCAAACTATAAGTGACGTATATTCCCTCAGCTGGTTTAGCAGCCCTGATATCAGGAGACCCAAAGCATGTTTCTTGCTCTAGTCTTTGGAGCCAATAGTCAGGGCTGAAGGATAGCAAGAAAGAACAAGAAAACCAACTTCTGAGAGCAAAGTCCTGTACACAAATAGGATTGCTAAAGACAAATCCAGATTTCTCAATCTGGTTTATGTAACAAAACACTGGAAAACAATGTATGTAATGCTCATCAAATAATATTAATGCTCCAATGTTACCTCTGTTTCTCTTTCAACATTTCAATAAAGGAACTTATGATCTGCAACACATATAAAGAATTAAAATCTTTTATAAGTAAGGGACACGTACACATCTGTAAGAAAGAAAAACACCCCAAATGAAACGTGATTTAAGCAGGCAAAACAATAAGAAGTATAAATGACCAATAAGCCCATGAAAATAATGTTACCTTACTAGTGCTCAAAGAAATGTAAATTAAATAATGAGCTACAACTTGTAATCATTTAATTGTTATACTGAAAAGAATGATGATGTCCAGTGTTGGGAGGATATGGGGAAACAGGCATTGTCACAAACATGGTTCTGTTTTCAGGCTTGGATAGCTGATAACTTGATACTTTGTATTTAGGTATCCATTTACCTATTAATAGAGTACTTTTACAGGCTCCAAGTGTGTTTTAGAATTCTCTGGATTCTTATATCCCTGCTCTAGTGGTTAGCATATTGCAGGTATTTAGTAAAATCTTGGGGTGGATTTTTAGTAAAAAACCTTATGTAGTCTTTAGTAGACTATCCAAGTCATTGATTTATTTAAAATGACAGAAATAGGAAAAAGATTTTACATCTTAAAAAAAACAAAACAAAACTCTTCAGAGCTATAAACTGGATTTTATATGGAGGATTTACAAATATATCACTTTGGGGGATATTTTGATGGTTTTAGCTGAAAAGACTCTGTCCTTAACTATCATAATCTTAACCATTTTTACTCCCTAATTTAAAGCTATTTGTTTGACTGGGGTGGCTGATTTACTGTTCCTTCTATATTCTCCCCAAGCACATGTGATTTTTTTTTTTTTTTTTTTTTAGTGGAAATAATTAGGATAAAAGAAACTTGTTTACAGCATTAGAGGAGCAGAGTGGTATTGTGGTAGGTCCAGGTTCTAGTCTGAATTTTGCCATTTCATACAGCCTTGGAGCCTGGACAAGCTTTGGAGCCTGGAACAAGTTACATAACCTTTCCTAAACTTTGCTCTTCTGCGAAAATAGGAACAACTGTTCCTGCCAAACTCCTAAAAAGCTGTATGGAGATCAAATGCAGCAATGTACATAGATGGGTCTTTGAAAATGTAAAGTATATACGTACCAGTATAAGGCAGTAATGGTATTTTAAAATATTATTGTGATTAGAATTTTAGTCATATATTTAAGCTGAACAGTGTCACATAGTGTGGATACATTTCTCTTTGTATACAATCTGTTAAGATTGTTGCTATCCAAGCCCTTCAGCGTGTAACCAGTGCTTTTCTAGTTAAGCCTGAAATCCCTGTGATTTAGCTCTGGTGATAGTGGGATAACTGAGTGGGGTCAGTGTTAAGTTTGTACTCTCTAAGGTAGAGACTTGTCTTGAATAAATCTATTCTGAAACTGTTTCACTGCACATCATTGATCTCAATAATTATTTATACAGTCTTCAGTTCTTACCTTTGCTTGCACTTGGTTGCACTTTGAACAGTTTCCACTTGGGGGTAGTGTTTCATTTCACAATTGAACAATTCTTTCTTTACTTAAGTATGGCCTTTGCCAGTTTGCTCTTGAACTTTCCCTTGCTTAGTTAAAAAGGGTCTTAATAGACTGTTAGCCGCATGTTTTAAAATCTTGATTTTTAAAAACTGTTTCCTGTCATTTGAGTAATTGTACAGAAATGAATAATTAATAGGAATTTAGTCTTGAGAAGCTTAACACTTTTTTTTTTAATCTCTGAGGGATAATGTAAGCCTTTCCCCCATTATTTTGTGTCTTTGCGGCATTTTTTATTTGCAGTAAGGCTGTTAAGACTATATTGTTAGAAAAAATATATCCCAGTCCACATTTTGAAAAACTCATTTCCTTTAAGAGTAAAAGCACATTAGGCTAGCTTTGCTCGGTATCATCCCTGTATCTCCCTTTACCACCCAACCCCACTTGCAGCCCTCACTCCAGCCCCCACCAAAAGAGACCCATTCTTGAAAAGAAAAAAAGATCTTGTGGGTTTTTCTTTTTTCCCCAGGTATGGTAATTATCAATTTGGTAATATTAAGAGACTTTAAATTTTAGTATATACCTCTATGCCATTTATTAATTAGTAATTTTTAAATTGTTATATTCTGCACAGTGTGCAATAACCCTATAAAAATGATCACTTTGCAATGCAAATTAATTCTTTGTCCCAGGTATTTGTTTTAAATTCTGTTTTTTCCAAGTTATTTGGCATTGATCTATATATCTTTTCATTTGTTTTTGCATGTTATTTTGTAAATAATTAAATTATTGTATAAATTACCTTCGTTATCATATTATTTAGTTATGTTGGCTTTTATAAACTTTATGATGCAATTAGTGCATTAGTGTAGTTACCACATACTTAACTTTCAGTAGATTATAAACTCTGAGGATAGGCACCATTCTTATACATCTGTAGATTTCTGTAGATTTCCTTGCAAATAGTAAATGTGCAATTAATGTTTGTATCTATATAATTGGATATAGGGAGATGTTACGTGGTAAGTGTGGTCAGTTGTTAAACATATAAATTACATATATGCTATAATTAGTGACTGAACACATATTAGTTGTGTATGTAATTTTTGACCTCTTTCAATAAATAGTTTTTATTTCTTTTTTTGGTAGACCATGACACACTATGTTTTATAAAAATTCACGTGTGCTTCTCCAAAAGTTTAATATTGTGCTTGTTATTTTTTTTTTTGTTTTTAATATAAATTTATTTATTTATTTATTTTTGGCTGTGTTGGGTCTTCGTTTCTGTGCGAGGGCTTTCTCCAGTTGCGGCGAGCGGGGGCCACTCTTCATCGCGGTGCGCGGGCCTCTCACTGTCACGGCCTCTCGTTGCGGAGCACAGGCTCCAGACGCGCAGGCTCAGTAGCTGTGGCTCACGGGCCCAGTTGCTCTGCGGCATGTGGGATCTTCCCGGACCAGGGTTCGAACCCATGTCCCCTGCATCGGCAGGCAGACTCTCAAGCACTGCGCCACCAGGGAAGCCCCGTGCTTGTTCTTTATCACCATTCCTGTAAACAAAGGCCTTCTTGACATGGAGAAGATATTTCACATTGTGTATTTAACCGTTCTTTCTTTCTTTCTTTTTAATTATGGTAAGAACATTTAATATGAGCATTTAACAAATTTTTAAGTGTACAATACAGTATTATGAGCTGCAGGCACTATGTTCTATGGCAGATAAGATCTATAAAACTTATTCATCTTGCATTATTGAAACTTTATGCCCACTGATTAGCAACTCCCCATTTTCTCCTCCCCCTAATCTTTGCAACCACCATTCTACTCTCTGATTCTATGAGTTTGACTATTTTAGGTACTTTGATGTAAGTGGAATCATGCAGCATTTGGCCTTCTGTGACTGGGTTACCATATTATCTTCAAAGCTCATCCATGTCGTTACATGTTGCAAAATTTCCTTCTTTTTTTAAAGGCTGAATAATAGTACATTGTATTTATGTACCACATTTTCTTTATCCATTTTTATCTGTCAGTTGATATTTAGATTATTTCTACATCTTGGCTATTGTGAATAGTGCTGCATTGAACATTTGGAGTGCTGTTATCTCTTTGGTTCCTGATTTCAATTCTTTTGAATAAATACCTGGAAGTGGGATTGCTGGATCTTGTGGCAGTTCTAGTTGTAATTTTTTGAAGAATGTCCATACTGTTTTCCTGTGTATTTAATCTTAAAAGTGATCTTTAGGTTTTTTTCTTTTCTTTCTTTTTGCTAAAAGTGGGTTGAATCATGGTCTTTTTCTTTCTAAAAAAGGAGAAGCATTGCACAGTTAAAAATTTCATGACATGAACCTGTGTTTAAATATTTTTCTGCTTCATATCTATATATATATATATTTTTTCATATCTATATTTAAAAACAGAGGCATGTTTTGAAAGTACGTATGTCATGGTGTGTTCAGTAAGATGGGAATATAGTAGTAGGGAATTAGGAAGATGACTGAAGAAATACACTAATAATATAATTTCATTTCCAACTCATATTTTTAAGATCTAGAACTGAATTCTTATTTGTTTATTTTTGCATTGCAGTGAATGATCTAGGAGGGGACTTCATGGGAGTTGGTAAAGGCTCCTTAGCTGCTGATAAGGTTGTTGAAGAAATAAGAAGGAAAGGCGGAAGAGCAGTGGCCAACTATGGTACAATATTTGAGAGAACTATACTGCTTGTTTTATATTTCCTCCACTGATGCTGTTTCTCATGTTAATAAGTATTGAGCAAATATCTTGGCATTCCAGTATAATTATGAAATTAGATTTTACCTAAGTCTGCCAAAGATGTTTAGTGACGTATTTTTTAAACTTTTGATGTAGATTATTTCATGAGTCTAACTTTTATTCAGTTGTCTATTTAATATTTTTAATAATGAGCGCATGATATAATCAGTACATTACTGTAGATGTGAGTATGAATATGCTCTTTTCTTAAAAGACCTGCCTTAGCTAAAAGGTCTTATGTATTTCTACAGAGTAACATTAAATTCTTCGTTTTAAAATTGCTTTTAAAAAACATTTCTTAAAGTAATATAGTGTAAGAAGTGAAGTGCCCCCTTTCTGCACCCAGCCTTCATATTACATTCTGCACAGGTGATCATTGCTGTATGCAACTTTCTTATCTTTATGAAAACGTAAGAGTCAAAGTTAGGCATTAGAAATAAAGACAGCAAATACAACCTGTATGTTTGATGTATTGATTCTAATAGTATTTGTAAGGAATCCTCTTGAGTAGATTTACTTTAAAAAGCTAGTGCTTACTGACTTTTCTGCAAATTAGATTGTTTTTATGGACCAGGGAGAAAATTAGATTGCCAGTGACTTTATTCTGAAATTTTAGAGGAAAGGAAATAGGATATGATTTGTTTTGAGAGTTCAAGGGAATAATGAGACAGACATTTTAGTATCTTATTTCCACATTGAGAGTCTAGAAAAATGTTTTCAACTTAAAAAAATTTCTGGGGTTTTAAAACCTATTTTGTAAAGATAAAGATTTCAGACTCTCTTCCCTGCCCCTCAGTTTTGATATTCAACCTGTATCAATCAGGATTCAGTCAAGAAAACAGAAGCCCCTCTCGGTTTTCCAAGTGTGAAGGGTTTTATACAAAGAATTAGAGACTTACCATTGGAAGGTCTGGGCAGGTGCATGTCAGGGAAACTGTCGATGACCATCTCAGCCTGTGGCAGGTGGTTTTCAAGAGCTCACCTAGATGTGCTGTCAGTCTCACATCTGCAGCCTGCTCACAAGATTGCCTGCGTTTACAGTCTCTTCCTACTTTTCCTCCCTTAAAGCGAGTATCTCTTTTTGGCAGATCTAACTCAGGAGCTTATGGGTCCCAGGGAAGGGACCTGGCTCCGCCTGTGATTGCAGAGGAAGTAGAAAGAGGCAATGGTGATGTTGAGTTGACAGCTGACCATTTGACACACAGCTCTGGGGATATGAGCCCTTCTCCTGGGCTGATTAGCAGAAAATAACAAATCCGTAATATTTCATTGAGCTTTACTTTTTGTAGTTAGTATTACAAAAACAGTAGGTTTGTTTTCCAAATGTAGTGATACAGAATTGAACATGCTTTTTCAAATTAAACACGCTTCTCCTTCCCTCCCTCTCAAAGTCTCATTTGCATCCTTAAGGGGAAGTGCTTATGTGGCTATTTAAAATTCAACAGAAATGAAATAAAATAGATTATTCCATTTGTCGTACTAGCCCCATTTCAGGAGCCACATGTGGTTTGTGGTTACCATGTTAGTGCAGAAATAGAGCATTTCCATCTTCACAGAAAGTTCTGTTCGACCATGGTGTCTTGGATATTATTTGTCAAGTACTTCTCATTTACCCCCTCTCTCTTTTTTTTTTTTTTTTTTTGGTAGGTTAAAGGATTGCCTTAGGGACTAAATTTCTTTTGTAACATGTTATCATTTATATTTTAGTTTGCTACGTGCCTGCAATATAAATGTATTTTCCTTGGAAATGAGTTCTGTTGAATGAATAGTATCTGTCATGTGCTCTGAGCCACAGAATTTAGAAGTCCTTTGTAAGGGATATTACTGAAGTTTTGTCCTAATTTCCCTTTCCATCAGATTCAGTGGAAGCAGGAGAGAAGGTTGTGAAGACAGCACTGGATGCTTTTGGAAGAATAGGTAATATTTCTTTGCATTTATGGTACTAACAGAGCTGCTTCTACCTTTCTAATGAAATATTTTTTATTTCACTTTTGTTTATTAAAAACTCTTTTTTGGTAATCAAATTTTTAGATTTGTTTTAAATTTTAATTTTTTTACATACCCTAATCTTATTCCACAAAGGGCTTGAGGTGACAGTTTTTATGCATGTATGTGTTGAGTTTGTTTTATATTTTTTTGTACTTTAAGAGCCTTTAAAAAAACTTGTAAGTATTCTCTAAGTTTCCTTTTTATAATAATTTAATCATACCCCAAATATATTTAGAAAATAAAAAATAAATCAGTATTTTGGCAATAGAGGACCCAGTGGAATATTTTAGATAATTATAATGATTCAGATGAAAATGATTCAGTATCTTGCAAATTAATTAAGATGAATTATATAAAATAAAAATCTTCATTTTTAAGAAGCATTTCAAGCATTTCAAATATATTGTTTAATTTTCCTGACTTAGTCCCATACATTGTTAGTAAAAGGTTATTGAATTACTAGGGGGAAACTACTGCAGATAAGCCCAACATGTTTATAATCTGAAAAATGTTAATTTTTATAGTTTGAATGTGTTTCCCCCCCCCTTTTTTTGGTCTAGCATATATATTTTTCTAGCTATATTTGGTTGAGCTTGTGAGAGACATGTTCACATAGTGTCTGACACAGGGATAGAGACCACAAAGTTCTGAAGTCATAAGGTGAAAATAGCCACAAGATGGTGGTTGAACCTTAAGAAACAATCCCTTCTATTTTATAGTGAGAATGCAATTATGTATGAAGACAGGCCATCAGTTTCTAACTCTAATGGTTTCCTTTCTGGGCTTTTGACTTTTGAGTGGCAAGGAAAAATCTTTTAAACTTTTAACTTTCCCAGTGAATTTTGAAGTTAATTGAGGGATGGTTTACGATTACCACTGAATTCTAAGAACCTAAGAGTTGTGTGACTGCTAATTCTGTAAATAAGCTCACAGAATTTTGGCAGGAGGTAGAGGTGGAAACATTTAGGTATGTAGACTTGAGACGAAAGCACTGATATAATGGGGTACTTATTGTGCTTTTGTGAATCCGATTTTTTTTTACTATAGGTATAAAATTGTGTTCTGCTAGCACTTGTTACCTATTATATCTACTTTTCCATGGGCAGGGGGGAGGCAGGGAACGCTTTTGAAAGAAATGTGTTGTAAGCAAAGGCAAATTAATATGCTTGCTTTTATATTTGTGACTTGAATATTTTTATATTGTAGATGTTGTGATCAACAATGCTGGGTGAGTATTTCTTTTTAAATTTCCAATAAAGTAATGTACATGCAAACTTTTTTTAAGTGTTGACTTTCTCTTCTCAACATATATAATATCAGTTTTTTAGAATTTTGAGGGACCGTTCCTTTGGTAGAATAAGTGATGAAGACTGGGGTAAGTTATTTTAAATATACGTTCTCTGGAACATACTTATCCATTTAGCCTTCTAATATTTGATACATTTCCACACTTAAGGAAAAACTTGCTTCTACCTATTTTTGCTTCTGCTAATATAAGTGATGAGTAAGCTTTACAACTGAAAATGAACAGTTGGAAGAAAAGGCTTTTGTGACTTTCGTTTCCCTTTTTCTCTTTGAGAGATTGTCAGCGTTTTCTTGCAGTATTAGTTGTTTCTAACAGCCTTTTGCATGCTTGTCTGGCTGTGTGATTCTTATTTCAAGAGCAAGAGTAGGCTATGACTACTGTAAGCAGACAGAAGGAAATGCTAAAAAAATCAAAAGGAAATGCTAAAAAACAAAAACTAAAAACGATGGAGATCTGAGAACTGGGTGGGAAAAACCTAGATATAATTTTGAAACTTCTAATAAGTAGGAAAAATTTCCATTAGGAATGTCATGTTGGAAAGATTGAGTTTAGATGATGAACAGTCACAGTTATAAAATTTTTTTATCCTGTTTGCTCTTTTTTGCCCTTACTTTCATTGGCTATCAGAACTAAAACAAGCATTGGTGGCTGCGACGGTGGCAGGCATGGTAACTGAGATGAATTACATCATTGTTTATAGAGTGTGTTTCTGGGAAATATTGCCAGAAGTTCTTTTGGAAGAAGGAAGATATCTTTCTGACTTAGAATTAAGCAAAGACGGCTTTTAGCTTCCAATTCCCTTGTAATAACTGGAGAAAAAAAGGAGCTGAGAAAGATAGAATTTGTTGGCAGAGGGGACTTAAGTCGGTGCTTTGCTTTGAGCTCTGATGGGGCTGGAGTGTGTCCTCTTCTGGTTTCATCAGAGTAAGATTAAATCTGGAATTGTTTGTTTATCTGCATCATCCTCCAAGTTGTCTGTTCATTAGATTGACATTTCAGAAAGCAGGCTTCTCTGTCTCTCTTTTTCCCTCTTTCCCTCCCCCTCTTTCCTACACCTCCACGCCCCGACCCCCAGCTCTCTCTAACTCATTTGCAAATCCTGTTAAAAATAGGGATTTAGGGATATACTGAACATTTTATAAACATTTCTTGATGAAGAACTGAGTGGTTTTTGATTATGCTTTAACTAACGTTTGTGTTGAGTCCCAATTATATATGTAAAATTCTTGGTTATTTGTATTATGAATTTTTATATAAAATAGGCAAAAATTAAAGATGGCATTGCACTTAGATATGCATAGGCATCGTATTTAGGTGGCATTATATTTGTGATAAAGTTAGATATATTAGATAATAATGTAATCATAAATTATAGGCAAAATAGGTATGAATTATTGATTGGTTATGTAACTGGAACTAAAGCAAAAATGATTACTCGGAGTGCAATGTGACAATAGCTGATTTTGAATGCTAGGTATAAAATGAACATCTTTGTATAAGTAAGTCTTTGCTTATGTTGATTCTGAGATAGGTCTGTCTAAATTTGACAATATTCATGATAAAAATGTCTTGTTTTAGATATCATCCAGAGAGTTCATTTGCGGGGCTCATTCCTGGTGACCCGGGCAGCGTGGGATCACATGAAGAAACAGAAATTTGGAAGGTAGAGTTGTATGTGGCTGTCAAGGGGGATTGGAGATGCCGTGTGTGGGTTCTTATGTACAGAGGAAAAGAATTGCTTTGACGTTGAAAAATATACCTTCAGATATGCACAGGCTTTTTAAATGTAGTTTTGGAAGATGCCTCCCCGTTACATTGGTGTCAGTCATAGATTAGCGAGGTGGACAACTTAGTATTTCTTTTCACCTCCTACTTTTCATTATTAATGATTCTCCTGCTATTCTCTGATATTTTAGCAGTACAAACATTGAGGATTCAGCAGTACTTTATTCTCTAACCAAAATATCATTTTTTGTGCCCAGTGACCAACTGGGGAGAGATGAGTGGCTGTTTTCTACTGGCTATCACTGGTCAGACATGAGTTAGTCTTTGTAAACTAGGAACGGTAAGACTCTTATAGTTGCGTCTGTGTGACTCAGACGTGGCAGACCTAGTAAGTGGCCCCATGCTCTCTAACATAAAAGTTATTCCTGTTAACTCAGGGTTCACACACATCTACTAGAAGTAAATTGCGTGTGATATCTGTTCTTATTGGAGAGTTCTAGTATATCTTGATACTAGCAGTTTCTGAAAGTCAATGATAGGATTTACTTGTTCTACTAAGTAGAGTAAGTGAGATTAGGTCAGATTATGAGATGGTATTATTTAATATGAGGCATTTAATATTATCCAGAAAGGGAAAGGAGCAAAGTTCTGAGGACTAAAGAATTAGAACTTCATGATCTAATATTTCTTACTAAAATTTTAACTTGTAAATTGGCAGTTTATTTTATGTTTATAAATACTTATTGTTTTCAGTACATAATGAATATACATTCTTACACTTGAATTCATTTGATCCTGACCAGGGATTCTTTCTAAAACAATAAAATCTCACAGTTGAATTTTGAGAGATTACTTTTATTATTTATATTAATTTAGATATATGAATCATGACTTTAAGAACCTAATGGCAGTATACAGAGTTGCTTTTGACAGGTATAATAGTAATGAAAAAGAAAAAAAAATGCTTAGAGTTGCAACAGTATCAAAATATAGAAAAGATGATGTTGAGAGATTGATTTTCCTTTTAGGATCATCATGACTTCATCGGCTTCAGGAATATATGGCAACTTTGGCCAGGCAAATTATTGTGCTGCAAAGCTGGGTCTTCTGGGCCTTTCAAATTGTCTTGCAGTTGAAGGCGAGAAAAGCAACATTCATTGTAACACTATTGCCCCTACTGCTGGATCACGGTTGACCCAGAACATTTTGCCTGATGGTAAGTAGTTTAGATTTTTTTTAATGCTGTTCCTCACATACCTGTGTGGCGTGAGCTTTGTAAAAGTATTTAATTTTTTGAGTAGCTAAAAAAATTTCCTTACAATTTAAAAAAGCATTATGTGTAGTTTATGTTCATTATAGAAAATTTAGGAAAGCACAAACAAACAAAATATGACCCATAATTCTACCACACTGAAATAAACTTTCTCTTTGTGTAGGTAGACATACATACATTTTTTCTTTACAGAATGAGGTAATAGCATTCTTACTGGTTTAGAATAATAATTATTTAAAACAATTAATAGATTGTTTTTTAGGGCAGTTTTAGGTTTATAGAAGAATTGAGCAGGTAGTAAAGAGAGTGCCCATATACTCCTCCTCCCACACAGTTTTACATCAGTGTGCTACATTTATTACAGTTGATGAACCAGTATTGATCAATTTTTATTTATTTATTTATTTGGCTGCATCGGGTCGTTGAGGCATGTGGGATCTTTCGTTGTGGTGCGTGGGCTTTTCTCAAGTTGTGGCACGTGGGTGTTCTCTCTCTAGTTGCGGCGCATGGGCTTCAGGGTGCGTGGGCTCTATATTTTGTGGCACGCTGGCTCTCTTGTTGAGGCATGTGAGCTCGGTAGTTGTGGCACCCGGGCTTAGTTGCTCTGTGGCATGTGGGATCGTAGTTCCCTGACCAGGGATCGAACCCGCATCCCTGCATTGGAAGGCAGATTCTTTATCACTGGACCACCAGAGAAGTCCCTGATTGATTATCATTAACTATAGTTAATAGTTTACTTTAGGGCTCACTCTTTAGGTTGTATGATTTTATGCGTTTTCACAAATGCATGATGTTATGTACCCACGATTCTAGATCATACAGAATGGTTTCACTCTAAAAATCCCCTGTGTTCCATCTCTTCATCCTCTCCCTTTTTTCCCAAATGTCTGGGAGGATTGAAGCTCATTTCTTTTTATCACTACATAATATTACATGGTATGTAGGTGCCACAATTTGTTTTTTCATTCACCTATCGTGGAACATTTTGATTGTTTCCAGTTTTTGACAGTTGTGAGTGAAGCTGCTATAAACATTCATGTGCAGGTTTTTGTGTGGACGTAAGTTTTCAACTCATTTGGGTAAATATTAAAGAGGATAATTGCTGGATTGTATGGTAAGACTGTCTTTAGCTTTGTAAAAATTTCCAAACTGTCTTCAAAAATGGCTGTATTGTTTTTCATTCCTACTAGCAGTGAGTGAGAGTTCTTGTTGCTCCACATCTTTGCCAGCATTTATTATTGTTTATCTTTTGCATTTTAGTTCTTTTAATAGGTGTGTAGGGTATTTCATTGTTTTAATTTGCAGTTCCCTAATGACTTATGATGTTGTGCATTTTTTTCCTGTGCTTATTTGCCATTTATTTGTCTTCCTTGGTGATGTGTCTGTTCTTATTTTTTGCTTATTTTTAAATTGGGTTCTTTGTTTTCTTCTTCTTTTTTGGGGGGGGGTTCTTTGTTTTCTTGTTGTTGAGTTTTAAGAGTTCTGTGAATATTTTGGAAACAAGTTCTTTATCAGATATGTGTTTTGCAAATATTTTTTCCCAGTCTTTAGCTTGTTTTTTAATTCTCTTTAGTCTCTTTCACTTTTGAAGGATAATTTCACTGGGTACAGAATTCTGGGTTGGTAATTTTTTTCTTTCAACACCTGAAATCTTTCACTCCACTCTTCTTTTGCTTACATGGTTTCTGAAGGAAAGTCTGACATAATTCTTTCCTTGTTTCTTTATGCATAAGGTATTTTTTCCCCTCTGTGTTCCTCCAAGATTTTCTCCTTGTTTTTTCTGCAGTTTGAATATAGTATGCATAATAATAGGTGTAGATTTTTGGCAATATTCTACTTGATGTCTTCTGAGCTTCCTGGATCTGCGGTTGGTATCTGTGATTAACTTTGGAAAATTCTCAGCCATCACTGCTTAAAATATTTCTTCTGTTGTTTTCTTTTTTTCTTCTACTTCTGGTATTCCCATTATGTGCCTGTTCTATCTTTTTATTTTAATCAATTAATCGATTAATTTATTTGATTGGGCCGGGTCTTAGTTGCAGCAGGTGGGCCCCTTTAGTTGCAGCTCACAGGCTCCTTAGTTGTGGCTTGCAAGCTCCTTAGTTGCAGCACGTGGGCTCCTTAGTTGTGGCATGCAAACTCTTAGTTGTGGGATCTAGTTCCCTGGCCAGGGATTGAACCCGGGCCTCCTGCATTGGGAGCGTGGAGTCTTAACCGCTGCGCCACCAGGGAAGTCTCAATGTATCTTTTGTAATTATACCACAGTTCTTGGATATTCTATTCCCTCTTATCTTTTTGTCCTTTTTTCTCTTTGCATTTCATTTCAGTTTGGGAAGTTTCTGTTGACATATATTCAAATCAAGCTTACTGATTTTTCATTTCAAAATGTTATATTGTTTTTGTTTTTTAGCATTTCCTTTTGATTTTTTTAGCATTTCCTTCTGTCTGCTTACAGTAGTCATCTGTTCATGTAAGTTGTCCACTTTTCTCCATTAGAGCCCTTAGCATGTTAATCACAGTTATTTTAAACTCCTAGTTTGAAAATTCCAAAATCTCTGCTATATTTCAAGCTGGTTCTGAGGCTTGCTTTGTCTCCTCAGCCTGTACTTTTCTTGTCTTTTAGCATGCCTTGAAATTTTTGTTGAAAACTGAACATGATGTATTGGGGTAGTAGAAAGTGTGGTATACAGAGCTTTATTGTGAGGTTTCATGTTTATCTGGCTAGGGTTAGGTTGCGTTTATTGGTTGCTGTAGCTGTTGGTGTCAGAGGCTACATTTTCCTCTTTGTCGTTGTTTTTGTGTCCCCTGTTGTCTTTGGGTTTCCCTAGGTACTCTTTGTGTTTGCAGCTCTCTCAGTTGTAATCCACTGTTGTTACACTGGAGGCCTGTTGAAGTGTCTGTAAATTATGGCGAGGGGAAGTGCTCTATAATCTTATGATTAAATCCGCAAGTTTTTTAGCAGGTCAAAGTCTCTGGACTCTGAGCTTCAGTAGAGTTTTTTAGCCTTTTTTTTTTTTCTCCCCTTATTTGAGACAGGAAGGCTAGAGGAGTTCCACTAGTCTAATTGCTCTTCCCTTAGGTCAAATAAGGCTCTGGTAGCTTCCCTTGAGGATAGGCCTTTGTTAAGGAGAACAGAATGCTCTGGGCATATTTCAAAATGATTTTGTCTTATTGATTTATTTATTTTGTTACCCTCTCCCTTTTTCTCTGTAACATTTCAAAGCAAATCTTAGATGTTGCATTTCACCTAATAAATACTTGGAAATGTGTCTCTAACAGATATGGACATTATAACCACAATGCCAATATCACACCAAATAAAATAATTCATTAACATTGTCTAATACCAAATTTATATGGAAACTTCCTCGTTATCTAAAAAATATCGTTTTAGAGTTAGTTTATTCCACAATGGTCTAAACAAGGTTCACAGTCGTTTTGTTACTGTATCTCTTAAGTTTTATTTAACATATGATAGTTCATTCTCCTTTTTGAAAAAGTGCCAATTATTTGTTGAAGAAACTGCGAGTTCATTTGTCCTGAAGACTATTCCTCATTCTTGATTTGGATTGCCTTTGCACTTTTGTGGAAAATCAGTTGACCATGTATGTATGTGTGGGTCTATTTCTGGATTGTTTGTTCTGTTGTATTGATCTATGGGCCTGTCCTTTTACCAATACCATGATGTTTTGATTACTATATTTTTATACTAAGTCTTGAAGTCAAGTAATGTGAGTCTTTCAACTTTGTTCTTTGAAAACATGAAATATAAAGTTGTAAATTTAAAAATTTAAATGTATGATTGAGAGCCAATGCTTATTTATTTAGTTATATAAGAAATAGAATACTTGACTGGTGGAAAACTGTATGGTTTTTGATACTCCTGGTTTTAACATATATCTAAAATGAAAATATCTGTAATACTTTAAAAGTAGTTTCTGTGAAACAGTACAAAACAATTGATGAGTGAAATTACTTTAGAATTAGCTGCTTCATGGCATACAAATGCTTATTCACAGTACCATTTTACTTTCCACGTTTGAGCTAACATTCATTTTAGAACTTGGGATTTGTAATACCAAGTATGTACTCGCTAGCTTTTCCTAAGAGCTGTGCCTAACCAGTTTGCTTTAGTGTAGAATAGCTATTTGTACCTGAGATCTATTTTTTTTTTTCCTTTTCTTTTGTCAACAGGGCCATTTAAAAAAGTCCCTTATTTTAAAAAAACTTTATACTCTCATGTCTTATTGAAGGAATTCTTGTTAAAGAACTGGATTATTTAAGTATAATGCTACATATATATGCACAACAGTGTAGGTTACTGGCAAGAAGTAAAGTATCAAAATGTAATGCATAGTCATGAACTCACTGCTCAACCCAAGAATTGGAACATTACTTGCATCTAACTTTATACCTTCTATTCTGTTCCTCTGCTTCCTGCCAAGAGATAACCACTATTTAGAATTTTATGCTTATCATTTCTGTGCTAGACTCCTACCTTAGTCACTTTTTGCCATTGGCTGTAGACTTTCTTGGGGAAGCAGCAAGTTTCCAAGAAAATATTGAAAACTTTAGCTTTTAAATTTGCTTTCCTTTGGGAATGTAGCTTCCATTAATTTTGACCTCTAGAGATGTTAGGTCACTGTTTAATGTAGTATCTTTTATGCCCACCAAACCCTAGTGAAAGATGTTTGGAGAATAAGATCTACTTTAGACAAATAATTTAATGTTTCTGGACCTGCTTTCTCTTTTGTAAAGGAAGAGAGTTGTTACAGATCATTTTTAAAAGCCCTTCAGATTCTGAATTCCTGTTATTTTAAATTTTGGTATTTATTACTTTTTTATAGTTTAGAAAAAGCCGAAAATTTATTTTGCCTCAGCGTTTTTCCTCTTTTCCTCTGAAATATTAACTTACAGGCTGTCAAAGGAATTATTTGTTAAAGAACCAGGTGTTATGAGTAATGTGGGGAGACATTTGCAATTTCATTTCCCCCTTTGAAATATATTTGAAAAATGGAAAGTCATGTATGTGACTTACATGTTTCTTACATGAAATGAAACATAATCTTAGGATGAATACCCATGAACTAACTTCCCAAGCTGTATTAGTTATTTACTGCTGTGTAATAAATTACTTCAAATTTTGTGGATTAAAACAACAAGTATATATTATCTCACAGTTTCTGGGGTCAGGAATACTGTAAAGTGAAAGGTTCTTAGAGCTGCTCTTTAATTTACAGGGACTGTAAATGTCATCTTTGTCACTTTAAAATATAAAACTGTATTTTGTCCCTTCACAGTTAAAATTTACATTTATTTGATTCTTTAAAGATTATAAGATGTATTTACAAATCGTGTCTCCTTTGAGCCTTGCAACAACTTAGTAGAATAGGCAGGTAACGCATTTTAATTACCATCTTACAGATGCAGACACACGTCCAAGAGAGTTGAGCGCTGTGCTCAATGCCCTAAATTGCCTACATGGCAGGGCCAGCAGTAAAATCTAGGTGTTCATGCTCCTTGTGTAGTACCTTTCTGCTCTGTTAAGTTGCTCACAGAAGGTATGCAGCAGGAAAATATTTCTTACACTTTGTGACTCATCAGTGACGGTTGCAAGGTCCATTTTACATCATCTTACTGCCATTACAGTTGTCAAGGCTGTTTTGTAGTTTTCTAGCTTCTGGGAGAGCAAAATAGTTTTGGGAATGAATGGTACCTAAGTTCATTATGCTATGTATGCCTTTGCTCACCAGTCTTTGCCAAGGCAGCTTTAACTTGTCTTCTAAACAGTATGTTACCCATCTTGGAAAGGTATATCTGATGCCTTCTATGTTAGAAGCCTGAATACATCCATTGGGATGAAAAGATTCTTCTAAAAGCCTTGGATGTTAATACTAATTATTTATGTATATCTAATTTTTTTCTTATTTATTTAAAAAGTCTCTGAACCTATAATTTTATAAGTGAGGAATTTTCAGAAAGTAAAATGATTGATTGAATATGTATATATTCTTATTGATAGATTTTTTTTTTCTTTTTTTGGCTATTTATTTCAGATCTTCTGGAAGCTCTGAAGCCAGATTACGTGGCACCCCTGGTCCTTTGGCTTTGCCATGAGAGTTGTGAGGAAAATGGTGGCTTGTTTGAGGTATTCTGCACCTTTGCACTTTCTCCCAAAGCAATATTTGTGTAATTAAATATAAAAAATGATTCAAAAATCAGTATTTTCCAGTTGTTCACATTCGTAAAAATCTGCATCAGTTGGTATCACTTGTATATTTTTTAATATTATGTATTTGTTATAATTAAGGAACAAGTATGACTAATGTCCTTTTTTGAGAAAGTAACAGCAACTTTGTAAATTGTTCTTCCCTAGTTCTTCATTTCTGATATTCTTGTCAAATGAAAATGTGACTGGCTGGTTTGATGTGTTTAGTCAGATACAGAAAGTCTCATTTGGTTAGAGATGCTGAGTAGTAAAGTGAAGGGACAGAGGTGATGGTTTAAAGTCAGCCAGGCCAGGTTTTGATTTCTTGCTCTGGTAATTGCTGGCTCGCTGGAATATTGTACAGATTAACCTCCCTGAGTTTTAGTTTTCTTGGGGTTTTGTTGTGAGAACTGGAGATCATATTTTTAAACTCTTAGCATACCTAGCAGTCACCCCTCAATTTTAACTATTATATCAGTATAGCAGGAATTCAGTCTGGGTATGATAGATCAGTAAACACAACTTACTATTTGTATTAACTTTAAAAATAAACTTTGCTATGTTTCCCTATCACAAAGCTTTACAAGTTTGCTATAAAAATAAAAACCACACATAATCCTACCATCCAGTGAGGTTCAGTTTTCACTCTATAATCAAAGTCCCTTTAGATTTCCTTATGCTGATTTATATATTTTTTGGTCCTCATTTGAGTTTGATCTCTTTTTTCTTTTCTAGCATAAACTGTTATATTTTAGGCCACCCCCCTTTATTTGATTCTCTGTGGTAATATAATAATAAACCTGTTGCATGCGGAATACATGACATCCAAAGATATTTCTTGGTAGCAAAATTACCTGGCTCAGTTTGAAGTGAATGATATATTAGCCTGATGTATTTGAATAAAAAGCTGTTTAGTAAATGAAAAACAGTCTACACCTGTCTATGCAGAGATAGGCACCTCTGCTTTCTTAATCACAGTCGTTGATTGTGAATTGTGGAAAATTAGAGGTGGAAAGAACTTTACAACTCTAGATTTACAGAAGAGAAATTTAATAATATCAAGCCATGTGGAGCTCCAAATTTGGTCTGCCTGTCTTTTATCTCATTAAGGAATTAAACAAAAATTCTTTGTCTTTTACATTTATATTTGTTATTAATTCTGTGAACAAAAATAATATATGCTTTTTGTAGAAAACTTCAAATATATAGGGGAGTTTATAGAGGAAAATAAAAATCACCCACATTACCACTATCGAGAGATAACTCCTATTAATATTTTTATGGATATTCTTTTCCAGTCTTTTATTAGATGTGCATTTTACATGAGTAGTCTTTTTATTTTAGGTATACAATTTACACACATACCCAGACATGCACAGATAACTAGGATAATGCTGTAGATGAAGTTTTGTATGTTGTTCTTTTATTTTACTATATTGTGAACAGTTTTAGTAAGGGACATTTGCTGTGTGAGATTGAGTGCAAAATACAGTAAGAGCGGTGTGTAATATCCTGACTTAAACCTTGAATGTAAATTGACACTTTGTTTGCCAAGTTTTGATAGATATCTAGAGTGGCAGATAGAGATTTTTTGGATCGACTGGAGCTGTCATTTCTAGCACCTGCGAGGAGTTTGCAGCTTGTTGCTTCACTCCCCAAATATGATAAAAGATGATATTTTTCTTGCCTGTTATCAGTACCACTGCCACTTTAACTACTCTGACAGCATCAAGGCCGATTGTCCTGTTCATATACGTAAAGGAATGAGTGATTTTTAAAAAGCCATACCCTTGAGCGTAGAGCCACTGAGAAGTGTGCTGTCTGCTGGTACAGTTTCTTCTGTTATATGCATGTGGAACACTGTAGTTGTGGTGTTTGAAGATATGACAAACAGATTTTCTTACATCAGACATTTTCTTCTGAGGATTTCCTTGAATGTCTTCTAGAAAAAATACCATCTTTCTGTACGGTGATTAATGTATTTGGTCATTTGCCATATTTCTATATAAAGGTGTTTCATTAAAATGAGTATATGTAGTTCATTAAGTCAAATCCTGGCTTTATTTTTCTTTGCTCTTTATTTTTTTTTATTCATTAAGTCTTTCTAGAAGGACATGTATTTCAAGTGATGTGCTGGGCAAATTTGGTATTTATATTGTTTAACCTTCATGGTTACTTCATGAAGAGTGTATTATTATCCTGATTTTATATAAAGGGAATCTTGAGTTTAGGGAAGTCAAATTATTTGACCAGGAATCAGCTAGTCTGTAGAAGAACTGGTATCGCACCTTGGTTTCTGTGCAAAGTCATGCTTTTCTACTACATGCATTTCTGCTATATTGTGTTGCTTTATTTTTCTACTCTGATAACATGAATAGTGCAAAGTCATGCCGGCCAACGGACTTTTGTAGAGCTGCATTATTTTCATCCATTGTCATCTAGCATTCGGATACTCGTAAAAAGATAGCTGCCTGTTTTGTTAATTTCATAAAAATTCTATTAGTAATTTCACATTAGATGGTATAACTTCTTCCTCCTCTTTTTGGTAGGTTGGAGCAGGATGGATTGGAAAATGTAAGTCTCTTTTGGTTTTTGGTTTGCCATACATTATTTCCATATCTTTAAACCTGCATATCCAGGTAGAGCTGGGTAAAGACCTTGTCAAATGCCGAACCATTGGATTTAGTGCACGCATAATCAAACTCAAACATTGTAATAGCAACAGGTCTTCTAAAACATGGAAGTTGTCCTGCAGGCCTGTGGTATTTTCAAGGATCTTTTCAGTTTTTTTCCTATTAGCAGTGCTTATTCAATATTTGTCCTGTCCTATTCAGAACTGGCTGTTTTTTCAGACAGCACAGTCTCTCTTTATATTGATGTTTGTCTTCCCATGTCTCCGGCACCCCACATGCTTGTTCAGCAGAGTAGTGAGTGGGAGGGAGGGCGTTTTTTGAAGATGGGAAGAGCTCTGTCCTAGGCAAGTTCTCCAATTCTCTCAGTGATTCTTTTCTTCCTTGGAGCATGAGACATCAGAAGGAGACAGTGGGGAATCACACTGGACAGCTTTCTAGAAGAGAAATTGCAGCTGATCTATAGAAATTATTCTCCTTCAGCCCAACAGTAAATTCATCTGGCTTAAGTCCTCTTTTCCCCCAGTTCTTAAACCTTGTGAGCTCCAGATTGGATAATTACTTTATGGTGTTTAAAAAAAATTGTGAACATTCCAATATCCCAATTCAAGTTTTCAGTTGGATGCTGGTATCAAAATTAATTGAATTATTTAAAAGGCTGCCATTACTGGATGACATTGTTACAACATATTGTAGAATATTATTAATGACTGTTCTCTAAGTTATGAAGTAACTTATTCAAACATTTTTAAGTGTCTTATGACATCTTTTAAGAAAGGAAGATCAGTTGTTGCAATAAAAGCTGTATATGGGACTTTATCAATAAGAAATCTCTAGAAGCTTCTGTCATTCCCCAGGACAAATCTTCGATTTAGTAATCATCAAAGTCTGACCATTCTGTTTAAATAAGGTTCTGTTTATTCCTCAGGCTTTTTAAAAAAGACACAGTGTTAAAAATTATCTTCATGGAACTTATGCAGCAATGATGATTTTTGTGAATCTGGGCAATCTAGTTGACTTCCCATGGACAAGGAGGAAGAGCAAAGGGAGGAAACGGGAGAATTATGTGGGGTTGTCTGATATATTAATTTGATTATCTGGAGTCTTTGGCCTGTTATCACCACTAGTTTTCAGTTTGCTATTCAACAAAGCTCTACTCTGTTCTGTTACCTTAAAGTGTATTATCTAAGTGATCTGTGGTGACGAAGACAGTCTTTTGGTGTGATTATACATAATTTAACTTTCTGATTCAGCATTTCATCCTACCTTTAGTAGTATCTGGCATAGTCAGAGGAGGGAGAGGTTTTCCCTTCAGCTTCAAATATTAGAAAAAGAAATTTGACATCCTAATGGGTTTGTTATTCTTTTAAAAAAAATTTGTAGTAAAAATCTTTAGAAGTTAGAATCTTTTTTCCAAATTCCATTTTTCTTGAAGTTAAAAAAAAAAATTCAGGGGACTCATGAATTCTGCTTTCTGTCTCGCTCTTAAACTGTGTGTTCAGTATCTTAGTTTTGTTTCTATAACCAGTACAATGGGAGCGGACCCTTGGAGCCATTGTAAGACAGAGGACTCAGCCAATGACTCCTGAGGCGGTGAAGGCTAACTGGACGAAGATCTGTGACTTTGATAATGCCACCAAGCCTCAGAGAATTCAAGGTAAAGAGTCCCAAGTCAGTTCAGTCCTGGTTGGGGAATGAGAGGCAACAAAGCATTCTCTTCTCTTATGGAATTGTCTTCTTAATTGTGATAACTTAGATGCTCAAATCATCTAGAGCACATTTTCTGCTCCAGTAGGTATTAGAACTCTCCAATTTAAGGTATGTATGTTACTCCCACTGTCAGTTTTTCAGTTTTCTTATGATCCTGATTTTTTGGTATATGTGTGATTGAGAGGATGGTAGGAGGTGTTTACCCATTTGTGCTCAATGCATCTATTCCCCATCTGGTGGTTGGTTTCAAAGTCTTGCCTTATCTAATCACATGCTCCTTATCTGACCTGATTTTTCTTTATTTCCCCAAAAGTTTATTTAAGTCTTATATTATTTAGGCTTAGGTCTTTTCTCTCTAGTGAATAGATTTTGCTTTGTTTTAGCACTTTGTCTTTGCTACTGTTTCTCTGCCTTTCTAAGATGCCTCTTATTCCTTTTATCACCTCTGCTAATCTCGGTGCTTCTTTGGAAAAACTCAAGCCCCAGATGTTCAACAAAACCTCCCCAGATATTCTGGGCTTCATTGATCTGTTTCTTAGCTGAACTCTTACAACTTGAGCGTCTAATCATGACTGCTTTCCACTGCTTTTGTTTCATAAGTGTGTGGTTTCTTAGCTGCATAGTAAGTTCCTTTGGAGGCAGAGAATGTATCTTGTATGTCCTTTTGTATTTGGTGCTAGTATAGTGCTGAACTCATAGAAAGGATTTAGTAAATGCTTGTTACCTTGAATTATTGAATCATCTATGATATGCCACAGGAAGAGATGGCCAATAAAAGTCACATTATTTTTTCTAGTATAACTCACATATGTATATAATATATGAAATTTAAAGGACCTTTCTGGGAAGGATCATGAATCAGGATTATTTTATAGAAAAATCTTTTTTTCCCTTCCTAGTATTATATTTAATGTTTGATAGAAGAATATATCTGAAAAATGACTGTTCTTTTTTTTTTTTTTAATCCCAATGTTACTTTCCTGTCTGCTGGTACACTCACTGAAATATTCATTGTACTTTTCTCAATCAGAGGATAACATGATTGTTATGTCATTAGCGGTAGCATTTTCTGTATTCTTTTTTTTGATATTTGAGATAAATTTAGTCTCCGAATAGCAGTCACCTATCAATGAAAATTAGGAAAAGGAAAAAGGAAGAAGTATCTTAAAAACTCTTCTCTGAGGTCAGAATTCCATTTTATTGCCTTAGAAGTATTAGACTAATATAAAGAAAAAGCTAACAATGAATTATATAGTTATAAATGAAAAGATACCCCTAGTATTTGAAGTACAGTTAGAAAAAAAATCTTACACTTTCTGTAGAATCACGACTTTCCAAGCACCCATTTCATCATTCTCATTTTACAGATGATGGAACTAAATCCCAGAAAAGCTGAGTAAGTGGCCCAAGCTTTCTCAGTGTTTGAGCCAAGAGTTAACTCAGGTGGTCTGTCTTTGAGTGCAGTACCGCCAGCCTGTACCGAGGTTACTTTCAGTTAAATAGCATCCCATCTAGGCAGCAGCCTAAATGGGGTGGTAAGAGGAGGATTGGTAGGCAAGAAACCTACCTAGTGTCACCAGGAATGGCAGAGAGCCCTGGTCATCTCACATTCTGTAGTTTAGTTATAGTTTTTGTCTGAGTTTAGAAGGAGGTTTGTTAGAAAGGTCCCAGAGCTTTTGGAACCTTATGGCATATGTGGATACTCTGTGAATCTCCTTTATTAACCTTTTAGACCCCAGAATAGCAGCTTCTGAATTCTGTCCATAGGCACTGGTCATAATGGTGGTTTTCTCTGGAAGAATTTTCAGTAATATTTTCTGAGCAGTTACCTGTACAGAGACCTGGGGGGTAATCTTGACATTGTTGCATCCTGGAGGAGGGGTGATGGTGGGGAGAGAAGGAAAATTGGTTGTCCCTCCACCAGATGGAAATTGCACATCTGTGGACAAGGATCCGACTTTACAGAGTTGTAAAAATCACTCAAAGACTGCAAAGCTCAGAGCCTCTTTGGAATCATAACGTGGGGAGAGTATGTTGGAAACACCCAGTTATCTTTGGTCTGTTCAGAGTCTCACGATTTTTTCCTGCAATAGCCTGACATCATACAGTCAGTTCATGAATGCCAGCGAAGGTTCTGCAGCAGGCTTGCTGGATGTTATAGGAATGATTGTCTAAAGCATTGTAGCTTTTCTTAGTCACGTCTGTAACAAAAGCTTTTTTTTTTTGGAAATAGCTTACATTTATTTGGATTTCACCAGGAGAATGTTAGCTCTTTAGGATATTTGAAAGATGATGCTTTTATGATCTTTATGTAATAGGTTTACCAAAGCACTCTGTCTTATTTAAATTCCAGTGATCCTAAAGAGAAAATTCAGTTCGTTCATCCTTATTTATCCTGAAGTTGATTGACTTGAATCATTCATGATTTAAATTTTTTTTCAGTACAAATGAAATATAGTTCAACTATATAGGAAAAATCTGGAAGTTTGTCCTGTGGGTCACTATTTCAATAGCACTGTAAAATAACTGGCTAGATATTTCACATATGCAAATGCTCTTCCCACACCCTAGTGGGACTGATTTTTCTTTTAATTAATTTTTATTGGAGTATAGTCGATTTACAATGTTGTGTTAGTTCCTGCTGTATAGCAAAGTGAATCCATTATACATATACATATATCCACTGTTTTTTAGATTCTTTTCCCATATAGGTCATTATAGAGTATTGAGTAGAGTTCCCTGTGCTATACAGTAGGTTCTTATCAGTTATCTATTTTATATATAGTAGTGTGTATATGTCAATCCCAGTCTCCCAATTTATCCCTCCCTTTCTCCCTCTCACTTGGTAACCATAAGTATGTTTTCTACATCTATAACTCTGTTTCTGTTATGTAAATAAGTTCATTTGTACCATTTTTTTAGATTCTACATATAAGTGATATCATAGATATTTGTCTTTCTCCTTCTGACTTAACTTCACTCAGTATGACAATCTCTAGGTCCATCCATGTCACTGCAAATGGCATTATTTCATTCTTTTTTTATGGCTGAGTAATATTCTATTGTATATATGTACCACATCTTTATCCATTCGTCTGTTGATGGAAAAAAGCATTATTATTGTTATTTATTCCTTTTTTTAGACTCAATTGGCGGTATAATTGAAGCTCTAAATAAAATAGATTCAGATGGAGGAGTTTCGGCAAATCATACCAGTAATGTGACATCAACAGCTACATCAGGATTTGTAAGTGGAAGAGAAAGCCTAACGCTTTGCCTTCTCTGGAAACTTTTTTCTTTTCTTTCCTTTTTTTCTTTTTTCTTTTCTTTTATGCAAAAAATGCTTTTCCAAGCTATTAATTTATTGTTAAATAGGAAAGGTGAGTGACCATAAAATTTTATAGAACATGTACTGAATGTTTATAAAATTTGAATGAACATAAAGCTAAAATATTAAATGTAACTTTTACTTTCTCTTCTTCAGTGTAATAAACAAGTGTTTTTTTTTTTGTTTTTTGGAGCATTTTTGATAATTGTCCTTCAGTCACTTTCTAACTCTTTAGAAAAGGATATTTAACTTAGTGCCTCTTTTGAGTCATTTCTTTTAAGGAAAAGCATTGATAGGTTGTATTTTGGAAATATTTCAACATGGCTGCAAGTAAAAAGTCTCCCATTGTGTCAGAAATTCTAATAGAGCTGTGGTTATAGCTCTTGTGAAGTTTGCTGATTAACTATCTCCAGTACTTCTTTTTTAAAAAAAAAATTATAGTGCATAAATAATAAGAAATAAGTCATTTGACACATTCAGTTGTGGTGTTTTGTGACTTAGGGGAGACATAGTGATGAAATAAACAATCTAATTGTAACCCTGAGAATATGATCAGTTTATAAATGTGATTTTACTTTAGAGCAGGGGTTGGCAAAGTTTTTTGGTAAAGGGCCAGATGGTAAATATTTTAGGCTTTATGGCCCACGTACTGTTTCTGACACATAATCTTCTTTTTCTTTTTTTAGACCACTCTTAAAAAAATGTAAAAACCATTCTTAATTCTCAGCTGTTGTTTGCTGACTCTTGCTTTAGAATGAAAGTGATCAAAAATTGGACATGATTCTTTTATAACCTAACATATGCTTCACAAATTAGCTAGGCATGTCATCACTAAATAGAAAAATACAATATCCAATTAGATAAAGGACAGTCCTGGGTAGGAGCTTACAGTAAAATCTAATTATAACCAAAACCATTATGAGGGAGTCTGATTTACAAGCATTAAGCAGTGTTTTGCTCATCTGTTTATACTGACTTTTATAAAATAGATCTTATAGAGCCATTCATTATCCCTGTTTATAATAAGTTTTTTTATTTTTTGTAATTTTGAGTAGCTAACAGTCACTGTATTAATAGGCTTTTCCATCAGCAGAGACAGGAAAGTTGAAAATGAGATGTACTATCTGTTAGCAAGAAGCGGGCAAGAAAAAAGTACTTATTTGTAAATGAGGTCTTTTTCCATACATTATAATTGATTTTATTTAAAAAATATAGTGAAACAATTATGATACCCTATCAGATTTAGTAAAATGACATTCTATTCACAAAGCTAAGTATGTAGCAGTTAATAGTTTTGAAAAGTCAGAAATTTAAAGATTTGACAAGAATATCAGTGAAAAAAATAACTTTCTACAATTGTTCCATAGGCTGGAGCTATTGGCCATAAACTTCCTCCATTTCCTTCTTCTTATACGGAACTGGACACTATTATGTATGCCCTTGGAGTGGGAGCATCTCTCAAGGAACCGAAAGATTTGAAATTTATTTATGAAGGGAGTTCTGATTTCTCCTGTTTGCCTACCTTCGGAGTTATTCTAGCTCAGAAATCTATAATGGGTGGAGGATTAGCAGAGATTCCTGGGCTCTCAGTCAACTTGGCAAAGGTATGCATAATAAGAAACCTTTATTTTGCTCTTCTTCTCTTTCTTTAAATATGATTGGTAAATGTCACATGCTGTGTGTGTGTGTGTGTGTGTGTGTGTGTGTATGGTGTCTTAATACAATAGTTTATAGTGGTTGATTCAAGGATAAAGATTTAGCATGTCTTTTGATTTTTCTTAAAAAGAAAAAAAGGGTAGAGAGTTAGTTGAAAAGGCAAGCAAAAAGAAGACAACAATAATTATGTACAGTCCATAACCCTGGCATAATGTTATTAATTCTCTCTCTGCCATTACATGCTATTTGACCAAGGGTAAATAACTTCTCTAAGCTTCAGTTTCCTTATGTATAAAGTGGGTATGATAATCCTCACCTGACGATAGTGATGAAGGAGCAAGAGTGAAGAATATTTGAAGCAGAGAGAACAGGTGTAAAAGGCCCTGAGGCAGGTGCATACTTACCTTGTTTTTGGAACAGCAAGGGGGTTGATACAGCTATAGAATGAGCAAGGGGGCAGTGGTAGGAGAAGAGGGCCTTGTAGTCATCATAAGAATTTCACCTCATACTCTGATTAACATGGGAGGCCATTTGTAGTGCTTTGAACTGAGGAGTGGTATGATCTGGCTATGTTCACTCACAGGCTCATTTTTGCTCCTCTGTGGAGAATAGATTTATGGGAGCCAAGCATGGAAGCAGGGAAACCAATTTGGAGTTGATTATGGTAATTCCAGCACTAGTCTGGATATGCATGGAAAGAAAGAGGAGTCAAGGAGGAAGGTTTTTGGTCTGGTTAACTGGGATGATATATATGCATATATACCCATATATTTAGAATTAATTATGTACAATGTATTTAACATGTATAGTAGTAGTAACATGTATGATATATTACTATGTATAATAAAATAGATATATACAGTTACTTTAAGGTGGGGATGATCAGGAGTTGGTTTTGGACAGATTTGAGATGCCTATTCTACATTCAAGTGGAGGTATACAGTGGGCAGTTAAATATGTGAGTTTAGAGTTTGCGGGGGAGGCCCTACTGGGATTCGTAGCATTTAAGTGAGCTTTAAAGACATGAGGCTGGGTGAAATCACCCATGTGTGAATGTAAGTAGAGAAAAGCCTGAGTTTGGTGAGAGGTGAGAGGTGGAAGAGATGAGGAGGAGTGAGCAAGAGAGACTGGGAAGGAGTGGCTGGTGAGGTATGAGGCGTATCAGGAGAGTGTGGTATTTGAGAAGCAAAGTGAATAAATGATTTCAAGAAGGGAGGAGCAAACAATTGTGAGAAGGCTTTGCGGTTATTTTATTTCTTGAAGTAAGGGTCAGACCATGAGTCCAGTTGATAATTGTTGAATCGTAGACTTTTGAACTGATTTCTGTGATTTTGACTGATTGGAGAACCCATTTACTGGAGGATCGATTAGCTCATTGCTGCTCTGAGTCTATGAGAATCTACGGTTATTTTATTAAAGTATTCGATGAAGTTGGGAGGGAGGCAAGAAATAGATGCCAGGCAGTTTGTTGTTTTCATCACTCTCTCATTGTATTTGTTGCATACAGTTCTTCTGTTTGGGTAATGTCAGTACAAACAATTGAAGTAAATGTTTCAGAATTCTTCCTCAGACTTGGAAGGAGTTGGAAATCATGAATAGTGTTCAAAATCTGTCACTGGGAATGATAGCCGTCTTGGGATTTGAATCCCAGTCTTCCTAACCTTGAGCTTCCAGGTCGTATGATAGTGAGGCAGTCCTTCATTTGTCCTCCCATCACTACCCTCACCCATTTTCTTTTTCCCTTCTGGGTTCTGAGGAAGACTGGGAATTAAACTGTCCCATAGCAGTTGAGTGTGGTCATTCGGATATATGGGTCAGGTTTTGTTTTTACTGTCCTATTGTATTCCTACATATATTTTTATATTCTTGCTTTGATACGTTGAAGTTAAGTGGCTCTGAAGTTGCACAGGGTCTTTAGTATTTACTCTTACACTAAGGAAATGTTGACATTGGCAGTGCTTTTACTTGAATGTGGTTGTAAGATTTCTATTAATGTTTTGGTTGTGTCATTTGTATTTGGCAGGTGTGACCTGAAATTACTTTACTAGTACTGACCTATTTGTTCATTTTTATTCAATAGATATTTATTGGATACCTGCTGTGTGCTAGGCGCAGTGACGAGCACTGGAAATACGCCTAGTTTAGTGTCTCCATTGGCAAATAATCCACAGTTATCAGTCAACAAAAATTTATGAATGTCAAGAAAGAACACAAATGTATCTTTTCTATTCTAGAGAGCTGACAGTCTTTAGATTGGGGGACTGATTATTTCTGAATCATATAATTAAGAAGTGGGAGCCAAATAGTTTGAGACAGATAGTTTGGGGGAAGTAGTCGCGTGAACGTGTGGACAGTGAAATGCCACTTGTGATTAGCGGTATCCACAGAAGAAGCTGTGGAAAAAGAAAGTCTACTAATAAAATTTTGCTTACCCTAACGTAGGTTCTTCATGGGGAGCAGTACTTGGAGTTATATAAACCACTTCCCAGAGCAGGTGAGTTCTTGATGGTTTTATTTTCTGACTAACCTTCCAAACTGTGTCAATGTGTTAAACTGGCATAGAGCAACCTAAATAAACTATATTATAAGTTATTCATGTGCATGTCAGCCATTAGAGTAGATTGATGTTAACTAGTACCTATTTTGGTTGCCTTAAACTTTGTCCTATTTGAATAGTCTTATTTAATAAATTACTTCAAAATACTAAACATCTGGTCAACAGTTGAAAGGAGCATATTCTGTGTGTGTCCTAAACTTAGTGATTGTGTATAATCAGTTATGATTCCCATGAATATGATTCTTCATTCTTTTGTCAGGTATTTGTGTTGGTACTGACTTTCAGAACGCAAACAATGTTAAAAGATACAGAATGTCTTGTAATTAACTTTTTTCTATTTTCTTTTAGAGTAAGTAAAACCAAGGCTGTCTTAATAATCAGTTTATTTTTCTCAATAATATCTTACTTGTTCAGTAAATCTTCTCATTATCTTTTCACTTTACTTTGATATGTTTGTTTTATGTTGCTACTCTGATGTCAGAATATTAATTATATACTGACCATGTAAGGTGGTAAAATAAAAAAAAAGTCTTTTTCATTTCACATTATATAATGTAGAGGTCAGCAAATAGCTAGAATTGTACTTTAATTTTTTTTGAGATTTTAATTAAAAAAAAAATTCGTATTGCTTAATGCTGAATAGTTCTGTTTCAGTGTTAGTGTTACTTGTTTCTGGTTGTTTTTGTAGTTCTTCCCTGTTTTTTTCTTCTTTTAGTTTTTTCCTTTGTGGTTTCATGCTTTTCTTTTGCTTGTGTTCCTTTCTCTTTTGTTTTTGGGTATCTGTTGTAGATTTTTGATTTGTGGTTACCATGGGGCTCATAGATGTTGATCTATGACTGTGTTTATTTGTTTTAAACCAGGTAGTCCCTTAAGTTCAAACACATTTTAAAAGCTCTACATTTTTTACTCGCTTCCCCCATACTTTGTGTTTTGTTTTTTTTTTAATTAATTAATTTTTATGGCTGTGTTGGGTCTTTGTTTCTGTGCAAGGGCTTTCTCTAGTTGTGGCAAGCGGGGGCCACTCTTCATCGCAGTGCGCAGGCCTCTCTTGTTGCGGAGCACAGGCTCCAGACGCGCTGGCTCAGTAACTGTGGCTCATGGGCCCAGCTGCTCCGCGGCATGTGGGATCTTCCCAGACCAGGCCTTGAACCCGTGTCCCCTGCATTGGCAGGCAGATTCTCAACCACTGCGCCACCAGGGAAGCCCCCATACTTTGTGTTTTTGATGTCATAGTTTACATCTTCATGTTTATCCCTTTACTGATTATTGTAGTTATACTTGGTTTTACAATTTTTTGTGTTTTAGTCTTTGTACTAGCTTATTTAAGTGGTTGAGCCTCAGCCTTCCCTATATATTTGCCTTTACTAATGGGATTTTTTCTTTTCTATATACTTAATTCTTGTTATAGCTTTTTCTTTTCCACTTAGAGAAGACCCTTTAACATTTCTTTTAGGGTTGCTTTAGTATTGATGCCTATCCAAGAAGTTCTTTATCTCCCCTTCAATTCTGAAGGATAATCTTGCTGGGCAGAGTATCCTAAGTTGTAGGTTTTTCCCTTTCAGCACTTTAAATATACCATGCCACTCCCTTCTGGCCTGCAAAGTTTCTGCAGAACAATCAGCTGATAGCCTTATGGGCATTCCCTTGTATATGCTCTTTGTTTTTCTTTTGCTGCCTCTAGAATTCTCTCTTTAAGTTTTGCCATTTTTATTATGATATGTCTTGGTGCGGGTCTGTTTGGATTCATCTTGTTTGGGACCCTCTGTGTTTCTTGTACCTGGCTATCTGTTTCCTTCTTCAGACTTGGGAAATTTTCAGCCATAATTTCATTAAATATATTTTTACCCCCTTCTCCCTTTCTTCTCCTTCTGGGATCCCTATAATGGAAAGTTGGTATGCATGATGTTACCCCAAAGATCCTTTAAAATGTTCTCATCTTTGTTCTTTTTGCTGTTCTGATTGGGTGATTTCCATTTTCTATCTTCCAGATCACTTATGTGTTCTTCTGTATCACCTAGTGTGCTGTTAATTCCTTTTAGTGTGTTTTTCTTTTCAGTTGTTGTATTCTTCAGTTCTGATTGGTTCTTTTTAGAATTTTCTAGCTCCTTGTTAAAACTCTCACTGTATTCAGCTATTCTTTTCCATAATTCAGTTAGCATTCTTATTACTAATGCTTTGAATTCTTTATCTGGTAAATTGTTTATTTCTATTTCATTAGTTGTTTTTTTCAGGAGTTTTCTCTTGCTCTTTCAGTGGAAACAGATTCCTCTGTCTTTTCATTTTGCTTATCTATTTCTTTATCTATTGAAATTTGGTGAAATAGTTACCTATGGTGGTCTTGAAGGGGTGTTCTTTTGTGGGCATGTCCCTATACAGTCTGCATGTGCCCAGTGGCATTGATGGGAGAGCTGGATTTGATGTGAGCACAACTTATGTCTTTTCTCAAGGTGTGCTGGCAGCTGTCATCTTGGTAGGGGGTGGGGCTGGAGATGGAGGGGTAGGGCCAAGCCAGATGTTAGGTAGAGCTTCCCCTCTGCTTCGTGGCTGTTACCCCACTATTTGGTGCGGGGGCAGGTCCCAAGTTGCTGGAGCAGAAGCCCTGAGGGTCGGGTCTGAGCTGGCTAAGTTTCCTTTAAGTGTGTGCTTCCCCCCCCTCCCAGCACTGGCACCCTTACTCCAGAGGGGAGCAGTGGTGGAGCAAGAGGGGCGGGTGTGGAGCATGGTGACGGTCAGTGACGGTCGGAGCATGGTTTTGTTTTGTTTGTTTGTTTGTTTTAACATCTTTATTGGAGTATAATTGCTTTACAATGGTGTGTTAGTTTCTGCTTTATAACAAAGTGAATCAGTTATACATATACATATGTTCCCATATCTCTTCCCTCTTGCATCTCCCTCCCTCCCACCCTCCCTATCCCACCTCTCCAGGTGGTCACAAAACACAGAGCTGATCTCCCTGTGCTATGTGGTTACTTCCCACTAGCTATGTATTTTACGTTTGGTAGTGTATATATGTCCATGCCACTGTCTCACTTTGTCACATCTTACCCTTCCCCCTCCCCATATCCTCAAGTCCATTCTCTAGTAGATCTGTGTCTTTATTCCCATCTTGCCACTAGGGTCTTCATGACCCTTTTTTTTTCCCCCCTTAGATTCCATATATATGTGTTAGCATACAGTATTTGTTTTTCTCTTTCTGACTTACTTCACTCTGTATGACAGACTCTAACTCCATCCACCTCACTACAAATAACTGCATTTCGTTTCTTTTTATGGCTGAGTAATACTCCCGGAGCATGGGTTTCGTTTGGCATGGCCACCATCAGAGATCTGGGGCCCCTGTGCAGCCACCAGTAATTGCTGCCCCCTCACTGCTCAGTTGCCACGTAGAGTTTGAACCTCCTCAGTGTCTCATGGCTGAGCATTTTCCTCAATCATGGCAGCCCAGAGTGTGAAGCTGCGACACGAGGCTCATGGTGCTGGCGTGTTCTCTCAGCTCAGGCTGGCGACCAGGGCAGTCGTAGGAAACCAGTCAGCTACCCAAGTGGTTTCAGTCTGCCCTCTCTGCCCTGCCTCGGGGGCACGTAAGTGTTCACCTGCTCCCGGAGTCCAGGCTTCCCACAGCCCTCCTGTTAATCCCACTGGCCCTCCAACCAGCCAAGGGGACTCGTGTTCCCCTTGTTGGACACCAGGGCTGGGGCGCCCAATGTGTGACTTGAACTGCTCACTCCCCAGGGAAGGTCTCTTCCCGTGTAATCTCCTTTTTCCTCTGAGTCCCCTCTCAGGGACACAGGTCCTGACCTGATCGCTTTTCTTCCCTTTCTACCCAATTACCGGTGGGTCTTTCTTATAGTCTTGGTTGTACAGGTCTTTCTGTTAGTCTGCACTTAGTTTTCGGTGAGAATTGTTCTACATGTAGATGTATTTTTGATGTGTTTGTTGGTGGGGAGGTGAGTTCCGTGTCCTCCTGCTCCACCGTCTCAGTTTGAGTCTTCAGTTTAGTATTACAGCCTAAGTTTTCACACAGCCCTTTTTTTAACCTGAGGCAGTGTGCAGTGTGTGGTCAGGTGAAGAAGTTTGGCTTTTATTTTAAAGACAATAGATAACCACTGAAGGACTGAAAGGAGAGAATTATATGATCAAACATGGATTTTAGAAAGCATCAACTCTGGCTCATGTTTGTAATGCTTGGATTTTAAGGGAATGAGATAGAGAGAAGGAGATTTTCTAAGAGACTGTTGTAATAATCTAGGTTAGAGACCGTGGTTGATTGAATAGGATTGTGGGCATGGGGATGGATATAAGTGGAGAAATTATAGAGATATGTAGGGAGTGGGCTTGGTGTTTGATTGGATGTGGAGTTGATCACCTGAGGAGATCATCAGCAATTTGACAATTATTTCTTGATTACTTCCTAACTTCTAGGCTTTCTGCTAGGGTTGTGAATAAATGGAGAATGGAAACAAATCTGGACTCTGCCCTCATGGATCCTATAACCTAGTTGGTGGGGAGGGCAGCCAGTAATCAAAAAGCCACACAAATAAATGTACACTTGCAACTATATGTGATGAACATTACAGATGAAACATACATGATACCATTAGAACTTAAAATAGAAGGATTTGGCATAATGAGGTTGGTAATCAGGTTGACTTTGGGAAAAAATAACTTCAGACGTAATAGGAGAGCATGTTTTAAAGTTGGTCAGAGTGGACATGCAGGTACCTAGTTAGAAGTCTGTTGTGGTAGTTCAAATGAAATGATGGTAGGTTAGGCTAAGGTGGTGGTGGAGAGATGGAGAGAAGTGGGAGAAGCAGAGAGAGATTTAGGAGGTGAAAGTGACAGCAATCTAGGTATCCTTAGCGTTTCTTTTACCATCTTTCACACCCAGGCAGGTACCAAGTTCTTTGATTCTCTCCCTTCAATACATTTAGAATCCTATTTCTGTCCCCCTCACTTTGACCACCATCATCTCTCACTTTCTAAGTGTTCTCTCTGCCTCCATTCTTTTTTTTTTTTTTTTTAAAGAGATTGGAGTTTATTTATTTATTTATTTTTGGCTGTGTTGGGTCTTCGTTTCTGTGCAAGGGCTTTCTCTAGTTGCGGCGAGCGGGGGCCACTCTTCATCGCGGTGCGCGGGCCTCTCACTATCGCGGCCTCTCTTGTTGCAGAGTACAGGCTCCAGACGTGCAGGCTCAGTAATTGCGGCTCACGGGCCCAGCTGCTCCGCGGCATGTGGGATCTTCCCAGACCAGGGCTCGAACCCGTGTCCCCTGCATTGGCAGGCGGATTCTTAACCACTGCACCACCAGGGAAGCCCTAGTTTTGCACTTTTAAGTTAGCTTCAAGTTTTCATCCATTATAAATTGCAAAGAAAACTGACTCTGCACAGTTTTGCATAAATCGAAAGACATACACTTAAAACAAAACAAAACAAAACTTTAAGGCAGTGTCAAATAGCTCCAAAAGCTTTTATCAGTTTGTACTCCATGCAGCAGTGGAAATTTATTTTCTGATGTCTTGCCTTTGATAACACTGATTATTCTCATTATTATAACTATTTTATAGTTATTATTATAATTATTTTAAAAACCAGCGAATAATATATACACAGAGCAAATAAAATAGTATAGAAAATTAAGAAATAAAAAATGTAATTATTCTGTCCTATACAACAACCCCAGGTCTTATTCCTCAGACTTAATTAGTGCTTTTTTTTTTTAATTAATTAATTAAATTAATTAATTTATTTATGGCTGTGTTGGGTCTTCGTTTCTGTGCGAGGGCTTTCTCCAGTTACGGCAAGTGGGGGCCACTCTTCATCGCGGTGCGCGGGCCTCTCACTGTCGCGGCCTCTCCCGCTGCAGAGCACAGGCTCCAGACGCACAGGCTCAGCAGTTGTGGCTCACGGGCCCAGTTGCTCCACGGCATGTGGGATCCTCCCAGACCAGGGTTCGAACCCATGTCCCCTGCATTGGCAGGCAGACTCTCAACCACTGCACCACCAGGGAAGCCCCTAGTGCTACTTTTAACTGCTTCTCTTAAGTTGTTCTGGTGGTTACCTATATAACTCTACTTAATATGATTATTCTTCTGTGTTTTGATTTGTCAAGATTAAACTATTTATTGATTCTATATTTTAAAAGATAAAGAATTAACTTTTACTAACTATATCTCTACTAATTTTATCATACTACTATTTTTATGAATTTAAGTATAGTCCAGTCTCTGTTTCTTCCTTTTATGCTCTCCAACCTTCCCCCCAAATACCACCCCCCTGCAAAGTGGAAAAGTTTCATATTAAAACATTCTTAACCCTAAAACACATTTTTTTTAAAGGTTCGTTTTGCAAAACCAGTATATCCAGGACAAACTCTACAAACTGAGATGTGGAAGGAAGGAAATAGAATCCATTTCCAAACCAAGGTATGGATAACGTAGTTAGAGGTACATTGTTTCGTTACCCTCTTCACTGTATCCTATAATTATGTTCCATCCTAGCATTGTTTTGGTTAATATTATGGATATGAGATAAAACTTAGAAAGTTTTTTTTAAAAAATCAGTGGTAACTTTTAATTGAAAATAAGATGCCTCCGTACCTTGTTTTTTATTTTCTGTTTTTTTTTTTTTTTTTTTTACAGTCCAGGTCTTTTATTTTCTTTACCCCCATCATGCCATGAATTCATAGGGAATGGGCTCCAGCAGTTCAGGCTTCTCTCCATTGGTTCTCACGAAGTGTGCTTCCCTGGGGGGGCAGGCTGGCGCTTCAGCTGAACCCAAGTACCTTTCTCTTTGGCTTCCTTCTTTTTCTGATCATTTTCCTTCACTCGTTTCAGGAAGCTATCTCAGCTCTTAGAGTGCGTAACATGCTCGATACGCACATTAATTCTCTTGGCAAGAATCTTGCCCTTAGCTTGTATGTTTACAATGATGCCAACAGCATGCTGGGTAACATTGTAGACTCTCCCAGTTTCGCCATGGCAACATTTGTGGGGCATTCCTTTTTGAACAGTGCCCGTTCCCTTGATATCTACAATATCACCTTTCTTGTAGATTTGCATGTATGTGGCCAAAGGAGCAGCTCCATGTTTTCTAAAAGGCCTAGAGAACATGTAGCGGGTGCCCCTCCTCTTTCTCTTTGTGTTGGTCATTTTGGCGAATTACTGGAAGATGGAGGTTCTGGCCGAAAAGAAGCTATTTTCTGTTTTTTATTCTCAGCTAAATTGGTGCCTGTCTACATAGCATTTCTGAAAACCCAACCAACCATATCTTTTTGGCTCAACCCATCATTCAAGTTGTTGTCAGAATATAATCTTCAGAAAATTAAAGGCATGACTCTCAGACAGATATAAAATGAAAATGTGACACAAATTAACATCTTATGTCACAGAGTCTGGGCTTAATTAATAGTAAGTAACAAGACAGAGTATATCTCCCTATAGAGTTAAGTAATTTTGGGGTGAGGCTGTTAGCAGTGCTCCAGTAAAATACTAAAAGGACATGCAATCAGCCTTTTATAAGTTTTTTACAGATTATTTTTGTTAATACAATTGACCAGGGTGACACTTTTTGGCCTGATCATTTGTACTACATTGATGGTTTGTGTCGAGCAGTTTAAATACCACCACCAACAATAATAACAGCTTAAAGTTGTCGAGTACCTATAAGCAGGCTATCCCATTATTTCTACTGTGCGTAACAGCTCTACATTTAATTTAGGAAAATCTAGGTTCAGGTCTCCTAAATAACTTGCTCGTGGTCACGTAGAAAGTGGTGGAGCTGGGATAGACACCCAGGTCTGCCTGGCTCAAGGCTTCCTTCCTAGGCCCTAACTTTTTTTTTTGTTTTTTTTACTGTATCATGATTTCTTTTTTTTTTTTTTTTTTAACATCTTTATTGGAGTATAATTGCTTTTGATTGTTGTGTTAGTTGCTGCTGTATAACAAAGTGAATCAGCTATACGTATACATATATCCCCATATCCCCTCCCTCTTGTGTCTCCCTCCCACCCTCCCTATCCCAGCCTTCTAGGTGGTCACAAAGCACCAAGCTGATCTCCCTGTGCTATGTGGCTGCTTCCCACTAGCTATCTATTTTATATTTGGTAGTGTATATATGTCCATGCCACTCTCTAACTTCGTCCCAGCCTACCCTTCCCCCTCCCCATGTCCTCAAGTCCATTCTCTACATCTGCATCTTTATTCCTCTCCTGCCGCTAGATTCTTCAGAACCAATTTTTTTTTCTTTTTAGATTCCATATAAATGTGTTAGCATACGGTATTTGTTTTTCTCTTTCTGACTTACTTCACTCTGTATGACAGACTCTAGGTCCATCCACCTCAGTAAAAATAACTCAATTTCGTTTCTTTTTATGGCTGAGTAATATTCCATTATATATATGTGCCACATCTTCTTTATCCATTCATCTGTCGAAGGGCACTTAGGTTGCTTCCATGTCCTGGCTATTGTAAACAGTGCTGCAATAAACATTGTGCTACATTTGTCTTTCTGAATTATGGTTTTCTCAGGGTATATGCCCAGTAGTGGGATTGCTGGGTCATATGGTAGTTGCATTTTTAGTTTCTTTTTTTTTTTTTTTTTTTCCACACACACACACTGTATTTTATTTTTACAAGAGATAAATAGACTGACACCAAGCATTGTACATGGATGACCACAACAAAAGCAACAATGATTGCAATTACCAAACATGAAACACACTCATACTAGGTCATAATATTGACATTCAGTCCAGTAATCCTCCACTGTAACAGCTCCTTTACTTTGCAGTGAAAATTGATTTGTATATTCTTTGCCTCTGAGTCCTTGTGGGATTTTTTTTTTAATTCAGACAGATAGTCACAAAAATTATACTCATCCTCATCAGTTCACTCAGTCCCATGTAATTAATTTCTTTTTTATCTTGATCTTTTCTTAGCACTTTTATGAGTTCATCAGTTTTTCATTAGAGTTCTGAAAATGCTTATTCATTCAGTTCAGCAGTACAGTCAGTTACCAGAAACCTGTAGTTGTCAGAGTCTTTTCCATGAATTTCTTGAAGATGAAACCCTTTTATAGGAACATATTTGCAAAATCATCAGAGTACACCCAGAACTGTCTGTAAATGACAAAAGACTTAAAAATGACCATGGTTAAAGATTTGATGAAAGTTCATAATAATGCAGTTGACAAGAAAATTAGTTATTTCTGAGATATACATTTTAAAGTAATAACTAGGATTATTACTTATAACATTATACCAGAACATATAAGATTTTTAGAAGTTTCCTGTAATGTCTGAAACATTTATATTAACATATTTCCATACATATTTCCATACAAATACAAATATAAGATTTTTAGAAATTTCATGTAATGTCTGAAACATTTATATTAACATATTTCCATACAAATAACCCAATGAAAGTTTAGTATTAGTTGTTTTGTTTGTTTTTTTATACTGCAGGTTCTTATTAGGCATCAGTTTTATACACATCAGTGTATACATGTCAATCCCAATCGCCCAATTCAGCACACCACCATTCCCACCCCACCGCAGTTTTCCCCCCTTGGTGTCCATATGTCTGTTCTTTATATGTTATAGACTTACTTCTTTGTTGGCTATGTAGTTTGTAAATATTTTCTCCCAGTCTCTAGCTTGACTTCTTATACTCTTAAAAGAATCTTTCACGTAGCAAATGATTTTAGTTTTGATAATGTCTAGTTTACCTATTTTTCCTTTTATGGTTCATCTCTTTCCTGGTTTATTGCAATAGGCCCACTGTTCTCTCTGATTCTGACCTTGCCTCCCAAAAGTCTGTTCTTAACAAAGCAATTAGAGTGATCTTTTAACATGTAATTTCTCATTTAAAACTCTCCAAGCTTCCCATGTCACTCAGAGTAAAAGCCAAAGTTTGAGCAGTAGCCTCTAAAACCCTATATAATTTGGTTCCTCATTATCCCTCTGACTTCCCCTCTTACCACTCTCTCCCTCCCTCAGCCACACTGGCTTTCTTCCTGGTATTCAAACAGGCCAGGCAACCCCTGACCCAGACTCCAGTCTCTTTTTGCCTGAAAAATGTAACCTTGGCTCTAAGCTCCCTTATTGCCCTCAGGTACTACTGAGATGAGGCCCTTTTAGTGAAGCCTTCCATGATCTCCCATTCAGCATAGAAATTGCCCTATTTCCTATAGTCCCATATCCAGTTGCTTGTTTTCTTTTTCATCATGGTACTTGCAAATATCTAACCTACTAGGTATTTTACTTATTTAAAAAAAATGGTCTATCTTCTCCTCTAGAATTAAGCTCCTTGAGAGAAACTCTTTGCATCTTTTTTGTTCTTAAATGTTCAAGTACAGAATCTAGAGAGCCTGGCACATAGTAGGGGCTAAATAACGGTTTCTATAATGAAGAATGGACAGAGAAATGAAGGAATGACAAAAGTATGTCCCAACCTAGCTGGGGCTTGCTGTGATGAACCCATTGGCTCTAGGTTGGAGAACCTGAGCTGGTACGTTTGGAATCATCTTTCCTTTTCTGAGGAGAGGTTCATTTCTTTCAGAAATTCAGGGTCTAAGAAAGATGCCTTAAGAATCATCCTCCTTGGAATGACGGCATTAGAACTTCTAATGAAAGTTCAGCTCCTAAGGAAGTGGTGATTATCACCGGTTGATAACACTCTTTGTTGAATGGTTGGTGAGGAGCATTGTGGTTCCTCATCATTATGGATGGAGGGACCAAGGTGACAGTACCTGAGCTCACTGATCAATCTTAACTTCATTAAAAACCGGACAACTTTTTGTACTTACTGTTGCAAAGCAATAGGAAGGTACACAGCATCACTTATAAAATAATCTTGTAGTAACATGAAATCGAATCTAAATCTAATTAATTCTCTAGCTATAACTACCTGTTTATAAGGAAATCGAGGTAATAGGGAACATCTTAAATGACATCACAGGAATACAATCAACAGACTCCTGTGGAAAATTCTACAGGATAAATTACTTAGTTTCTTCAATAAATCGGTGCCAAATCAAAGGGAGGGAGAACTGTTGTAGACTAAAAGACACATGGACATATTGCAAGGCGTGGACCTTCTTTAGATCTTGATTTCAATAGATCATGTATAAAAAAGACATTTAAACACCTTGGGAGGCAATTGAGTATGGCTTAGTTATTGTGGTAAAAGAAATGATGATTAAATTTGTTGGGCGAGAGAATGATGTTATGTTAGAAACAAGTTTTTATCTGTTGGAGGTAAATACTGTGGCATGTAAGGAGAAATGACATAATGTCTGAGATTTACAATAAAAAACAGCACTTCCCCCACCCTCCCCAAACTCCTAAACCAAAATAAATACACAAAGAAATGAAAGTGTGCAAGTGAGTGAGTGTGTTTGTGTGTGTGTGTGTGTGTAGCAGAAGAAGAATGGCAGACTTTTGATAATTGTTGAAACTGGGTGATGGGTAAATGGTGCTGCATTCCTTTTATATCATTCTCTTTACTTTGTGTATGTTTGAAAATTTCTACCACAAAAAAATTAAGAAAAAAAATCCTCCTTGTCCCTTCTTTTCTAGAGATTTTCCAAGAAGCAGGAAGATTGAATCTCATCAGCAAACCCTCACAAGGCTGAGGTTGTCCTCTCTTCACTCTCTCGGTGCCTGAAACTTTAAGTCATTCTGCAGTGCCTTTTCAAATTGGGACCCGCCTCAGTCCATGTGGTATTTCTAATGAAAGCAGTGACTTCTGGGAGGCTACCTCATCCCGTGCACCAATCTTCCCACTGGATCATCCTGGCCACTACCTCAAAATGAGGTGTCTCTAATTCTAGAGTGGAATCAGGAGGATCCAGATGCATTGCCACTTATAACTGGTATAAATTACAGCCCACAAGCAGAGGTGTGCAAGAAATAGTACGAAAATTTTTTTATAACTCCATGTAATTTGTATTTGAAGCCTTGATCCTGCTGGTGTCCTGTTTGGATTTCCGCCATCCCTATTTGGAAGTCATACAGGGCCAAGGTTTTGAGGGAGTGGGTGGAAGCATGATCATTGTGGACTGGAGCCCACAGTTGTAAGTGTAGATGCCCATCAGCTCGGGGGCCGTGCCTCCTGTAGGTTTGGTGGCTCCTGTGCCATGCGTGGGACAGGTTGCCATGATTCTGCTTGTATGCACGCTACAGCCATCTCCTTTTGGAATTTTTGCTCCATTTACCCCTCCAGCCACACTTGAGAGGCCTTTTCTCCTCCAGGATTTACAGACATCTCTCTCTGACTTAATTAGCACATTTCAACACTCCAGTAGGGAAACAAGACAGTACCTAATTTCAAAAACCTGCTTCTGTTATGTTTCTGCTCAAGTATCCTCTCTTTTCCATGGAGTTTGGGATTTTAGAAATAAAAGCCAAGATGATCAGCATGCTATTTCTGCTATGCCCTGCCGGGCTCTTCCACTGGCCAGTGAACATAGGGTCTGCTACCCACTTGAATGCAGAAGGGAAAACGTGAAATAAAGGAAGAAAAGGAAAAAAATGAACAGGAACAGATTAACATCTCAAAGTATCCTGCCACATTTGAAAGATGTGAGAGTTGAATTCATGGGAAAGGTTCTGCTGGGAAAAAGGAGTTGTTCTTGAAAATGGGGTCTGTGCTGTTGCAGAGACTGTTGAACCTAGGTCCACAGAATGCTCTGATGTCATCACTGAGGTTAGAGAATTCTGCTGTAGGCCTGGCAACCTTTGAAACTTAACAGCCCTGGTGAGCACTAAGCAGTACTGCTTGTTCACTAAGTGGTCCAAGTTGTTCAGCCATTTAGGAGACTTGACTATTTTTATTTGTATTGAATCATTTCAACGGATTTCCCAAAAGCCAAGAAGGGCCAACCTGTAGGGAAGAGGAGGAGTTGGACGTGAGGCATCTTCTAAGGGAATCTTCCAGTTGGTACGATGAGACGGCGACAAAAGAGGAAACATCTGGAAAGTGAAGAGTCCCAGGAAACTGCCGAGAAGGGAGGAGGTATGTGGGGGGCAACTTGTGGGGGGAACATGGGTTTCTGCCAAACTGAGCCTTCTCTAGGAAGGGGGGTACTGAGAACGTGTCACCTGTGAAGCAGGGTGCGAGAGACCTTGTCTCACTGATGCTGCCGTATCCACGCAGAGGGTCCCTGTGGTGTGAGACGGCACAGAACGGCCAGGTGCCCCTGGGAGATGGGAGGTCAGCTCCGCTGGTCTGAGGACCCTCTCCTGGGGCTGCCGGGCCTGGAGCTTTGTCGGACTCACAGCAGGCTGCATCCTGCTTGCACAGACCTAGAGGTGCAGCTTTTCTCAGTCCCCGAGTTCTCTCTTATTCTCTTTGATCTTCCCCTGGGGTCACGAGGTGGGGGGTGTGAAGGATGCAAGGATGCTGAGAGAGACCCATGAGCTGCTTGGCCCCTTTTCCCAAAGTGGAAAGAGAAGCCCCATGAGTTGAAGGCCTTGTTGAAAAGTATCTTGAGAAGTGGAATGCAGTTCGAAAGGAGATTGTTTGTCTAGGGATGGTGTCATTGAAAGCAAGGAGGTTTTATTCCTTCGACAGGAAGAATTTCTCAAAGGAGATCAAGGGAAGGGAAGGGCTTTCCAGAGACTGAGCCCGCATGGGCGGGGGTGAGAGATGTCCTCAGGGTCCTGCGGGGAGCTCTGAGAGCCACGGGCCACCTGGTGCCTGCGTGCCTTAAACGTAGGCGAGTAGCTTGCCCTGGGAGAGGGGTGGTCACGTGAGGAAGTGGGGCAGAGTGGAGCCTACCCCAGACTTCCAGCTGGAGGCCTCTGCCCCAGATTAGAGCCCAGTAGCTCCTACCAGGCCTAGGGTCCTGGAGACTAGGATGGGCCCTGGGAGTGGAGGTCTAGACAGCAGGCAGATTTTCAGGCAGTGGCTGGGACAGGCTGGGGAAGGCAATGACTGCCCCTGTCTCACCATTCAGAATATTTTTCTCTATGTTCCAGTGTGTGTGTGTGTGAGTGTGAGTGTGTGTGTGTGTGTGTGGTAGTGGAGAGAAGAGCGGGATGAATGGGGGTAGAGTGCTCATCAGATATAAAGTCTGCATGGTAAAGTTCTTGTCACCCTGCCTGGACCTGGGTGACACTCGGTGTATGTAAGAGTGTGTACAGAATTCTTGTTAGGGGTGTTTTATGAGGCAGTAACTCATACACCCATGTACACTCTGATACAGCAAATATATCACACACCCCACATATAACTTCCTTATTAAACCACACACAGCACATGTAGGTATATACACGCATCACTCCTGTACTACGTTCTCATACAACCCACCTGTGTCACAATCCTCTCCTCCAACACCAAACGCTGGAGATGAGATATGTATATAGACACACACACTATATATATATGACACACACACTATATATATATGTATCTCCTCAACTCTCGCAAACACAGCTAACTTCAGCTATCTCTAAATACCTCTGTAAGAACCAGTCACATGTCATACACACCACACTTCTAACACATTCTTTAGTGATGCCAGACCCGCTTTGTACAAACCACAGTAAAGCACAGTCTCACTAACCCATGTCAGGGTTGCCAGATAAAATATGGGCTGTCCAGTTAAATTTGAATTCCAGATAAACAACAAGTAATTTTTCAGTATGAGTATGTCCCAAATATTGTACGGGCCATACTTACACGAAAAATAAGTAAGACCAAATACTGCATGGGAATACTTACACTACAAAATTATTCTGGGTTTATCTGAAATTGAAATTTAACCGGGTGCCCTGTATTTTTGTTTGCTAAGTCTGGCAACCCTTATATACTTACCGCCAGCTGATGTGTTATATATTGATTGTATTGTTGTTTAGTGTTTGTCTTCCTCTACTAGAATGTGCAGCCTTACCAGAGACTAGAACAATGGAAGAGTGCCGGATACATAGGAGTAGCTGCTTACTGAACCTTGGTGAATGAATGAATGAACACACACCATAAATACAAGCCACACCGTGTGATGAGGAAAAGTTACATGTCCCAGAATTCCTGACTTGTGAACAGAAATCATGCACACAGAGGCCACAGATACAGATACACACATCTGCACTGTGCTCCCCACGCCAACCCCACACTTACCACAGACTTAAGTGATAGACATCACTCACTCTTCACACATACTCACAGTCACCACCTAGGCCCACATTACCCACAAGACACTGACAGAATAAGTATTGATTTTAATTAAATACTGGAGTATCCACTGGGAACCACACTCTCAACTGTGTGTATTCACTGCACCTGACACATGTCAGACCGTCAGTAAATATTTGTGGCCAGAGGATTGAGGAACCCACCCTGAGCCTTTCATTCCTCCCTCAGGAATCTCGAAGTCACAAGAGGATCCCCCTCAGCTTGGATCTCCTGTGGTGGCCCAAGGCTGCAGCCCAGGGGCAGGGGAGGTCCCCTCTGCCTCTGAATACTTCTGTGCTTCTTCTCCACGCAAGCTCATCCGTGGTGGTAAGGGCGCGGGGCTCCTCAGGTGAGGGGCTGCTTGGCTGGGAGGCAGGAGGCACACAGATCCCAGGGAGGCTGAGAGGAAACCCAGGGTCATCAGAGGCGCTGAGGGCTCTGTGGAGGAGCCTGAGCAGGATGGCTGAGCTGTATGAGGGCGTGGATCTCAGCTGAGTCTGGGGGCGTGTGAATCCTGGTACCACCATGGTGGGGAAGTTAAGGAGCAGGGGCCGGAAAGGTCTGGGCTTGAGGTGGAGGGCAGAGGGACCAGATTAAGCATCTTCAGAGGAAAATGTAGGGTTTGCCTTTGCCTTTGCTTCCTGAGAAGGACAGAGTTCTTCATCATAGACCTCCAGCCTGAGAGCAGGACCATCCAGCTGAGGTCCACCCAGCTCACACATACATCCGCTCTCCAGGCACAGCCATTCTCAGTGCACACGTAAACCCCAAGCACGTGATCCACAGTGCTCCTCTCCTACACCCCCATTCCACAAGTAATGCACCACCGATATTCCCAAACTCACACTCCTCGTAGTACACGCATCCTCCCACATCCCTCACATACCACAGCCCTCGCCACCATACTCCACACCCCTGTATACAGACACCGCTCCAGTATCCCCCCACACGCAGATGAAAAGCCCACAGATGACACCAGATACACCACTCCATCCTACGGCCAACAGACACCAAGCTCATGACACAGCTACGTCATGCAAATGTCCCTCTCTCATCTACCACACCTGCTCCCTCAGCTTCCAGCATGGCCCGCGCATGTTATTATGTTTTTAATTTCCTTTCCCAGGAATCTGGAGATTACATCGAGACACTCCCTGGCCTAGAGCAGCCCTAGCCCGGGTTCAGGAAGAAGGGGAGACCGCTCCCCCACCACAGTGTGTCGCCTTCTCATCCCCTTCATTCAGTAAGACCTCTCTGTATACAAACAAAGAGGAAAGAGGCATGAAAATATACTACATGCGGGTGAAAACGATCAAGGGTGTAGCTGTCTCCTGGGAGACAGAGAAACCCTTGGGGTTGCTAGAAAAGCGGCTGAGGATAGAAGAAGTGACCCTTCCTGAGGATGTGCGGGTAGGTTCTCCCCGCTCTGCTGTGTCCACCAGAAACCGCCTGTCTGACAGTGAGCCCACTGGGGCGGAGAAAGAGTGTGAGGAAAGGGCAGAGCCATACAGCCCATCAGGGTCAGCTGCAGTCCAGGAGAGACCCAGGGCCAAGACACCGGACTGGCTGGTGACCATGGAGGCCGGCTTCAGGTGCATGGCCTGCTGCCGGGTGTTCCCCACCTTGGAGATCCTCCGGCAGCACGTGCGGTACGGCGTCCAGGAGGGCTTCAGCTGCCATGTCTTTCATCTCACCATGGCCCAGATGATGGGCGATGTGGAATCCGAGAGCACCACCGAGGAGGAGGCGGAGGAGGAGGAGAGGAGGAGGAGAAGCAAGGAGCAAAGGAGAATGAGGAGGAGCAGCCCACGGGGGAAGACCTCAGCCCGAGGAGACCGTGGAGCCAATGTCCAGGCTGCGTGTTACATTCTCCGAAGGAGAGGAAGTGAGCAGGGGCTTGGGCTGCGGAGGGAGCTGTACCTTCTCCGAGCCAGTCCCATCTCTCCACCCCAGACTCATGCTTCCATAAGGGAGAGTTGGGGGCTTTAGCACCTCAGGGGGAACTGAAGGGGAGATAACCGGCTCCCGTGCTTCTGGCCCAGTCATGTAATAATAAAGTCATGACTGTAAGTGGGAATTGATCCTGAGCTTTTCAGCTTCCACAGGAAATTCTCTTTAGCGAAGAAGTGTTTTTCTCTCTTTTGATTTCCACACAGCAACTGAGATTCATGGGACAAGATCCTAGAAGACGGTGTGGCCTTCTGTTGGAAGAGGTAAGGCTTGAGGCTGGCACAGTCTTCTGAGCCTATGTCACGAGGGCCCCGAGGAGTGTAAGGGAAGGGGCCGCAGAGATGTGCTGGTTTATCTAATGGCTCTGCAGTTGCATCAACTTGGGACACACCCAGCACTTCCAAAGGAATTGACCTCTGTTGACTTAAACAAGAATGTGGAGCGTTTTGACTAGGAGTTTTCTCAGGGTCTGCATGATGGACCTCAGCTCTTAAGAGGACGTACTGCCAGCAGCTCCTTCTCGGCAGAGAGAGCCAGGGGTGGTCTGAAGAGAGGACAGGGGGCCCCGCAGGAGCAGAAGTTTGAGGTCTGAGAGCCTGTGGCCTGAGCTGAGATCTCACCCTGACCAGTGTACCTAGCCTTCTGGGACAAAGGGAAATGTGAAAGGGAGTCAGGTGGAAATGAGGTCCCCCGAGATATGGAAATGTTCCAGAAGCTTCGTTGTGCGGTAGTTGATCTGGAGCCAAGCTCACTGTGGTGTGTGTGGCTCTGAGCTTTAAGGCAACGCTGGAGGGTAACCCCGACCAGCAGAGCTTATAGTGCTTCTTGTCTCTTCCTGTTCTGCCTCATTTGTTTTATCCCTTCCAGGGAGAAGAAAGGACCCTCGGGATAGTAGTAGCAGACAGAGTGCCAGTGGTCTGAAGGAGGATGAAGGGCCCAGCACTCAGTCTAACATCATATGACAGTCTAAATATCATAGGCAATAAAGGGCATTTTCCAAACCTTTCCTGGATGTTTCATTTAATTACATTTATCTATCTATGCATCTATCTATCAGTCATCTACATCTGTATCTTTCAGGGTTCGTGAACAAGCTTTCACATAAGCACTAGGGACGTCCACCAGCATTTTCCAGAAGGAGGCCTGAAAACTGCTGGGGACTTCTCACAAATAGGGAATGGCCACAACCCTTGCCACACAGACTATGTGCGTGGCCCTCCTGACTTACTCCCACTCACTCTGTGAATTGCCCGAGGTCTGAGATGGGGGTGCTGGCTGGAGGCAATGATCACGTGCAGGCTGGATCTCCTCCAGATTCTGATACTCTTCCTGGGCATGTTGTCCTCAAGCACAGTTTCCATGTCCCTGGCCACACTGATCTCCCTCCTTCAGTCCTTCCCTCCCTCCCTCTCCTGCCTCCTAGTGCAGAGAATACTTTTTACATTTGAGATGAGATGTATATTTTGTTCACAGAATTCTCACCTGTTCTACTGTGGCCTCCGTTTTTAACATTCCAAAGCTGAGAAGTTTCTTTTTTTCTCCCTCATTTCTGCTGAGTCTTTACCTTCCTAATGCAGTGAACTCAGAGTGCCTAGCTGACTGGATGGGGGAAAAAAATCCAGGGAGCAAAGAGAAATAATAAAAAATATATCAGTTAATTTTTCATAGTGTTATCCAACTATATATTTTTAAAAATTAGGAATAATATTAGGAATATTCTCTTTATAAAAAAACTGAATTATTGGGCTTCCCTGGTGGCGCAGTGGTTAAGAATCTGCCTGCAAATGCAGGGGACATGGGTTCGAGCCCTGGTCTGGGAAGATCCCACATGCCGCAGAGCAACTAAGCCCGTGCACCACAGCTACTGAGCCTGCGCTCTAGAACCCCCATGCCAAAACTACTGAGCCCCCGTGCCATAACTACTGAAGCCTGCATGCCTAGAGCTTGTGCTCTGCAACAAGAGAAGCCACTGCAATGGGAAGCCCGTGCACCACAGTGAAGAGTAGCCCCCGCTCACTGCAACTAGAGAATGCCCGCTAGCAGCAACAAAGACCCAAAGCAGCCAAAAATCAATAAATTAATTAAAAAAACAATTATGTTAAAGGGTACAATGTATAAAAGTACAATAAAATTCTCCCTTCATAACCCCCCAACCCCACTGTCAAGACTATTTCCTTTTGTAGAGATTATTGATCACTAGCTGTCTGATTTCAAGACTTTTGGTCCATGAATTTACATATGTAGGTGCTTTATATGTGATTTATAGCTTTACAGAGATTTTTTATTTATAAATTATATCATACCATATCCATTCTAAAATTAACATTTTGATTGGAGATATTTTGATGTCTTTAATATAGAGATTTAGTATAAATCTTTGCTGTAGGTCTATCCCATTTTTTAGGCCAATGTTATTTATTTACTTCTAGTGACAAATCATAATATAATTATTCCCCTATTGATGGACATTTCGAGAAAGATACTCTTTTTCTCCTGCAATTGCCTTGTGACTTAACCTGTTAACCAGATTGTGTTTCTTCTAAGTATTTTTGATTTATAAATTGTATCATACCATATCTATTCTAAAATTAACATTTTGATTGGAGATCTTTTAATGTCTTTTAGATAGGGATTTAATATTAATATTTTAAATAGTCTCCCGTTTCCCTGTGGATTATTGACATTTTAAACTCTGCACTTCAATTTTCCCTCAATACCTGTAATTTTGTCATGGCTATTTCTCTACTTAAAGATGAGTAACTCTATGATTGATTTCTTCATTTTTTCCCATCTCTTTCCAAGGTACTGAGTTTGATTGTGTCTTATGAATTAGTGAAAAATGCTAGTCCTTGAGTCAGGACATTGGGCCCTTTACCAAGTAACTCAACCTATGTGGGCTTCAGCTTCTGTATGCGTGATCAAGAGGCTTGGACTAGCTGACTTTTCAAATGCTGTGTTTCTTTGATTCACTCTCACTTTCTGATCTGCTACTTAAGAAGAGGGTCTGTTCTCATAAAGTAAGAACAGTCTTTTTTTAATCCTTGGGTTGGGCAGAGTTTAATTGGTCATACTCAGTTTGTTATATTTACTTTTACATATGCTTAACTCTAAATAATTTATATAGGTCTTGTGACTTTTTTTTTTTTTTTTTTAATTGCTGACACAGCAAGAGGCTTTATTGGGAAGGAGCGCCCGGGCGGAGAGCAGCAGGGTTAGGGAACCCAGGCGGACTGCTCTGCCACGTGCCTCGCAGTCTCGGGCTTCACGGTAACGGGGTTAGTTTCCGGGTTGCCTCCGGCCCATCACCTCGCTTGGCCTGTAGTCGGCCTCAGGGTCCTTCCGGGTGGCGCGTGCATCTCTCAGCCAAGATGGATTCCAGTGCGAAGGGCTCTGCGAGGTTGGTCGTCTCCGCCGTCTTCTGGCCCCTCCCGAGTCCTGCTGGTTAGTTTTCCTCGGCAGCACCGAGTTCCGTGTCGGGACCTCCTGTTGTGAGACGCCTCAGGCAAGTGGTCATCGTCGTGCCGGGCCGAGGCGGGCGGTTTCGTTCTCTCACAGAATTACACGCAGCTTTTCGAGGACGGGGCTGCAAAGGGGAGGAGAAATGGGGCAACAGCTGGGAGGGAAGTGGGCTAGGAGAGGGTCGTTGTCCTTTAAAGAGAAGAAATAAGACCATGTTTGTGTGGCGGTGGAAGGTTGCAGTGGAGAGGGGAGAGTTGCTGGTGTGTTAAGCACTGAGAGAGGAGATGGGGACCCGGGCCGGAGGTCCCTCTCCGGTACCAGAGGGAGAGGGGACTGAGGCAGAGCGCAGAGGAGGGGGCGGGAGAGGGGCTGTGGGCTTCCCTCCAGTGGCTTCGGCCTCCTCTGTGCAGTAAAAGCTGGTCACCAGTAAGAGGCAGGGAAGGGGCAGGAGCTGGCGGTTTGAGGGCTGGTAGGACCGGAAAAGGCAGAAAACCCTGGAACAAGGGCAGGACTGAGGTGGGGTCATGACTGCCGCTTGGGCAGGAGAGAAACTCCACACAGGAGTGCGTACACCTGCTGCCTTTCCTCCAGCCACGGGCAGGACGCTCAAAGGGAGGAATATGCTGGTGTCTTGGCTGCTTTGTGCCTCAGGGGAATAGGCTCTCACAAGGGAAAATATCAAGAGCAGAGAGTAAAGCTAGAGCCAGACATTATTCCTCTTAGGCTGTCTGTAGTCAGATAGAAGTAGCCTGTCGTCTACCAGTCAGTCCATCAGTCAGTCAGTCAACAAACACTCATCTTACAGACACCTACTAAGCTCCAGGCACTGAGCGGTTGCTGGGGATATTAAACTACTGTCTTTCTTACTAGACTAACTGTTATTTAATGTGGCTGGAGCTCCGTCAGTGAGGACACTCTGGAGAGGGAGCGAGTCTTTCCGCCCAAGGGGAGAGGGCAGAGGAGGATCCCCACCAAGAGCTGCCCACGCTGCTCTCCTGGTTGGACCCTCTCTGTTCCTTGAACACACCTCACGCTGTTCCCTCTGCCCAGGGCCCTCTGCCCTGGCTCTTTGCATGGCTGATGCCTTCGTTATCTCTCACGTCTTATCTCAAAACCCTCTAGGCCTCTACCTTGAGCACCTTTGGACTCTGCCTGGAAGGCTCCTCCCCCACTCACCTGTGGCTTCCTCCCGTGTGTCTGTTCTTTTTTTCCACCTCAGCCTTAAGGAGGTCTAGTTGACAAATAAAATCGTAAGATACTTAAAGCATACGTGCTGATTTGATATACATATACATTGTGGAATGATTCCCCCAGTGAGTTAATTACCATATCCATCACCTCACATATTTACCTTTTCTGTATGTGGGAGAACATTTAAGCTGTACTCTCAGCAAATTTCAATTACACTATACAGTGCTATTAACTAGAGTCACCACGTTTTACATCAGATCCTCAGGCCTTATTCATCTCATAGCTGAAAATTTATACCCTTTTACTTTTACCAACCTCTCCCTATTTCCCCCACCACCAGCCACTGGCAACCACTTTTCTACTCTCGGTTTCTATGAGTTCGCCTTTTTTTTTTTTTTTTTTCACACAGGCACACTGTATTTTATTGACAAGAGATAAATAGACTGACACCAAGCATTGTAAATGGATGACCACAACAAAAGCAACAATGATTGCAATTACCAAACACGAAACACACTCATACTATGTCATAATATTGACATTCAGTCCAGTAATCAATCCTCCACTGTAACAGCTCCTTTACTTTGCAGTGAAAATTGATTTCTATATTCTTTGCCTCTGAGTCCTTGTGGGGATTTTTTTTTTAATTTGAAGCAGAAAATCACTAAAATTATAATCATCCTCATCAGTTCACTCAGTCCCATGTAATTAATTTTCTTTTTCATCTTGATCTTTTGTTAACACTTTTATGAGTTCATCAGTTTTTCATTAGAGTTCTGAAAATGCTTATTCATTCAGTTCAGCAGTACAGTCAGTTATCAGAAACCTGTACTTGTCAGAGTCTTTTCTATGAATTCCTTGGAGATGAAACCCTTTTATAGGAACATATTTGCAAAAGCATCAGAGTACACCCAGAAGTGTCTGTAACTGACAAAAGACTTCAAAAGGACCATGGTTAAAGATTTGATGAAACTTCATAATAGTGCAATTGATAAGGAAATTTAGTTTTTTCTGAGATATAAGTTTTAAAGTAATAACTAGAATTATGAATTATGACATTATACCAGAACATACAAGATTTTTAGAAATTTCACGTAATGTCTGAAACATTTATATTAACATACTTCCATACAGTTAACCCAATGAAAGTTTAGTATTAGTTGTTTTGTTTGTTTTTTTATACTGCAGGTTCTTATTAGTCATCAATTTTATACAAATCAGTGTATACATGTCAATCCCAATCGCCCAATTCAGCACACCACCATCCCCACCCCACCACAGTTTTCCCCCCTTGGTGTCCATACGTCTGTTCTCTACATCTGTGTCTCAACTTCTGCCCTGCAAACCGGCTCATCTGTACCATTTTTCTAGGTTCCACATACATGCGTTAATATACGATATTTGTTTTTCTCTTTCTGACTTACTTCACTCTGTATGACAGTCTCTAGATCCCTCCACGTCTCAACAAATGACTCAATTTCGTTCCTTTTTATGGGTGAGTAATATTCCATTGTATATATGTACCACATCTTCTTTATGCATTCGTCCGTCGATGGGCATCTGGGTTGCTTCCATGACCTGGCTATTGTAAATAGTGCTGCAATGAACATTGGGGTGCATGTGTGTTTTTGGTTTTTTTTTTTTTTTAACATCTTTATTGAAGTATAATTGCCTTACAATGGTGTGTTAGCTTCTGCTTTATAACCAAGTAAATCAGTTATACATATACAATATGTTCCCATATCTCTTCCCTCTTGCATCTCCCTCCCTCCCACCCTCCCCATCCCACCCCTCTAGGTGGTCACAAAGCACCGAGCTGATCTCCCTGTGCTATGCGGCTGCTTCCCACTAGCTATCTATTTTACATTTGGTAGTGTATATATGTCCATGACACTCCCGCACCCTGTCACATCTCACCCACCCGCTCCCCATATCCTCAAGTCCATTCTCTAGTAGGTCTGTGTCTTTATTCCTGTCTTGCCACTAGCTTCTTCATGGCCTTTTTTTTTTTTTTCCTTAGATTCCATATATATGTGTTAGCATACTGTATTTGTTTTTCTCTTTCTGACTTACTTCACTCTGTATGACAGACTCTAACTCCATCCACCTCATTACAAATACCTCCATTTCATTTCTTTTTATGGCTGAGTAATATTCCATTGTATATATGTGCCACATCTTCTTTATCCATTCATCTGTCGATGGGCATCTGGGTTGCTTCCATGACCTGGCTATTGTAAATAGTGCTGCAATGACCATTGGGGTGCCTGCGTCTTTTTGAATTACGGTTTTCTCTGGGTATATGCCCAGTAGTGGGATTGCCGGGTCATATGGTAATTCTATTTTTAGTTTTTTAAGGAACCTCCATATTGTTCTCCATAGTGGCTGTATCAATTTACATTCCCACCAACAGTGCAAGAGGGTTCCCTTTTCTCCACACCCTCTCCAGCGTTTGTTGTTTGTAGATTTTCTGATGATGCCCATTCTAACTGGTGTGAGGTGATACCTCATTGTAGTTTTGATTTGCATTTCTCTAATAATTAGTGATGTTGAGCATCTTTTCATGTGCTTCTTGGCCATCTGTATGTGTTCTTTGGAGAAATGTCTATTTAGGTCTTCTGCCCATTTTTGGATTGGGTTGTTTGTTTCTTTAATATTGAGCTGCATGAGCTGTTTATATATTTTGGAGATTAATCCTTTGTCCGTTGATTCGTTTGCAAATATTTTCTCCCATTCTGAGGGTTGTCTTTTCGTCTTGTTTATGGTTTCCTTTGCTGTGCAAAAGCTTTGAAGTTTCGTTAGGTCCCATTTGTTTATTTTTGTTTGTATTTCCATTACTCTAGGAGGTGGATCAAAAAAGATCTTGCTGTGATTTATGTCAAAGAGTGTTCTTCCTATGTTTTCCTCTAAGAGTTTTATAGTGTGCGGTCTTACATTTAGGTCTCGAATCCATTTTGAGTTCATTTTTGTGTATGGTGTTAGGGAGTGTTGTAATTTCATTCTTTTACATGTAGCTGTCCAGTTTTCCCAGCACCACTTATTGAAGACACTGTCTTTTCTCCATTGTATATCTTTGCCTCCTTTGTCATAGATTAGTTGACCATAGGTGTGTGGGTTTATTTCTGGGCTTTCTATCTTGTTCCATTGATCTATGTTTCTGTTTTTGTGCCAGTACCATATTCTCTTGATTACTGTAGCTTTGTAGTATAGTCTGAAGTCAGGGAGTCTGATTCCTCCAGCTCCGTTTCTTCTTTTTCAAGATTGCTTTGGCTATTCAGGGTCTTTTGTGTTTCCATACAAATTGTAAAATTTTTTGTTCTAATTCTGTGAAAAATGCCACTGGTAATTTGATAGGGATTGCATTGAATCTGTAGATTGCTTTTAGTAGTATAGTTATTATCACAATATTGATTCTTCCAATCCAAGAACATGGTATATCTCTCCTTCTGTTTGTGTCATTTTTGATTTCTTTCATCAGTATCTTATAGTTTTCTGAGTACAGGTCTTTTGCCTCCTTAGGTATTTATTCCTGGGTATTTTATTCTTTTTGTCGCAATGGTAAATGGGATTGTTTCCTTAATTTCTCTTTCTGATCTTTCATTGCTAGTGTATAGGAATTTCACATCAGGAAGTGTTTTAATATAGTCACTATGAAAAACAGTTTGGAGGTTCCTCAAGTAATTAAAAATAGAACTGCCATATGATCCAGCCATTCCATTTCTGGGTGTATATCCAAAGAGAACAAAATCATTATGTTGAAGAGACATCTGCAGTGTCATGGTCATTGCAGCATTACTTCATAATCAAGACATGGAAACAACCTAAGTGTTGACAGCTAAATGGATAAACAAATTTTGATACACACACACACACATCAGAATATTATTCAGCCATGAATAATTGAACTTTGAATTCATGAGTATTTCATGAATAATTGAACTTCTTTCAATTGATATGTCTGTGAGTTTCATTTATATTGTTGTACGTGGATTTTGATTTTTATTCTCATTGTTACATACTACGATTATGGACATATACCACAGTTTATTTATCCATTCTAGTGCTGATACGCATTAATAGTGTAGTTGGCAGTTTTGGCCTATTATAAACAGTGATGTTATAAACATTCTAGTTCCTATACTTTTGTAATCCATCTATGTATTAGGTGTACACCTAAGAAGGAAGGAAGAAAATAGAGAACAAAATTATATAGTTCTAAAATTAAATGACTTTAAAATATAAATAATAGACGATAGACTCACACATGACCATCTGCTTAAGCAAATAATCTGAAATATTTTCCATTAGATATCACACATGGCTCTACTGATGTTCAAAGAGAGAAAATTTAACCAAATAGACTTCAATGAAATTAAACACATCTTTGTCTGTCTTTGATGATTCAAATGTACCCTGGAAGGACCTTACATATATAAATAAAAGTTGTTAACTTTGGACTGTCACAGTGGTGAAAGACTGTTTAGAATAGATCAGCTTAAGCAGATTGCATTATATAAACTGAAAAAATCCAACTCTGGGGAAATTTTTTAGAGTATTTAAAGTTTTGTCTTTTCATCTTTATTTTCATTTAAGAAAACTTTTTTTTTCTGAAAATAATTGGCTCTGAAAAGTATCTTTTAATAAAGATTTTTAAAAACTGTTTTCTAAACCTCTAACCCATAAAAAAAACTCACTGAATTACAATATGCTGCATTAATTTCCATCTATTGTTAATTTAAAACTCAGTGGATTTTCTTACACTAAACATACTGTGTAACCAGCACTGAGATCCAGAAATAGGTCATTACTGTACTACAGTACTATACGATCTGCAGTTGCTGAATCCATGGATGCAGAACTGTGTATAAGGAGGAACCACATAGAAGGAGGGCCAATTATAAGTTATACTCAGATCTTCAACTGTGTGGAGGGTTGTTCAACAACTCTCTCATTGTTCGAGGGTCAACTGTACATTGTGATTCAGCTTCTCCTTCTGCCAGATTCTGCCTTTCTCACATTCTTCCAGGTGAACTTCCTAAGAGCATTGTCCATTAACTTTCCCATTAAAAAGCCCCATTTTCAGGAAACCCGATCTAAGATAGTACCAGCACAAATCCCAGAACATCCATATGGAGAACTATTAGGCTTGCTAAGGAATGAGGAAAACTATGTGCTGCCGTTGCTGCAGGATTTGGCTAATATGTACCAATATAGCATGAGGAGACAAGAGTAGATGCACAGGATTGTATATGTTGAGGATGCTGAATGAGGGGGAACAGAACAAAAAAGAAAGTTGGGGATGGGGGAGTTTATCAATATGGGAGATAGTCCTGTGAAATAGAATTTAACACTCTGGCATCTACAGTGGGAGATCATGCTATTCTCTCCTAGGATAGCTATTAGAAACATGTAAAAAAAAAATAGTGACACAAAATAAATTAGGTAGGAATGTCGGAGTTATCAGGGCTGATGATGGAAAAAGGATTCCGAAAGAGAGGTAGGTAGGATATATTACATAAAGCTGGATAAACAGCTGACAGTATTTCATGCGAAGGCCTAGAGGACATGCCAGGTGACAGTACTAAGCAAGTAACTGGTGAAAGGGGAACAAAAATTGTTTAGGAGCTCAGGGATGGCTGTTCTCTCTAGGCTATGAATGACAGTAAAAGATGCTGTTTTAGGACTGGGAATCCTGATAGCAATTAATTTGATTGCATCTCAAAATAACAAAGCGGAGATGGTAGTGCTTAGCAATCAAAAGCAAGGTAAGTGCAATGATCACAACGAGCAACAAGATCTGTGTGGCAGATGAGGAAGCTTGACTCACAGTGAGATATAGAAATGGTTAACAGGATATGTTAGTCCTTACAGAAATCTGAATATGCAGCAAGCAAGCATTTTGCATAATATGTACAATCAAAATAAATAAAAATAAATGATAAGGAAGCAGAGGGAAGCTGCCCATTAAAAAGCTGCCCACAATTTTTTCCCCCTAGATTCCAGATGTGATCTGATTCTCAGACCATGAACCCATTGACTGGAAGAGAGGCCTATGATGAAAGATCATTTTTCACTGTGACAAATGTATAACAGTAATTCCCCTGTACTTTACCTAGGTGACCCCTGAACTTTAATTCAGGTGCCTCAGCACTGGGAAAAGGGAAATGTCCAGATCATTCAAGTGTTGATGTAAACATGAACATAGTGAGGAAGAAATTCCATATATTAAAAGGAACAAAATAGAATGTCTAGAACCCAAAATACGTTATGTGCAGATTAAACACCACAGAAAACATATCAGTGAGCTTAAAGACATAACAATAGAAATTATCCATACAGATATATTTAGCTTTGGTGAAATATGGGATGGTACTAAGAACTCTAACAATAGTGTTATTAGAGTTCCAGGAAGGAGGTTTACAGGAATTGAATAAATAATGGCTAATATTTTCCAAATTTGTTCAAAATTATAAGGCTGCATGTCCTAGAAGCTCAAAAAATTCTAATCAAGAAAAAGAAAAGCAAAGGCACATAATTCAAATTTTATAAAATCATTGTTAAAGAGAAAATTTTAAAAGCAGTCAGAGAAAAGAGAGATTAAATGCAGGGGAATAACCATAAGAAAGTTGTTGACTTTTTATCGGAAACAATGCAAACCAGAATATTTTGGAACAACATCTTTAAAATGTTGAAAAAAGGTCTGTCAACCTAAAATTCTATATCCAGAAAAAATATTCTTCAGAAATGAAGCTAAAATAAAAATATGTTCAGGAAAAGAAAACCTTGGAGAACTCATCACCCAAAGATCTGCACAAGAAGAAAATTTATAGTAAATTTCTTCAGGCTGAAGAAAGAGTAAACCAGAGTTTTACTAAGAAATAAAAAATACTGTGAATAGTCACTATGTAGGTAAATTTTTTAAAAATTCCTTCATTTTAAAATTTCTTTAAAGTGTATTTTATTGTTTAAATTATAAAATAATATATTTGTGGGGTTTATGACATATGAAGATGTAGATTATTTGACAATAAAAGTATAAATAAGAGGAGGGCATAATAGAAATATACTGTTATACATTTCTTACATTAAAACTCAAGAGGCATAATATTACTTGAAGAAAGACTGTGATAAGATGCATATTGCAAACCCTAGAGCTCCTACTGCATAAACGTAAAAGTTATAGCTAGTAAGACCATGGTAAAGAAAAATTGAATATTGAAAATATTTAAATAGTCATAAAAAATGCAGGGACGGAGAACAAAAAATATATGGGACACGTCCTCCTCAGCAACATGGCCACCCTCAGACCTCTCATGAAGCCAAAGTTCAAAAAGAGAACCAACAAATCCATCCAGCACCAGTCAGACCGATATGTCATAATTAAGAACTGGCAGAAGCCCAGGGTCATGACAATAGGGTGTGCAGGAGATTCAGGGGCCAGATTTTGATGTCCAACTTTGGTTACTGGAACAACAAGAAAACAAAGCACTTGCTGACCAGTGACTTCTGAAAGTTTCTGTCCACAATGTCAAGGAGCTTGAAATGCTGCTGATCTGGAACATATATTACTGGGCTGTGATTTCTCACATCGTCTCCTCTAAGAACCACAGAGCCATTGTGGAAAAAGCAGCCTAGCTGGCTGTCAGTACTAATCCCAATGCCAGGCTGCACAGCGAAGAAAATGAAGAGGCAGCTTGTGTGCACATTGTATTCGTGTTAATAAAACCATAAAACTCAAAAAAGTATACGTATGGGACAAATTGAAAACAAATAGCTGGATGGTACACTTAGAAACAACCATGTAAATCATTAGATTAATTATAAATGCTCTAAACTTTCTTAAAAAAAGCCAAAGAATATTACACTGGATTTAAGAGCTAAATCCAATTTTATATCATCTGGAGGAAGTGCATTTTAAATATGGAGTTACAGATAGTCCAACAGTAAGAGAATGGGAAAATATACAGAGAAGTCCTCACAACCAGGAATATTGACAAAGATGAGAAGGGGAATTTCATAAAAATAAAAGTGTCAATTCTGAATCCCTGTGAACCTAGTACCAGAGATTCATAAATCTATGAAGCAAAAACTGCAAAAAATCTGCAAACAAAATGAGACAAATCCACATTATAGTTGAAATTTCTGCAGAAAATTACTAAGGATATAAAAGATGTGAATAAAATATCAACCAGCAGGACATACCTGAAATTTATAGAATAATTCACTGAACAATGGAACATACAAAGTCTTTTTAAAGAGCACATTCAACAGGTGGAACAAAAAATAAAATTAATTAATGAATAACTGAAAAAAAAGAAACTGAACAGTTGTTTGGGACACCTTCCATCTGATTTCACATTAAATGGAGGCATATTGTGGAAATGAATCCTTAATGGCTATCCAGACTTTAAAAGTGCTCACATCAGTTATTAAAGCTAATAGGAACAATTTCAGTTTAAAAGCAGGACTTCCTGTCCACTTAATACTACAGTAGTATTGACTACATTACTTGGAAATGCCCTATGTCTAATTTTCCATACCTTAACTGGAGGAGAATATTGTCTCGAATGCAGATGCCTCAGATACCTTGTAATTTTATGTAACCAATTTCAATGGACTTTATGCCATTTTTAGCTTGTCACCTATGTGTGATTATCCCAGAAAACAATCTCTTTTCCCCCAAACTCACTATTTATGTACTTCTTATGTTTAATTACTGAACCTTAGTACTTCCCCATTGAAGAATGGGCTTATAAGTATACTTCCTCATGATTATATGATTTTTAGACTAGATGGTTTATTTGGTAGATTTCCTAGCATCATCTCCCTGGGCTCTAAGTTATTTAATACATTAATTTTGGGCAGTTCATCATGATGAACTGATGGTGTTAATTTTTTATTATAGCCTATTTAGTAGTTTTATCCTCTAAGATCACAAAGATTTTCTTTGATATTTTCTTAAACAAATTGTGGTATAGCCAAACCATAAAAAGAAACAAACTACTAGACACACAGCATTGACGAATCTCAAAAAATGTGCTGAGCTACCTAGGACACAAAAGAACACATACCATATGAACCCATGTATATACTATTACAGAAGAGGTAAACCTAATCTATAGTAATCTCTGGCCTAGGCAACAACTGATAACATATCAGTTGTTGCCTAGGCCAGAGGTGAGGGTGGGTAAAATGCAAATGGATACAAGGAAAATTTGGGGGGTGATGGAAATATTCTGTATCCTGATGGGGTTGATGATCATATGGGTGTATACATTTGACAAGCTCATCAAACTGCAAACTTAAAATAGGTGCTTTTTTATTGCATGTAAGTCACACTTCAATAAAGTTAATAAGGAAAAACAAACAGAAAACTATTGTGTAGGGAGAAGAATGGAAGCAGGGAGACTAGCTAAAGTGCTGTGAATAATCTGAGCAATGATGGTTTAAACAGTAGAAATGGAAAACAAGAAGATAAATTTAGGATATGTTTTGAAGGCAAATTTTACATGATACGTGGATAATTTATATGTGTACATTTGGGAGTGGGGATTCTGATGGACAGTGAGAAATAAGGAAAAATCCCTGAAAGTTTGGCTTAAAAAATTGGATAGTGTTATTTATTCAGAACAGTTAATGTGAGAAAAGAGTTTGGTAATTGAGTTCTATGGAGAATCAAGAGTACTATTTTGGCTGTGTTAATTTTAAAATGCTTTTTAAAAAACCTGTGGACAAATATCCAGCAGGGTGTTGGGTATATGATTCTGGAGTTCTAGGGCATGTTTGAATCTTAAGGTACAGATGTGGAAGTGATAGCGGACAAGTTCTATTTCAAGCCATAGGCTTGAAAAAATGTCACCTAGAGAGCCCAGGACATTTAGTGGTGGAGGAGGAGAAAAGGACCAGCGAAGGAGACTGTGATGAAGCAGCTAACAATGCAGGCACTCAGTTACAAGCACATGGGGTCCTAGACATTAAGAGATGAGAGAGTTTTGTGAAGAAAAGTGAGCAGTTATGTTGAAAGCAATGGAAAGGTCTGGTTAAGGAAAGAACGGTGACCACTGGATAAATTTGTGTGTGTGTGACCCTGACAAGATCTTTTTCTGGAATAGAAGGGGTGGAAACTTGATTGGACTGGATGTAGAAGATCATATTGACATGACTCTATATTTGTCAAGAAAACGTACAATGAATTGGGAAGGAATGGAAGAGTGGTGGGAAGATGATTCAGGTCAAAGTCATGGGAGGTTTTATTTGATTTGATTTGAAAAAAACCAGTATTAGTGCTTGTTTGTATGCTGATGGTAATATTCCATCAAGAACTGAGAATTGGTTGAAGCAGGAGAGGGGGTGTTTGAGGAAAGTCTTTGAGAAAACATGGGATGCAAACCCCAAGTGGAGGAATTCGTATTTAATACCATGCTTCATTTTGGGATACATAGCATTATGCTAAGAGAATGTATTGATGTCATTGTGCTCTATGCTTTAATACTCAATTTAGAACTAAAAAAGAAGACTTAGCAAAATAAGATTTGGTTCAAGTTAAGATTTGGTTAACATTCTGTGATTTCTTTTTTGGTTTGGAACACACAATTTTCCCAGTTTTGCCTATCCTTCAGGAATATCTTGCCTTCATTAGATAACTACTCTAAAGTTAAAATGAAAAGAGAGCATTTTCTAAAGGTTATACTATTTACGGTTGTATTTATTGAAGGAAAAAAACTTCTAAACAGTTTTATCCTGTTGGAAAAAATAGTTTCACCTGAGCCACAAATGAGACTGGAAACAAAAGACAGAATCTGAGAATTTGTTTGCAGGGTCTTCTGTTCAAAAGAATACCGTCCTTGAAAAATCTGCAGCCATAGTAACAGCCATTCCCAGTCCTGTGATCTACAGAGCATAGAACCCTGTTAGGTGTCACAAAATTATACACCATTGCACGCCAGTCACTAGTGAAAGGTTGAATTTTTTTTTTTTTCTTTTTTGGTTGCTTTGGGTCTTGGTTGCTGTGTGCAGGCTTTTTCTAGTTGTGGCGAGCGGGGGCTACTCTTTGTTGCAGTGCGCGGGCTTCTCATTGTGGTGGCTTCTCTTGTTGCGGAGCACAGGTTCTAAGTGCACAGCCCTCAGTAGTTGCAGCACATGGGCTCAGGAGTTGTGGCTCGTGGGCTCTAGAGAGCAGGCTCAGTAGTTATGGCGCATGGGCTTAGTTGCTCCGAGACATGGGGCATCTTCCCGGACCAGGGATTGAACCTGTGTCCCTTGCATTGGCAGGCGGACTCAACCACTGGGCCACCAGGGAAGTCCGAAATGTTGACTTTTTATTGTCAGTTCTTGAACAGCCACTAATAATCATTCGGAGCTAAAGACACTCTTCATCTAATGTGGTGAATGGAGCTAATGAAATACTTAAGGGCCAGAGCAAGAAGTGAGGAAAAAAGCTGTGACTTTAAAATCCCCAGAAACAAAGGATGTCTTACAAATGAGAAGAAAACTTGAGACTGTGAAAGCCTGAGGTCGGGTCTCAGGAAAAAAGAAAGTGAAAAAAGCAGATTATTTTCCCAAATACTGGCATTTAAGCTGCTAGTACTTCCACGGGGGTGACCACCAAGGTCGTGAGAGGATCTCCTACTCTTGCTGGTAGATCTGCGGAGCTTGGGCTATCCCCTCACTCCTTCTCCTACCTCCTTCAAACATAGATAATAACACTAAAACAGGTGTATCAGCGAGGATCCTTTAGGTGCAAGTCACTGAATAAATGAAAAGTGGCTTCAACAGCGAGAATAATTCGCTACCTCGCATAACAGGAAGTCCCAAGGTCGGCGCTATCAGAGTTGGTTACCTCCTCAGCTCCATGATGTGAGGGCTCCTGGTCACTCTCTCTGGGAGTCTCTTGACTTTCCCCTTTGGGGCACAAAAAGAATACAAGTAGGTCCTAACATAGAGGCCTCACGTGGCAGTGTCAAAGGCAGGAACAAGCAAGTCCCTATTTTATTTCTCCTTTTTTAATTATGAGGAAAACAATCCCAGAGGCCTCTCACTAGACTTTCCTCTTTGTCTTGTTTTTCTAATACTTGACCATGTGTAACAAATCACTGATAAGGGAAATGAAATTATAATGGCTGGCATAGACTGATGAGCATCTACCCCTGGGGGTAGGGAAGCCCCTTAAAGATACACAAAAAACTAGTTCCTAAATAGAGCTGGCTTTCTGCCAGCAGAGCAGAAAGGATAACTGTGACCGCTGAGAAGAGAGGGCAATGCATGCGCAGTGATGAGCAGAGTGGCTGGTGCCCAAATGCATTTAGTAAATATTAGCTGCTATTGTTGTCCTATCAAGCCGCTCTTCTGGGAAACACAATAGAAGACCCCAGCCTCACACCCCAGACTATGTATTCTGACCTCCATCCAATCTGTCATCAAATAGTACAGTTAACCCCTTAGCTGTAGCTTTACTTTCTTTCCTTGACTGTAAATCCTTTTCCCTTGTCGTCCTGTTTGTCTCAAAAAGTGGTAGCTAATGAGTTGTCTGCCTCCAGCCTCATCGATTTTCAAAATTTTTGCATATTGTAGCCAAACTGATCTGTCTTTTTTAAACTTTTTTTTTAAATTTATTTATTTATTTTTATTTTTGACTGTGTTGGGTCTTCGTTTCTGTGCGAGGGCTTTCTCTAGTTGCGGCAAGTGGGGGCCACTCTTCATCGCGGTGCGCGGGCCTCTCACTATCGCAGCCTCACTTGTTGTGGAGCACAGGCTCCAGACGCGCAGGCTCAGTAACTGTGGCTCACGGGCCCAGTTGCTCCGCGGCATGTGAGATCTTCCCAGACCAGGGCTCGAACCCGTGTCCCCTGCAGTGGCAGGCAGACTCTCAACCACTGCGCCACCAGGGAAGCCCCAAACTGATCTTTCTAAAGGCAGATCTAATCATGTCACCATCTTCCTTAAGAGCTTATCACAGTTCCTCATTGCATTACATCTGAAGGTTGACCTCTTCAGGATCATGTCCATGTAGTTGTTCTTCAGTGCAGGTGGAGGGAGGCTCTCTGTCCTTCAGCTCTGCCGTATGGAACATACAGTCCCCTTGGTGCAGCAGGAGAGAAACAGAAGACTCCCAAGTAGGGTCTCCATTGTCCACAAAGAGTGGGGTGCCCAGCCCATCTGTAAGGGGCTGAGAAGCACCATCTGGCATTCACCCGGAAGGGGAGGAGGACATACTTCTAGGGAACACTATTGTAATAGATCCAGAGATGTGCCTCCCGGATCCCCCTTCAAGGAAGGGCTTGCTGCCCAATTTCAGAGAACTTGTCTGTCTCAGTGGCTGAGAGCTGCCTTGTCTGAGGTCACGACTTTCCTGGGGTAGCCCACTTGTAACTGAGTGAGGCAGAGGGATAAAGACATGGCCGTTTTGGCCCATGCATATAACTCCGAGAGGCACTGCTCACTTGAGGACTCCCTGCTGGGGTGGCCAGGGCTTCCTTGTGCTTGCTTCACAGTTGACTTCTTCCTCTTCTCTATCCTGTTTCACCATTTCTTTCATAGGTTTTGATCCTTTATGAACATCTTGTACCGCATACTCTACATGGTATCTGCTTCTGGAAATTACAACCTGCAACAACTAGTAATTTCTAGCAGAAAGTCCTTTAACCCTCAACTCTCTTTTCTGCCTCAATGATCATTATCTAAGTTGATAATTTTTCACTCCAGATTTATAGAAATACAGTTACCTGAATGCATCACCAAAATTTTGCAGATAAAATACAATTTATTAAGTAATTACATGCTGCCAAGTGCTTTTAAAAAAATAAGTTTATTTATTTTATTTATTTACTTTTGGTTGTGTTGGGTCTTCGTTGCTGCGCGCGGGCTTTCTCTAGTTGCGGAGAGCGGGGGCTAATGTTCATTGTGGTGTGCGGGCTTTTCATTGTGGTGGCTTCTCTTGTTGCAGAGCACGGGTTGTAGGTGCGTAGGCTTCAGTAGTTGTGGTGCATGGGCTCAGCAGTTGTGGCACGTGGGCTCTAGAGTGCAGGCTCAGTAGTTGTGGCACACAGGCTTAGTTGCTCCGTGGCATGTGGTATCTTCCCAGACCAGGTATCGAACCCATGTCCCCTGCACTGGCAGGCGGATTCTTAACCATTGTGCCACAAGGGCAGTCCCCAAGTACTCTTTTTTGTTTTGTTTTTCTTTTTTACTCTCTCATTCTCTCTAAGGCTCCCTATGAGTAGATAGATGCGTAGAAGAAAAGTCATCTGCCCAGACCCAATAGTTATTAAACCAGGGAGTTCAGACTCTGATCCTCCTTTGCCCTTTATAACTTTACAGCCTGTTTCCTTTATAACTAGTTTAAACCACCACTGCCTGGAGCACCCTTTCCCTCTTCCCTTTGAGGGGCTCACTGCTACTCACTCAGCTCAGCATCAGTAAATCCAAAAAACTTCCAAAGTTGTCCCCTATCCCTGCATGCACTGTCATGCTGTGTTGCGCCGATAGCTAGTACCCAAACATTTATCCCCATCTTGGTACTTATCAATACTGTATGATAGTCGTCGTTGCCTGTCTAGCATCTCTAATGGCTGACTAGTGCCTGGTGCATCCTTCTTTACCTACTTCTCAAAAGGATTTTTAGTGATTTAGTGTCAGCACATCGTAGGTATTGAAAAGTGTTTACTGAGTGAATTTAATAATGCTCTTTTTTTTCTCTAGCTTTGCACGAACTCTATCATCCTAGGAGATTCAGTTAAAAGAGGAAAAAATACTGCCATTCTAGAATGTATGCAACAAACATCTGTGAGTCTAAAGGAATTTGGCTCATTAATGTTTCTTTTCCAGTTCTGATAGTTGACTATGCTCGTGGCTGACTACACAGTGTGACGTAGCGCCGATAACTTGGGAAGGGCAGAGGTGTCTAGTGAATGGAGAACTCTTCCTAGACAGAACTATTTTCTGTTCATTTTTTTTCCCCACAAATCCACGTTCAACATCTATGACATGCAAGACCCCTTCAGGGATGACTATCTCAGTCAGTTTAGATAATCACATTCAAGATGTATGTGTGTAACAGGAATTATGATATGAGTATTCACATTCTGGTTCTCTTCCCTGCCCCCCAATACTATCCCCATTAATTTTATTTGCAATTAAGCAAGATGAGGGGAGAAATATTCTGAGCAAAATGTTTTATTGTCTGATAACAAATGAAAATTATGCAAGTGGAAAAAAACTGAACCACTCTACAAAAGAACCATGTTGGGAGACTATAATATCCTTCATGGAACAGTACTTTATTAAAAGCCAGAAAAAATCTTTTATCAATGGTTGCATCCAAAAATCTGCCATTAATCTATGACAGTGATGCCAAGGAGAGTATCATCTTCCAGGTAGAAAGTTCATTTACTTAACTGAATAAAAAGAGAGTATTTTATAGCATTTTTATTTCACTCCTCATTGCTATGTGCTTTAAATAAGACAATTGCCCTTATTTTTCATAGAAAAGTAAAAAAAACACATGTACATTGTCTATGCAATTTAAAATAAAAATATGTACATATTTTATTGACTTCATTTTAATTATTATTAAATAGACAAATATAAAGACATAACATGAGAACCCACTTTGTCTTGCACAATATTTAATAACTATGTCCTATAAATGGGTGTGACCAAGAGAGTGCCACGTTGTGACAAGGTGGGCAAGGTGAAGATTACAAATAACATTTAGTCAATTGTGGGCCTGCAGAAACCAGTGCTCAGGTGAATGTCAAAGTCAGGCCACGTTTCCCAGCTGTGACGACAGCCTTTCTACTCCAGTTTTGGACACTCTTCACATTTTTAAAAGTACACCCACCAGGTCCCCCTCGCTCCCTCCTGAATTTTCTCCTTCCCTTTTTTCTTTGTGTCTTTCTACCTTTCCTTCCATCTGGCTTTCCCTCCAATTCTCTCTCCTTTCTTCAAACGAGTAGCCAGCACCTGCTCTGAGTTCAGCCACATTCTGACCCGGAGGGATACAAAGATGAATAAGTCAGCCGATTATTGTTTCCAGGGGCTTTTATTTTTGCCTCTCTTCTCATTTTAGACTTAACATTTGCTTTCCCATCTATCACAACAGGGCTTCAAACTACTGAAGTTTCTGTAACTGTCTCCTTCCAAATCAAAAAGTTACTCCTTTCTTCTTCCATTGGATCACGTCAGAATATGTCCCACTTATGTGCAAGGGATGCTAATGGAATAAGGATGTCCCTCACAGACAAATTTTCATATTTTCAGCATCCTGGGTTGTGTTTATCCTTAAAGGATATATCTACCTGTAAGAATTGTGGGCTCTAGGTAAGACATATTTTTGAGGATGTAGGTCTTGAGAAAAGGATTTGTGAATGTTGTTCAGAGTTGAGCTCATGGAGAGAGAGGGTTTGGGAAGCAGTTAGTCCTCTGGTCCATTCCCAGCTTGGCCATTTACTAGTTATGTGAAGCTGAGACCCTCGGTTTTCTCATCAGAATTCAGTAATGGGAATTAAATCAGCTGCAATTTGTAAGGTGTTATAAATTAATGTCTGTGTTATAATTCTTAAGCTATTCCTACCCTAAACGTCTTCTCTTTATGTACGTGTGTAAAACCTCATTAATGAGGAGTTGGATCCTTAGAATATATTATTATTATTTCCAGTTGCTTCTCGTTTTTTGCCAGTGTGTATGGCTAAAAAGCAGTGTGATGTGGTTGAGTTGGCTGATTCTACCTCTGAAGACCTGATTGTGAGCCTTTCTTCCCAAATTCACATTGCAGTGTCATTAAATTGATAGCTTGAAATAGGTCATCTTGGGAAAATTTATAGCGTGGAAATTAACAAACACTACAAAAAAAGGCTCTGTTTTCTTCTGGAGGGAGAAAAAAAATTGTTAACCCTTTACTAGCACACCACTGCCAAGAGTCCAGGCAGAGACAGAGAAAATCCTCTTTTTTCTTTTCCCAAATAACAGAATAGGACACTACAAGTCCCGAGTTCCCATTTCCCTATGACTGTGCTTCTGCTAGGAGGGGAACATATTTCCGAATTCTCTCCAAACTCAACTCTACCTTCTGATCAAGGTGGCCTTAATGTTCTCTCCTGCCTTTTGTTTCCGGAGCTGAGTTCAATTTCTCTCCGTGATTGCAGTAGTCTTGACCCCTAAGCAATACTCTTTTTTTTTTTTTTTTTAATTAATTTTTAGTTTTGGCTGCATTGGGTCTTCATTGCTGCACACGGGCTTTCTCTAGTTGTGGCGAGCGGGGGCTACTCTTCATTGCGGTGCGTGGGCTTCTCACTGTGGTGGCTTCTCTTGTTGCGGAGCACGGGCTCTAGGTGCTTGGGCTTCAGTAGTTGTGGCACGTGGGCTCACTAGTTGTGGCTCATACGCTCTAGAGCATAGGCTCAGTAATTGTGGCGCACAGGCTTAGTTGCTCCGCGGCACGTGGGATCTTCCCGGACCAGGGCTCGAACCTGTGTCCCCTGCATTGGCAGGTGGATTCTTAACCACTGCACCACCAGGCAAGTCCCTAAGCAATAGTCTTGAATGAAGTCTTCCTTGCCTATTTAACCCCATCAATGCAGTTTTTCTTTGACACTGTCCCAGTTTTTTGACACTGACAATTCCATTTTTTTTCGCAATATTAATCTCTATTCACACCCCTCTTAAAGCATGTACAATATTTCATGCTCCTAACATGAAGTGCCTCTGAGCTGTCAAATTCTTTGACCATTTATTAGATAGTCTGGCTTATTTTGTCTCTATGATAAAAAAAAAAGGACAGGTTGTCTGATATTTACAGAGAATCCCAGGTAAATTTTATTGGCATCATTTGAAAAGTACTTAGTGGATTCTTTTTTAAATATAAAAACTATTTTCAAAGACCAGATTGAAAAATAGAAAGTTGTTCCCTTTTAGTTCCCCAAACTTCTATCTGGTTCTGCAGGGTATTTCACACAGCTGTGCTTTATGAGAGGCAATGAATTGTATTTATTCAGCAGCTTCTCTGGGGCAGTGAACTCTGAGCTCTTGCTCATAATTAGCATAAGTAAGCAACACATTCCTGGTTGTCAGGCTCTTTTGAGCCTCCAAGTCACCCTCAAGGGAGGCATAACACACACCAGCCTAGAGTGCTTCCACCTATTTCAGCTCTGTGCTTGCTGCCCTACCGATCACTTTCAAATGCAAATATCTCCTTTACTATTTGAGGATTCATGCCTGCTTCTCCCTTTCTCATTAAATTATCCCTCCACCCACCCCACACCAAGGTGGGTCTCTGTGGATTGCAGACCAGTTGCCAAGAACCTTAAGAAGAACTGAAAACCTTTCACTTTCTACCCTGTGTCCTCTCCTTTTTTATTTGCTGTGGTCTCTGTAGCTGAGAACTATTTCTGGAGCAGCGCAGGCTAACAGCCAAGCCTTAGTGTGCTTCTTTCTTCAGGTTTCACCTAAGTAGATCTCAATATCATGCTGGCCTCGGGAATAGAGGCTCCTTAGAATACTTTGCTGCCTTCCCACCTGCCTTTAATGGTAACTAGAAATAGATTTAATGATCTCCAGGTGCATCTATAACCATCCTCAAACAATCTGGTTTTCAATTATTCAGCTTACTGTGGCCAGGGAACAGGACTCACCTTTCTTAGGGAACTGTAAGTTCTACTTCCTATTTCCTCTCCATTTGGGCTCTTTACTGCCCTTCCTGTCCCCTGCCTGCCACCATCAAATCAGGAGAATCTTTGGCTGTCATGGTGTCATGGTAGGAAGTCTATCTCTAACTCTCTGTCTTCAAATCTATTCAGACTCAGGATTTTGCCTTTAGAATCCCAAATGGCTTCTTTTTGCTATAAAATTATTTTCTTTATGAATGTCTCACAGTTTAGGTGCGTGAATGGTGAAAAGGCCACGGTCTTACCAAAAAAAAAAAAAAAAAAAAAAGACTAAAAGAGGAGAACTTCTGCTGATATTTCAAAATATTGTGCCACCACATAAATACCATGCTGACTGAAGAAGGCATTTTAGTGTAGATGCTGTCTTTTAGTATCTTTAAGCAGAAACCCACTTAAAAGATATAAAAGCCCAAGCTCTACTTTTTATGTTCCTTAACCTCAAATAAAAGGGAAGTTGATTTGGGCAGAGATTAAACATAACAAATACAAAACTCACTTTCCTACCCATAGATGAGTTCCATTTAAAATAAATATTTTTTATCAAATCATCCCATTGTACACTTGAAATATCTTAGTTTTATTTCTCAATTATACCTCAGTAATGCTAAAAACTAGAATAATTTTTTTTCAGGAGCACTTTTGTATTGGTGACTGTAAATTATGATTTAAATCTGGTACAGTCACTGGTAAGTGTTGCTTGAAATGCAGGCAGGGGATAAGCAAGCACTTCATAGAGTTTACAAAATGCAAGTAGGATACTACCACAAAGTCACAGTTGTCTTTCACAATGTGTATTAATATTTGCCTGCTGAAAATTCCATGCATTTTGCCTGTTAATGAAGACCTTTTAAGTTAAAATTCCCTTTCTGAACAGGAATACTGTCCCTATATACTATATATATACACACACACACTAATATTACACTATTATATATCATTATATATACTATTATATTTATGTGGTTTTATAGACATAATATATTTACTATTAAACTAGTTATTTACTATGAAGCTATTTAGCTATCACAATTAAGCAAGTTTTCAAAGAGATTCTTTCCAAATGTGTGCTTCTTTCCACAATACCCATTATAAATATTTCAACAAGGAAAAGAATATGAAATGTTTGCAGACTTCTTGTCCGCAACACATTTTTGTTCAGCAATAATGACTTCAAGGTGTTTCTATTCAAAACTAAAGCTTTGCAGGAAGTTGAAGAGGAAGCCCTTACTCCTTGCCCCTTCATTTCTTTGTGTCCTGAAATTTGTGACTCAGTGCAATGAAAATAATCAGAATGAAACCTTGCCCAGAGGGAAGTCCTCTCAAATGCTGGCGGGGTTCCACTGTCCTCCTCCAGCATCATCCCTCATTTTCTTTGGAATATTGTAAATTTTAAGACCTGCTAGTAGAATCTATATCAAATATGTTTTATTGGGAAAGAGATTTTGAGGTGGAATAAAAGCATATTTTCTTAACCCTTTCATATTCTGATCGATTTACTTTAATCTGGATTAACTAAAATCCCTGAAGACCCTAAGAAATTACATGAGATTTCACCTCAGAGAACATTCTCATATGTTAAACCACAGTGCAATTAGGAAGCCAGGAATGGAGTTTGAGCTCAGTACTCTTGAAGCTGAGAAAAGAAGTTTATTTGCCTTTACACAATTTTCATTCTTTTTGTGGCTTTTCTTAAGTCTCACTCAGGGCAAGATTCTCTATTGCTAATAAGCATTCCCAGTAATTTAGGGCACTGACCTCCTGTTTTCCCAAATAATATTTGTTGGTGCAAATCAAATCTGTTTTTCTCTTATGTTTTCCCCCCCACATTTGCAGGGGCCTATATTGATGTATTTAATTTTGAAAAGTGTTATGGGATACCTTAAAAGAGAGTCAGTCCTTCTCATGCTGAGAAGTTAAACCTAAGATACATATTGTTGAGTTTTAAAGGTATGTTGGGTGGAGTTTGAATCAAAATATAGGCCATGTGGCACATTTGAAATGCACCTTATGCCCTTGGGAGTGCCCCAGAGAGAAGGGTAATCATCTTCCAGAGCAGATGGAATGTTGTGATTAGAGACCCCAGTGACTGTTAATGGTAGGTGGCATGGCATATATATCATGACATTTGGATAGTAAAAACAGATGTTTTTAATAAAATTTTCAGATCAAAGCTCTAAAAGCAGACACTCTAATTTGAATAACTTTGTAGTATGTTTCTGGGTGACGAGTAGCAGAAAGTCATTTTGCAATAGTTAACAGTTTTCCTGAGCTACAATCATCAGGCTCCCTACTGATTAATAAAAACGTGCCAAGTTCTTTGAGGTTAAGTTACTTGGGTAAGTTACTTAAGTTCCCTCAGCATGAATTTTTTATTCGTTACGTGTACACAGGACCTGGCTCTGTAAGCACATGGTAATCACCTGATTTTCAACAAATGAGTGCACACCTACCTTATTAATAGGTAGGTATTTAAAAGGTTAAATGAGATAAAATAATATCATGTAAGCAAAAGTTTCATCACGCACTTGGCATCCATTAAACACTAACCACTTGAGCGTCTTTATCCCTTTTTCACAAAGTGTCTTCACATCGAATACCTTATTTAGACCAGACAATTTCTAGTTTTTATTTAGGGTACATGTTACCTTCATTTTCAAACAAAAGACTGAGATTCAGACAAACTAATTGGCTTTCCAATGTCCATGTGGCCAGTGCATATCTGAGCCTGGAGTAAATATTCAGATAGTCAAGGTTCTGTTTCAGGGCCTAACTTCCAGCCCTGCCACTACTATCCATCTGCTTCCACTTGGGGGTCTGGTTTTCTCCTCTATAAATTGAAGGAGTTGACGTTGTTGGGTGTGGCATCAACTAATATATGGCACGATCCACCACATAGTCTCAGTATCCCACAGCAACATGCATTTACCTAGATCACAAATCCATAGGTCACCTGAGGGTCTCCTGTTCTAGGCTGGGTACATCCCTGGCTGGCTCAGCCCTGTAGGTCTCTAATCCTCCTCCTCAGCTAGCCCAGGCTTACTCTCCTGCTCTGACAGGTGTGAAAGAGAGCAGGCACAATAGCACAAACAGTTTTCTGTTAACATTCCATTAACCCAGGCAGATCATGTGGCAAACCCGAAAGCAAGGGGTAGGGAAGTATCTTCTGTCTCTTTCCTGGGAGAAGGTACTGCCAGGTGGTATGTGAAGGATGTGGATAAGGGCAGGGTAAAGAATTGAGGACATTAATGCCATGTATTTCAACTGCTAAGATTGCTTTTAGCTCCAGCACGTTGTGATTTTCTTCCAATTTACATTTGGTTGGCAGAGTCACTTTTCCTTATTTCTTTTCTTAATGTTTTTCTTTTTTAAAAAAGTGTTATTTTTTAAAATGAATTCTTATTGGAGTATATTTGCTTTACCATGTTGTGTTAGTTTCTGCTGTACAGCAAAGTGAATCAGTTATGCGTATACATATATCCCCTCTTTTTAAGATTTCCTTCCTGTTTAGGTCACCACAGAGCACTGAGTAGAGTTCCCTAGTGCTATAGTGCTATACAGTAGGCTCTCATTAGTTATCTATTTTGTACACAGTAGTGTATATATGTCAGTCCTAATCTCCAGTTCATCCCCCCCCCCAAACCCCTTGGTATCCATAAGTTTGTTCTCCACATCTCTGTCTCTATTTCTGCTTTGCAAATAAGTTCATCTGTACCACTTTTCTAGAGTCTTCATATAAGAGATATTATACGATATTGTTCTCTTTCTGACTTACCCCACTCTGTATGACGGACTCTAGGTCTATCCACGTCTCTGCAAATGGCACTATTTCATTCCTTTTTATGGCTGAGTAATATTCCAATGTATATATGTACCACATCTTCTTTAACCCATTCCTCTGTTGATGGACATTTAGGTTGCTTCCATGACCTGGCTATTGTAAATAGTGCTGCAGTGAACATTGGGGTGCATGTGTCTTTTTGAATTATGGTTTTCCTTGGGTATATGCCCAGTAGTGGGATTGCTGGGTCATATGGTAATTCTGTTTTTAGTTTTTTGAGGAAACTCCATACTGTCCTCCATAGTGGCTGTACCAATTTACATTCCCACCAACAGTGCAAGAAGGTTCCCTTTTCTCCACATCCTCTCCAGCATTCATTGTTTATAGATTTTTTGACGATGGCCATTCTGAACAGTGTGAGGTGATACCCCATAACTTCTTCACACTCTTTTCAGATCAAAATCCCTATATTCTGCATCTAGGAAGGACTAATTATTTCCTTCTTTTCTGTTTAAACAAAAAAACCTGCATCTGTGTGAACCCTGAAAGCATATTCACGATGAAGAAAATATAGTGCTCCAACCTCCTATGAAATTGTCCTTTAATACTGCCTTCTGGAACAATATGTTCAGGGAACAGCAAGATCAACATATAAAAAAAACACAGAATGGCAAACTGACATGAGTTTTCTGCCCTTCAGTGAATTCCTGTTTGCCCTAGGCAACTTGAAAAACATTGACACTAATTATTAGAGAAATGCAAATTGTAATGTTTTTGTGTCTATGTCCATCATTGATATTGACCTATAATTTCCTTTTTTGGTGATATCTTTGTCTGGTTTTGGTATCAGGGTGATGGTGGCCTCGTAGAATGAGTTTGGGAGTGTTCCTCCCTCTGCAATTTTTTGGAAGAGTTTGCCAAGGATAGGAGTTAGCTCTTCTCTAAATGTTTGATAGAATTCACCTGTGAAGCCATCTGGTCCTGAACTTTTGTTTGTTGGAAGATTTTTAATTACAGTTTCAATGTCATTACTTGTGATTTGTCTGTTTATATTTTCTAATTCTTCCTGGTTCAGTCTTGGAAAGTTGTACCTTTCCAAGAATTTGTCCATTTCTTCCAGGTTGTCAATTTTATTGGCATAGAGTTGCTTATAGTAGTCTCTTTTGATCCTTTGTATTTCTGTGGTGTCAGTTGTAATTTCTCCTTTTTCATTTCTAATTTTATTGATTTGAGTCCTATCTCTTTTTTTCTTGATGAGTCTGGCTAAAGGTTTATCAATTTTGTTTATTTTCTCAAAGAACCAGCTCTTAGTTTTACTGACCTTATTTATTTATTGCTATTGTTTTCTTAATTTCTATTTAGTTTGTTTCTGCTCTGATCTGTATGATTTCTTTCCTCCTACTAATTTTGGGGCTTTTTTTTTTTTGTTCTTCTTTCTCTAGTTGCTTTAGGTGTAAGGTTAGATTGTTTATTTGAGATGTTTCTAGTTTCTTCAGGTGAGATTGAATTGCTATAAACTTCCCTTTTCGAACTGCTTTTGCTGAGTCCCATAGGTTTTTGGTCATCGTGTTTTTGTTGTCATTTGTTTCTAGGTATTTTTTGATTTCCTCTTTGATTTCTTCGGGGATCTCTTGGTTATTTAGTAACATGCTGTTCAGCTATCATGTGTTTGTGTTTTTTACGGTTTTTTTCCTGTAATTGATTTCTAATCTCATAGCGTTGTGGTCAGAAAAGATGCTTGATACGATTTCAGTTTTCTTAAATTTACTGAGCCTTGATTTGTGACCCAAGATGTGATCTGTCCTGGAGAATGTTCCCTGTGCACTTGAGAAGAAAGTGTATTCTGCCGCTTCTGGGTGGAATGTCCTATAAATATCAATTAAATCTATCTGGTCTATTGTGTCATTTAAAGCTTGTGTTTCCTTATTTATTTTCTGTCTGGATGATCTATCCATTGGTGTAAGTGGCGTGTTAATGTCCCCCACTATTATTATTATTATTTTTAAAATATTTATTTATTTATTTTCGGCTGCATTGGGTCTTAGTTGTGGCATGCGGGATCTTTGTTGCGGTGCACGGGCTTCTCTCTAGTTGTGGTGCAGGGCTCCAGAGCATGTGGGCTCAGTAGTTGCGGCACGCAGTCTCTCTAGCTGTGGCACATGGGCTCCAGAGTGTATGGGCTCTGTAGTTGCGGCACATGGGCTTAGTTGCCCCACAACATGTGGGATCTTAGTTCCCTGACCAGGGATCGAACCTGCGTCCCCTGCATTGGAAGGCAGATTCTTAACCACTGGACCACCAGGGAAGTTCCCCCCCAGCTATTATTGTGTTACTGTTGATTTCTGCCTTTATGGCTGTTAGCATTTGCCTTATGTATTGAGGTACTTCTATGTTGGCTGCATAAATATTTACAATTATTATTTCTTCCTCTTGGATTGATCCCTTGATCATTATGTAGTATCCTTCTTTGTCTCTTGTAACAGTCTTTATTTTAAAGTCTATTTTATCTGATATGAGCATTGCTACTCCAGCTTTCTTTTGATTTCCATTTTCATGGAATATCTTTTTCCATCCCCTCACTTTCAGTCTGTATGTGTCTCTGGGTCTGAAGTGGGTCTCTTGTAGACAGTGTATATACAGGTCTTGTTTTTGTATCCATTCAGCCAGTCTGTGTCTTTTGTTTGGAGCATTTAATCCATTTGCACTCAAGGTAATTATTGATATATGTGTTCCTATTACCATTTTCTTAATTGTTTTGGGTTTGTTTTTGTGGGTTTTTTTCTTCTCTTGTGTTTCCCACCTAGAGAAGTTCCTTTAGCATTTGTTGTAAAGCTAGTTTGGTTGTGTTGAATTCTCTTAGCTTTTGCGTGTCTGTAAAGCTTTGGATTTCTCCATCGAATCTGAATGAGATCCTTGCTGGGTAGAGTAATCTTGGTTGTTGGCTTTTCCTTTTCATCACCTTAAATGTATCATGCCACTGCCTTCTGGCCTGCAGAGTTTCTGCTGAAAAATCAACTGATAACCTTAGGGGGATTCCCTTGTAGGTTATTTGTTGCTTTTCCCTTGCTGCATGTAATATTTTTTCTTTGAATTTAATTTTTGTTAGTTTGATTAATATGTGTCTTCGTGTGTTTCTCCTTGGGTTTATCCTGTATGGGACTCTCTGTGCTTCCTGGACTTGGGTGGATATTTCCTTTCCCATGTTAGGAAAGTTTTCAACTATAATCTCTTCAAATATTTTCTCAGGGGCTTCCCTGGTGGCGCAGTGGTTGAGAGTCTGCCTGCCAATGCAGGGGACACGGGTTCGAGCCCTGGTCTGGGAAGATCCCACATGCCGCGGAGCACCTGGGCCTGTGAGCCACAATTACTGAGCCTGCGTGTCTGGAGCCTGTGCTCCGCAACGAGAGAGGCCGCGATAGTGAGAGGCCCGCGCACCGCGATGAGGAGGGGCCCCCGCTTGCCACAACTAGAGAAAACCCTCGCACAGAAACAAAGATGCAACACAGCCATAAATAAATAAATTAATAATTAATAAAAAAAAATTTTTTTTCTCAGACCCTTTCTCTTTCTCTTCTTCTTCTGGGACCCCTATAATTTAAATGTTGGTTCATTTAATGTAGTCCCAGAGGTCTCTGAGACTGTCCTCATTTCTTTTCATTCTTTTTTCTTTATTTTGCCCCTCAGCAGTTATTTCCACCATTCTATCTTCCAGCTCACTTATTCATTCTTCTGTTTCAGTTATTCTGCTATTGATTCCTTCTGGTGTATTTTTCATTTCAGTTATTGTGTTGTTCATCATTGTTTGTTCTTTAGTTCTTCTAGGTCCTTGTTAAACATTTCTTGTATTTTCTCAATCCATGCCTCCATTCTATTTCTGAGATTTTGGATCATCTTTACTACTATTACTCTGAATTCTTTTTCAGGTAGATTGCCTATTTCCTCTTCATTTATTTGGTCTTTTAGGTTTTTACCTTGCTTCTTCTTCTGTAACATATTTTTTTGTCATCTCACTTTTTTTGATGAGTGGGGCTGTGTTCCTGTCTTACTGGTTGTTTGGCCTGAGGCGTCTAACACTGGAGTTCGCAGTCCAACGCTGACAGTTGTGTAGAGCCAGGTCTTGGTGCCAGAATGAGGACCTCTGGGAGTCCTCACACCAATTAATATTCCCTGGGGTCTGAAGTTCTTTGTTAGTCCAGCTGTTTGGACTCAGTACTCCCACCACAGGTCTCAGGCCTGACCCTTGTCCTGGGAACCAAGATCCTGCACGCTGCAGGGTGCAGCAAAAAAAAAAAAAAAAAAAAAAAAGAAGGCAACAAACTAAAAGGAGCAGAACAGTAACAAAGAATAAAAAATAAAATAAAGTTAGAAAAATAAAAAATATATTAGAAAAAATAATAATATAAATGAAACAACAACAAGAAGGCAAAACAGAACCACAACAGCAAAAAAAAAAAAAAAAAAGAAAAAATGCCAGAAAAGGCCTTTGGGGGTTAGATGGGGGTGCGGGGCTTAGGCAGGGGCAGCTGGGCCTAGGCTCAGTGTGGCTGGAGGGGGTCCTGGAGGGTGGAGGTTCAGGCCCGGGACCCAGCAGGCTTGCCGGGGCCCGAGCAGGTCGGGAAAATGCTGGCTGCATTCCCCTCTGATTCCCTGATCCCCCAAAGTTCTCTCCCCATCCCCACTGATCCCTTCACCATGAGTGGGCCCCTCCGAGCATGGGAACCCCTCCCCTCCCCCAGCTGCCCCTTGAGGTACTGGTTCTCTCTCGCCTCTACTTCTGCTCCCCCCCTCCCTCCCATGCCCCCAGGACATGCGTGACTGGAGGGGGCCCCAGAGGGTGGAGGTTCAGGCCTGGGACCCCAGCAGGCTTGCTGGGGCCCGAGCAAGTGGGGGAAATGCTGGCCACATTCCCCTCTGATCCCCCGAAGGTATCTCCCTGTCCCCGCTGATCCCTTAGTGGTGAGTGGGCCCCTCTGGGTGTTGGAACCCCTCCCCTCCCCCAGCCGCCCCTCAGGAGCACCAGTCCCATCCTGCCTCCACTTTTGCTTCCCTCTGCCCAACCCCCCACGTCCTACCTGGTTGTGCAGGGGTTCCTCCCGTCCCCTTAGGTGTCCAAGGTCCCCCACCAGAGCCTGGTAGGTGCCCTAATTGTGAGAAGATGTGAACTCTGCATCCTCCTACTCTGCCATCTTGACTTCACCTCCCCCCCATCCCTGGAATAAAGCTCCTTGACATGGGTCTTGGTAGTAATTTTTTGAATATGATACTTAAAGCACAAGCAACAAAATCAAAAATAAACAAGTGGGACTACATCAAACTAAAAAGCTTCTGCACAGCAAAAGAAACAATCAACGAAGTGAAAAGACAACCTATGGAATGGGAAAAATATATGAAACCCTATAACTGATTAGAGATTAATATCCAAAATATATAAAGAACTTACACAAATCAGCAGCAAAAAAACCAAACAATGAAAAAATGGGCAAAGAACCTGCATAGACATTTCTTCAAAGAAGATATAAGAAAGACCAACAGGCACATGGAAAAAATGCTCAACATTACTAGTAACTAAGGAAATGCATTAAAACTGCAATGAGACATCACCTCGCACTTGTTAGAATGGCCATTATAAAAAAGACAAGAGATACCAAATGCTGGTATGGATGAGGAGAAAGGGTTTGGTGGGCTTGTAAATTGGTACAGCCACTGCAAAACAATATGGAGGATCCTCAAAAAATTAAAAATGGATTACCATATTACCCAGCAATTCTAATACTTCTGGGAATATATACAAAGAAAATGAAAACTCTAACTCAAAAGATATCTGCCCTCCCATATTCATAGCAACATTATTTACAATAGCCAAGAGATGGAAACAACCTAAGTGTACATTGATAGATAAAATGAGTAAAGCAGTTGTTGTATCTATACACAAAATGGAATATTATTCAGTCAGATAAATGAGGAAATTCTACTATTTCTGACAATGTATGGACCTTAAAGGCATTATGCTAAGTGAAATAAATCAGACAGAGAATGACAAATACTGTGTCATCTCACTTATATGTGGAATCTAAAAAACAAAAGTCAAACTCATAGAAAAAGAGATCAGACTTGTGGTTACCAGAGGCTGAGGGTGGGGGGAAGGGCAACTGGAGGAAGGTGGTTAAAAGGTACAAACTTCTAGTTATTAGATAAATAAATATTAGGGATGTAATGTACAACTTGATGACTACAGCTAGCACTGCTGTGTGTTGTATAGGTAAGTTGTTAAGAGAGTAAACCCTGAGAGTTCTCGTAACAAGGAGAAACATTTTTTTCCTTTTTGCTTATTTTTTCTTTTTATTGTATCTATATGTGAGCTGAGCCTATTGTGGTAATTGCTTCACAGTATATGCAAATCAAAAAATCAAACCATCCTGCTGTAGACCATAAAGTTATACTATGATGTATGTCAATTATTTCTCAATAATTGGAAAACTGGAAAAAATAGAGAAATAAAAAACCAAACATAAATTAAACTTTTGTTCATTTGAACATTTTCTTTCTGGCTACCTAGAAGATTTCATCTTTTCTTCAATATTCTGTAATTTTACCATTATGTAGTCAGGTTTAGTTTTGTTTGTATTTATCTTACCTGAATATTCTAAAGTTAGATGCTTTATATATTTTTCATCAGTTTTGGTTAATTGTCAGTCATTATTTACTCAAATATTGCTTTTTCTTCATGTTCTCTCTTCTCTACTTTGGAATTCTTACACATCTCTTTGACCTTTAAGTTTTTCCAGTATTTCATGTTTTTATTTTTTCCATGTGCTTATTTCACGTATTTTATCTGACCTATCTCAGGTCACTAATTCTATCATGTGTAATTTGATAATAAATACATTTTTGAAATTCTTAATCTAGTCATTATGTTTTTATTATTATTTTAAAAAATCCATTAGATCATTTAAAATTTTCCATTCATGGCTTAAATTTTCAATCATTTTTTATTACCTTGAACCAAATAAGAATAATTATTTTGAAATCTATTATCTGGAAGCCCTTGGTGTCTGTTTTATAACCTTTGATTTCTCCTGGATTTTGTTCACATTGTCTTGTTTCTTCAAATGCCTGGCCATTTAAAACGATATGCTGGAATATATATGTGTGTGTATATATATATATATATATATATATATATATATATATATATATATATATATACACACACACACACATACACACACACATACACATGCACACATATATATTCATATGTATATTATTTTATATATAATATATTCTAGAGTATACTTAAATATGTATATTCAGCATATGTTAAATATATATGTATATGTGAAAGATAATTTAAAGTTTTTAATATAGTATAATATGCATAATATTCATATTATCTAGCATAATATATAATACGCTAGACTTTATATAACACCAGCTGACATTTTTTAAACAATTTTTAAAAATTGAAGTATAGTTAATTTACAATGTTGTGTTAGTTTCAGATGTACAGCAAAGTGATTCAGTTATACATATGTATATATATCTATTCTTTTTCAGATTCTTTTCCATTATAGGTTGTTACAAGATATTGAATATAGTTCCATGTGCTATACAGTAGGTCCTCATTGTGTATCTATTTTATATATAGTGTTGTGTATATGTTAATCCCAACCTCCTAATTTATCTTCCCCCCATACCCCCTGCTATCCCGTTTGGTAACCATAAGTTTGCTTTCTATGTCTGTGAGTCTATTTCTGTTTTGTAAGTAAGTTCATTTGTATCATTTTTTTAGATTCCACATATAAGTCATATCATATGATGATTGTCTTTCTCTGACTGACTTACTTCACTTAATATGATATTCTCTAGGTCCATCCATGTTGCTGCAAATGGCATTATTTCATTCCTCTTTTGGTTGAGTAATATTCCATTGTATATATATATATACCATACCTTCTTTATCCAGTTATCCATTGATGGACATTTGGGTTGTTTCCATGTCTTAGCTATTGTAAATAGTCCTGCTGTGAACATTGGGGTACATGTATATTTTTGAATTAGAGTTTTCTTCAGATATATGCCCAGGAGTAGGATTGCAGGATCATATGGTAACTCAACTTTTATTTTTTTAAGGAATCTCTCTACTGTTTTCCACAGTGGCTGCACCAGTTTACATTCCCACCAACAGTGTAGGAGGGTTCCTTTTTCTCCACACCCACTCCAGTATTTATTATTTGTAGACTTTTTAATGATGGCCATTCTGACCGGTGTAAGGTGATACCTCATTGTAGTTTTGATTTGCATTTCCCTAATAATTATCAATATTGAGCATCTTTTCATGTGCCTGTTGGCCATCTGTATGTCGTGTTTGGAGAAATATCTATTTGGGTCTTCTTCCCATTTTTTGTTTGGGTTGTTTGTTTTTTTGATATTGAGCTGTATGAGCTGCTTATATATTTTGGAAATGAATCCTGTGTCAGTAGCATCCTTTGCAAATGTTTTCTCCCAGTCTGTAGGCTGTCTTTTCGTTTTGTTTATGGTTTCCTTTGTTGTGCAAAAACTTTTAAGTTTAATTTGTTTATTTCTGTTTTTGTTTCCATTACTCTAGGAGACAGATCCAAAAAAGTATTGCTGCGATTTATGTCAAAGAGTGTTCTGCCTATGTTTTCCTCTAGGAGTTTTATAGTATCCAGTCTTTCATTTAGGTCTTTGATCCATTTTGAGTTTATTTTTGTATATGGTGTCAGAGAATGTTCTAATTTCATTCTTTTACATGACCAGTTTTCCCAGTACCACTTACTGAAGAGACTGTCTTTTCTCCAATGTGTATTCTTGCCTCCTTTGTCATAGATTAATTGACCATAAATGCATGGGTTTATTTCTGGGCTTTCTATCCTGTTCCATTGATCTGTATGTCTGTTTTTGTGCCAGTACCTTATTGTTTTGATTACTGTAGCTTTGTAGTGTGGTCTGAGGTCAGGGAGGATGATTCCTCCAACTCCATTCTTTCTCAGGATTGTTTTGGCTATTCGGGGTCTTTTGTGTCTCCGTACAAATTGTGAAATGTTTTGTTCTAGTTCTGTGAAAAAATGCCATTGGTAATTTGATAGGGATTGCATTGAACCTATAGATTGTCTTGGGTAGTATGGTCATTTTAACAATATTGATTCTTCCAATTCAAGAACAGAGTATATCTTTCCATCTGTTTGTGGGGTCTTTAATTTCTTTCATCAGCATCTTATAGTTTTCAGAATACAGGTCTTTTGTCTCCTTAGGTTTATTCCTCTGTATTTCTTTTGGATGTGATGGTAAATGGGATTGTTTCCTTAATTTCTCTTTCTGATATTTTGTTGTCAGTGTGTAGAAATGCAACAGATTTCAGTGTATTTGTTCTGTGTCCAGCAACTTTACCAAATTCATTGATGAGCTCTAGTAGTTTTCTGGCAGTGTCTTTAGGATGTTCTACATATAGCATCATCCCATCTGCAAACAGTGACAGTTTTACTTCTTCTTTTCCAATTTGGATTCCTTTTATTTCTTTTTCTTCTCTGATTGCTGTAGCTAGGACTCCCAAAACCATGTTCAATAAAAATGGTGAGAATGGTCATACTTGTCTTCTTCCTGATCTTAGAGGAAATGCTTTCAGCTTTTCACCATTGAGTATGATGTTAGCTGTGGGTTTGTCATATATGACCTTTATTATGTTGAGGTATGTTCCCTTTTTTCTCCCTTTCTGAAGTGTTTTTTATCATGATTGGATGTTGAATTTTATCAAAAGATTTTTCTGCTTTTATGCTTTTCTGAGATGATCATATGGTTTTTATTCTCCAATTTGTTAATGTGTTGTATCACATTGATTGATTTGAGGATATTGAAAAATCCTTGCATCCCTGGAATAAATCCCACTTGATCATAGTTTATGATTGACAGTTTTATATCCAACTGAATTATCAATTAATACTGAGGGTGAAATGAAGATATTTTCAAGTAAAATAGGAAGAGTTTATCAACAGTAATCTCTGTTGGTGCTGCATTGTGTTCCCTCAAAATTCTTCTGTTGAAACCCTGACCCCTAGGACCAGAAAATGTGAGTGTATTTAGAGATAGGGCCTTTAAAATGAAGATTAAGTGAAAATGAGGCTGTTAGAGTGGGCCCTAATCCAATCTAACTGGTGTCATGTAAGAAGAGGAAATTTGGACGTACAAAGGGACACCAGGGTATCTGCTGCAAGAAAAGACCATGTGAAGACACAGTGAAAGGCAGCCATCTGCAGTCATTAGGAGAGGCCTCAAAGGAAACCAAACCAATCGACACCTTGATCTTAAACTTCCAACCTCTCCAACTGTGAGAAAATAAATTGCGGTTTTTTAAGCCAGTAGTCTGTGGTATTTGTTATGGCAGCCCTAGCAAGCTAATGAAGATTCTTATAAGAAGTACTAATACTTTAACTCCTAAATATTTTCAAATCGCATCACACATATAAAATATTCCTGCAGTATTCTGACAGAAGTACACAGGGGTTGGGGCGCTGAACAACACAGGGGTTGAACAACCCCTTGAACAGCACAGGGGTTGGGGCGCTGACCCTCTGTGCAGTTGAAAGTCCTCATATAATTTATAGTTGGTCCTTCATATCCATGGTGCCACACCATGGATTCAACCAACCTCAGATCTTGTAGTACTGTAGCATTTACTATTGAAAAAAAATTCACCCATAAGTGGTCCTGCACAGTTCAAACTCATGTTGTTCAAGGGTCAACTCTAGATAAGAATGGTCACAGGCCAGAGATCAGCCAGGGGGTTCTAGCCATTCTGTTCTCCACAGCCACACTAAGCGTTGAGGATATCAATATTTCATGCACATCTGTAACCCATTCATGACACCTCATCTGGGAAGCTCTTTTCTAAAGGATAAACTTCAGGAAGAAGTAAAATGATCTCATAAGGAATGTCTGACATTCATGGAGGAAGTTTCTTTCTATATATCAACTGAACCCCAGGCAGAATTTCAGGATGGCTATTAAAAAAAAATTTTTTTATAAACAGAAGGACACTAACTGATGACTTCTCAGAGAGCTGAGCAACAATCTTCTTTATCACCTTTACCTTCCAGGTATGTTTTCCTGCTTCTGCACTTGGATTCCAGTAAGTTGTGAGGATAGGTCTGTGAGTATAGCCCCATTCTCTGCTTTGGGTTTCTCTCTGGAAATACAAAGATTTTTGTTTGATCCTAGTTTTATAATTCTCTTTTTGTATTTATCATCACTATGTCCTTTTTTAATTTATTATTTTTAAAAATTTATTTTATTTTTGGCTGCGTTGGGTCTTCATTGCTGCACGTGGGCTTTCTCTAGTTGCGGTGAGCAGGGGCTACTCTTTGTTGCAATGCACGGGCTTCTCATTGTGGTGTCTTCTCTTGTTGTGGAACACGGGCTCTAGGTGCCAGGGCTTCAGTAGTTGCGGCACGTGGGCTCAGTAGTTGTGGCTCGTGGGCTCTAGAGCGCAGGATCAGTAGTTGTGGCGCACGGGCCTAGTTACTCCACATCCTGTGGGATCTTCCCGGACCAGGGCTTGAACCCGTGTCCCCTGCATTGGCATGCAGATTCTTAACCACTGCGCCACTAGGGAAGCCCATATCATCACTATGTCTTTTGGACCGAGATAGTATATTGAGAGTGTGAACAAATGGAGACTTAATCGGAAACCAAGCATAGCCATTATTCAGAAAGTTTCAGATTCCTCTTTGCCTAAGATATTGATTTCTGAGACACCACATGAGGATTCATATGTTCAATTCAGTTGTGTTAAAGTGCATGACAATACCCAAAATGAAACTTCACGCTTGAAAATTGGACACCACTGAAGCTATTTAGTAACTATTTAGAAAGCATTATTTTCACCTTGGAAAATAAACATTAAAGTTTATTTATGCTAGTAAAATTATGTTTCCAAAAATGTTACTTCTGAGGCTTAGTTTATCTTAGTATAAACTAGTTGTTCTCTTTCAGGGGTTATGCCCACCCCACCCCAACTGAGGACATTTGGCAATGTCTGGAGGCAATTTTGATTTTTGTGACTTGGGGGGGGTGCTACTGGCATCTAGTGGGTAGAGGTCAGGGATGTTTCTAGACATCTTACAATGCACTGAACAACCCCACATAACAAAAAAATTATTGACCCCAAATTTCAATAGTGTCAAAATTGAGAAAACCTACATCATTTGACTGTACTCACCATACAAAAGCAAAAATCATTTAGGAGCACCTGTTGACACTTTTTTGTCCCCTGAGATTCTGTTACCAAGGCTGTTGCCCCAGAATCATACCCCTGCCCCTCCCTCGAATGGAAACCAGTTGTTCTTATCTAAGTTCAGGAGGAAGCTGCAAAGAGAAAAGCAAGGACTGGTTAGAACAACTAGACCCAAGATGACAGAAGATTTGACTTCCAGTAGACCTTGATCCTCATTATACGCTCATTGTAATACGTTAGCATGCTAAAGGGCCCATCCACCAGCACCATGACAGGTGACGATCGCCTTGACAACAACTGGAAAAGCCCATACAAGGACTGAAAAAGAGTGTTGCATCAGTTCTGTGTCCAAACCACAACCCTGTTCTCAGATAAGACGTGAGTATGCCTCCCACTCTTTCCAATTCCCTCCCTTTTACCTCGGCCCTCCTAAACATATGGTGTCTCTGTCCCAATTGGGTTGTGAAGTTGATTTGCGAACTCAATTTGCGCTTCTCCATTCTTTGGCCATTAATGAAAGCTTGTGCTGTTCCAGTCTCAGCATAGGTTTCATTATTGGCTGTGCGAATCTGAGCGGAAAAAGAACCTCCCTGGGCGTCGGCGCCTGGCTAGGACTTTAGTGAGGGTCCAGTTGACCAGTTTGGTAACAGTTCCATTTAGGAGGTCAGCCTGGGGTCCCAGGACTCTGCATTTTTCCAGGTGGTTTCCATCCAAGAGGTCCAAGGATTACATTCTAAGAAATCTTTTTTACCCCTTGCTATTTCTGAAAGCTACTTAAGGATAGGGGCTGCATCCTCGCCTAAATCCAGAAAACGCTTGTTGAGTGAATGACAAAACGATGGATGAAAGTATGAATGAAGTTAGGGGAGTCAATCATTTTACTACACAGGTCCCAGCAGCTCCCGTTACTTACGGCCGCAGAACGGGCCCTTTCAAGCCAAGCCTCTTGGGCAGGCTCTCGCCGCGACTGGAGGCATGCTGGACTACATTTCCCAGAGTTCCAAGGGATCGCTGCGCAGGCGCACTTGGAAAACTCGGGCGTCTCTCTCCTCCGCAGAAACTGGCAGGTCGTTGCCGTCCTGCCCCAGCCTGTCCTCCTGTCCTCCTTGTCCCGCAGTCTGAACTCCAGTAGTTCTCCTCGTGTATGTGTGTCGCTGCAGGCTAGACTTATGGCGTCGCCGTTGAGGTTCGACGGGCGGGTGGTACTGGTCACCGGCGCGGGGGGAGGTGAGTACGCGAAGGCTAGAGGGCCGGCGTCCTCCAGCGGTCCGGGATCCACACGCAGCTGTAGCTGCGATCTCAGCATCTGGGCTGCGGGCAGCGGTGGCGGGGCGGCTTGGGGAGCGAGCGACTGGACTCGGTGGGGTTGAGGGTGGGAGGACGGACAACGATTGTTCTCCGGGCGCCTAATCGGCTGAGGATGGTGAGGAGGGGCTGGCCAGCCTTGAGTGGGGAGCCAGAAACTCCTGGTGCAGCCCACTTCTCCACCCGCCCCAACCCTGTGGGAGCTTCTCAAGGCTTCAGATCTTGAGAGGAGAGAGGCCCGGCTCGGCTGCGGGTTGCAAAACTAGGTAAAATTCATCCCGACGCCCGTCTGTGCGTATCGATTGCGACTCTTCCTGTTAATAGACTCCCTAGGCCTCTGTCAAGTGTTTTAAACGTGGCGGAAAAGCCGCCTGGGGGCTGGAATCACCCCCGCAGGAGTAGAGATGTCAGCCCCTTGCCTTTGAAAAGTCAATCATCTTTCCCTCTGTCGGATGATTTTAAGTTCTTGAGAGGACCTTCTTTAAAAAAAGGCATCTGATAAGAGTCCTCCTTTTTGGACTTTGTGTGTTTATCAAGCGGATTGCAAACTCCAATGCCTGCAGGACTCAGGCAGGTGATAGAGGAATAAAATGAGAGTGGGGTGGGGGCAGTAGGAAGTAGAGAGCAGAGACCTTTCTGAAGTGAGCCAGATCTTCCTGTATTTCAGAAGCCAAGTGGAGATTGGTTATGTGAAATAACCCTATTTTTATTTCTATTTATTTATTTATGGCTGCATCAGGTCTTTGTTGCGGTGCGCGGGCCTCTCATTGCGGTGGCTTCTCTTGTCGCAGAGCCGGGCTCTAGGCGCGCAGGTTTAGTTGCTCCACGGCATGTGGGATCTTCCCGGACCAGGGCTCGAACCCGTGTCCCCTGCATTGGCAGGCGGATTCTTAACCACTGCACCACCAGGGAAGTCCCCAAATAACCCTATTTTTAAAGGACAAAATTTAAGACAAACCACTCATACCCACACGGATGCTTTGCAGTGAGGTTTTACACTATTTCCCACCTGTCCATGATCTCTGTAATCTCCAAGTGCAGGGATGTTGACCTTACGGGCCTTTGATTACCCACTGGTAGTGCCTTATACCTAGAATGGACCTAATGCAGAATTAATATGAATTATCTATTAGAAGTCACAAACAGTGGAATTCTGACAGTTAATTCATACGTATTTTCACGTCTCCATTTATAAAATGGATTCACATGCTTCCTTTCAGAAAATATCTTTAGTATTAATTGGTGGCCAAATGTTTTCTATCCGTAGCTATATTTATTCTAAAATGATTATGTTTTTGGGAAAACATTTTGTTTACACTTTGCTTTTGATGGAAATAATTAAGTAAAGCACTCATGTTTTAAACCTCTTTTGACAGTGAGTGATTCACAGTATGAAATACATTTTATACCAGGACCTGGTATGCACACACACACACACACACACACACACACACACGCACCATATTTGAAACAAGCTCATGACACGGTACATAGTAAATGCAGTGCACTTTGAACGTTTCTATTCTGTTTCATTAAGTAAATGCAGATTACAACCCACTAAATTGATTTTGTGAAGTATTAATGGGTTGTGACTAGACAGTTCTGAATTTAGCACCTCCTGTTCATGAACTGATCCGTATTTTAAAGAGCCTGGATTATGATATAATTACTAGCCATTAGATTTGAATACTGATCTGGGGCAGATATAATTTTGTGGTAAAGTTGAGACTGTCATTAGGTCTACACTGGGCCATCATTATGAAAGAGAGATTGAGATCTAATTCCAGTCCTCTCATGAAGACTGTTGTCCTTGAGGTCTTGGGGTTCTCATTTAAGGATACATATCTGTAGAATTGAGGCACTGCTAAACATCCCAGGAGGGTGTCCGTGAATGCCTGCCAGGCCTGTGTCTGGGAATTAGTCTGACTCCAACCCACGCATGTTCTAGAGATGAATAGAAATATCTTTGCACTATTCAGGTGCTGTTGTTTAGCTTGGAATATTGAATAGTTTAATGGGAGACCTGGAAGGAGAGGTTTAGAATTGTCTAGGATTAAGGGAAACAATTTTGCCGTGATGGGTGGTATAACGGGAATTCGTATTTATTAGCTGATTGTAGTAGTTGCTGGGGATGTAGTTGTGAGAGTGGTGGAGGTGGGCCGTGGAAGAAGGGAGTCTGGCCATTGTGAATTTGAGATGGTTATAAAATAGCAAGCTGTAGCTCTGGAGATAGTGAGAAGTGTGTGAGTAGTTGGAGATTCTGGAGTCAGGAGAGGTTTCGAAGTCATTTGACTTCCTTTGATTGGTAAAGCTAGAAGGTGAAATAGTCCAGGAAGCTAATCTCAGAGGCTCTGTCAGCTTGAAGCAGAGAGAAGTCTAACCCACTGAAGAGAGCACTGAACAAGCACTGTGAGAAAAGAATCAACTGATATTTGACAGTGCTAAAGAAGTTAAGGTCAGAAGAGAAATGGGGGAGAGAGGACGGTTGACAATGAACTTCGGTGTGGGAGAAAGTTAAGACAGGATTTAAAAGAGGATTAAGAGAAAATAGAGGCTCTTGGCTTTAACTTTTTGTGCATTTTGACTGTAAAGATGTGCTGGGCATTGTGGGAAATGTAAAAGAATGACATAATCTCAACCTACAAGGACCTTCTAGTTTAGTTGGGGAGACAAAGACACATAAAATATTTAAATAATGTTTATGTAAGCACAGATATAAAAACGTTGGAGGACACTTAACGAACCTGTTAATGGACGAGTGGTGTTACAGGGAAACAGGGAGGAGAATGTCACTTTTAACTTTACATACAGATTTGTGTACAGTTTGCATGGGCCTTTATGGTAAAAGTAGATTACTGACATATCTTTTCAGAGAATTGTATAGCTTGGTTTTGAGATAATTCTCTGATTAACTTAGATCAATCTCTACGAGAGACATACCCCATTCCTTTCATCTGATGATTTTCTACTTTGTTACCTTTTTTTTTTTTTTTTGCGTTCTGGTTATGAGTATTTGATTTCTCTGAAAACCTCATGTTTCGAGCAAGTGCTTCAGCCTAGATCTGATAAAATATGAGGAGACTTGAGTTATTATATTGGGTGGGTTCTCTCTCATCCATTCAGAGTGGATTAAATTTTAAAATAAATTATTTGGTGATCTTTTGGTTTTGGAAAACTTTATAGTTTGGGTTCTTTTTAGAAGAGCCTGATAATTTAGCCATCTCAATATTTGTTTACATGTTTATCAATTAATTCAAATTAAATTTAAACTACCAATTAAATTTCTCAATTACATTTTAAAAAACGTGTGCACGGGGCGTCAGGGGCACAAGGCGGCGCCGGCCTGGCGCGGCGGCCGCGTGGACCGGCGCCCGGGGCGGCAGAGCGGGGGCGGGGCCGTGGTTCCGGAGCGCAGCCCCGCCGCCGCCGCCCGGGCCGAGGCGCTAGGGCACCGGGGACGCGTGGTGGGCGCAGGGCAGTGACGCCGGCCCGGGCAGAGGCTGCCGGAGCGCCGCAGGCCTGGAAGTCCGCGCGGGTCGCCTGGAGACGACGCCTCCGCCAGGCCCTGCTCGAGCCCGCCCCGCGCCCAGGCGCACTTGGCCGCCCGGTGCCCACGGCGCGTTGGGCCTCAAACCATGCCGGTGTCTGACCAGGCGTTTGTCACGCTGGCTACCAATGACGTCTACTGCCAGGGGGCCTTGGTGCTGGGGCAATCATTGCGGGACCACAGGGCCACCAGGAGGCTGGTGGTGCTGGTCACCCCTCAGGTGTCCAGCCTGCTCAGGGAAATTCAGATTATCCACATTGACACCAGAAGAAGTGAAACCCTTCTGCTGACCAGTAACAATGGGAGACATGGAGAATGTTATCAAAGGCTTATCTGGGGGGAAGGACCTGGGCCTGGGCAATTGTAAGGGATGTTCTGTAAAACTGGGCAGACTAAATTTCCATGCAAAAAGGAAAAAAACAAAAAAACAAAAAAACGTGTGCATGTTAAAATAATTTAAACAATGCAGAAGTAAGCTTTCCACCCCTTGTTGCTAGTTACATAATTCTGTTCCCCAGAGGTAACCCCTAATTGCCTGTCTCTTATATAGTCTTCCTGAGATATTCTCTGCCTATACAATTTATATGGGCACGTATCCATTTTTGGATGTATAAATTTACACCTCATACCTTTGAGTGTGAATTAAATATTTCCTGTGTGTGGTGATTATGTAGTCAAGGTTCAGAGCAGGATATAGAAACCACTAGATATTTGAAACAGGAAAGGACTTAATTTAAGCAGTTGGGTTTTAGGCAGTTCCTCTTGGAATTCCTTATGGAACAGTATAAAACTGGTCCATTAGGGGAGCCACTACCTCTGAGGCTACCATTGGAACTGCCACAGCCCAAATAGCCACTGGCCCCAGGGATCTAGAGAATGGAAGCTGCCATCCAGAAATTAGGGAGCTAGATCTAGAAGCTGCCACTATACCTGCTTAATACCTAGGAAGCCTCAAGAAATCAGCTTCTTAACCAACAGTAACATCCAAAAGTCACAGTAAGGTGGCTTCTGCCTCATTCCCTCCTTCCACATTTCATGCAAATGCGTTTAATGGTGGAACCCAATTCACATCTAGCGTCCATCCTAGAAGCTAGGTAGAATGATAGGAAATGGTAGGTAGAATAGGTGGAAAATACAGTTTTAAGCTTTCCAACCCCTGAAAGTAGAAGTAGGTGAAGTAGAGGCTGAGAGTACCAATGAAAGCTCTACCTTTGTAATGTAATTAATTGCTCACCAGTTACTTTGCAATAGGGATTGAGTTGAGTGGACCAGAAAAATTATGCTAACATTTGCTCAACCTTCTGATTTTTTTCTTTTGTTTTCAATAGGATTGGGCCGAGCCTATGCCCTGGCTTTTGCAGAAAGAGGTGCATCAGTTGTTGGTAAGTTGATACATTTTTCTTTTCATTCAGTAGCTAGGAACTAAAATACAGTCTTCACAAGCCAGAGGCCTTTGTATTCACATCAAATAATTTGTTAAGGTCAAATTTCATCACTAATTTTTTCTTGTGCCAGCAAAATTTTTTTCCCCATTGAGGCTAACTTTGTAACTTACTTTTTAAAGTGAACTAGTTTCACAGAATTTGCAACTTAATAGAACTGAGAAAGATGAGCCGACATTCATTATATAAAAGGAAATTCTTGAATTTGGTCTATTGTGGGCTGTAATTTTTCGATGTAGAAGACTGGTGCAAGATGAATCCTTGTAAGTGTAAATATATTGATAAGGTAAGAAATAAGTGCATTTTCATAACTAAATGTTTGGAATCAGGGAATCGAAAGTATTTTTTTTTTAATCTCTTTCATAAAAATTTTTCAAATGGAAGCTTTTATAACAGTTAAAAATTTTTTAAATTAAAGGGGCACTTGCATGAGTTTTATTATGGGGGGATCAGTTGGAAGATGGTGTATTGAAGAATACACCAAAAGTGGGAGGTTTTAGTAATCTTAGTGGTTTGCCTGATGTACTTGGCAGTTGGTATGGACCTAGGAGTGGATTTGTCTACAGCCAAGTCTTTGTGGGGAATATCTAAATGAGTGCCAGGTAGGTACATAGGGCAGATGTATGGCCCAATATTTATTAATATCTGTCCTGGGCTAAAATTGTTGGCCCACATTATTGTCCCCCCAATCCCAGTTTTCCTACATCTTATCAGGGAATACAGAGAGCCAAATTTCTCCCAATTTGTTTACGGAGATGTGTAATAAAAGACTGAACAAGCAGCCAGGTTTTCTAAACAAAGAAGACCTAAGCAGGATATTGAATATACTTTTCTTCCTCAGCATATATCTTTTTTTTTTTTTTAATTCATGAGATATTTATTAAAATAACACATTTAGGGAAAAATATCAATACAATTGTATACATCATTACTGAAAACTGTATACCATCATACAAAAAAGGATTTTATTTTGGGAAATCAATTCCTAATTTATGGCAAGTTTTACTTTCAGAAATAAAACCACAAAACAACACAATCTAATTCAATCTTAACGGCTGGCATGCTGAGCAAGGAATGTTCTTATTCTTTGTAGGAGCTCCTTCTTTACACTGTCAGGTACCAGGGCTCTGCCTTTTGGTGTGATTTCAGCCACCAAGTCATCAACAGTAACGTGTTCTAGTCCTTTTTCTTTAATTACCTTTACAGTGTGCCTTCAACTGATCCTTCCAGCCACATTCAATTAATTTAGCTCTCAGCAACTCTTTGAGGCCTTCTCTTTCTCCGGTTTCTATCAACTTTTGGTTAATTGCTGCTCTCATCTGCGCACCTTTGTTCATCTTGCTAACCACACTCTTCGGCTGCCCGGACCTAGCATATATCTTTATGGAAGGGACACAGCGACTTTGGATGTTCCTTGTTTAAGGTCATAGCCACTGGCTGTTAATCCAGTCTACTTCTTGGGGCAAGGACAAATTTTGATATTGTGGTATTTGGTCAGGGCGTGTATAGTTCAGGCCTTTTTTGCCAGGTTTTCCCCAAAATATTTCATGTCAGGGCCTAAAGGCACATGTTGTTACTTTTTTTTTTTTCCTTTAAAAAAAAATATTGTTATTTATTTATTAATACTTAAAACTTTTAATTTATTTACATCTTTTCCACTCAATTCCGTAAGTGCAAGTATCTCATTTTATCTTTTGTATCTCCTAAAGTTCTGAGAATGTTGCCTTTTGTAAAGAAGGGACTTTGTTCATTCCTTCCTTTATTGTTTGCTGTAGCCCTTTTCAGGGGGTGGGGCGGGCTGGGGAGTGGTTGGTGTGTCTTTGAGATTGGTTGAATAAATTTCTGCTTTTTTTGTTGTGACTAAGTTATAATCTTAGTTTATAAACTTGTTTTGTAAAACCTTTTGCAGCAGTATGTGTTTATGTGGATCAGTTTTCCTATATTTATTTATTACCTTTGAATTTGTTGAACTCAGATTGGAGTTTTTCAGTTCTAAGAAAAAGGTAAACAGGGACAGTGTATCTGTTTATTTTGTCATTGCCTCAGGGATGGTATCGCAGCAAGTGCTTGTGAGAGTCCAAAAAGGCAGAAAATTAGTGTTTTGGGAAAAATATTTACCAAACTAGGCTGGAGAGCCAGATTTAGTTTAGCTTAGTTTATGTGAAAATGTAGAACTTTTCACTGATATTTTCTACCACTTTTTAACCTGTGACCTAGCTGTGAACTTTCTGGGCTACCAATGGGTTTTGTTCTTCCTTAACCACCACTACCCTCTGCTTTAATTTTTTTAAAACACAGATGCCCTGAGTCCAGGTTGTATCATGTGCACTAACATTTCTCCTGTGTTAATTTTGTTCTGCTCAGCATATTTTTACCTGAGTAAGCAAAAAATAGTAAAGAGGAGTAAGCAAACCTAGGATTTATGACATCAGAGTATCTTGTTTGTGGAAAAATTACTAATCAGTTAATCCTATGACTAGCTCAGAGGCCAGTAAGAAGTAAGACCTTAAGAAATGGAGTACCTTGTTTCTCATATAAGTCAACTTTTGCTAGGTTATGCCGAGTTAACAGACAAATCTCAATGGTTTATAATAATAAAGGATAATTTCAGGACTTCCCTGGTGGTGTAGAGGTTAAGAGTCCACCTGCCAATGCAGGGGTTACAGGTTCGAGCCCTGGTCCGGGAAGATCCCACATGCCGCGGAGCAACTGAGCCCGTGCGCCACAACTACTGAGCGTACGCTCTAGAGCCCACGAGCCACAACTACTGAGCCCGTGTGCCACAACTACTGAAGCCCATGTGCCTAGAGTCCGTGCTCCGCAACAAGAGAAGCCACTGCAATGAGAAGCCCACACACCTCAATGAAGAGTAGCCCCTGCTCGCCGCAACTAGAGAAAGCCCACGCACAGGAAGGAAGACCCAACACAGCCAAAAATAAAAATAAATAAAATAAATAAATTCATAAAAAAAAAAAAGGGTAATTTCATACCTACCTGACCTTTCAGCTTCTGGTCAGCTGTGTCTCTGCTTTATGTGTCGTACTAATTTCAGGATCCCAGCTGAAGGAGCAACTTTCATCATGGCTGTTCTTCCGGCAGAAGGAAAATAAAAATGGATCCCCTTGGTGTCTCATAAAGCTTCTGTTTAGAAGTGGCATGTCATTTCTACTCACCTTTCATTGGCCAAAGGAAATCACCTGGCCAAGCCCAAAGTTAAGGGTATCACTTAAGGGCTTCCCTGGTGGCGCAGTGGTTGAGAATCTGCCTGCTAATGCAGGGGACACGGGTTCGAGCCCTGGTCTGGGAAGATCCCACATGCCACGGAGCAGCTGGGCCCGTGAGCCACAATTGCTGAGCCTGCGCGTCTGGAGCCTGTGCCCCGCAACGGGAGGGGCCGCGATAGAGAAAGGCCCGCGCACCGTGATGAAGAGCGGTCCCCGCACCGCGATGAAGAGTGGCCCCCGCTTGCCGCAACTGGAGAAAGCCCTCGCACGAACCGAAGACCCAACACAGCCAAAAATAAATAAATAAATAAATAAATAAATAAAAATTAAAAAAAAAAAAAAAAAAAAAAAGAAAAGAAAAAAGGGTATCACTTAAGATATTCTCTTCATGTAAATATGATTGCTATGTTTTATATTCCGTAATATAAAGCATTATGGGAGATTTAAATCTGGGTATAAGAACTGCTAAGCCTGTGGCTGATAATTACAACAAGGGACATTTGGTTTCGTACACGTTACATCTTTCAAGAAATGTTCGCACATGTCTGAAGGAAATGTTGGGAATGGAATAGGTTTGAGATTTCCTCAGTAGGTGAGCTGTATCGAGTTCTCTGAATATTAAGTTTTGTCTTGAGGGCGTGAACACAAAGAAGATGGAAGTGTTCCAGCAAGGAGAACCTCTTTTTGGACAGTAAGAAAGGCAGAATGCTTTCTATTCTTGAACTGGAGGAGTAGCATTTTTGGGTAATTGAAACTGCAATCTTTTGAAGTAAGATCGACATGATTTCTTTTCTGTACTGCAGTTGCATAATCACTGGTAAAGATGAGTTACAAGTTCCTGTGGTCTGATGCCAGAGCCTGTGTTTTTAACCGCTGTGTGATCCTGATAGCCAGAAGGTGAACTGCAGTGGGGAAAGTGAATTGTCTTTGAAGTTAGGTCAGGCTATAAATCCTGTTTCTGCTGTCTAATTACATGACCTCTGAATATTAGTAGCCACCTTACCTAATAACTTCCAGGATTATGATGGGGATTAAATGACATCAAGAATTAAAACCTTTTGTAAAGGGGGTAAAAAGCGAATAATAGTGACTGCCTACCGTGTGCTGGGCACTGTGCTCAAGATTATGTCAAAGTGAGCTTAGGGGGCATCCCAGGCTGGCGTGAAGTCATCTAGGGGAACAAAGTGAGAGATGAGAGATCACAGGAGGTCAGGTCATGTAGGACCATTTAGTTCAGAGTAAGGACTGGCTTTTACCCTGATTGAGATGGGAAGCCATTGGAGAGCGTGGAGGAGCAACATGACCTCATTTAAGGTTTAAGTGGATCATTCTGAGTGCTGTGTGAGGAATAGGTTCTAGGGGAGCAGGCGTGGAAGTGGAGAAGTACGTTGGGTATATTGGGGTCTATTATCCTATTAACAATTCTTGTCCACACTTGTGATTTTTTGTTAAAAAAAGAAGAGGAAGCAGAGAGATCTGTCAGGTTATTGCAGTAATCTACATAAGAGATGGAGGTGATTCAGACAGGTGGTAGGGATGGAGGTGGTGCAAAGAAGTTAAATTCTGGATATATTTTGAAGGTAGGTATGGCAGGATTTGCTTATTTGCTGATGTGGGTTGAAAGGGAGAGAGAAGGATAAAGTGGTGGTTTACCGAGATAGGAAAGACTGGAGGAGGGCCGGATTCGCAGAGAGGGGACATTCCCAGTAGACTTTCAGATGGGGATAGTAGGTAGGCAGTGGGACATAGGACTCTGTAGTTGGGGGGACAGGTTGAAGCTGTGTAAATCTGTTTTCAGTTTCTAGGTGGTATTCAAAGCCAGGAGACTGGATTAGATTACCCAGGTGGTGAGTGCATATAAACAGGAGATAGGGTCCCAGCACTGAACTCTGGAGGGGACTCAGTCTCTCATTTTCAGTTTCTTCTCCCTTTAAGGAGACCTTTGATGCCTTCTTGTTGTTGAGACAGATTAAGTCCCTTAAATTAAAGAGACCTAATTTAAGACGTTGCTTTCTAAACTGTCACAACATTTTGGAGGTCTTCAAATATTTAGATACATTTATGGCCATTCTGGAAAAGACTCTGATGAACTAGGGTGATTGTATCTTTCTACCAAACGTGAAAATAGTATGGCAGCTCTGTGTTTTCCGCCTTTTCTTTGGCTGTCAAGAAGCTTGAGGGTAAACCTGACACTGTCCCCAAATAGAGTAACTACCATTAGCATATGCTTTGAGTAGGCTTCTCTTTCTCTGATGTACGTTTTCTTAATTTTTCCGTTTTTTAATAGTCCTTGCACATTTAAGCCACCTCAAATACTTTTTGGTAGCAGTCAGGACATGAACAGAATACAGGAAGAAATCCCCATTGGGCCCACAGCTCTAAAATCAATGAAATGATTCTTAATGCTATTGTTTGCTATCGGAAACTTTATCAAAATAGGAGGAAAGGCATCAAGCATAGAAAACAGAAATGTCTGGAAGAACATCCAAGAGATGGTTAATAGCAGTTACCTCTGGGGTAAGACAAGGATTAAAACGACTTTTTGAGTCTGCAGGGTTTGAATTTCTTGAAAGCATTAAAAAAAAAAAAAAAGTAAATAACCTCTCCAAAAAATAAGTACACTTGTAGTATAATATTGCCCGTGTCATCTTTTTATATGCTTCTCAGATTACTCATTGTAAAGGATTTCACTCACAGAATCAATACATATGCAAGTTATTTTGATTTTGTAAATTTGGAAGCACCATTTTACTTTGGAAATAAAAGTCGTTTATAGATATGTCATTGGTAGTGGATATGACTCAGCTGGTGTCAAACCCTTGGATTGAATAAATATATGAACACGAATATGTGTAAGCACAGTGATAAAGCACTCTTCAAATACAAAGCATTATAACATTATTACTCTTGATAATTAAGTGGCAAGTTAGAAACTGCTATATAAGCAATTTCCCGCACTGAGCTACAGCAAAAAGGACGAACTACTTATAGTAAAGTGAAGCAGTAAAGTGAGGGCAGACTTTAAGGGATCTTGAAAGTTAGGCAGTGAATAATTAGGGTTCCACTGCAGATTTTGAGCAAGGGGATGACGTAGTATAAAGGCTGCCTTTGGGCCATTACCCAGCAACAGTCTGCTGATTGCCTGGAAAGATTAAGATTGGAGGCAGAAGACCACCGGGAAGGCAACTGTAGTAATCTGGGCATGAAATTATAGAATAGGAAAGAAATGGCAGTAAACGATTCCTCGAAAGAACTGGAAACTCCTCAGTGCACAAACTGTCTACCTTGCGAGCTTAAAGCACCTAGCACAGTGCTGGATACAGAGTGGGAACAGAGTGAACATTTGAAGAGTCATAATGAAATTGATGTCAAGCCTTGATGGCTCAGTGACATGTGCTGTTCAGAAATGGGAGAAAGGAAAGAGTACCTGGGAAATAACTCACCCAGCAAACTGATGTTGAGAAGATGGGACAGTTTGAGGAAGATGATAATCAATTTGCTTTGCTTTTTTTTTTTTTTCCTATCAAACTATAAGTGACGTATATTCCCTCAGCTGGTTTAGCAGCCCTGATATCAGGAGACCCAAAGCATGTTTCTTGCTCTAGTCTTTGGAGCCAATAGTCAGGGCTGAAGGATAGCAAGAAAGAACAAGAAAACCAACTTCTGAGAGCAAAGTCCTGTACACAAATAGGATTGCTAAAGACAAATCCAGATTTCTCAATCTGGTTTTTGTAACAAAACACTGGAAAACAATGTATGTAATGCTCATCAAATAATATTAATGCTCCAATGTTACCTCTGTTTCTCTTTCAACATTTCAATAAAGGAACTTATGATCTGCAACACGTATAAAGAATTAAAATCTTTTATAAGTAAGGGACACGTACACATCTGTAAGAAAGAAAAACACCCCAAATGAAACGTGATTTAAGCAGGCAAAACAATAAGAAGTATAAATGACCAATAAGCCCATGAAAATAATGTTACCTTACTAGTGCTCAAAGAAATGTAAATTAAATAATGAGCTACAACTTGTAATCATTTAATTGTTATACTGAAAAGAATGATGATGTCCAGTGTTGGGAGGATATGGGGAAACAGGCATTGTCACAAACATGGTTCTGTTTTCAGGCTTGGATAGCTGATAACTTGATACTTTGTATTTAGGTATCCATTTACCTATTAATAGAGTACTTTTACAGGCTCCAAGTGTGTTTTAGAATTCTCTGGATTCTTATATCCCTGCTCTAGTGGTTAGCATATTGCAGGTATTTAGTAAAATCTTGGGGTGGATTTTTAGTAAAAAACCTTATGTAGTCTTTAGTAGACTATCCAAGTCATTGATTTATTTAAAATGACAGAAATAGGAAAAAGATTTTACATCTTAAAAAAAAAAAAAAAAAACTCTTCAGAGCTATAAACTGGATTTTATATGGAGGATTTACAAATATATCACTTTGGGGGATATTTTGATGGTTTTAGCTGAAAAGACTCTGTCCTTAACTATCATAATCTTAACCATTTTTACTCCCTAATTTAAGGCTATTTGTTTGACTGGGGTGGCTGATTTACTGTTTCTTCTATATTCTCCCCAAGCACATGTGATTTTTTTTTTTGTTTGTTTTTTTTAGTGGAAATAATTAGGATAAAAGAAACTTGTTTACAGCATTAGAGGAGCAGAGTGGTATTGTGGTAGGTCCAGGTTCTAGTCTGAATTTTGCCATTTCATACAGCCTTGGAGCCTGGACAAGCTTTGGAGCCTGGAACAAGTTACATAACCTTTCCTAAACTTTGCTCTTCTGCGAAAATAGGAACAACTGTTCCGGCCAAACTCCTAAAAAGCTGTATGGAGATCAAATGCAGCAATGTACATAGATGGGTCTTTGAAAATGTAAGGTATATACATACCAGTATAAGGCGGTAATGGTATTTTAAAATATTATTGTGATTAGAATTTTAGTCATATATTTAAGCTGAACAGTGTCACATAGTGTGGATGCATTTCTCTTTGTATACAATCTGTGAACATTGTTGCTATCCAAGCCCTTCAGCGTGTAACCAGTGCTTTTCTAGTTAAGCCTGAAATCCCTGTGATTTAGCTCTGGTGATAGTGGGATAACTGAGTGGGGTCAGTGTTAAGTTTGTACTCTCTAAGGTGGAGACTTGTCTTGAATAAATCTATTCTGAAACTGTTTCACTGCACATCATTGATCTCAATAATTATTTATACAGTCTTCAGTTCTTACCTTTGCTTGCACTTGGTTGCACTTTGAACAGTTTCCACTTGGGGGTAGTGTTTCATTTCACAATTGAACAATTCTTTCTTTACTTTAGTATGGCCTTTGCCAGTTTGCTCTTGAACTTTCTCTTGCTTAGTTAAAAAGGGTCTTAATAGACTGTTAGCCGCATGTTTTAAAATCTTGATTTTTAAAAACTGTTTCCTGTCATTTGAGTAATTGTACAGAAATGAATAATTAATAGGAATTTAGTCTTGAGAATCTTAACACTTTTTTTTTTAAATCTCTGAGGGATAATGTAAGCCTTTTCCCCATTATTTTGTGTCTTTGCGGCATTTTTTATTTGCAGTAAGGCTGTTAAGACTATATTGTTAGAAAAAATATATCCCAGTCCACATTTTGAAAAACTCATTTCCTTTAAGAGTAAAAGCACATTAGGCTAGCTTTGCTCGGTATCATCCCTGTATCTCCCTTTACCACCCAACCCCACTTGCAGCCCTCACTCCAGCCCCCACCAAAAGAGACCCATTCTTGAAAAGAAAAACAGATCTTGTGGGTTTTTCTTTTTTCCCCAGGTATGGTAATTATCAATTTGGTAATATTAAGAGACTTTAAATTTTAGTATATACCTCTATGCCATTTATTAATTAGTAATTTTTAAATTGTTATATTCTGCACAGTGTGCAATAACCCTATAAAAATGATCACTTTGCAATGCAAATTAATTCTTTGTCCCAGGTATTTGTTTTAAATTCTGTTTTTTCCAAGTTATTTGGCATTGATCTATATATCTTTTCATTTGTTTTTGCATGTTATTTTGTAAATAATTAAATTATTGTATAAATTACCTTCGTTATCATATTATTTAGTTATGTTGGCTTTTATAAACTTTATGATGCAATTAGTGCATTAGTGTAGTTACCACATACTTAACTTTCAGTAGATTATAAACTCTGAGGATAGGCACCATTCTTATACATCTGTAGATTTCTGTAGATTTCCTTGCAAATAGTAAATGTGCAATTAATGTTTGTATCTATATAATTGGATATAGGGAGATGTTATGTGGTAAGTGTGGTCAGTTGTTAAACATATAAATTACATATATGCTATAATTAGTGACTGAACACATATTAGTTGTGTATGTAATTTTTGACCTCTTTCAATAAATAGTTTTTATTTCTTTTTTTGGTAGACCATGACACACTATGTTTTATAAAAATTCACGTGTGCTTCTCCAAGAGTTTAATATTGTGCTTGTTCTTTTTTTTTTTATAAATTTATTTATTTTTGGCTGTGTTGGGTCTTCGTTTCTGTGCGAGGGCTTTCTCCAGTTGCGGCGAGCGGGGGCCACTCTTCATCGCGGTGCGCGGGCCTGTCACTGTCACGGCCTCTCGTTGCGGAGCACAGGCTCCAGACGCGCAGGCTCAGTAGCTGTGGCTCACGGGCCCAGTTGCTCCACGGCATGTGGGATCTTCCCGGACCATGGTTCGAACCCGTGTCCCCTGCATTGGCAGGCAGGTTCTCAACCACTGTGCCACCAGGGAAGCCCCTTGCTTGTTCTTTATCACCATTCCTGTAAACAAAGACCTTCTTGACGTGGAGAAGATATTTCACATTGTGTATTTAACCTTTCTTTCTTTCTTTCTTTCTTTTTAATTATGGTAAGAACATTTAATATGAACATTTAACAAATTTTTAAGTGTACAATACAGTATTATGCACTGCAGGCACTATGTTGTATGGCAGATAAGATCTATAGAACTTATTCATCTTGCATTATTGAAACTTTATGCCCACCGATTAGCAACTCCCCATTTTCTCCTCCCCCTAATCTTTGCAACCACCATTCTACTCTCTGATTCTATGAGTTTGACTATTTTAGGTACTTTGATGTAAGTGGAATCATGCAGCATTTGGCCTTCTGTGACTGGGTTACCATATTATCTTCAAAGCTCATCCATGTCATTACATATTGCAAAATTTCCTTCTTTTTTTAAAGGCTGAATAAATACATTGTATTTATGTACCACATTTTCTTTATCCATTTTTATCTGTCAGTTGATATTTAGATTATTTCTACATCTTGGCTATTGTGAATAGTGCTGCATTGAACATTTGGAGTGCTGTTGTCTCTTTGGTTCCTGATTTCAATTCTTTTGAATAAATACCTGGAAGTGGGATTGCTGGATCGTGTGGCACTTCTAGTTGTAATTTTTTGAAGAATGTCCATACTGTTTTCCTGTGTATTTAATCTTAAAAGTGATCTTTAGGTTTTTTTCTTTTCTTTCTTTTTGCTAAAAGTGGTTTGAATCATGGTCTTTTTCTTTCTAAAAAAGGAGAAGCATTGCACAGTTAAAAATTTCATGACATGAACCTGTGTTTAAATATTTTTCTGCTTCATATCTATATATGTATATATATTTTTTCATATCTATATTTAAAAACAAAGAGGCATGTTTTGAAAGTACGTATCTCATGGTGTGTTCAGTAAGATGGGAATATAGTAGTAGGGAATTAGGAAGTTGACTGAAGAAATACACTAATAATATAATTTCATTTCCAACTCATATTTTTAAGGTCTAGAACTGAATTCTTATTTGTTTATTTTTGCATTGCAGTGAATGATCTAGGAGGGGACTTCATGGGAGTTGGTAAAGGCTCCTTAGCTGCTGATAAGGTTGTTGAAGAAATAAGAAGGAAAGGCGGAAGAGCAGTGGCCAACTATGGTACAATATTTGAGAGAACTATACTGCTTGTTTTATATTTCCTCCACTGATGCTGTTTCTCATGTTAATAAGTATTGAGCAAATATCTTGGCATTCCAGTATAATTATGAAATTAGATTTTACCTAAGTCTGCCAAAGATGTTTAGTGACGTATTTTTTAAACTTTTGATGTAGATTATTTCATGAGTCTAACTTTTATTCAGTTGTCTATTTAATATTTTTAATAATGAGCGCATGATATAATCAGTACATTACTGTAGATGTGAATATGAATATGCTCTTTTCTTAAAAGACCTGCCTTAGCTAAAAGGTCTTATGTATTTCTACAGAGTAACATTAAATTCTTCGTTTTAAAATTGCTTTTAAAAAACATTTCTTAAAGTAATATAGTGTAAGAAGTGAAGTGCCCCCTTTCTGCACCCAGCCTTCATATTACATTCTGCACAGGTGATCATTGCTGTATGCAACTTTCTTATCTTTATGAAAATGTAAGAGTCAAAGTTAGGCATTAGAAATAAAGACAGCAAATACAACCTGTATGTTTGATGTATTGATTCTAATAGTATTTGTAAGGAATCCTCTTGAGTAGATTTACTTTAAAAAGCTAGTGCTTACTGACTTTTCTGCAAATTAGATTGTTTTTATGGACCAGGGAGAAAATTAGATTGCCAGTGACTTTATTCTGAAATTTTAGAGGAAAGGAAATAGGATATGATTTGTTTTGAGAGTTCAAGGGAATAATGAGACAGACATTTTAGTATCTTATTTCCACATTGAGAGTCTAGAAAAATGTTTTCAACTTAAAAAAATTTCTGGGGTTTTAAAACCTATTTTGTAAAGATAAAGATTTCAGACTCTCTTCCCTGCCCCTCAGTTTTGATATTCAACCTGTATCAATCAGGATTCAGTCAAGAAAACAGAAGCCCCTCTCGGTTTTCCAAGTGTGAAGGGTTTTATACAAAGAATTAGAGACTTACCATTGGAAGGTCTGGGCAGGTGCATGTCAGGGAAACTGTCGATGACCATCGCAGCTTGTGGCAGGTGGTTTTCAAGAGCTCACCTGGATGTGCTGTCAGTCTCACATCTGCCGCCTGCTCACAAGATTGCCTGCGTTTACAGTCTCTTCCTACTTTTCCTCCCTTTAAGCGAGTATTTCTTTTTGGCAGATCTAACTCAGGAGCTTATGGGTCCCAGGGAAGGGACCTGGCTCCCGCTGTGATTGCAGAGGAAGTAGAAAGAGGCAATGGTGATGTTGAGTTGACAGCTGACCATTTGACACACAGCTCTGGGGATATGAGCCCTTCTCCTGGGCTGATTAGCAGAAAATCACAAATCCGTAATATTTCATTGAGCTTTTCTTTTTGTAGTTAGTATTACAAAAACAGTAGGTTTGTTTTCCAAATGTAGTGATACAGAATTGAACATGCTTTTTCAAATTAAACACGCTTCTCCTTCCCTCCCTCTGAAAGTCTCATTTGCATCCTTAAGGGGAAGTGCTTATGTGGCTATTTAAAATTCAACAGAAATGAAATAAAATAGATTATTCCATTTGTCGTACTAGCCACACTTCAGGAGCCACATGTGGTTTGTGGTTACCATGTTAGTGCAGAAATAGAGCATTTCCATCCTCACAGAAAGTTCTGTTGGACCATGGTGTCTTGGATATTATTTGTCAAATACTTCTCATTTACCCCCTCTCTCTTTTTTTTTTTTTTTGGTAGGTTAAAGGATTGCCTTAGGGACTAAATTTCTTTTGTAACATGTATCATTTATATTTTAGTTTGTTACGTGCCTGCAATATAAATGTATTTTCCTTGGAAATGAGTTCTGTTGAATGAATAGTATCTGTCATGTGCTCTGAGCCACAGAATTTAGAAGTCCTTTGTAAGGGATATTACTGAAGTTTTGTCCTAATTTCCCTTTCCCTCAGATTCAGTGGACGCAGGAGAGAAGGTTGTGAAGACAGCACTGGATGCTTTTGGAAGAATAGGTAATGTTTCTTTGCATTTATGGTACTAACAGAGCAGCTTCTACCTTTCTAATGAAATATTTTTTATTTCACTTTTGTTTATTAAAAACTCTTTTTTGGTAATCAAATTTTTAGATTTGTTTTAAATTTTAATTTTTTTACATACCCTAATCTTATTCCACAAAGGGCTTGAGGTGACAGTTTTTATGCATGTATGTGTTGAGTTTGTTTTATATTTTTTTGTACTTTAAGAGCCTTTAAAAAAACTTGTAAGTATTCTCTAAGTTTCCTTTTTATAATAATTTAATCATACCCCAAATATATTTAGAAAATAAAAAATAAATCAGTATTTTGGCAATAGAGGACCCAGTGGAATATTTTAGATAATTATAATGATTCAGATGAAAATGATTCAGTATCTTGCAAATTAATTAAGATGAATTATATAAAATAAAAATCTTCATTTTTAAGAAGCATTTCAAGCATTTCAAATATATTGTTTAATTTTCCTGACTTAGTCCCATACATTGTTAGTAAAAGGTTATTGAATTACTAGAGGGAAACTACTGCAGATAAGCCCAACGTGTTTATAATCTGAAAAATGTTAATTTTTGTAGTTTGAATGTGTTTCCCCCCCCTTTTTTTGGTCTAGCATATATATTTTTCTAGCTATATTTGGTTGAGCTTGTGAGAGACATGTTCACATAGTGTCTGACACAGGGATAGAGACCACAAAGTTCTGAAGTCATAAGGTGAAAATAGCCACAAGATGGTGGTTGAACCTTAAGAAACAATCCCTTCTATTTTATAGTGAGAATGCAATTATGTATGAAGACAGGCCATCAGTTTCTAACTCTAATGGTTTCCTTTCTGGGCTTTTGACTTTTGAGTGGCAAGGAAAAATCTTTTAAACTTTTAACTTTCCCAGTGAATTTTGAAGTTAATTGAGGGATGGTTTACGATTACCACTGAATTCTAAGAACCTAAGAGTTGTGTGACTGCTAATTCTGTAAATAAGCTCACAGAAATTTGGCAGGAGGTAGAGGTGGAAACATTTAGGTATGTAGACTTGAGAGGAAAGCACTGCTATAATGGGGTACTTATTGTGCTTTTGTGAATCCGATTTTTTTTTACTATAGGTATAAAATTGTGTTCTGCTAGCACTTGTTACCTATTATATCTACTTTTCCATGGGCAGGGGGGAGGCAGGGAACGCTTTTGAAAGAAATGTGTTGTAAGCAAAGGCAAATTAATATGCTTGCTTTTATATTTGTGACTTGAATATTTTTATATTGTAGATGTTGTGATCAACAATGCTGGGTGAGTATTTCTTTTTAAATTTCCAATAAAGTAATGTACATGCAAACTTTTTTTAAGTGTTGACTTTCTCTTCTCAACATATATAATATCAGTTTTTTAGAATTTTGAGGGACCGTTCCTTTGGTAGAATAAGTGATGAAGACTGGGGTAAGTTATTTTAAATATACGTTCTCTGGAACATACTTATCCATTTAGCCTTCTAATATTTGATACATTTCCACACTTAAGGAAAAACTTGCTTCTACCTATTTTTGCTTCTGCTAATATAACTGATGATGAGTAAGCTTTACAACTGAAAATGAACAGTTGGAAGAAAAGGCTTTTGTGACTTCGTTCGTTTCCCTTTTTCTCTTTGAGAGATTGTCAGCGTTTTCTTGCAGTATTAGTTGTTTCTAACAGCCTTTTGCATGCTTGTCTGGCTGTGTGATTCTTATTTCAAGAGCAAGAGTAGGCTGTGGAAGAGAGTCTGAGGCACTAAAAACGATGGAGATCTGAGAACTGGGTGGGAAAAACCTAGATATAATTTTGAAACTTCTAATAAGTAGGAAAAATTTCCATTAGGAATGTCATGTTGGAAAGATTGAGTTTAGATGATGAACAGTCACAGTTATAAAATTTTTTTATCCTGTTTGCTCTTTTTTGCCCTTACTTTCATTGGCTATCAGAACTAAAACAAGCATTGGTGGCTGCGACGGTGGCAGGCATGGTAACTGAGATGAATTACATCATTGTTTATAGAGTGTGTTTCTGGGAAATATTGCCAGAAGTTCTTTTGGAAGAAGGAAGATATCTTTCTGACTTAGAATTAAGCAAAGACGGCTTTTAGCTTCCAATTCCCTTGTAATAACTGGAGAAAAAAAGGAGCTGAGAAAGATAGAATTTGTTGGCAGAGGGGACTTAAGTCGGTGCTTTGCTTTGAGCTCTGATGGGGCTGGAGTGTGTCCTCTTCTGGTTTCATCAGAGTAAGATTAAATCTGGAATTGTTTGTTTATCTGCATCATCCTCCAAGTTGTCTGTTCATTAGATTGACATTTCAGAAAGCAGGCTTCTCTGTCTCTCTTTTTCCCTCTTTCCCTCCCCCTCTTTCCTACACCTCCACGCCCCGACCCCCAGCTCTCTCTAACTCATTTGCAAATCCTGTTAAAAATAGGGATTTAGGGATATACTGAACATTTTTTTTTTTTTTTTTTTTTTTTTAAAGGATTTTCTTATTTATTTATTTATTTATTTATTTTTGGCTGTGTTGGGTCTTCGGTTCGTGCGAGGGCTTTCTCCAGTTGCGGCAAGCGGGGGCCACTCTTCATCGCGGTGCGGGGACCGCTCTTCATCGCGGTGCGCGGGCCTTTCTCTATCGCGGCCCCTCCCGTCGCGGGGCACAGGCTCCAGACGCGCAGGCTCAGCAATTGTGGCTCACGGGCCCAGCTGCTCCGTGGCATGTGGGATCTTCCCAGACCAGGGCTCGAACCCGTGTCCCCTGCATTAGCAGGCAGATTCTCAACCACTGCGCCACCAGGGAAGCCCTGAACATTTTATAAACATTTCTTGATGAAGAACTGAGTGGTTTTTGATTATGCTTTAACTAACGTTTGTGTTGAGTCCCAATTATGTATGTAAAATTCTTGGTTATTTGTATTATGAATTTTTATATAAAATAGGCAAAAATTAAAGATGGCATTGCACTTAGATATGCATAGGCATCGTATTTAGGTGGCATTATATTTGTGATAAAGTTAGATATATTAGATAATAATCTAATCATAAATTATCGGCAAAATAGGTATGAATTATTGATTGGTTATGTAACTGGAACTAAAGCAAAAATGATTACTCAGAGTGCAATGTGACAATAGCTGATTTTGAATGCTAGGTATAAAATGAACATCTTTGTATAAGTAAGTCTTTGCTTATGTTGATTCTGAGATAGGTCTGTCTAAATTTGACAATATTCATGATAAAAATGTCTTGTTTTAGATATCATCCAGAGAGTTCATTTGCGGGGCTCATTCCTGGTGACCCGGGCAGCGTGGGATCACATGAAGAAACAGAAATTTGGAAGGTAGAGTTGTATGTGGCTGTCAAGGGGGTTTGGAGATGCCGTGTGTGGGTTCTTATGTCCAGAGGAAAAGAATTGCTTTGACGTTGAAAAATACACCTTCAGATATGCACAGGCTTTTTAAACGTAGTTTTGGAAGATGCCTCCCCGTTACATTGGTGTCAGTCATAGATTAGCGAGGTGGACAACTTAGTATTTCTTTTCACCTCCTACTTTTCATTATTAATGATTCTCCTGCTATTCTCTGATATTTTAGCAGTACAAACATTGAGGATTCAGCAGTACTTTATTCTCTAACCAAAATATCATTTTTTGTGCCCAGTGACCAACTGGGGAGAGATGAGTGGCTGTTTTCTACTGGCTGACACTGGTCAGACATGAGTTAGTCTTTGTAAACTAGGAACGGTAAGACTCTTATAGTTGCGTCTGTGTGACTCAGACGTGGCAGACCTAGTAAGTGGCCCCATGCTCTCTAACATAAAAGTTATTCCTGTTAACTCAGGGTTCACACACATCTACTAGAAGTAAATTGCGTGTGATATCTGTTCTTATTGGAGAGTTCTAGTATATCTTGATACTAGCAGTTTCTGAAAGTCAATGATAGGATTTACTTGTTCTACTAAGTAGAGTAAGTGAGATTAGGTCAGATTATGAGATGGTATTATTTAATATGAGGCATTTAATATTATCCAGAAAGGGAAAGGAGCAAAGTTCTGAGGACTAAAGAATTAGAACTTCATGATCTAATATTTCTTACTAAAATTTTAACTTGTAAATTGGCAGTTTATTTTATGTTTATAAATACTTATTGTTTTCAGTACATAATGAATATACATTCTTACACTTGAATTCATTTGATCCTGACCAGGGATTCTTTCTAAAACAATAAAATCTCACAGTTGAATTTTGAGAGATTACTTTTATTATTTATATTAATTTAGATATATGAATCATGACTTTAAGAACCTAATGGCAGTATACAGAGTTGCTTTTGACAGGTATAATAGTAATGAAAAAAAAAATGCTTAGAGTTGCAACATTATCAAAATATAGAAAAGATGATGTTGAGAGATTGATTTTCCTTTTAGGATCATCATGACTTCATCGGCTTCAGGAATATATGGCAACTTTGGCCAGGCAAATTATTGTGCTGCAAAGCTGGGTCTTCTGGGCCTTTCAAATTGTCTTGCAGTTGAAGGCGAGAAAAGCAACATTCATTGTAACACTATTGCCCCTACTGCTGGATCACGGTTGACCCAGAACATTTTGCCTGATGGTAAGTAGTTTAGTTTTTTTTTAATGCTGTTCCTCACATACCTGTGTGGCGTGAGCTTTGTAAAAGTATTTAATTTTTTGAGTAGCTAAAAAAATTTCCTTACAATTTAAAAAAGCATAATGTGTAGTTTATGTTCATTATAGAAAATTTAGGAAAGCACAAACAAACAAAATGTGACCCATAATTCTACCACACTCAGCTAAACTTTTTCTCTTTGTGTAGGTAGACATACATACATTTTTTCTTTACAGAATGAGGTAATACCATTCTTACTGGTTTATAATAATAATTATTTAAAACAATTAATAGATTGTTTTTTAGGGCAGTTTTAGGTTTATAGAAGAATTGAGCAGGTAGTAAAGAGAGTGCCCATATACTCCTCCTCCCACACAGTTTTACATCAGTGTGCTACATTTATTACAGTTGATGAACCAGTATTGATCAATGTTTATTTATTTATTTATTTATTTATTTGGCTGCATCGGGTCGTTGAGGCATGTGGGATCTTTCGTTGTGGTGCGTGGGCTTTTCTCAAGTTGTGGCACGTGGGTGTTCTCTCTCTAGTTGCGGCGCATGGGCTTCAGGGTGCGTGGGCTCTATATTTTGTGGCACGCTGGCTCTCTTGTTGAGGCACGTGAGCTCGGTAGTTGTGGCACCCGGGCTTAGTTGACCCTCGGCATGTGGGATCGTAGTTCCCTGACCAGGGATCGAACCCGCATCCCTGCATTGGAAGGCAGATTCTTTATCACTGGACCACCAGAGAAGTCCCTGATTGATTATCATTAACTATAGTTAATAGTTTACTTTAGGGCTCACTCTTTAGGTTGTATGATTTTATGCGTTTTCACAAATGCATGATGTTACGTACCCACGATTCTAGATCATACAGAATGGTTTCACTCTAAAAATCCCCTGTGTTCCATCTCTTCATCCTCTCCTCTTTTTCCCAAATGACTGGGAGGATTGAAGCTCATTTCTTTTTATCACTACATAATATTACATGGTATGTAGGTGCCACAATTTGTTTTTTCATTCACCTATCGTGGAACATTTTGATTGTTTCCAGTTTTTGACAGTTGTGAGTGAAGCTGCTATAAACATTCATGTGCAGGTTTTTGTGTGGACGTAAGTTTTCAACTCATTTGGGTAAATATTAAAGAGGATAATTGCTGGATTGTATGGTAAGAGTGTCTTTAGCTTTGTAAAAATTTCCAAACTGTCTTCAAAAATGGCTCTATCGTTTTTCATTCCTACTAGCAGTGAGTGAGAGTTCTTGTTGCTCCACATCTTTGCCAGCATTTATTATTGTTTATCTTTTGCATTTTAGTTCTTTTAATAGGTGTGTAGGGTATTTCATTGTTTTAATTTGCAGTTCCCTAATGACTTATGATGTTGTGCATTTTTTTCCTGTGCTTATTTGCCATTTATTTGTCTTCCTTGGTGATGTGTCTGTTCTTATTTTTTGCTTATTTTTAAATTGGGTTCTTTGTTTTCTTCTTCTTTTTTGGGGGGGGGTTCTTTGTTTTCTTGTTGTTGAGTTTTAAGAGTTCCATGAATATTTTGGAAACAAGTTCTTTATCAGATATGTGTTTTGCAATATTTTTTCTCAGTCTTTAGCTTGTTTTTTAATTCTCTTTAGTCTCTTTCACTTTTGAAGGATAATTTCACTGGGTACAGAATTCTGGGTTGGTAATTTTTTTCTTTCAACACCTGAAATCTTTCACTCCACTCTTCTTTTGCTTACATGGTTTCTGAAGGAAAGTCTGACATAATTCTTTCCTTGTTTCTTTATGCATAAGGTATTTTTTCCCCTCTGTGTTCCTCCAAGATTTTCTCCTTGTTTTTTCCGCAGTTTGAATATAGTATGCATAATAATAGGTGTAGATATTTGGCAATATTCTACTTGATGTCTTCTGAGCTTCCTGGATCTGCGGTTGGTATCTGTGATTAACTTTGGAAAATTCTCAGCCATCACTGCTTAAAATATTTCTTCTGTTGTTTTCTTTTTTTCTTCTACTTCTGGTATTCCCATTATGTGCCTGTTCTATCTTTTTATTTTAATTAATTAATCGATTAATTTATTTGATTGGGCCGGGTCTTAGTTGCAGCAGGTGGGCCCCTTTAGTTGCAGCTTGCAGGCTCCTTAGTTGTGGCTTGCAAGCTCCTTAGTTGCAGCACGTGGGCTCCTTAGTTGTGGCATGCAAACTCTTAGTTGTGGGATCTAGTTCCCTGGCCAGGGATTGAACCCGGGCCTCCTGCATTGGGAGCGTGGAGTCTTAACCGCTGCGCCACCAGGGAAGTCTCAATGTATCTTTTGTAATTATACTACAGTTCTTGGATATTCTATTCCCTTTTATTTTTTTGTCCTTTTTTCTCTTTGCATTTCATTTCAGTTTGGGAAGTTTCTGTTGACATATATTCAAATCAAGCTTACTGATTTTTCATTTCAAAATGTTATATTGTTTTTGTTTTTTAGCATTTCCTTTTGATTTTTTTAGCATTTCCTTCTGTCTGCTTACAGTAGTCATCTGTTCTTGTAAGTTGTCCACTTTTCTCCATTAGAGCCCTTAGCATGTTAATCACAGTTATTTTAAACTCCTAGTTTGAAAATTCCAAAATCTCTGCTATATTTCAAGCTGGTTCTGAGGCTTGCTTTGTCTCCTCAGCCTGTACTTTTCTTGTCTTTTAGCATGCCTTGAAATTTTTGTTGAAAACTGAACATGATGTATTGGGGTAGTAGAAAGTGTGGTATACAGAGCTTTATTGTGAGGTTTCATGTTTATCTGGCTAGGAGTTAGGTTGCGTTTATTGGTTGCTGTAGCTGTTGGTGTCAGAGGCTACATTTTCCTCTTTGTCGTTGTTTTTGTGTCCCCTGTTGTCTTTGGGTTTCCCTAGGTACTCTTTGTGTTTGCAGCTCTCTCAGTTGTAATCCACTGTTGTTATACTGGAGGCCTGTTGAAGTGTCTGTAAATTATGGCGAGGGGAAGTGTTCTATAATCTTATGATTAAATCCGCAAGTTTTTTAGCAGGTCAAAGTCTCTGGACTCTGAGCTTCAGTAGAGTTTTTTAGCCTTTTTTTTTTTTCTCCCCTTATTTGAGACAGGAAGGCTAGAGGAGTTACACTAGTCTAATTGCTCTTCCCTTAGGTCAAATAAGGCTCTGGTAGCTTCCCTTGAGGATAGGCCTTTGTTAAGGAGAACAGAATGCTCTGGGCATATTTCAAAATGATTTTGTCTTATTGATTTATTTATTTTGTTACCCTCTCCCTTTTTCTCTGTAACATTTCAAAGCAAATCTTAGATGTTGCATTTCACCTAATAAATACTTGGAAATGTGTCTCTAACAGATATGGACATTATAACCACAATGCCAATATCACACCAAATAAAATAATTCATTACCATTGTCTAATACCAAATTTATATGAAAACTTCCTCGTTATCTAAAAAATATCGTTTTAGAGTTAGTTTATTCCACAATGGTCTAAACAAGGTTCACAGTCGTTTTGTTACTGTATCTCTTAAGTTTTATTTAACATATGATAGTTCATTCTCCTTTTTGAAAAAGTGCCAATTATTTGTTGAAGAAACCGCGAGTTCATTTGTCCTGAAGACTATTCCTCATTCTTGATTTGGATTGCCTTTGCACATTTGTGGAAAATCAGTTGACCATGTATGTATGTGTGGGTCTATTTCTGGATTGTTTGTTCTGTTGTATTGATCTCTGGGCCTGTCCTTTTACCAATACCATGATGTTTTGATTACTATATTTTTATAGTAAGTCTTGAAATCAGGTAATGTGAGTCTTCCAACTTTGTTCTTTGAAAACATGAAATATAAAGTTTTAAATTTAAAAATTTAAATGTATGATTGAGAGCCAATGCTTATTTATTTAGTTATATAAGAAATAGAATACTTGACTGGTGGAAAACTGTATGGTTTTTGATACTCCTGGTTTTAACATATATCTAAAAAGAAAATATCTGTAATACTTTAAAAGTAGTTTCTGTGAAACAGTACAAAACAATTGATGAGTGAAATTACTTTAGAATTAGCTGCTTCATGGCATACAAATGCTTATTCACAGTACCATTTTACTTCCCACGTTTGAGCTAACATTCATTTTAGAACTTGGGATTTGTAATACCAAGTATGTACTTGCTAGCTTTTCCTAAGAGCTGTGCCTAACCAGTTTGCTTTAGTGTAGAATAGCTATTTGTACCTGAGATCTAATTTTTTTTTCCTTTTCTTTTGTCAACAGGGCCATTTAAAAAAGTCCCTTATTTTAAAAAAAAACTTTATACTCTCATGTCTTATTGAAGGAATTCTTGTTAAAGAACTGGATTATTTAAGTATAATGCTACATATATATGCACAACAGTGTAGGTTACTGGCAAGAAGTAAAGTATCAAAATGTAATGCATAGTCATGAACTCACTGCTCAACCCAAGAATTGGAACATTACTTGCATCTAACTTTATACCTTCTGTTCTGTTCCTCTGCTTCATGCCAAGAGATAACCACTATTTAGAATTTTATGCTTATCATTTCTGTGCTAGACTCCTACCTTAGTCACTTTTTGCCATTGGCTGTAGACTTTCTTGGGGAAGCAGCAAGTTTCCAAGAAAATATTGAAAACTTGAGCTTTTAAATTTGCTTTCCTTTGGGAATGTAGCTTCCATTAATTTTGACCTCTAGAGATGTTAGGTCACTGTTTAATGTAGTATCTTTTATGCCCACCAAACCCTAGTGAAAGATGTTTGGAGAATAAGATCTACTTTAGACAAATAATTTAAGTTTCTGGACCTGCTTTCTCTTCTGTAAAGGAAGAGAGTTGTTACAGATCATTTTTAAAAGCCCTTCAGATTCTGAATTCCTGTTATTTTAAATTTTGGTATTTATTACTTTTTTATAGTTTAGAAAAAGCCGAAAATTTATTTTGCCTCAGCATTTTTCCTCTTTTCCTCTGAAATATTAACTTACAGGCTGTCAAAGGAATTATTTGTTAAAGAACCAGGTGTTATGGGTAATGTGCGGAGACATTTGCAATTTCATTTCCCCCTTTGAAATATATTTGAAAAATGGAAAGTCATGTATGTGACTTACATGTTTCTTACATGAAATGAAACATAATCTTAGGATGAATACCCATGAACTAACTTCCCAAGCTGTATTAGTTATTTACTGCTGTGTAATAAATTACTTCAAATTTTGTGGATTAAAACAACAAGTATATATTATCTCACAGTTTCTGGGGTCAGGAATACTGTAAAGTGAAAGGTTCTTAGAGCTGCTCTTTAATTTACAGGGACTGTAAATGTCATCTTTGTCACTTTAAAATATAAAACTGTATTTTGTCCCTTCACAGTTAAAATTTACATTTATTTGATTCTTTAAAGATTATAAGATGTATTTACAAATCGTGTCTCCTTTGAGCCTTGCAACAACTTAGTAGAATAGGCAGGTAACGCATTTTAATTACCATCTTACAGATGCAGACACACGTCCAAGAGAGTTGAGCACTGTGCTCAGTGCCCTAAATTGCCTACATGGCAGGGCCAGCAGTAAAATCTAGGTGTTCATGCTCCTTGTGTAGTACCTTTCTGCTCTGTTAAGTTGCTCACAGAAGGTATGCAACAGGAAAATATTTCTTACACTTTGTGACTCATCAGTCACGGTTGCAAGGTCCATTTTACATCATCTTACTGCCATTACAGTTGTCAAGGCTGTTTTGTAGTTTTCTAGCTTCTGGGAGAGCAAAATAGTTTTGGGAATGAATGGTATCTAAGTTCATTATGCTATGTATGCCTTTGCTCACCAGTCTTTGCCAAGGCAGCTTTAACTTGTCTTCTAAACAGTACGTTACCCATCTTGGAAGGGGATATCTGATGCCTTCTGTGTTAGAAACCTGAATGTCTCCATTGGGATGAAAAGATTCTTCTGAAAGCCTTGGATGTTAATACTAATTATTTATGTATATCTAATTTTTTTCTTATTTATTTAAAAAGTCTCTGAACCTATAATTTTATAAGTGAGGAATTTTCAGAAAGTAAAATGATTGATTGAATATGTATATATTCTTATTGATAGTTTTTTTTTTTTTTTTGGCTATTTATTTCAGATCTTCTGGAAGCTCTGAAGCCAGATTACGTGGCACCCCTGGTCCTTTGGCTTTGCCATGAGAGTTGTGAGGAAAATGGTGGCTTGTTTGAGGTATTCTGCACCTTTGCACTTTCTCCCAAAGCAATATTTGTGTAATTAAATATAAAAAATCATTCAAAAATCAGTATTTTCCAGTTGTCCACATTTGTAAAAATCTGCATCAGTTGGTATCACTTGTATATTTTTTAATATTATGTATGTGTTACAGTTAAGGAACAAGTATGACTAATGTCCTTTTTTGAGAAAGTAACAGCAACTTTGTAAATTGTTCTTCCCTAGTTCTTCATTTCTGATATTCTTGTCAAATGAAAATGTGACTGGCTGGTTTGATGTGTTTAGTCAGATACAGAAAGTCTCATTTGGTTAGAGATGCTGAGTAGTAAAGTGAAGGGACAGAGGTGGTGGTTTAAAGTCAGCCAGGCCAGGTTTTGATTTCTTGCTCTGGTAATTGCTGGCTCGCTGGAATATTGTACAGATTAACCTCCCTGAGTTTTAGTTTTCTTGGGGTTTTGTTGTGAGAACTGGAGATCATATTTTTAAACTCTTAGCCTACCTAGCAGTCACCCCTCAATTTTAACTATTATATCAGTATAGCAGGAATTCAGTCTGGGTATGATAGATCAGTAAACACAACTTACTATTTGTATTAACTTTAAAAATAAACTTTGCTATGTTTCCCTATCGCAAAGCTTTACATGTTTGCTATAAAAATAAAAACCACACATAATCCTACCATCCAGTGAGGTTCAGTTTTCACTCTATAATCAAAGTCCCTTTAGATTTCCTTATGCTGTTTTATATATTTTTTGGTCCTCATTTGAGTTTGATCTCTTTTTTCTTTTCTAGCATAAACTGTTATATTTTAGACCACCCCCCTTTATTTGATTCTCTGTGGTAATATAATAATAAACCTGTTGCATGCAGAATACATGACATCCAAAGATATTTCTTGGTAGCAAAATTACCTGGCTCAGTTTGAAGTGAATGATATATTAGCCTGATTTATTTGAATAAAAAGCTGTTTAGTAAATGAAAAACAGTCTACACCTGTCTATGCAGAGATAGGCACCTCTGCTTTCTTTTTTTTTTTTTTTTTAATTCATTTATTTATTCATTCATTTATGGCTGTGTTGGGTCTTCGTTTCTGTGCGAGGGCTTTCTCTAGTTGTGGCAAGTGGGGGCCACTCTTCATCACGGTGCGCGGGCCTCTCACTGTAGCGGCCTCTCTTGTTGCGGAGCACAGGCTCCAGACGCGCAGGCTCAGTAATTGTGGCTCACGGGCGTAGTTGCTCCGCGGCATGTGGGATCTTCCCAGACCAGGCCTCGAACCCGTGTCCCCTGCATTGGCAGGCAGATTCTCAACCACTGCGCCACCAGGGAAGCCCACCTCTGCTTTCTTAATCACAGTCGTTGATTGTGAATTGTGGAAAATTAGAGGTGGAAAGAACTTTACAACTCTAGATTTACAGAAGAGAAATTTAATAATATCAAGCCATGTGGAGCTCCAAATTTGGTCTGCCTGTCTTTTATCTCATTAAGGAATTAAACAAAAATTCTTTGTCTTTTACATTTATATTTGTTATTAATTCTGTGAACAAAAATAATATATGCTTTTTGTAGAAAACTTCAAATATATAGGGGAGTTTATAGAGGAAAATAAAAATCACCCACATTACCACTATCGAGAGATAACTCCTATTAATATTTTTATGGATATTCTTTTCCAGTCTTTTATTAGATGTGCATTTTACACGAGTAGTCTTTTTATTTTAGGTATACAATTTACACACATACCCAGACATGCACAGATAACTAGGATAATGCTGTAGATGAAGTTTTGTATGTTGTTCTTTTATTTTACTATACTGTGAACAGTTTTAGTAAGGGACATTTGCTGTGTGAGATTGAGTGCAAAATACAGTAAGAGCGGTGTGTAATATCCTGACTTAAACCTTGAATGTAAATTGACACTTTGTTTGCCAAGTTTTGATAGATATCTAGAGTGGCAGATAGAGATTTTTTGGATCGACTGGAGCTGTCGTTTCTAGCACCTGCGAGGAGTTTGCAGCTTGTTGCTTCACTCCCCAAATATGATAAAAGATGATATTTTTCTTGCCTGTTATCAGTACCACTGCCACTTTAACTACTCTGACAGCATCAAGGCCGATTGTCCTGTTAATATACGTAAAGGAATGAGTGATTTTTAAAAAGCCATACCCTTGAGCGTAGAGCCACTGAGAAGTGTGCTGTCTGCTGGTACAGTTTCTTCTGTTATATGCATGTGGAACACTGTAGTTGTGGTGTTTGAAGATATGACAAACAGATTTTCTTACATCAGACATTTTCTTCTGAGGATTTCCTTGAATGGCTTCTAGAAAAAATACCATCTTTCTGTACGGTGATTAATGTATTTGGTCATTTGCCATATTTCTATATAAAGGTGTTTCATTAAAATGAGTATATGTAGTTCATTAAGTCAAATCCTGGCTTTATTTTTCTTTGCTTTTTATTTTTTTTTGATTCATTAAGTCTTTCTAGAAGGACATGTATTTCAAGTGATGTGCTGGGCAAATTTGGTATTTATATTGTTTAACCTTCATGGTTACTTCATGAAGAGTGTATTATTATCCTGATTTTATATAAGGGGAATCTTGAGTTTAGGGAAGTCAAATTATTTGACCAGGAATCAGACAGCTAGTCTGTAGAAGAACTGGTATCGCACCTTGGTTTCTGTGCAAAGTCATGCTTTTCTACTACATGCATTTCTGCTATATTGTGTTGCTTTATTTTTCTACTCTGATAACATGAATAGTGCAAAGTCATGCCGGCCAACGGAGTTTTGTAGAGCTGCATTATTTTCATCCATTGTCATCTAGCATTCGGATACTCGTAAAAAGATAGCTGCCTGTTTTGTTAATTTCATGAAAATTCTATTAGTAATTTCACATTAGATGGTATAACTTCTTCCTCCTCTTTTTGGTAGGTTGGAGCAGGAAGGATTGGAAAATGTAAGTCCCTTTTGGTTTTTGGTTTGCCATACATTATTTCCATATCTTTAAACCTGCATATCCAGGTAGAGCTGGGTAAAGACCTTGTCAAATGCCGAACCATTGGATTTAGTGCACGCATAATCAAACTCAAACATTGTTATAGCAACAGGTCTTCTAAAACATGGAAGTTGTCCTGCAGGCCTGTGGTATTTTCAAGGATCTTTTCAGTTTTTTTCCTATTAGCAGTGCTTATTCAATATTTGTCCTGTCCTATTCAGAACTGGCTGTTTCTTCAGGCAGCACAGTCTCTCTTTATATTGATGTTTGTCTTCCCATGTCTCCGGCACCCCACATGCTTGTTCAGCAGAGTAGTGAGTGGGAGGGAGGGCGTTTTTTGAAGATGGGAAGAGCTCTGTCCTAGGCAAGTTCTCCAATTCTCTCAGTGATTCTTTTCTTCCTTGGAGCATGAGACATCAGAAGGAGACAGTGGGGAATCACACTGGACAGCTTTGTAGAAGAGAAATTGCAGCTGATCTATAGAAATTATTCTCCTTCAGCCCAACAGTAAATTCATCTGGCTTAAGTCCTCTTTTACCCCAGTTCTTAAACCTTGTGAGCTCCAAATTGGATAATTACTTTATGGTGTTTAAAAAAAATTGTGAACATTCCAATATCCCAATTCAAGTTTTCAGTTGGATGCTGGTATCAAAATTAATTGAATTATTTAAAAGGCTGCCATTACTGGATGACATTGTTACAACATATTGTAGAATATTATTAATGACTGTTCTCTAAGTTATGAAGGAACTTATTCAAACATTTTTAAGTGTCTTATGACATCTTTTAAGAAAGGAAGATCAGTTGTTGCAATAAAAGCTGTATATGGGACTTTATCAATAAGAAACCTCTAGAAGCTTCTGTCATTCCCCAGGACAAATCTTCAATTTAGTAATCATCAAAGTCTGACCATTCTGTTTAAATAAGGTTCTGTTTATTCCTCAGGCTTTTTAAAAAAGACACAATGTTAAAAATTATCTTCATGGAACTTACGCAGCAATGATGATTTTTGTGAATCTGGGCAATCTAGTTGACTTCCCATGGACAAGGAGGAAGAGCAAAGGGAGGAAACGGGAGAACTATGTGGGGTTGTCTGATATATTAATTTGATTATCTGGAGTCTTTGGCCTGTTATCACCACTAGTTTTCAGTTTGCTATTCAACAAAGCTCTATTCTGTTCTGTTACCTTAAAGTGTATTATCTAAGTGATCTGTGGTGATGAAGACAGTCTTTTGGTGTGATTATATATAATTTAACTTTCTGATTCAGCATTTCATCCTACCTTTAGTAGTATCTGGCATAGTCAGAGGAGGGAGAGGTTTTCCCTTCAGCTTCAAATATTAGAAAAAGAAATTTGACATCCTAATGGGTTTGTTATTCTTTTAAAAAAAATTTGTAGTAAAAATCTTTCGAAGTTAGAATCTTTTTTCCAAATTCCATTTTTCTTGAAGTTAAAAAAAAAAATTCAGGGGACTCATGAATTCTGCTTTCTGTCTCGCTGTTAAACTGTGTGTTCAGTATCTTAGTTTTGTTTCTATAACCAGTACGATGGGAGCGGACCCTTGGAGCCATTGTAAGACAGAGGACTCAGCCAATGACTCCTGAGGCGGTGAAGGCTAACTGGACGAAGATCTGTGACTTTGATAATGCCACCAAGCCTCAGAGAATTCAAGGTAAAGAGTCCCAAGTCAGTTCAGTCCTGGTTGGGGAATCAGAGGCAACAAAGCATTCTCTTCTCTTATGGAATTGTCTTCTTAATTGTGATAACTTAGATGCTCAAATCATCTAGAGCACATTTTCTGCTCCAGTAGGTATTAGAACTCTCCAATTTAAGGTATGTATGTTACTCCCACTGTCAGTTTTTCAGTTTTCTTATGATCCTGATTTTTTGGTATATGTGTGATGGAGAGGATGGTAGGAGGTGTTTACCCATTTGTGCTCAATGCATCTATTCCCCATCTGGTGGTTGGTTTCAAAGTCTTGCCTTATCTAATCACATGCTCCTTATCTGACCTGATTTTTCCTTATTTCCCCAAAAGTTTATTTAAGTCTTATATTATTTAGGCTTAGGTCTTTTCTCTCTAGTGAATAGATTTTGCTTTGTTTTAGCACTTTGTCTTTGCTACTGTTTCTCTGCCTTTCTAAGATGCCTCTTATTCCTTTTATCACCTCTGCTAATCTCGGTGCTTCTTTAGAAAAACTCAAGCCCCAGATGTTCAACAAAACTCCCCAGATATTCTGGGCTTCAGAAGATCTCTTTCTTAGCTGAACTCTTACAACTTGAGCGTCTAATCATGACTGCTTTCCACTGCTTTTGTTTCATAAGTGTGTGGTTTCTTAGCTGCATAGTAAGTTCCTTTGGAGGCAGAGAATGTATCTTGTATGTCCTTTTATATTTGGTGCTAGTATAGTGCTGAACTCATAGAAAGGATTTAGTAAATGCTTGTTACCTTGAATTATTGAATCATCTATGATATGCCACAGGAAGAGATGGCCAATAAAAGTCACATTATTTTTTCTATTGTAACTCACATATGTATATAGTATATGAAATTTAAAGGACCTTTCTGGGAAGGATCATGAATCAGGATTATTTTATAGAAAAATCTTTTTTTCCCTTCCTAGTATTATATTTAATGTTTGATAGAAGAATATATCTGAAAAATGACTGTTCTTTTTTTTTTTTAATCCCAATGTTACTTTCCCGTCTGCTGGTACACTCACTGAAATATTCATTGTACTTTTCTCAATCAGAGGATAACATGATTGTTATGTCATTAGCGGTAGCATTTTCTGTATTCTTTTTTTAGATATTTGAGATAAATTTAGTCTCCGAATAGCAGTCACCTATCAATGAAAATTAGGAAAAGGAAAAAGGAAGAAGTATCTTAAAAACTCTTCTCTGAGGTCAGAATTCCATTTTATTGCCTTAAAAGTATTAGACTAATATAAAGAAAAAGCTAACAATGAATTATATAGTTATAAATGAAAAGATACCCCTAGTATTTGAAGTACAGTTAGAAAAAAAATGTTACACTTTCTGTAGAATCACGACTTTCCAAGCACCCATTTCATCATTCTCATTTTACAGATGATGGAACTAAATCCCAGAAAAGCTGAGTAAGTGGCCCAAGCTTTCTCAGTGTTTGAGCCAAGAGTTAACTCCGGTGGTCTGTCTTTGAGTGCAGTACCACCAGCCTGTACCGAGGTTACTTTCAGTTAAATAGCCTCCCATCTAGGCAGCAGCCTAAATGGGGTGGTAAGAGGAGGATTGGTAGGCAAGAAACCTACCTAGTGTCACCAGGAATGGCAGAGAGCCCTGGTCATCTCACATTCTGTAGTTTAGTTATAGTTTTTGTCTGAGTTTAGAAGGAGGTTTGTTAGAAAGGTCCCAGAGCTTTTGGAACCTTATGGCATATGTGGATACTCTGTGAATCTCCTTTATTAACCTTTCAGACCCCAGAATAGCAGCTTCTGAATTCTGTCCATAGTCGCTGGTCATAATGGTGGTTTTCTCTGGAAGAATTTTCAGTAATATTTTCTGAGCAAGTTACCTGTACAGAGACCTGGGGGGTAATCTTGACATTGTTGCATCCTGGAGGAGGGGTGATGGTGGGGAGAGAAGGAAAATTAGTTGTCCCTCCACCAGATGGAAATTGCACATCTGTGGACAAGGATCCGACTTTACAGAGTTGTAAAAATCACTCAAAGACTGCAAAGCTCAGAGCCTCTTTGGAATCATAACGTGGGGAGAGTATGTTGGAAACACCCAGTTATCTTTGGTCTGTTCAGAGTCTCACGATTTTTTCCTGCAATAGCCTGACATCATACAGTCAGTTCATGAATGCCAGCGAAGGTTCTGCAGCAGGCTTGCTGGATGTTATAGGAATGATTGTCTAAAGCATTGTAGCTTTTCTTAGTCACGTCTGTAACAAAAGCTTTTTTTTTTTTTTTTTTTGGAAATAGCTTACATTTATTTGGATTTCACCAGGAGAATATTAGCTCTTTAGGATATTTGAAAGATGATGCTTTTATGATCTTTATGTAATAGGTTTACCAAAGCACTCTGTCTTATTTAAATTCCAGTGATCCTAAAGAGAAAATTCAGTTCGTTCATCCTTATTTATCCTGAAGTTGATGGACTTGAATCATTCATGATTTAAATTTTTTTTCAGTACAAATGAAATATAGTTCAACTATATAGGAAAAATCTGGAAGTTTGTCCTGTGGGTCACTATTTCAATAGCACTGTAAAATAACTGGCTAGATATTTCACATATGCAAATGCTCTTCCCACACCCTAGTGGGACTGATTTTTCTTTTAATTAATTTTTATTGGAGTATAGTTGATTTACAATGTTGTGTTAGTTCCTGCTGTATAGCAAAGTGAATCCATTATACGTATACATATATCCACTGTTTTTTAGATTCTTTTCCCATATAGGTCATTATAGAGTATTGAGTAGAGTTCCCTGTGCTATACAGTAGGTTCTTATTAGTTATCTATTTTATATATAGTAGTGTGTATATGTCAATCGCAGTCTCCCAATTTATCCCTCCCTGTCTCCCTCTCACTTGGTAACCATAAGTTTTCTACATCTATAACTCTGTTTCTGTTATGTAAATAAGTTCATTTGTACCATTTTTTTAGATTCTACATATAAGTGATATCATAGATATTTGTCTTTCTCCTTCTGACTTAACTTCACTCAGTATGACAATCTCTAGGTCCATCCATGTCACTGCAAATGGCATTATTTCATTCTTTTTTTATGGCTGAGTAATATTCTATTGTATATATGTAGCACATCTTTATCCATTCGTCTGTTGATGGAAAAAAGCATTATTATTGTTATTTATTCCTTTTTTTAGAATCAATTGGCGGTATAATTGAAGCTCTAAATAAAATAGATTCAGATGGAGGAGTTTCGGCAAATCATACCAGTAATGTGACATCAACAGCTACATCAGGATTTGTAAGTGGAAGAGAAAGCCTAACGCTTTGCCTTCTCTGGAGACTTTTTTTCTTTTCTTTCCTTTTTTTCTTTTTTCTTTTCTTTTATGCAAAAAATGCTTTTCCAAGCTATTAATTTATTGTTAAATAGGAAAGGTGAGTGACCATAAAATTTTATAGAACATGTACTGAATGTTTATAAAATTTGAATGAACATAAAGCTAAAATATTAAATGTAACTTTTACTTTCTCTTCTTCAGTGTAATAAACAAGTGTTTTTTTTTGTTTTTTGGAGCATTTTTGATAATTGTCCTTCAGTCACTTTCTAACTCTTTAGAAAAGGATATTTAACTTAGTGCCTCTTTTGAGTCATTTCTTTTAAGGAAAAGCATTGATAGGTTGTATTTTGGAACTATTTCAGCATGGCTGCAAGTAAAAAGTCTCCCATTGTGTCAGAAATTCTAAGAGAGCTGTGGTTATAGCTCTTGTGAAGTTTGCTGATTAACTATCTCCAGTACTTCTTTTTTAAAAAAAAATTATAGTGCATAAATAATAAGAAATAAGTCATTTGACACATTCAGTTGTGGTGCTTTGTGACTTAGGGGAGACATAGTGATGAAATAAACAATCTAATTGTAACCCTGAGAATATGATCAGTTTATAAATGTGATTTTACTTTAGAGCAGGGGTTGGCAAACTTTTTTGGTAAAGGGCCAGATGGTAAGTATTTTAGGCTTTATGGACCACGTACTGTTTCTGACACATTATCTTCTTTTTCTTTTTTTAGACCACTCTTAAAAAAATGTAAAAACCATTCTTAATTCTCAGCTGTTGTTTGCTGACTCTTGCTTTAGAATGAAAGTGATCAAAAATTGGACATGATTCTTTTATAACCTAACATATGCTTCACAAATTAGCTAGGCATGTCATTAGCATGTTAATCACAGTTATTTTAAACTCCTAGTTTGAAAATTCCAAAATCTCTGCTATATTTCAAGCTGGTTCTGAGGCTTGCTTTGTCTCCTCAGCCTGTACTTTTCTTGTCTTTTAGCATGCCTTGAAATTTTTGTTGAAAACTGAACATGATGTATTGGGGTAGTAGAAAGTGTGGTATACAGAGCTTTATTGTGAGGTTTCATGTTTATCTGGCTAGGAGTTAGGTTGCGTTCATTGGTTGCTGTAGCTGTTGGTGTCAGAGGCTACATTTTCCTCTTTGTCGTTGTTTTTGTGTCCCCTGTTGTCTTTGGGTTTCCCTAGGTACTCTTTGTGTTTGCAGCTCTCTCAGTTGTAATCCACTGTTGTTATACTGGAGGCCTGTTGAAGTGGCTGTAAATTATGGCGAGGGGAAGTGTTCTATAATCTTATGATTAAATCCGCAAGTTTTTTAGCAGGTCAAAGTCTCTGGACTCTGAGCTTCAGTAGAGTTTTTTAGCCTTTTTTTTTTTTCTCCCCTTATTTGAGACAGGAAGGCTAGAGGGGTTCCACTAGTCTAATTGCTCTTCCCTTAGGTCAAATAAGGCTCTGGTAGCTTCCCTTGAGGATAGGCCTTTGTTAAGGAGAACAGAATGCTCTGGGCATATTTCAAAATGATTTTGTCTTATTGATTTATTTATTTTATTACCCTCTCCCTTTTTCTCTGTAACATTTCAAAGCAAATCTTAGATGTTGCATTTCACCTAATAAATACTTGGAAATGTGTCTCTAACAGATATGGACATTATAACCACAATACCAATATCACACCAAATAAAATAATTCATTAACATTGTCTAATACCAAATTTATATGAAAACTTCCTCGTTATCTAAAAAATATCGTTTTAGAGTTAGTTTATTCCACAATGATCTAAACAAGGTTCACAGTCGTTTTGTTACTGTATCTCTTAAGTTTTATTTAACATATGATAGTTCATTCTCCTTTTTGAAAAAGTGCCAATTATTTGTTGAAGAAACTGCGAGTTCATTTGTCCTGAAGACTATTCCTCATTCTTGATTTGGATTGCCTTTGCACTTTTGTGGAAAATCAGTTGACCACGTAGGTATGTGTGGGTCTATTTCTGGATTGTCTGTTCTGTTGTATTGATCTCTGGGCCTGTCCTTTTACCAATACCATGATGTTTTGATTACTGTAGTTTTATAGTAAGTCTTTTTTTTTTTTTTTTTTTTTATAATTTTTTTTTTCCCCTACTTTATTTATTTATTTATTTTTATTTTTGGCTGTGTTGGGTCTTCGGTTCGTGCGAGGGCTTTCTCCAGTTGCGGCAAGCGGGGGCCACTCTTCATTGTGGTGCGGGGACCGCTCTTCATCGCGGTGCGCGGGCCTTTCACTATCGCGGCCCCTCCCGTTGCGGGGCACAGGCTCCAGACGCGCAGGCTCAGCAGCTGTGGCTCACGGGCCCAGCCGCTCCGCGGCATGTGGGATCTTCCCAGACCAGGGCTCGAACCCGTGTCCCCTGCATTAGCAGGCAGACTCTCAACCACTGCGCCACCAGGGAAGCCCTATAGTAAGTCTTGAAATCAGGTAATGTGAGTCTTCCAACTTTGTTCTTTGAAAACATGAAATATAAAGTTTTAAATTTAAAAATTTAAATGTATGATTGAGAGCCAATGCTTATTTATTTAGTTATATAAGAAATAGAATACTTGACTGGTGGAAAACTGTATGGTTTTTGATACTCCTGGTTTTAACATATTTCTAAAAAGAAAATATCTATAATACTTTAAAAGTAGTTTCTGTGAAACAGTACAAAACAATTGATGAGTGAAATTACTTTAGAATTAGCTGCTTCATGGCATACAAATGCTTATTCACAATACCATTTTACTTTCCACGTTTGAGCTAACATTCATTTTAGAACTTGGGATTTGTAATACCAAGTATGTACTTGCTAGCTTTTCCTAAGAGCTGTGCCTAACCAGTTTGCTTTAGTGTAGAACAGCTATTTGTACCTGAGATCTAATTTTTTTTTTCCTTTTCTTTTGTCAACAGGGCCATTTAAAAAAGTCCCTTATTTTAAAAACTCTTTATACTCTCATATCTTATTGAAGGAATTCTTGTTAAAGAACTGGATTATTTAAGTATAATGCTACATATATGCACAACAGTGTAGGTTACTGGCAAGAAGTAAAGCATCAAAATGTAATGCATAGTCATGAACTCACTGCTCAACCCAAGAATTGGAACATTACTTGCATCTAACTTTATACCTTCTATTCTGTTCCTCTGCTTCATGCCAAGAGGTAACCACTATTTAGAATTTTATGCGTATCATTTCTGTGCTAGACTCCTACCTTAGTCACTTTTTGCCATTGGCTGTAGACTTTCTTGGGGAAGCAGCAAGTTTCCAAGAAAATATTGAAAACTTGAGCTTTTAAATTTGCTTTCCTTTGGGAATGTAGCTTCCATTAATTTTGACCTCTAGAGATGTTAGGTCACTGTTTAATGTAGTATCTTTTATGCCCACCAAACCCTAGTGAAAGATGTTTGGAGAATAAGATCTACTTTAGACAAATAATTTAAGTTTCTGGACCTGCTTTCTCTTCTGTAAAGGAAGAGAGTTGTTACAGATCATTTTTAAAAGCCCTTCAGATTCTGAATTCCTGTTATTTTAAATTTTGGTATTTATTACTTTTTTATAGTTTAGAAAAAGCCGAAAATTTATTTTGCCTCAGCATTTTTCCTCTTTTCCTCTGAAATATTAACTTACAGGCTGTCAAAGGAATTATTTGTTAAAGAACCAGGTGTTATGAGTAATGTGGGGAGATATTTGCAATTTCATTTCCCCCTTTGAAATATATTTGAAAAATGGAAAGTCATGTATGTGACTTACATGTTTCTTACATGAAATGAAACATAATCTTAGGATGAATACCCATGAACTAACTTCCCAAGCTGTATTAGTTATTTACTGCTGTGTAATAAATTACTTCAAATTTTGTGGATTAAAACAACAAGTATATATTATCTCACAGTTTCTGGGGTCAGGAATACTGTAAAGTGAAAGGTTCTTAGAGCTGCTCTTTAATTTACAGGAACTGTAAATGTCATCTTTGTCACTTTAAAATATAAAACTGTATTTTGTCCCTTCACAGTTAAAATTTACATTTATTTGATTCTTTAAAGATTATAAGATGTATTTACAAATCGTGTCTCCTTTGAGCCTTGCAACAACTTAGTAGAATAGGCAGGTAACGCATTTTAATTACCATCTTACAGATGCAGACACACGTCCAAGAGAGTTGAGCGCTGTGCTCAATGCCCTAAATTGCCTACATGGCAGGGCCAGCAGTAAAATCTAGGTGTTCATGCTCCTTGTGTAGTACCTTTCTGCTCTGTTAAGTTGCTCACAGAAGGTATGCAGCAGGAAAATATTTCTTAACACTTTGTGACTCATCAGTCACGGTTGCAAGGTCCATTTTCCATCATCTTACTGCCATTACAGTTGTCAAGGCTGTTTTGTAGTTTTCTAGCTTCTGGGAGAGCAAAATAGTTTTGGGAATGAATGGTACCTAAGTTCATTATGCTATGTATGCCTTTGCTCACCAGTCTTTGCCAAGGCAGCTTTAACTTGTCTTCTAAACAGTATGTTACCCATCTTGGAAAGGTATATCTGATGCCTTGTATGTTAGAAGCCTGAATATATCCATTGGGATGAAAAGATTCTTCTAAAAGCCTTGGATGTTAATACTAATTATTTATGTTTATCTAATTTTTTTCTTATTTATTTAAAAAGTCTCTGAACCTATAATTTTATAAGTGAGGAATTTTCAGAAAGTAAAATGATTGATTGAATATGTATATATTCTTATTGATAGATTTTTTTTCTTTTTTTGGCTATTTATTTCAGATCTTCTGGAAGCTCTGAAGCCAGATTACGTGGCACCCCTGGTCCTCTGGCTTTGCCATGAGAGTTGTGAGGAAAATGGTGGCTTGTTTGAGGTATTCTGCACCTTTGCACTTTCTCCCAAAGCAATATTTGTGTAATTAAATATAAAAACTGATTCAAAAATTAGTATTTTCCAGTTGTTCACATTTGTAAAAATCTGCATCAGTTGGTATCACTTGTATATTTTTTAATATTATGTATATGTTATAATTAAGGAACAAGTATGACTAATGTCCTTTTTTGAGAAAGTAACAGCAACTTTGTAAATTGTTCTTCCCTAGTTCTTCATTTCTGATATTCTTGTCAAATGAAAATGTGACTGGCTGGTTTGATGTGTTTAGTCAGATACAGAAAGTCTCATTTGGTTAGAGATGCTGAGTAGTAAAGTGAAGGGACAGAGGTGATGGTTTAAAGTCAGCCAGGCCAGGTTTTGATTTCTTGCTCTGGTAATTGCTGGCTCGCTGGAATATTGTACAGATTAACCTCCCTGAGTTTTAGTTTTCTTGGGGTTTTGTTGTGAGAACTGGAGATCATATTTTTAAACTCTTAGCATACCTAGCAGTCACCCCTCAATTTTAACTATTATATCAGTATAGCAGGAATTCAGTCTGGGTATGATAGATCAGTAAACACAACTTATTATCTGTATTAACTTTAAAAATAAACTTTGCTATGTTTCCCTATCGCAAAGCTTTACAAGTTTGCTATAAAAATAAAAACCACACATAATCCTACCATCCAGTGAGGTTCAGTTTTCACTCTATAATCAAAGTCCCTTTAGATTTCCTTATGCTGATTTATATATTTTTTGGTCCTCATTTGAGTTTGATCTCTTTTTTCTTTTCTAGCATAAAGTGTTATATTTTAGACCACCCTCCTTTATTTGATTCTCTGTGGTAATATAATAATAAACCTGTTGCATGCAGAATACATGACATCCAAAGATATTTCTTGGTAGCAAAATTACCTGGCTCAGTTTGAAGTGAATGATATATTAGCCTGATTTATTTGAATAAAAAGCTGTTTAGTAAATGAGAAACAGTCTACACCTGTCTATGCAGAGATAGGCACCTCTGCTTTCTTAATCACAGTCGTTGATTGTGAATTGTGGAAAATTAGAGGTGGCAAGAACTTTACAACTCTAGATTTACAGAAGAGAAATTTAATAATATCAAGCCGTGTGGAGCTCCAAATTTGGTCTGCCTGTCTTTTATCTCATTAAGGAATTAAACAAAAATTCTTTGTCTTTTACATTTATATTTGTTATTAATTCTGTGACCAAAAATAATATATGCTTTTTGTAGAAAACTTCAAATATATAGGGGAGTTTATAGAGGAAAATAAAAATCACCCACATTACCACTATCGAGAGATAACTCCTATTAATATTTTTATGGATATTCTTTTCCAGTCTTTTATTAGATGTGCATTTTACACGAGTAGTCTTTTTATTTTAGGTATACAATTTACACACATACCCAGACATGCACAGATAACTAGGATAATGCTGTAGATGAAGTTTTGTATGTTGTTCTTTTATTTTACTATACTGTGAACAGTTTTAGTAAGGGACATTTGCTGTGTGAGATTGAGTGCAAAATACAGTAAGAGCGGTGTGTAATATCCTGACTTAAACCTTGAATGTAAATTGACACTTTGTTTGCCAAGTTTTGATAGATATCTAGAGTGGCAGATAGAGATTTTTTGGATCGACTGGAGCTGTCGTTTCTAGCACCTGCGAGGAGTTTGCAGCTTGTTGCTTCACTCCCCAAATATGATAAAAGATGATATTTTTCTTGCCTGTTATCAGTACCACTGCCACTTTAACTACTCTGACAGCATCAAGGCCGATTGTCCTGTTAATATATGTAAAGGAATGAGTGATTAAAAAGCCATACCCTTGAGCGTAGAGCCACTGAGAAGTGTGCTGTCTGCTGGTACAGTTTCTTCTGTTATATGCATGTGGAACACTGTAGTTGTGGTGTTTGAAGATATGACAAACAGATTTTCTTACATCAGACATTTTCTTCTGAGGATTTCCTTGAATGGCTTCTAGAAAAAATACCATCTTTCTGTACGGTGATTAATGTATTTGGTCATTTGCCATATTTCTATATAAAGGTGTTTCATTAAAATGAGTATATGTAGTTCATTAAGTCAAATCCTGGCTTTATTTTTCTTTGCTTTTTATTTTTTTTGATTCATTTAGTCTTTCTAGAAGGACATGTATTTCAAGTGATGTGCTGGGCAAATTTGGTATTTATATTGTTTAACCTTCATGGTTACTTCAAGAAGAGTGTATTATTATCCTGATTTTATATAAGGGGAATCTTGAGTTTAGGGAAGTCAAACTATTTGACCAGGAATCAGACAGATAGTCTGTAGAAGAACTGGTATCGCACCTTGGTTTCTGTGCAAAGTCATGCTTTTCTACTACATGCATTTCTGCTATATTGTGTTGCTTTATTTTTCTACTCTGATAACATGAATAGTGCAAAGTCATGCCGGCCAACGGAGTTTTGTAGAGCTGCATTATTTTCATCCATTGTCATCTAGCATTCGGATACTGGTAAAAAGATAGCTGCCTGTTTTGTTAATTTCATGAAAATTCTATTAGTAATTTCACATTAGATGGTATAACTTCTTCCTCCTCTTTTTGGTAGGTTGGAGCAGGATGGATTGGAAAATGTAAGTCTCTTTTGGTTTTTGGTTTGCCATACATTATTTCCATATCTTTAAACCTGCATATCCAGGTAGAGCTGGGTAAAGACCTTGTCAAATGCCGAACCATTGGATTTAGTGCACGCATAATCAAACTCAAACATTGTAATAGCAACAGGTCTTCTAAAACATGGAAGTTGTCCTGCAGGCCTGTGGTATTTTCAAGGATCTTTTCAGTTTTTTTCCTATTAGCAGTGCTTATTCAATATTTGTCCTGTCCTATTCAGAACTGGCTGTTTTTTCAGACAGCACAGTCTCTCTTTATATTGATGTGTGTCTTCCCATGTCTCCGGCACCCCACATGCTTGTTCAGCAGAGTAGTGAGTGGAAGGGAGGGCGTTTTTTGAAGATGGGAAGAGCTCTGTCCTAGGCAAGTTCTCCAATTCTCTCAGTGATTCTTTTCTTCCTTGGAGCATGAGACATCAGAAGGAGACAGTGGGGAATCACACTGGACAGCTTTCTAGAAGAGAAATTGCAGCTGATCTATAGAAATTATTCTCCTTCAGCCCAACAGTAAATTCATCTGGCTTAAGTCCTCTTTTTCCCCAGTTCTTAAACATTGTGAGCTCCAGATTGGATAATTACTTTATGGTGTTTAAAAAAAATTGTGAACATTCCAATATCCCAATTCAAGTTTTCAGTTGGATGCTGGTATCAAAATTAATTGAATTATTTAAAAGGCTGCCATTACTGGATGACATTGTTACAACATATTGTAGAATATTATTAATGACTGTTCTCTAAGTTATGAAGTAACTTATTCAAACATTTTTAAGTGTCTTATGACATCTTTTAAGAAAGGAAGATCAGTTGTTGCAATAAAAGCTGTATATGGGACATTATCAATAAGAAACCTCTAGAAGCTTCTGTCATTCCCCAGGACAAATCTTCAATTTAGTAATCATCAAAGTCTGACCATTCTGTTTAAATAAGGTTCTGTTTATTCCTCAGGCTTTTTAAAAAAGACACAATGTTAAAAATTATCTTCATGGAACTTATGCAGCAATGATGATTTTTGTGAATCTGGGCAATCTAGTTGACTTCCCATGGACAAGGAGGAAGAGCAAAGGGAGGAAACGGGAGAATTATGTGGGGTTGTCTGATATATTAATTTGATTATCTGGAGTCTTTGGCCTGTTATCACCACTAGTTTTCAGTTTGCTATTCAACAAAGCCCTATTCTGTTCTGTTACCTTAAAGTGTATTATCTAAGTGATCTGTGGTGATGAAGACAGTCTTTTGGTGTGATTATATATAATTTAACTTTCTGATTCAGCATTTCATCTTACCTTTAGTAGTATCTGGCATAGTCAGAGGAGGGAGAGGTTTTCCCTTCAGCTTCAAATATTAGAAAAAGAAATTTGACATCCTAATGGGTTTGTTATTCTTTTAAAAAAACATTTGTAGTAAAAATCTTTAGAAGTTAGAATCTTTTATCCAAATTCCATTTTTCTTGAAGTTAAAAAAAAAAAATTCAGGGGACTCATGAATTCTGCTTTCTGTCTCGCTCTTAAACTGTGTGTTAAGTATCTTAGTTTTGTTTCTATAACCAGTACGATGGGAGCGGACCCTTGGAGCCATTGTAAGACAGAGGACTCAGCCAATGACTCCTGAGGCGGTGAAGGCTAACTGGACGAAGATCTGTGACTTTGATAATGCCACCAAGCCTCAGAGAATTCAAGGTAAAGAGTCCCAAGTCAGTTCAGTCCTGGTTGGAGAATCAGAGGCAACAAAGCATTCTCTTCTCTTATGGAATTGTCTTCTTAATTGTGATAACTTAGATGCTCAAATCATCTAGAGCACATTTTCTGCTCCAGTAGGTATTAGAACTCTCCAATTTAAGGTATGTATGTTACTCCCACTGTCAGTTTTTCAGTTTTCTTATGATCCTGATTTTTTGGTATATGTGTGATTGAGAGGACGGTAGGAGGTGTTTACCCATTTGTGCTCAATGCATCTATTCCCCATCTGGTGGTTGGTTTCAAAGTCTTGCCTTATCTAATCACATGCTCCTTATCTGACCTGATTTTTCCTTATTTTCCCAAAAGTTTAGTTAAGTCTTATATTATTTAGGCTTAGGTCTTTTCTCTCTAGTGAATAGATTTTGCTTTGTTTTAGCACTTTGTCTTTGCTACTGTTTCTCTGCCTTTCTAAGATGCCTCTTATTCCTTTTATCACCTCTGCTAATCTCGGTGCTTCTTTAGAAAAACTCAAGCCCCAGATGTTCAACAAAACCTCCCCAGATATTCTGGGCTTCAGAAGATCTCTTTCTTAGCTGAACTCTTACAACTTGAGCGTCTAATCATGACTGCTTTCCACTGCTTTTGTTTCATAAGTGTGTGGTTTCTTAGCTGCATAATAAGTTCCTTTGGAGGCAGAGAATGTATCTTGTATGTCCTTTTGTATTTGGTGCTAGTATAGTGTTGAACTCATAGAAAGGATTTAGTAAATGCTTGTTACCTTGAATTATTGAATCATCTATGATATGCCACAGGAAGAGATGGCCAATAAAAGTCACATTATTTTTTCTAGTATAACTCACATATGTATATAATATATGAAATTTAAAGGACCTTTCTGGGAAGGATCATGAATCAGGATTATTTTATAGAAAAATCTGTTTTTCCCTTCCTAGTATTATATTTAATGTTTGATAGAAGAATATATCTGAAAAATGACTGTTCTTTTTTTTTTTTTAATCCCAATGTTACTTTCCCGTCTGCTGGTACACTCACTGAAATATTCATTGTACTTTTCTCAATCAGAGGATAACATGATTGTTATGTCATTAGCGGTAGCATTTTCTGTATTCTTTTTTTTGATATTTGAGATAAATTTAGTCTCCGAATAGCAGTCACCTATCAATGAAAATTAGGAAAAGGAAAAAGGAAGAAGTGTCTTAAAAACTCTTCTCTGAGGTCAGAATTCCATTTTATTGCCTTAGAAGTATTAGACTAATATAAAGAAAAAGCTAACAATGAATTATATAGTTATAAATGAAAAGATACCCCTAGTATTTGAAGTACAGTTAGAAAAAAAATGTTACACTTTCTGTAGAATCACGACTTTCCAAGCACCCATTTCATCATTCTCATTTTACAGATGATGGAACTAAATCCCAGAAAAGCTGAGTAAGTGGCCCAAGCTTTCTCAGTGTTTGAGCCAAGAGTTAACTCAGGTGGTCTGTCTTTGAGTGCAGTACCGCCGGCCTGTACCGAGGTTACTTTCAGTTAAATAGCCTCCCATCTAGGCAGCAGCCTAAATGGGGTGGTAAGAGGAAGATTGGTAGGCAAGAAACCTACCTCGTGTCACCAGGAATGGCAGAGAGCCCTGGTCATCTCACATTCTGTAGTTTAGTTATAGTTTTTGTCTGAGTTTAGAAGGAGGCCCGCATATCTAAGGTTTGTTAGAAAGGTCCCAGAGCTTTTGGAACCTTATGGCATATGTGGATACTCCGTGAATCTCCTTTATTAACCTTTTAGACCCCAGAATAGCAGCTTCTGAATTCTGTCCGTAGTCACTGGTCATAACGGTGGTTTTCTCTGGAAGAATTTTCAGTAATATTTTCTGAGCAGTTACCTGTACAGAGACCTGGGGGGTAATCTTGACATTGTTACATCCTGGAGGAGGGGTGATGGTGGGAGAGAAGGAAAATTAGTTGTCCCTCCACCAGATGGAAATTGCACATCTGTGGACAAGGATCTGACTTTACAGAGTTGTAAAACCACTCAAAGACTTTGCAAAGCTCAGAGCCTCTTTGGAATCATAACGTGGGGAGAGTATGTTGGAAACATCCAGTTATCTTTGGTCTATTCAGAGCCTTTCATGATTTTTTCTTGCAATAGCCTGACATCATGCAGTCAGTTCATGAATGCCCGCGAAGGTTCTGCAGCAGGCTTGCTGGATGTTATAGGAATGATCGTCTAAAGCATTGTAGCTTTTCTTAGTCATGTCTGTAACAAAAGCTTTTTTTTTTCTTTTTTGGAAATAGCTTACATTTATTTGGATTTCACCAGGAGAATATTAGCTCTTTAGGATATTTGAAAGATGATGCTTTTATGATCTTTATGTAATAGGTTTACCAAAGCACTCTGTCTTATTTAAATTCCAGTGATCCTAAAGAGAAAATTCAATTCGTTCATCCTTACTTATCCTGAAGTTGATGGACTTGAATCATTCATGATTTAAATTTTTTTTCAGTACAAATGAAATATAGTTCAACTATATAGGAAAAATCTGGAAGTTTGTCCTGTGGGTCACTATTTCAATAGCACTGTAAAATAACTGGCTAGATATTTCACATATGCAAATGCTCTTCCCACACCCTAGTGGGACTGATTTTTCTTTTAATTAATTTTTATTGGAGTATAGTTGATTTACAATGTTGTGTTAGTTCCTGCTGTATAGCAAAGTGAATCCGTTATACGTATACATATATCCACTGTTTTTTAGATTCTTTTCCCATATAGGTCATTATAGAGTATTGAGTAGAGTTCCCTGTGCTATACAGTAGGTTCTTATTAGTTATCTATTTTATATATAGTAGTGTGTATATGTCAATCCCAGTCTCCCAATTTATCCCTCCCTGTCTCCCTCTCACTTGGTAACCATAAGTATGTTTTCTACATCTATAACTCTGTTTCTGTTACGTAAATAAGTTCATTTGTACTATTTTTTTTAGATTCCACATATAAGTGATATCATAGATATTTGTCTTTCTCCTTCTGACTTCACTCAGTATGACAATCTCTAGGTCCATCCATGTCACTGCAAATGGCATTATTTCATTCTTTTTTTATGACTGAGTAATATTCTATTGTATATATGTACCACATCTTTATCCATTCGTCTGTTGATGGAAAAAAGCATTATTATTGTTATTTATTCTTTTTTTTAGACTCAATTGGCGGTATAATTGAAGCTCTAAATAAAATAGATTCAGATGGAGGAGTTTCGGCAAATCATACCAGTAATGTGACATCAACAGCTACATCAGGATTTGTAAGTGGAAGAGAAAGCCTAACGCTTTGCCTTCTTTGGAGACTTTTTTCTTTTCTTTCCTTTTTTTCTTTTTTCTTTTCTTTTATGCAAAAAATGCTTTTCCAAGCTATTAGTTTATTGTTAAATAGGAAAGGTGAGTGACCATAAAACTTTATAGAACATGTAATGAATGTTTATAAAATTTGAATGAATGTAAAGCTAAAATATTAAATGTAACTTTTACTTTCTCTTCTTCCGTGTAATAAACAAGCGTATGTTTTGTTTTTTGGAGCATTTTTGATAATCGTCCTTCAGTCACTTTCTAACTCTTTAGAAAAGGATATTTAACTTAGTGCCTCTTTTGAGTCATTTCTTTTAAGGAAAAGCATTGACAGATTGTATTTTGGAAATATTTCAACATGGCTGCAAGTAAAAAGTCTCCCATTGTGTCAGAAATTCTAAGAGAGCTGTGGTTATAGCTCTTGTGAAGTTTGCTGATTAGCTATGTCCAGTACTTCTTTTTTTAAAAAAAAATTATAGTGCATAAATAATAAGAAATAAGTCATTTGACACATTCAGTTGTGGTGTTTTGTGACTCAGGGGAGACATAGTGATGAAATAAACAATCTAATTGTAACCCTGAGAATATGATCAGTTTGTAAATGTGATTTTACTTTAGAGTAGGGGTTGGCAAACTTTTTTGGTAAAGGGCCAGATGGTAAATATTTTAGGCTTTATGGACCACGTACTGTTTCTGACACATAATCTTCTTTTTCTTTTTTTAGACCACTCTTAAAAAAATGTAAAAACCATTCTTAATTCTCAGCTGTTGTTTGCTGACTCTTGCTTTAGAATGAAAGTGATCAAAAATTGGACATGATTCTTTTAGAACCTAACATATGCTTCACAAATTAGCTAGGCATGTCATCACTAAATAGAAAAATACAATATCCAATTAGATAAAGGATAGTCCTGGGTAGGAGCTTACGGTAAAATCTAATTATAACCAAAACCATTATGAAGGAGTCTGATTTACAAGCATTAAGCAGTGTTTTGCTCATCTGTTTCTACTGACTTTTATAAAATAGATCTTATAGAGCCATTCATTATCCCTGTTTATAATAAGTTTTTTATTTTTTGTAATTTTGAGTAGCTAACAGTCACTGTATTAATAGGCTTTTCCATCATCAGAGACAGGAAAGTTGAAAATGAGATATACTATCTGTTAACAAGAAGCGGGCAAGAAAAAAGTACTTATTTGTAAATGAAGTCTTTTTCCATACATTATAATTGATTTTATTTAAAAAATATAGTGAAACAATTATGATACCCTATCAGATTTAGTAAAATGACATTCTATTCACAAAGCTAAGTATGTAGCAGTTAATAGTTTTGAAAAGTCAGAAATGTAAAGATTTGACAAGAATATCAGTGAAAAAAATAACTTTCTACAATTGTTCCATAGGCTGGAGCTATTGGCCATAAACTTCCTCCATTTTCTTCTTCTTATACGGAACTGGACACTATTATGTATGCCCTTGGAGTGGGAGCATCTCTCAAGGAACCGAAAGATTTGAAATTTATTTATGAAGGGAGTTCTGATTTCTCCTGTTTGCCTACCTTCGGAGTTATTCTAGCTCAGAAATCTATAATGGGTGGAGGATTAGCAGAGATTCCTGGGCTCTCAGTCAACTTGGCAAAGGTATGCATAATAAGAAACCTTTATTTTGCTCTTCTTCTCTTTCTTTAAATATGATTGGTAAATGTCACATGCTGTGTGTGTGTGTGTGTGTGTGTGTGTGTGTGTGTGTGGTGTCTTAATACAATAGTTTATAGTGGTTGATTCAAGGATAAAGATTTAGCATGTCTTTTGATTTTTCTTAAAAAGAAAAAAAGGGTAGAGAGTTGAAAAGGCAAGCAAAAAGAAGACAACAATAATTATGTACAGTCCATAACCCTGGCATAATGTTATTAATTCTCTCTCTGCCATTACATGCTATTTGACCAAGGGTAAATAACTTCTCTAAGCTTCAGTTTCCTTATCTATAAAGTGGGTATGATAATCCTCACCTGACGATAGTGATGAAGGAGCAAGAGTGAAGAATATTTGAAGCAAAGAGAACAGGTGTAAAAGGCCCCGAGGCAGGTGCATACTTACCTTGTTTTTGGAACAGCAAGGGGGTTGATACAGCTATAGAATGAGCAAGGGGGCAGTGGTAGGAGAAGAGGGCCTTGTAGTCATCGTAAGAATTTCACCTCATACTCTGATTAACATGGGAGGCCATCTGTAGTGCTTTGAACTGAGGAATGGTATGATCTGGCTATGTTCACTCACAGGCTCATTTTTGCTCCTCTGTGGAGAATAGATTTATGGGAGCCAAGCATGGAAGCAGGGAAACCAGTTTGGAGTTGATTATGGTAATTCCAGCACTAGTCTGGATATGCATGGAAAGAAAGAGGAGTCAAGGAGGAAGGTTTTTGGTCTGGTTAACTGGGATGATATATATGCATATATACCCATATATTTAGAATTAATTATGTACAATGTATTTAACATGTATAGTAGTTACATATGATATATTACTATGTATAATAAAATAGATATATACAGTTACTTTAAGGTGGGGATGATCAGGAGTTGGTTTTGGACAGATTTGAGATGCCTAGTACACATTCAAGTGGAGGTATACAGTGGGCAGTTAAATATGTGAGTTTAGAGTTTGCGGGGGAGGCCCTACTGGGATTCGTAGCATTTAAGTGAGATTTAAAGACATGAGGCTGGGTGAAATCACCCATGTGTGAATGTAAGTAGAGAAAAGCCTGAGTTTGGTGAGAGGTGAGAGGTGGAAGAGATGAGGAGGAGTGAGCAAGAGAGACTGGGAAGGAGTGGCTGGTGAGGTATGAGGCGTATCAGGAGAGTGTGGTATTTGAGAAGCAAAGTGAATAAATGGTTTCAAGAAGGGAGGAGCAAACAATTGTGAGAAGGCTTTGGGGTTATTTTATTTCTTGAAGTGAGGGTCAGGCCATGAGTCCAGTTGATAACTGTTGAATCGTAGACTTTTGAACTGATTTCTGTGATTTTGACTGATTGGAGAACCCATTTACTGGAGGATCGATTAGCTTATTGCTGCTCTGAGTCTATGAGAATCTACGGTTATTTTATTAAAGTATTCGATGAAGTTGGAAGGGAGGCAAGGAATAGATGCCAGGCAGTTTGTTGTTTTAGTCACTCTCCCATGGTATTTGTTGCATACAGTTCTTCTGTTTGGGTAATGTCAGTACAAACAATTAAAGTAAATGTTTCAGAATTCTTCCTCAGAGTTGGAAGGAGTTGGAAATCATGAATAGTGTTCAAAATCTGTCACTGGGGATGATAGCCGTCTTGGGATTTGAATCCCAGTCTTCCTAACCTTGAGCTTCCAGGTCGTATGATAGTGAGGCAGTCCTTCATTTGTCCTCCCATCACTACCCTCACCCCTTTTCTTTTTCCCTTCTGGGTTCTGAGGAAGACTGGGAATTAAACTGTCCCATAGCAGTTGAGTGTGGTCATTCGGATATATGGGTCAGGTTTTGTTTTTACTGTCCTATTGTATTCCTACATATATTTTTATATTCTTGCTTTGATACATTGAAGTTAAGTGGCTCTGATGTTGCACGGGGTCTTTAGTATTTACTCTTACACTAAGGAAATGTTGACATTGGCAGTGCTTTTACTTGAATGTGGTTGTAAGATTTATATTAATGTTTTGGTTGTGTCATTTGTATTTGGCAGGTGTGACCTGAAATTACTTTACTAGTACTGACCTATTTGTTCATTTTTATTCAATAGATATTTATTGGATACCTGCTATGTTCCAGGCGCAGTGACGAGCACTGGAAATGCGCCTAGTTTAGTGTCTCCATTGGCAAATAATCCACAGTTATCAGTCAACAAAAATTTATGAATGTCAAGAAAGAACACAAATGTATCTTTTCTATTCTAGAGAGCTGACAGTCTTTAGATTGGGGGACTGATTATTTCTGAATCATATAATTAAGAAGTGGGAGCCAAATTGAGACAGATAGTTTGGGGGAAGTAGTCGCGTGAACGTGTGGACAGTGAAATGCCACTTGTGATTAGCGGTATCCACAGAAGAAGCTGTGGAAAAAGAAAGTCTACTAATAAAATTTTGCCTGCCCTAATGTAGGTTCTTCTTGGGGAGCAGTACTTGGAGTTATATAAACCACTTCCCAGAGCAGGTGAGTTCTTGATCGTTTTATTTTCTGACTAACCTTCCAAACTGTGTCAATGTGTTAAACTGGCATAGAGCAACCTAAATAAACTATATTATAAGTTATTCATGTGCATGTCAGCCATTAGAGTAGATTGATGTTAACTAGTACCTATTTTGGTTGCCTTAAACTTTGTCCTATTTGAATAGTCTTATTTAATAAATTACTTCAAAATACTAAACATCTGGTCAACAATTGAAAGGAGCATATTCTGTGTGTGTCCTAAACTTAGTGATTGTGTATAATCAGTTATGATTCCCATGAATATGATTCTTCACTCTTTTCTCAGGTATTTGTGTTGGTACTGTTTTTCATAACGTAAACAATGTTAAAAGATACAGAATGTCTTGTAATTAACTTTTTTCTATTTTCTTTTAGAGTAAGTAAAACCAAGGCTGTCTTAATAATCAGTTTATTTTTCTCAATAGTATCTTACTTGTTCAGTAAATCTTCTCTATCTTTTCACTTTACTTTGATATGTTTGTTTTATGTTGCTACTCTGATGTCAGAATATTAATTATATACTGACCATGTAAGGTGGTAAAATAAAAAAAAAGTCTTTTTCATTTCACATTATATAATGTAGAGGTCAGCAAATAGCTAGAATTGTACTTTAATTTTTTTTGAGATTTTAATTTAAAAAAAATTTGTATTGCTTAATGCTGAATAATTCTGTTTCAGTGTTAGTGTTACTTGTTTCTGGTTGTTTTTGTAGTTCTTCGCTGTTTTTTTCTTCTTCTTTTAGTTTTTTCCTTTGTGGTTTCATGCTTTTCTTTTGCTTGTGTTCCTTTCTCTTTTGTTTTTGAGTATCTGTTGTAGACTTTTGATTTGTGGTTACCATGGGGCTCATAGATGTTGATCTATGACTGTGTTTAGTTGTTTTAAACCAGGTAGTCCCTTAAGTTCAAACACATTTTAAAAGCTCTACATTTTTTACTCAGTTCCCCCATACTTTGTGTTTTTGTTTTTTTTTTTTAATTAATTAATTTTTATGGCTGTGTTGGGTCTTCGTTTCTGTGCAAGGGCTTTCTCTAGTTGTGGCAAGCGGGGGCCACTCTTCATCGCGGTGTGCAGGCCTCTCACTATTGCGGCCTCTCTTGTTGTGGAGCACAGGCTCCAGACGCGCAGGCTCAGTAATTGTGGCTCACGGGCCCAGCTGCTCCACGGCATGTGGGATCTTCCCAGACCAGGGCTCGAACCCGTGTCCCCTGCATTGGCAGGCAGATTCTCAACCACTGCGCCACCAGGGAAGCCCCCATACTTTGTGTTTTTGATGTCATAGTTTACATCTTCATGTTTATCCCTTTAGTGATTATTGTAGTTATACTTGATTTTACAATTTTTTTTGTTTTAGTCTTTGTACTAGCTTATTTAAGTGGTTGAGCCTCAGCCTTCCCTATATATTTGCCTTTACTAATGGGATTTTTTCTTTTCTATAGATACTTAATTCTTGTTATAGCTTTTTCTTTTCCACTTAGAGAAGACCCTTTAACATTTCTTTTAGGGTTGCTTTAGTATTGATGCTTATCCTAGAAGTTCTTTATCTCCCCTTCAATTCTGAAGGATAATCTTGCTGGGCAGAGTATCCTAAGTTGTAGGTTTTTCCCTTTCAGCACTTTAAATATACCATGCCACTCCCTTCTGGCCTGCAAAGTTTCTGCAGAACAATCAGCTGATAGCCTTATGGGCATTCCCTTGTATATGCTCTTTGTTTTTCTTTTGCTGCCTCTAGAATTCTCTCTTTAAGTTTTGCCATTTTTATTATGATATGTCTTGGTGCGGGTCTGTTTGGATTCATCTTGTTTGGGACCCTCTGTGTTTCCTGTACCTGGCTATCTGTTTCCTTCTTCAGACTTTGGAAATTTTCAGCCATAATTTTCATTAAATATATTTTTACCCCCTTCTCCCTTTCTTCTCCTTCTGGGACCCCTATAATGGAAAGTTGGTATGCATGATGTTACCCCAAAGATCCTTTAAAATGTTCTCATCTTTTTTCTTTTTGCTGTTCTGATTGGGTGATTTCCATTTTCTATCTTCCAGATCACTTATGTGTTCTTCTGTATCACCTAGTGTGCTGTTAATTCCTTTTAGTGTGTTTTTCTTTTCAGTTGTTGTATTCTTCAGTTCTGATTGGTTCTTTTTAGAATTTTCTAGCTCCTTGTTAAAACTCTCACTGTATTCAGCTATTCTTTTCCATAATTCAGTTAGCATTCTTATTACTAATGCTTTGAATTCTTTATCTGGTAAATTGTTTATTTCTATTTCATTAGTTGTTTTTTTCAGGAGTTTTCTCTTGCTCTTTCAGTGGAAACAGATTCCTCTGTCTTTTCATTTTGCTTATCTATTTCTTTATCTATTGAAATTTGGTGAAATAGTTACCTATGGTGGTCTTGAAGGGGTGTTCTTTTGTGGGCATGTCCCTATACAGTCTGCATGTGCCCAGTGGCATTGATGGGAGAGCTGGATTTGATGTGAGCACAACTTATGTCTTTTCTCAAGGTGTGCTGGCAGCTGTCATCTTGGTAGGGGGTGGGGCTGGAGATGGAGGGGTAGGGCCAAGCCAGATGTTAGGTAGAGCTTCCCCTCTGCTTCGTGGCTGTTACCCCACTATTTGGTGCGGGGGCAGGTCCCAAGTTGCTGGAGCAGAAGCCCTGAGGGTCAGGTCTGAGCTGGCTAAGTTTCCTTTAAGTGTGTGCTTCCCCCCCCTCCCAGCACTGGCACCCTTACTCCAGAGGGGAGCAGTGGTGGAGCAAGAGGGGCGGGTGTGGAGCATGGTGACGGTCAGTGACGGTCGGAGCATGGTTTTGTTTTGTTTGTTTGTTTGTTTTAACATCTTTATTGGAGTATAATTGCTTTACAATGGTGTGTTAGTTTCTGCTTTATAACAAAGTGAATCAGTTATACATATACATATGTTCCCATATCTCTTCCCTCTTGCATCTCCCTCCCTCCCACCCTCCCTATCCCACCTCTCTAGGTGGTCACAAAACACAGAGCTGATCTCCCTGTGCTATGCGGTTACTTCCCACTAGCTATGTATTTTACGTTTGGTAGTGTATATATGTCCATGCCACTCTCACTTTGTCACATCTTACCCTTCCCCCTCCCCATATCCTCAAGTCCATTCTCTAGTAGGTCTGTGTCTTTATTCCCGTCTTGCCACTAGGTTCTTCATGACCCTTTTTTTTTTCCCCCTTAGATTCCATATATATGTGTTAGCATACAGTATTTGTTTTTCTCTTTCTGACTTACTTCACTCTGTATGACAGACTCTAACTCCATCCACCTCACTACAAATAACTCCATTTCGTTTCTTTTTATGGCTGAGTAATACTCCCGGAGCATGGGTTTCGTTTGGCATGGCCACCATCAGAGATCTGGGGCCCCTGTGCAGCCACCAGTAATGGCTGCCCCCTCGCTGCTCAGTTGCCATGTAGAGTTTGAACCTCCTCAGTGTCTCATGGCTGAGCATTTTCCTCAATCATGGCAGCCCAGAGTGTGAAGCTGCGACACGAGGCACATGGTGCTGGCGTGTTCTCTCAGCTCAGGCTGGGGACCAGGGCAGTCGTAGGAAACCAGTCAGCTACCCAAGTGGTTTCAGTCTGCCCTCTCTGCCCTGCCTCGGGGGCACGTAAGTGTTCACCTGCTCCCGGAGTCCAGGCTTCCCACAGCCCTCCTGTTAATCCCACTGGCCCTCCAACCAGCCAAGGGGACTCGTGTTCCCCTTGTTGGACACCAGGGCTGGGGCACCCAATGTGTGACTTGAACTGCTCACTCCCCAGGGAAGGTCTCTTCCCGTGTAATCTCCTTTTTCCTCCGAGTCCCCTCTCAGGGACACAGGTCCTGACCTGATCGCTTTTCTTCCCTTTCTACCAAATTACCGATGGGTCTTTCTTATAGTCTTGGTTGTACAGGTCTTTCTGTTAGTCTGCACTTAGTTTTCGGTGAGAATTGTTCCACATGTAGATGTATTTTTGATGTGTTTGTTGGTGGGGAGGTGAGTTCCGTGTCCTCCTGCTCCACCGTCTCAGTTTGAGTCTTCAGTTTAGTGTTACAGCCTAAGTTTTCACACAGCCCTTTTTTTAATCTGAGGCAGTGTGCAGTGTGTGGTCAGGTGAAGAAGTCTGGCTTTTATTTTAAAGACAATAGATAACCACTGAAGGACTGAAAGGAGAGAATTATATGATCAAACATGGATTTTAGAAAGCATCAACTCTGGCTCATGTTTGTAATGCTTGGATTTTAAGGGAATGAGATAGAGAGAAGGAGATTTTCTAAGAGACTGTTGTAATAATCTAGGTTAGAGACCGTGGTTGATTGAATAGGATTGTGGGCATGGGGATGGATATAAGTGGAGAAATTATAGAGATATGTAGGGAGTGGACTTGGTGTTTGATTGGATGTGGAGTTGATCACCTGAGGAGATCATCAGCAATTTGACAATTATTTTTTGATTACTTCCTAACTTCTAGGCTTTCTGCTAGGGTTGTGAATAAATGGAGAATGGAAACAAATCTGGACTCTGCCCTCATGGAGCATGTAACCTAGTTGGTGGGGAGGGCAGCCAGTAATCAAAAAGCCACACAAATAAATGTACACTTGCAACTATATGTGATGAACATTACAGATGAAACATACGTGATACCATTAGAACTTAAAATAGAAGGATTTGGCATAATCAGGTTGGTAATCAGGTTGACTTTGGGAAAAAAATAACTTCAGACGTAATAGGAGAGCATGTTTTAAAGTTGGTCAGAGTGGACATGCAGGTACCTAGTTAGAAGTCTGTTGTGGTAGTTCAAATGAAATGATGGTAGCTTAGGCTAAGGTGGTGGTGGAGAGATGGAGAGAAGTGGGAGAAGCAGAGAGAGATTTAGGAGGTGAAAGTGACAGCAATCTAGTTATCCTTGGCGTTTCTTTTACCATCTTTCACACCCAGGCGGGTACCAAGTTCTTTGATTCTCTCCCTTCAATACATTTAGAATCCTATTTCTGTCCCCCTCACTTTGACCACCATCATCTCTAACTTTCTAAGTGTTCTCTCTGCCTCCATTCTTTTTTTTTTTTTTTTTTAAAGAGATTGGAGTTTATTTATTTATTTATTTTTGGCTGTGTTGGGTCTTCGTTTCTGTGCGAGGGCTTTCTCTAGTTGCGGCGAGCGGGGGCCACTCTTCATCGCGGTGCGCGGGCCTCTCACTATCGCGGCCTCTCTTGTTGCAGAGTACAGGCTGCAGACGCGCAGGCTCAGTAATTGCGGCTCACGGGCCCAGCTGCTCCGCGGCATGTGGGATCTTCCCAGACCAGGGCTCGAACCCGTGTCCCCTGCATTAGCAGGCAGATTCTCAACCACTGCGCCACCAGGGAAGCCCGCTGCCTCCATTCTTGCTCCCTTCAGGTCTGCTCATCTCACTGCAGCCAGAATATTATTTCCAAAATGCAAGTGTATTTGTCACTTCCCTGTTAAAAACCCCAGATGGCTGTTCATAGACTTCAGGATGAAGTCAGAAACTTTTCATATAATCTAGCTTCTCCCAGTCTCTGCATACTCCAGTCTTGCCACATACTTAGACACTATTTTATGAGGCAGGGGTCATGCTGAAGTTTCTGGCTTGGCAGTTGGGTGGATAGTACCATTCATTCGTATAGGGAACAAAAGAGAAAAACAGGTTGGAGAAAAAGATTATGAGTTCACTCCCAAATAATTGTTAATCCATCAAGACATTACCAGTTAAATAATGGAACAGTCCCTAAAAGAACAGAGTAGTTAGAAAGAAACACTGTCTAACTGAAGCCCATAGAGTAGAGATTTGAGAAGGAATGGGGTAGCTGGTGTTGGCTGTATGCTTAACAAGTGTTCATTGAATGATTGAAAATTGTTACTTTTTACAACCTAATGTATCAGAATTATTGATGTTTCAAATTTGGTGACTCAGGTATTCTGATTGCTTTTAATGTTTATGATTCAACATTATATTGAAAATTATTCTAAATCATGATTTTTTAGTTTTACTGAACTTACAGTGGAAGTTATGTTAATTTCTCTCATGTCTTCATATAACTTATGGTCTTTAAAACAGTCTCCTTATTTATTTATTTATTATTTTACTTTCCATTTTTAGGAAAATTAAAATGTGAAGCAATTGTTGCTGACGTCCTGGATAAAGGATCCGGTTTAATAATGCTTATGGATGGTAACTCATTTCTAGTTCTTATAATAATATTGTTAGATTCATAGGCTTTGTATGTAACATAATACTTTATCACAGAAGTTGATTAATAAGTTTCTATTTATCTTCCAATTGTGAGAAAGCAAGATTAGTGTTCTAAAAATTCATAAGCTTTTTTAGAAAATACGGGAGGAGGGGGTGGAGTAGATTGGGGTAGAGGTCCAGAGAGTGGGACATTTCAGGGGATTTGTAACAACATAACCAAAGCACAGAGGTGAGAAATGTGGCTGGTATAGCAAACATAGAGGAGAATTATGCTTCCTAGAGTATGTTTTTTGGCAGGAATGAATACATAGACTGCCCTCAGTTGATAATTAGGCTACGTTGTAGATACTCTTTTCTGTGTTAGCTCTTTGGAACTTCAAACGTATTTGACCCCTGAATCATTCTTATAAATGGTAGTTAGGTTCTTAACCTTGCACATTCAAACCTATTGAACTTATAATGGGGTTTAAACACCATAACCACATTTTATTTGCAGTGGAAAAAAAGATGATAGTAGTTTAATGAATGTTGAAATACTAGTAACTATACATAAGCCAAAGATACATTGCTTAGAATTTATTTGTTTTAAAGTTTAAGAACAATAGAAATAGATAAACATTATAAAAAATTTTGGAAATAGCAGTGGAAAGTTTTTGTCTGGTATTTGGAATATAGGCTTTATCATTTTTGTTCTAAATACATAGGAGGTTATACTGAATATATTGTTTTGGAACTTGCCTTGTTTTTACTTAATAATATATTGAGAACATTTTTAATGCTCTTAAATATTTTTCTACTACATTGTTTTTGTTAACTCATAGTTTACAAGGTAAACTATGTATTTCATCATAGACACATAGAACATGTGTCTGTTCTCTCTCTTTCCCTCTTCCTCCTTACCCCTCTTCTTTCTTTTTTAAGGTTTTGGTATTTTCTTACCACTCCAAATATTGGCTAACATTTGGCTGGAACTCTCCTGGTTTTCTTTTAGTCTTCTCACCATTCTACCAAACGTCTACCACAAAAAAGTTGTGCAGTAACCTTAGCTTTAATTTTTACTATTCTTTCTTGATCTACTCCATTTATTTAGCTATAGCTTGGTAATGGGTAATAATGTATTAGAATTTGTAGATAAAATATAGATGAAATTAGATATCCAATTTTCTGTGTAATAAGGATAAAAGTCTTATTTTAAATGCAAATCACCATGACTTCCCTTATTTTTTGTTATAATTATATTTTTCCTTATTATACAATTCAAAATCATATTCCTAGTATTATAGTGCTGGTGATTTAGGTGATGCTCAAACTGTCACCAGGAAAGTAGTCAGTAGAAAGAGGGACAGCTGTCTTTCATTCATTACTTGCTTACTTATTCACTAACTTGCTCAGTCACATCGTTTGTTCATTGATTTACTAATTAATTTAATACATATTTATTAGGTGCCTTTTCTGTCCCAGTTACTATTCTAATTGCTGGGAATATGATGGTGAGCAAAAAAGCCGTGATCCTGCCCTCCTGAAGCTTATACCTTCATTCTCACTTATTTCTTCTTTTACATTCCAGGCTCTATTGAGGACTTCAGCAGAATGTTTGAAAATTTGGGAGTGTGGTTATCTGTATTTTATTTTAATTTTTTAATTTTATTGAATTATTGAATTTTAGTGGATTTACAATGTTGTGTTAAATTCTGCTGTACAGCAAAGTGATTTAGTTATACATATATACATTCTTTTTCATATTCTTTTCCATTATGGCTTATCACAGGATATTGAATATAGTTCCCTGTGCAATACAGTAGGACCTTGTTGTTTATCCATCCTATATATAATAGTTTCCATCTGCTAATCCCAAACTCCCAATCCATCCCTCCACCACCTTCCCTTCCCCTAGGCAACCACAAATCTGTTCTCTATATATCTGAGTCCGTTTCTGTTTCGTAGATATGTTCATTTGTGTCATATTTTAGATTCCACATATAAGTGATATCATATGGTATGTGTCTGTCTCTTTCTGACTTCTCTTGGTATGATAATCTCTAGGTGCATCCATGTTGCTGCAAATGGCATTATTTCAGTCTTTTTTATGGCTGAGTAATGTTCCAGTGTGTGTGTGTTTGTGTATCACATCTTCTTTATCCGTTCATCTGTTGATGGACTTTTAGGTTGTTTCCATGTCTTGGCTATTGTAAATAGTGTTGCTATGAACATAGGGGTGCATGCATCTTTTTGAATTATAGTTTTGTCTGGATATATGCCTAGGAGTGGGATTGCTGGATCATATGGCAATTCTATTTTTCGTTTTTTGAGGAACCTCCATACTGTTTTCCATAGTGGCTGCACCAATTTACATTCCTACCAACAGTGTACAAGGGTTCCCTTTTCTCCACATCCTCTCCAGCATTTATTATTTGTAGACTTTTTGATGATGGCCATTCTGACTGGTGTGAAGTGATACCTCGTTGTAGTTTTGATTTGCATTTCTCTAATAACTAGTGATGTTGAGCATCTTTTCATGTGCTTATTGGCCATCTGTATTTCTTCTTTGAAGAGCTGTCTATTTAGGTCTTTTGCCCATTTCTCGATTGGGTTGTTGTTTTTTTGTTGTTGAGTTGTATGAGCTGTTTGTATATTTTGGAAATTAAGCCCTTGTCGGTCACATCATTTGCAAATATTTTCTCACAGTCTGTAGGTTGTCTTTTCATTTTGTTTATGGTTTCCTTTGCTGTGCAAAAGCTTGTAAGTTTGATTAGGTCCCATTTGTTTATTTTTGCTTTTATCATAAGTGGAGTTTTTATCATAAATGGATGTTGAATTTTGTCAAGTGCTTTTCTGCGTCTATTGAGATGATCATATGATTTTTATCCATACATTTTGTTAATGTTTGGTGTGTGACATTGACTGATTTGCAGATGTTGAACCATCCTTGGATCCCTGGGATAAATGCCACTCGATCATGGTTATAATCCTTTTATGTATTGTTGAATTTGGTTTGCTGATATTTTGTTGAGGATTTTTGCATCTGTGTTCATCAGTGATATTGGCCTGTAATTTCCCTGTGCCATTCTTGTCTGGTTTTGGTATCAGGGTAATATTGGCCTTGTAGAATGAGTTTGGAAAAGTTTCCTCCTCTTCTAATTTTGGAAGAGTTTGAGAAGGATTGGTATTAATTCTTCTTTGAATGTTTGGTAGAATTCACTTGTGATGCTGTCTGGTCCTGGACTTTTGTTTGTTGGGAGATTACTAATTCAGTCTCCTTACCAGTAATTAGTCTGTTCAGGTTTTCTATTTCTTCATTATTCAGTCTTGGGACATTGTGCATTTCTAGGAATTTATTCATTTCTTCTAGGTTATCTTATTTATTGGTGGTATTCATAGTAGTCTCTTGTGATCCTTTTAATTTCTGTGATATCAATTGTAACATTTCCCCTTTCATTTCAGATTTTATTTGTTTGTGTTTTCTCTCTTTTTTTCTTGGTCAATCTAGGTAAAGGTTTGTCAATTTAGTTTGTCTTTTTAAAGAACCAGCTCTTAGTTTCATTGATCGTTTCTATAGTTTTTTTAGTCTCTGTTTCCTTTATCTCTGCTCTAACATTTGCTATTTTCTCTCTTCTACTAACTTTGGGCTTCATTTGTCTTCTTTTTCTAGTTCCTCGAGGTGTGAAATTATGTTGTTTGAGACTTTTCTTGTTTCTTAAGATAGGCATTTATTTCTATGAATGCCCCTTTAAGAACTGCTTTTACTGCATCACATAAATTTAATTTAGGGTGATTCATTGTTATGCCAGTTGAATTTTAACAAACCAAATGGCAGTCTTTTTTTTTTTTTTTTTTTTTAATGAAGTCCCTGATCCTAAACCTCAAAGACTACAACTATAACTACTTTGGTGCAGATTTTTTCAGATGTTTTTCTAGGTGAACACACACATACACACAAACATAATTTCTCTCTCTCTCTCTTTTTAAAATTTATTTATTTTTATTTATTTATTTTTTTATGGCTGTGTTGAGTCTTCGTTTCTGTGCGAGGGCTTTCTCTAGTTGTGGCAAGTGGGGGCCACTCTTCATCGTGGTGCGCGGGCCTCTCACTGTCGCGGCCTCTCTTGTTGCTGAGCACAGGCTTCAGACGCGCAGGCTCAGTAATTGTGGCTCACGGGCCCAGTTGCTCCGCGGCATGTGGGATCTTCCCAGACCAGGGCTCAAACCCGTGTCCCCTGCATTGGCAGGCAGATTCTTAACCACTGCGCCACCAGGGAAGCCCCCAAATGGCAGTCTTTTAATGTTTGTCTTTTATAATTGTGCTTGAACAGCTTAGTGTCCTTCCAAATAGAAATAGCATAGTAAAGTTAATCAAATGCCACTACATATTAATGAATGAAATTGTTGAATATATACCCTAGATGCTTAAAGCATATTAAGAAAGTGACCTTTTAATTACCTTATTAACCCACCTCTGTCAATCTTAATGGTCAGAGAGCTACTGGTATCCAGACTTAGTAGCTTCTTATTAGTCCTCATGCTCCTTAACCTTTTTGTAATATTTAATATTACACCATGTTGTGTACCATCATGCTGAGTGCACCATCCTTTTTAATTCTTTATTTCCCTTTTATTCTTCGGTGAGAAATATTTTACCTTCTTAAATGAACCTATGAGTTAATCTCCCTGACTTCTGCTTGTCTCTTTGGTAATTTCCTCTGTCTACCTGTCTTTTCAGAATTTTTGATTGAGGTTTCAGCCTTCTCCACTTTTTGGTAGGTGTTTTCTTCCTGGGTGATTTCATTTACTGCCTTATCTTCAACCATCACCTGAGTATTCATAACTCTGAGTCTGTTATCTTCAACTCTGATCTTGCCATATCATATAACAATTCCATAGTTCCACCCACAGTGCCAAATGGTTACTAGACTGTTGTCATATATAGTTGACCCTTGAACAATGTGGGTTTGAACTGCATGGCTCTACCTATACTTGGGCTTTTTTTCAATAAATGCATACTACAGTACTATACCATTTGTATAGTTGGTTAAATCCACAGATATGGAAATACAGATATGGAGGGCTGAGGGCCGACTGTAAAGTTATGTACGAGTTTTCAAATGCATGCAGGGTTGGTGCCCTTAACCCCCTTATTCCCATTGTTCAAGGGTCAAGTGTAGTTACTGCAGATACATGTTCAAAATAAACCTGTGATCTTCCTCTCCACTCCTAAATGTGCATCTTTTCTTATTTTGTCTTAGTTAAGAACATCACCTTTTGCTGAGTTAAACTAAGAAACCAGAGTTATCCTTGACTTTTCTCTTCCTCACACCCCATATCCAGTCCTTCACCAACTCTTACCACTTCTATTTCCTGAATATTTAAGGATTTTACTCTATGCTCCTCCTACCCAAGTACTTGTACCCTAGTACCTCACACTTGATAGCTCATTTTAGTGGCTTTCCGACTGCTTTCCAGTCTTTCATTACCACCCTCTTGCCACCCACTTCCCTGCAGCCTCCAGAGGTTAACACATCTGAACATGTGACTTCCCAACTTAGAAACCTGCGATGATTCCTACTTGGTCATCTTACTGTCAGACTGTTCAGCATGGTTCAAGTTTGCATCATTTGGGATTCTTTCAGTGGCAAGTAATAAAACCAATTCAAATTGGCATAAAACTTTTTCATATAACGGAAAAAAGTCTAGATGGGTAGGACTGGCTATGAAGGGAAATCATTGAATGAGTCAGTGTTGTCCAGGCCATCTCTCTGCCCGCTTTATCCACAGGCTCCATGTGGTAACCACCCTGGCAGCTCCAAGTTATTCTCATTGTGGTCACAAGATGGCAGCCAAGAGGTACAGCCTCATAGTCGCATCTCAAATCAAGCAGCAGAAGAGAGACCACTGGGTTCTCCCAAAAGCCCCAGTGAAGACCTTATCTGGTCTCAGTAGCTGTTATTGATTATAAGCCAATCCCTGAACTCATCACTGTAGCTAGAGATTGTGGGTATGCTGATTGGCCTGCATCTATACATGTAGCAAAGGATAGTGTGTTGGGGAGCCCCAAGACTTTCCCCAGATTTGGTGATTTGTCAGGAGGCCCACAGAACTCACCATATAGTCATACTTATGACTTATGAATTTGATTTATTATATCAAAATATACAAAGCAAAATCAGAAAAGGGGAAAGCATGCATGAATAAGTCCAGAGGAAATCAGGTAAAAGCTTCCAAGAGTTCTTTCCCTGTGGAGTCATCCAGGACATGCTTAATTTTCCCAGCATCAAATCATGACGGCATGTGAAATGTCTACCAAGACTCAGCGTCTGAGGTTTTCATCAGGAGACTAGTCACGTAGGCGTCTTCTGCCAGAGTGCATACCAAAATTCCAGACTTCTAAAAGGAAAGCGGGTATTTAGCATCAACCACATTGTTTGTGCAGTTTGTGCACAGGGAACCACTCTTCTCAGTGAGGGAACGTTGGGAAACTTCTCAAAATTTTAAGTTCCCAGATGTCAGCGAAGGGCCAGCCTTGCAGGCGAACCTTTCTAAGGACAGCAGCCTCAGGCCTGACACGGTAACTCTTCTGCACTGATAGGATCAGCCCCAGCCAGACCACAAGGCCTGAGGGTGAATCAGCGATGACACCAGAGGAAGTTTAGAGCATGGGGTGCCACATCTCAGAAGTCTACCCTAAGGTTCCTTTGCCTTTTCACCTCGTCACCTGGCAAACTCCTCTGTATCCTTCAGCCTCCCCAGCGTGGTCCCTGTGCGAAGCTATTCGTAACCCACGCTAGTAGAACAGCCTCTGTTTGCTGCTCGCAGGACTCTGTGTGTGTATTTTAAAGCAAACCATCTGAGAAAGCCGAATTGTATGTTGGAGAGAAATAGATTTGAATAATAATCTATTTAATAAGAATACTACCCCAACATTAACTTTATCCTTGAAGTCAATGACTATTGCAGCAAAACTAAACGATAATCCAATGCCGTGGAGAAATTCTGAAGTTGAGAAACCTCAAAAGCTGAAAGTTAAGGAAGGTGATTTTCTGAAGAGCAGAAGGTTTTAGGTCAGTGTGGACTAAGCTATTTAAGGGGGGAGAGGAAAGACAATAACCCATTCAAAAACCCATAAGTAGGCAAAATAGAAAAACTGCAAGTGTCCACTAAAAATCTAGATTTATATTACATGTGTCTGCAGTATATTGGCTGAAGTTGCCTGGTAAGTGACATCTAGCTATCAGGGTTATCGTAGCTTAAAAAATAAAAAGATATCTGAGGAGGTGAAATGTTGAGGCACTAAAATTCAAAATTTGCTCATGGGACAGCTGTTGATGGCCTCATGGAGAATCCGTCTTTTAGACAGTTCGGTTGCATAACTTTTGAGTCCACAGCTGATAAGAGTCAGAAAACAGAAGTAGAAAACGCCGTGAGTTGGGGCAGTGTTGGCCAGGGGAAGTTTTTGAAGGCAGCATGGAAGAAGACATAAAATTATGTCTAAAAAGTATCACTTCAAGTGAGTTTTATGTGAAGGGAGATTGAACAGCTCTGTCTTCCTTAGTGTCTTTTGAAGTTACAAGCATGTCAGTAAAGAACAACGATGGGTTAAATCAGCTGTCAGCAAACATTTTCTGTAAAGGGCTAGAGAGTAGTATTCTAGGCTTTGTAGGCCACATATGGTCTCTGTAGCATCTTCTTTTTTTAAAAACAGCTTTGTAAAAAAAGGTAAAAACCTGTCCAAAAACAGGCCAGGGTTGCGGGGGGCGGGGGGAGCGGTGGATATGGCCTTCAGGCATAGGTGCTGAGAGTGCCAGTTTAGAAAACAAAATATTGAACCGTCACCTTTATTTGCTTTGAACAATTATGAAAATATGAATTCATATGAATTATGGAAGTGTGAAAGGCCCTCTCCCACTCCCGCACCCAGGCAGGTAAAACCACACGGCACACGCACTGGCTGTGCCCCCACCAGCCACACGCTGCACTCCCTGTGTCGGCGAGTGGCACCAGCATCTACCCAGTTTTCCAAACCAGCAACTCCAGTATCCCCTTGATCTTCCCTTTTCATCTCCATCAACATTCACGAACCACTACCCTCTATTTAAACATTACTGTTTTAGACATTTCAATTCTTCTGAACTGTTTTCTTAGACAAAGCTTTTAGGGGTAGGATTATTGGGTCAAAGGGTAAGAGCAGCTTGTGACAGTCCTATACAGCCAAGAGGTTTCATTTGTGCTTATCCCACTTTGGGAGGTGAGGAAAGGAGAGCAAACATGTCAGCATGTTTATGAATGGCGAGTTCTGTCATAAAAAACAAAAGTCTTATACAAAAAGCCTTATACAAGTCAATGCCTGTGGACTGCAACAGTCCCTTAGTTCCTAATGTGACTAAATCTTGTATCACCAAGCAAGAGAAAGCAATTGAAGCAATATGACTTAGACCTCTGATTCAAATGAGGTGTCTGTGGAAGTAAAGTGGGCAGGAAGTGCGTACTGCTGTGTGCAGATGCTGGGCCAGGAGGAGCAGGGCCCTGCATCTGATTAGGAACCCGTCATCATCAGAAGATACAGTCCTGTTCACAGACTGTATCATAAGAAGGTGGGTAGTACTGTGTGTTTCAGCGATCTGACTCTTTTGCCTTTTTGAATAATCAACTGAAGTTGGGGTTCCGTGGCAACCAAGCCTCAGTCCAGAGTGAGCCATCACTTTGGCCCATGTCCCAAGGGAGGACACCTGGGCAGTAAGAGTATTTCACCTTAGATTTCAGATTGGGAGATTAGAGAGAGGGGCTTTTGGTACCACTACCTTCTGGCCCACTGTCCCCTATAAAAATAGACCTGTCTTCTTTTTCCTCTGCCCAGTAAAGGGTACTCAAGTTTATTGGCCTGTGGAGGTGAGTTAGGACAGATTGGAATAAACCATTTCCCCTCACTCTTCACCTTTCAGCCTAATGTGTGAGCTATTCCAGATATATGGTTTTTGCTACATGTAACCATACTGATTCCCAAATAACAATTTTCAAGCCCACCAATGGATAGTCAGTTAATGACTGTTTATTGAACTCCTAATGTGCACTGGGCATTAAAGATTTAGATGGGAATAAGGAAGAGAGAATATCTGATCTTAAGCAGCTCATTGCATGAGTGAATCCAATTTTACTGTTACTTCTTAATGATTATTATCATTAAAAGGAATTCTTATTCTTTAGCAGATGTTCAGTGGTTTCTCTGGTTTGATTTAAATTGCATTTTAAAATTAATTAGAGAATGAACATTTTTCCATGAGTTGTTTAAGGAGTATGTATTTCTCCACGTGTGAATTGTCAGTTTCTATTCTTTAGAGTTGACAATTGAAAACAAAAAAATTCATTTGACAGATGGCAGTGAAACTCCGAGAAGTTGATGAGTTGTCCCAGGTCATACTGGGAGAGGTGTAAGAGTCAGACCAAGAAACAAACTCACCATCTCCTAGTTTGTGTTTGTTCTACTATGCATTCCAAGCAGTATCTTTAAACATATCTTTCCATCCCTATCTTTTAAGGTAATATGATTTGTCTTAAAATAGACTCCTTAATTAAGGAGATTGGGGATCCGAGAAGCGCTGTGTCTATAAAGCTAGCAGTACTTTTGCTCTGTAACTTTGGAATTATAGAAAATTATCTAACTAAAGGTGAAATAGGAGAAGGCTGGGTATTGTATAATTAATTGGACCAGAGAGGCCAATCTTTGGCATTTTTTATTTCTAATTCTTGCAGAGTTGAAAATATGCTTCTCACTTGTACCTTATACCTTCTTTCTTTATGTATTGAAGTTTCATTCCCTAAGTGCCTTTTTACAAAACCTTAGGGACTCATCTCTTCTGGACCTCCACCCCTCCTCCAATATCCAAACCAATATTCTTTGTATTTTTCTGATAAAATCTTGTAGTTGACAAAGTCAACTTCTTTCTTGAATTAATTAGGCTTATAACTATAACTATTATAAAAGAATAATGCTTAGAGGCCTAAGACATGGTCTATTAACTCCAATTTCCATACAGTAGCTCATCTTTATCTTCTTTGTATATCTAAAAAGTAAAATTATTACTACTGTAAACATATTGAATTGCTGTAGGACTATGACTTTATCACACAGCCATTTAAAAAAAAATCCCAAGTTACAAATCTCCAAAATTAAGTTAATTAAAGTGTTTAGTTGATTTTCATTTCATAAATTCAGTGAAAATTGGCTTAATTGCTTATTCAGTAATTAGACTACAACAGAAAATATTGACATTTCATATTCTTTGTAAAGGCATTGAATTTTGTAAATTGTGTTCACTTTAACTCACCTGAAAATCAGTTCGAGACATAGGAAAGCAAATGAAAACTTCAGAAGTTTTTAAAAATTTACTGTATTGAAGTATAGTTGATTTACAATGTTGTGTTAATTTCTGCTGTATAGCAAAGTGATTCAGTTATTCATATATATACGTTCTTTTTCATATTCTTTCCCATTATGGTTTATCACAGGGTACTGAATATCGTTCCCTGTGCTATACAGTAGGACCTTGTTGTTTATCCATCCCATATATACTAGCTTGCATCTACTAATCTCAAACTCCCAATCCATCCCTCCCCGCCCCACCTTCCCCTTGGCTACCACAAGTCTGTTCTCTATGAAAAACTTCAGAAATTATGATAATCAAATGGGTCTGCTTTCATACTCAATTTCACTTCTATATCTCAAAGATTGAGTTTCATCATGATATTTTATTCTAAGGAGAACGTTAGAAAGTTACCTGATATAATAATGCATTGATTGGTGTAGTTGAAATAAAGAGATTATCTATTGCTAAAATGGATTAACTAACATCACAACTCAGGAACATATGCAGGCAACTAGTAATAGCTCCCTAGTTTTATGAGCCCCCTTACATACTTAGGCTTAATTTTATTCGCTTTCTGACTTGAAACAGCCAATGATAAGGAAGGGAATAGTTGCCCTTGGCTGAAAACTCAAGTCCTTTTGCTGCTGGTAACTTGCATGAAAACTGGGCAAGCATTCTCTAGGCTGGTTTCCTAGTTGTTAAGAGCTTGAACTAGGTCATCACCAGAAGGTCTTCTGGTTTCAAGATTTTAGGAGTCTATAAACATTAAAGTTCCAATCTTCCTTTGAAACCAATTATTTCACTTTATCAAGTAGGAATAATACTGTATATAGATGTCCAATGAAAACCAGTGATGAAAAAAGAGAATTGGCATAGTCAAGATGTCAGCAGTCTTGGTGGAAAGAAGGTGGCGGGGGCCTGGGTTTTTCAGCCTCTTTGGTCACCTTTCATTTAATATTTGATTCAAAGAGTCTCCGTCCTGCTTACAATGCGAACTCCCATGTCCCTACCAACATGTCCAAGTATTCTTGGGGAGGGGAGCAGTGGTTAATAGTTTTTCTAGTCATCTTTTGATATAATTTTCTGACTTCATTGAATTAGCAGTCTCTCATCTCTCCTTATTCAGTTATTCCCTTCTTTTATCATTGCATTGGATCTAAATGCAGAACAGCATTCATTTTTGCTCATATTTTATCCCAAACCATTTACACAAGGTAGTTATGTGTACTAGACCAGGAATGAAGCATTAGGATTAACACAGAGGGTTTACCTCACAGCTTAGCCCAGTAGGCTACTTGTGGAATATACTAGATGCTCTGGTTCTTAGTAGTGCCTTTGCCACTCCCACTGTTGAAAAGCCCCAAATAGGCTGACTCCTCTCACGTCTGCCTTCCTTACCTCCCACGTCTCCATGCTTAATAAAGCCAATATACCTAACAGTTTAGCTCTGTTTCTCAACCAGGCCATTGGAGCTCTTTTCACAGCTAGGGAGGATTTCAGTGTATATGCCTAAACAAAGATAATTCTTTCTCTAAAAGGAATTCTGCCTCTCCCTTACAAATATTTTTTTCCTTTGGGGCAAAGTAGGATGGCAAGTTAGGGAGAAGTGAGTAGGGAAACTTGGAGGCAGCTTGGGAAGAGGATGCTGGGACAGGGAACTAGCATCCCTGAGTTGCCCACCAGCTGCAGGACCCAGTGCCAAGGGTTTTACAAGTATTATCCCAGCTAATCATCACGACAAGCCTACGAAGTAGATAATATCATCATCCCTATTATAAAGACAAGGAGACAGGTTTGGGGAGGTTCAATAACTTGTTCAACAGCATATAGCTAAGTGGCAGATCTGGGATTTGGATACAGGCAATCTTTGTAAATCACTATGAAACACTGCTGCCTTATCCATTATGCCGGCGCCCCACATACATGATTGCATTCTATTCCTGTGAGTTATGTGCAATTTTCATCATTTTTTCCAAAGAGAAAACTTTCCCAAAGTCACAGAGTTAGGATGTAGTGGCGCCAGCAATCAAACCCAGCTCACGTCACTAATCTCCTAAGTCTGTGTGGCATGTTGCCTTGATGGGCTTTCCATTTAAAATATTGATATACCTATACTTTTCCTTGGGTTTAACAAGCAGAATTTATAATGATCCCATTAAAAATTTGCCAGGTTTTATAGTAAACATCACAGAGTTGATGCCTAAGGACATTTATTTTCAAAGTTTACAGTGTGAGCAATAGAAAGAATAGGAGAAAGTGCATCAAAGAAGATTAAAGAAAACACTTTCAGATAGTAAAAATACCATTGGGCAAGAAATACACATACTTAGGATTGTGAGGTATGGGTATTGTTCTAATTTTGGAATTCCAAACCCATGGATTCTGGTAAGAAACATTTTACCGGGTACTTCAACTTGTCAAAAATAAACGGACTGGCAAGTATGAAAACATGCATTGTCATTTATGTTAAACATTGCAGTGAAAATACTGAATTTTCATTGTCTTTTAAAATTACTGTGCCCACAGAAACATTTTACACATAAAAATTATGGAAATGGTAATAAGGATGTTGAGTCTGTTTTTAAAAATGAGCTTAATAGAGAAATTAAGAGAATTTAAAATCAATAAAATGAAACATCAGTCAATATCCATCCCACTGGATGCTTGAATTCCTTTTTTGATGTACCTGGTGGGTGTTTGTGCCGCCTTTTCTTGGTTACCTCTAGTGATAGAGAACTCTGTTTTTCCGAAGGCAGGGAGGGACTTTCGTAGGAAAACAGGCTGTGCTAAGTGTTACATAATTGAGTGTAATGATGAAATATGTTTTCTGGTATAATCTGTTGATTTTTTTGTTTTTGCTTAATGAAGCAGGAGAGATTAAATTCCTCCTGTAGAGTTGGTTCAAATTGTTTTCAACAAACTTATGGTTACTGAACGGGAAAGGGGGGTGGGGGAGAGGGATAAATTAGGAGGTTGGGATTAACATATACACCCCACTATATATAAAATAGATAACCAACAAGGACCTACTGTATAGCACAGGGAACTATACTCAATATTTTGTAATAACCTATAAGGGAAAAGAATCTGAAAAAAATAGATATATATGTATGTATAACTGAATCACTGTGCTGTACACCTGAAACCAATACAACATTGTAAATCAACTATATTTCAATTGAAAAAAAAGATACATTGTACAACACAGAGAATATAGCCAGTATTTTGTAGTAACTGTAAATAGAAAATAACCTTTAAAAATTGTATAAAAGTAAAAGAATTAAAAATTTTTTTCAAAAGAACTAATAAAAATAAATAAATACATAAATATATAAAATCAAGCCACACCCCGCCAAAAAAAACCCCACAAACAAATCCTTTTCAAAAGGGAAGGAATATGAACTAAGGGGAACAATGTTAGCCTTGGAGTCAGGAGGCCAATCCCAACTTCACACAGTGGTGGGTCTGAGAGCCAGTCCTGTGATTCCTGAGCATCCCTCCTCTTGGCTGTTTTCTTGGTGCATCTCTTGGGGTTGTTTTAAGAGTTAGATGAAAATGAATGTGAAATATGTTTTTTTAATAGATCTTTATTGGAGTATAATTGCTTCACAATACTGTGTTAGTTTCTTTTGCACACCAAAGTGAATCAGCCATATGCATACACATGTCCCCATATCCCCTCCCTCTTGAGCCTCCCTCCCACCCTCCCTATCCCACCCCTCTAGGTCATCGCAGAGCACCGAGCTGACCTCCCTGTGCTATGCTGCTGCTTCCCACTAGCTAACTGTGAAATATGTTTTAATAAGACCACTTTATAGTTCTGTGCTTTATGAGTCATTAAATTGGGAGAGACAATGCTCTAAATGTAGTCAGATGAGTGTAGAGTTCAGTGATGCAGGAGCTTTGCTTACTTATACAGGGGTTGTCAGGCCCTGGAGCACTTGCAGGCAAGAGTTTGTCTGTGTGGGGGTGTGGGGTGGGTCCTGGTTGTCAAAGTTCTGATGCCAGGAGAGGGAGCACGTGTTCCAGTCTACCTGCAGATGGGTTGGATCTTTCTTTCTGGTAGGAGATGCTCCCAGCTTCCCTTCCCTGAAGCTCTTTGTCCCAGATTCATTCCATCAGCCCCTGGGGACCCCCTACAACATATTGGCTGGTTCCCTTGAGGGCTGAGGTCCTGATCTGATTTCAGCAGGTTGATCATGGCTTTGGGACCCCACCCAGCTCTGTTCACTTTTCCTAGGGTGAGACTTTACTCCTCATCTGATGGTGAAGGGCCTGCCCTTATGGGGCAGATTTCTGGGACTCACCCATTACCCATCTGCTTTCTATCATTGCTGGCTTAGTTGTCTCAACCGTATCTTCTATGTTTTGGATTGGATTCACCTAATACCAAACCATTTCCCAAACATGCCTCTGTTTTCTAAACTTCTGAGACAGTATGTCTTAGACCTGTGGTTTTCAAAATATGGTCTCTGCAGGCTCTTCAATAAGTGGTGCTGGGAAAACTGGACAGCTACGTGTGAAGGAATGAAATTAGAACACTCCCTAACACTGTACACAAAAATAAACTCAAAATGGATAAAAGACCTAAATGTAAAACTGGATACTATAAAACTCTTAGAGGAAAACAAGAAGAACACTCTTTGACATAAATCACAGCAAGATGTTTTTGACCCACCTCCTAGAGTAATGGAAATAAAAACAAAAATAAACAAATGTGACCTAATGAAACTTAAAAGCTTTTGCATAGCAAAGGAAACCATAAACAAGACAAAAAGACAGCCCTCAGAATAGGAGAAAATATTTGCTAACTAAGCAAGGGATTAATCTCCAAAATATACAAACAGCTCATGCAGCTCAATATCAAAAAAACAAACAACCCAATCCAAAAATGGGCAGAAGACCTAAATAGACATTTCTCCAAAGAAGACATACAGATGGCCAACAAATGCATGGAAAGATGCTCAGCATCACTAATTATTAGAGAAATGCAAATCAAAACTACAATGAGGTATCACCTCACACCAGTTAGAATGAGCATCATCAGAAAATCTACAAACAACAAATGCTGGAGAGGGTGTGGAGAAAAGGGAACCCTCTTGCACTGTCGGTGGGAATGTAAATTGATACAACCACTATGGAGAACAGTATGGAGCTTCCTCAAAAAACTAAAAATAGAATTACCATATGACCCAGCAACCCCACTACTGGGCATGCAGCCTGAGAAAACCATAATTCAAAAAGAGTCATGTACCACAATGTTCATTGAAGCTCTATTTACAATAGCCAGGTCATGGAAGCAACCTAAATGCCCATAGACAGACGAATGGATAAAGAAGAAGTGGTATATATATACAATGGAATATTACTCAGCCATAAAAAGGAACAAAATTGGGTCATTTGTAGAGATGTGGATGGACCTAGAGACTGTCATACAGAGCGAAGTAAGTCAGAAAGAGAAAAACAAATATCGTATATTAATGCATATATGTGGAATCTAGAAAAATGTTACAGATGAACTGGTTTGCAAGGCAGAAATAAAGACACAGATGTAGAGAACAAATGTAGGGACACCAAGGGGGGAAAGAGGGGTGGTGGGATGAATTGGGAGATTGGGATTGACATATATACACAAATATGTATAAAATAGGTAACTAATGAGAACCTGCTGTATAGCACAGGGAACTCCACTTCGCTGTACAGTAGAAACTAACACAACATTGTAAAACAACTGTACCCCAATTAAAAACAAACAAAAAACAAACAAAAAAACTAAAAGTAAAAAAAATGAAAACAAAATATGGTCTCTGGACCAGCAGTATTCGTGTCTCCTGGGAATTTGTTAGAGAGGCAAGTTTTGGGGCCCAACTTCAGACCTACTGTATCAGAAGCTCTTAGGATAAGGTCTCGCAATCTCCCTCCAGGGGATTCTGGTGCACATTACTGTTTACGCACCCCGTCCTGGACTGTCTGGTTGCCCTCCGTGAAGGCAGATTAGGCCACTTCATCTCCCCCTCCTCCCTGTACTAGTCCGAGAGTAGAATTTCTGCCTGGGGTCAGGTTTCACTCTATCTCTACCATCCTGTTGCTCAAATCCATCAAAAGGATCATGATTATTTCTACATATAAATAGTCCAGGTTAAGTAAGATTACCATGGGAGCATAACGAGCCACGTATTCTGGTGCTGTGATTTACAGACATCCATCCTGACCTGAACTAACTGGGTACTAATTCTGCAATGGCAGACAACATGCAATTTTTTAAAAAACAAAAGAAATGCCACAGGAGGGAGTGGTGGGGATGGTGGAGGAGCTCAAGGGTTTGAAGTCCGCTAGGATATTACCCTATATCACACTTAGGATAACTTCCCTGTACTTCCTTTTTCTTTCCTCTTATTTTTTCCTTCTGTTCTAGTTCTGATTTTCTTTCTTACAGGAGCAGATGAGTAGTTTGACAATGCTACTGGCTAATGAAAAGAAGAGAGCATTACCTTATTTATAGACTTTGGGCATTACTACCTAGCGGCTTAAATGTGAAAGCTGAGGTATGTCTTCATGATTGCTACTTAATTTTCTCAGGAATAACTAAGTAGGAGCTACAACATCTTTGTTTAGCAGCTATGGTTTTCATTAAATTTAATTAAGTCTCCCAGAAGCTTTAAATTTAGGGTAACTTCAAAATTCTGGTGGCTTCTGCTAAGTATAATTATATTCGCTTTACAGCTGCCATGGTTTGGGAAAGCTGGCCTGTCAGACTTAAAAATCTTTAACAAGTTCACCAGTACTTTGGTTTCAGAGAGTCCATTTCCAAGCTCAGCCCTCCCTTCCCTCTCTCCTTTCCTCCCTCCCTCACTCCCTCTTTCTTTCTTCCCCTTTTGCAGAAGGCTGTGGCTAATGTGAACTTAGCAAAAGCTGCCCAGTTATGCTTACAACCTCACTAATGAGTTGAGGTCAACATTTCTGAGGTTACTTTTGCCAGAAGGATTCTAAGACAGTCTTGGTTGACCACTGGGGTAAGTTGGGGTCCCTGAGTTCACTAGATTCTGTGTCCAAAGAACCAAGTGGACACAAGGCCTGGAGAGGATGAGAACAAGGGTCTGAGGCTGCCTTAATGGCAAACACTCACTGCCAGATTGGAAGGAGACTTAAGTGCCTGGAGCTCCCCCTCACCTTCTGTTTAATCCTTTTTCCTTTGAAATAAGTACATCCTTTTTAAATCTAGATTTAGAAGGGACTGTGCAAATTTGCTCTGAAGGTAGTGCAGTAACATTGCAGAAAGCCTTTTGATGTAACCATCAGTGTTTTCCAAATGACAAACTGTGTCATGAGAAGGAATTTGCTCCAGGTCGGTTTTCTGAACCCTCACCTGTGCAGTCCTGCAAACTGAGGTGGGCATAGGGAGGAGGAGGAGGAGGAAGAGGAGTTATTAAACAGCTACAGTGTGCAAAACTGGTCCTCCAGGCTCCAAGATTTTCATACCTCTTCCTCAGAGGTCCCAGAACAATTGCATTTTTGTACTTGTGCTGTAGTTTCATATCAACATTTTTCTCGCCTAGCTAAGAGTATAATGTATCATTGCAAAGGTAATGAGAGAAGGTTGTCAGGAGTTTGATGAAGTTCAAAATTGTTTTTGTACTCTTGATATCAGCTACACTTCCCTGGGTCTGAACACAGATTATCCAGGTCAATTCTATTTCTTTCGAAGTAAACAATTTTCAAGTTGCAAGCAGATGCCTGTACCACTTGTGTACATTCTATTTGATTCCAGCTGTAATCCTGGGCACATTTAATGACATGCATAATTGTTATGATGATCTGTTGTCACTGGGGATAAATATCAAGCAGTTGAATAATTTGCCTTAATTAGTACTGTTTTAATACAGCTAAACAAACCAAATGTTTTTAAGTTTTGTTTCCCTTTGATAGTTGTTCAGTATCTATAATCATATTACTATAATCATTTTTTCTATATTATTAGTTTTCCTGCTATCCATACAAAATAGAAATATTTCTCTCCAGTTCAGGATTGAATATGGACTGGATGTTAGATGATATCAAGGAATTTTATTAAGGGTAGCAGTGGTGTAGTGCTTATGTAAGAAAATGTTCTTACGTTATAGAAATGCACACTGAATCATGTAGGACTGAAGTGATATGCTAGTTGATTATACTATTCTTTTGTACATATTTGAACATTTTCATGATAAAAAACTCATGGATTGGAAGAATTAATATTGTTAAAATGACCATACCATCCAAGGTAATCTACAGATTTGATGAAATCCCTATTAAAACACCACTGGCATTTTTCACATGACTGGAATAAATAATTCTAAATTTTGTATAGAAACACAAAAGACCCTGAATAGCCAAAACAATCTTAAGAAAAAAAGAACAAAACAAGAGGTATCATCATACTCCCTGAGTTCAAGCTAAACTACAAAGCTTTAGTCATCAAAACAGTATTGCGCTGGCACAAACACAGGGACATAGATGAATGGAACAGAATAGAGAGCCCAGAAATGAACTCACACTTACATGGGCAATTAATCTATGACAAAGGAGGCAAGAAGATAGAATGGGAAAAAAGACAGCCTCTTCAATAAATGGTGTTGGGAAAACTGGACTACTTTCTCACACCTTATACAAAAATAAACTCAAAATGGATTAAAAACTTAAATGTAAGACCTGAAACCATAAAACTCGTAGAAGAAAACATAGGTAGTATGTTCTTTGACATTGGTCTTAGCACTATTTCTTTGGATATGTCTCCTCAGGCCAGGGAAACAAAAGCAGAAATAAACAAATGGGACTACATCAAACTAAAAAGCTTTTGTACAGTGAAGGAAACTATCAACAAAATGAAAAGACTGCCTATTGAATGGGAGAAGATATTTGCAAATGATATATCCAATAAGGGGTTAATATCCAAAATATACAAAGAATTCATACAATTCAATATCAAAAAAACAAACCACCCAATGAAAAAAGGGGCAGAGGACCTGAATAGAAATTTTTCCAAAGAAGACAAATAGATGGCCAACAGACACATGAAAAGATGCTCAACATCACTAATCACCAAGGAAATGTAAATCAAAGCCACAGTGAGATACCACCACCTCACACCTGCCAGAATGGCTATCAAAAAAACAACAAATAAAAACTGTTGGCGAGGATGTGGAGAAAAGTGAATCCTTGTGCACTGTTGGTGGGGATGGAAATTGGTGCAGCCACTATGGAAAAGAGTATGGAGTTTCCTCAGAAAAATAAAAAGAAAAATAATGTATGATCCAGCAATTCTACTTCTGGGTAGTTATTCAGAGAAAATGAAAAATTAGTTCAAAAAGATGTATGTACTTCACTGTTCATTGTAGCATTATATACAATAGCCAGGTTATGGAAGCAACCTAAGTGCCCATGAATAGATGAATGGATAAAGAATATGTGGTATATACACACACACACACACACACACACACACACACACACACACACACACAATGGAATATTACTCAGCCATAAAAAAGAATGAAATCTTGCTATTTGTGACAACATGGATGGACCTAGAGGGTATTATGCTAAGTGAAAAAAGTCAGACAGAGAAAGACAAATACTGTATGATTTCCCTTTATGTGAAACCTAAAAAACAAGACAAATGAACCAACATAGCAAACCAGGAACAGAATCATAGATACAGAGAACAAATGGGTGGTTGCCAGAGGGGAGGGAAGAAGGGGGATGAGAGAAATAGGTGAAGGAGATTAAGAAATATGAACTTCCAGTTACAAAATAAATGAGTCACAAGTATGAAATGTTCAGTGTGGGGAATATAGTCAATAATAATGTAATATCTTTGTATGGTGACAGATGGCAACTAGACTTATTGTGGTGATCATTTTGAATGTATAGAAATATTGAATCACTATGTTGTGTAATGGGAACTAACATAGTGCTGTAGGTCAATAATACTTCAAAACCGAACAAACTCATAGAATAAGAGATCAGATTTGTGGTTACCAGAGGCAGGGGTGAGGAGAGGGGGCATCTGAAGGTGGTAACAAGGTACAAACTTCCAGTTATAAAATAAATAAGTACTAGGGATGTAATGCTCAACATGATACATATGATTAACACTGCTGTATGTTATATATGAAAGTTGTTAAAGTAAACCCTAAGAGTTCTCATCACAAGGAAAAAATTTTTTCTTTTATTTTGTATCTATATGAGGTGATGGTTGTCACTAAACTTATTGTGGTAATAATTTCATGATGTAGAAGAGGCAGATCTTTACGCTGTACACCTTAAACGTAGTTAGTGCTGTATGTCAATTATATCTCAATAACATTGGAAGGAAAAAAAAATTAGCCCCCTCATACACGTGCACGCCATAATGCAAAGCTACCGCATTTGATCCGCACACACAGAGTGATCCCGACCCCCTCTGCCCAGTTTGAAAAGATGAGCAAGGAAGCCTAGAAAATGCTAGGGTTACTCTGCAGTCCTTGCGACAACCAGAAACACCCCCATGTGTCCAAATGAGCCTAGGAGGCTGGCATCTGAGTACTTGGTGCAGGGCTGGGTGGGGTCAAAGGGTGGGAAAGGAAAGGAAACCCTCTGCATTCAGGCTGAGACTGCACGAGATATTCGTGCTGGGGGAAGAAGGGCTCCAGTCCCTGAGGCTGTGTTTCTGGGGCACTGCTGTCCTGTGGCTCTTGCCTCCTACCCATCACATTCCCCTCCATTTCCAGAAAGTGGTTCTTAGGTGCTCCCTACAAACTCCATCTACTTGCTGATGGCTAAAATCCCCGTAAGGGGAGAAAGCATTTCAATCTCTAATCCATGATAAGATATATAAAAGTAAACACCTGGTTGAGATGAAGCATTGGCATTCATTTACCCTGAGGTCTCATCAGTCAACAAGTGTTAAGTGTGGAAATGAGAGCTTTTCCTAACGAGAGGGGAAGAAGGTGGTGAGGATGGTGCCTGGAAAGTGGAATAGGCCGCTCCTGACTCATTCTGGTCTGTGTGTGGACTGACAGAGGCCCTCCTTGCTTCTGTGGCCTCTGGCGCCTGACGTAGGGAAGACCCTGAGGGAAAGCCCTGAGGTGTGCTTCTGAAGCAAGAAGCCTTCCTGTTCTATTTGGCCAATGGAAATCAATTTCATTGCTCTACAGTATGAGGTTTTCCTTTTTCCAAATGTGACAGGGGAAGAGGCCTTAGAGGTTCAGAGATGGCAAGTGTAAATTAGGGAGCTAGAACCAGACAATGGCAAGCATGGCTGACACGTGTCCTCCATCTACTTAGGTGCTAGGATGGCGACATCATTTTGGATATTTTAACCACTGAGTTTTCCTCTCTGACTCTGTTACGTGGAGACTGGGCTGCACAAGTGAAACAGGTGATCTCTGATACCTAATACAGTGTGTTTTTACCTTGTATTAACAAGGTGCTTTTAAATCCTTGCTCTTTACCATAAATTAATTGTAGTTGTTAATATGCTTTGGCATTGTCTTAAATCATTGTGTTAGCTGTGAGAAGATCATTCAGAAAGGGTTTTTTTTTGTTTTTTTTTTGTTTTGATAAAGATTACCCATGATTGCTCCCTGAACTATCTCACATACAGTATTAGACATAAGGTAATCTGTACATGATTTTGCTCCATGACCAAAAAAACAGTGCTTTGTGCAAACCTGCTTTGTGCCAGGGACTCTAATAGAGCCTAAGCTATGTTTTAAGTGTCTTGTAAATGGCTTGGAGTGCAGAGGAATAAATTAAGATGACTCTAAGGGGATGTGAGTCCAGCCACATTCTCACCTTTCCTGCTCTTATGCTTTCTCTATTGCAGTCGTTAGTCTACTGAGGACGTGTTTTTACCTCTCAGAATTGTTCACGAGCTATTAAAGTGTTTGCAATAAGAGAGGCTAATACCAGATTGCCCCCTCCCTCTGAGTATGGAGAGGTTTTAAAATGAAGAGGGACTTACTGACTTGCTAGTAAATGTTGAACTCTTAAAAGTGCTTTAGAGAAATCATGACCTGGTGAGCAGTTGGCATCTGCCTTCGGAAAAGGAGCTAAGTTTTTCCTTCATTGGGCTTTTATCCGAATCAGAAGATCAGTAACAGTGATGTGATACTGAGACAAGGGCAACAGTGCTCTAGTAATGAAGCAGAGGGAATGTGGAAAATTCTGAAAATCTTGGCAAGGGAAAAGGATCCAGGATCCAGAATCCAGAAGGCCACAGAATCAGTAGCAGTGACTTTAGCAAGTGATTATGGAATCCAGGATCTCTAGAGTAGGTGAGGGCTGCAAATGAATTCTTGAGGGTTTTAGCTGTTTTTCTAACCTTTTTAACCTTAAAGTTGGTGTGTGTTGAGAAAAGTCAGTATCTTTCCAGATTGGAGGTTAGTGCAGAGGGATTTATGCAGCGGTTTTCAGGTCGTGGTCATGGCATCAGCGGCATCAGCATCATCCAGGAAATTGCTAGAAATGCAAATTCTTGGGCCCAGATCAGACCTACTGAATCAGCAGTTTGCTTTAACAAGTTTCCAGGTGATTCTGATGCCTGCTTAAGTAGGAGAGCCACCTGTCTACATCCTTTCAGTGGATCCCACCCATAGGTGTGTGGGATTTCCAGAACTCTTTGTGAATCGGTGAGATTGGAGCTTGGTTTGTAAGCTCTCGTGTAGTGAATGAGTAAATAGGAGGTTGAGTTTTGGCAGCTAAAGTTGGCCACAGATTTAAGAACAAAATTTCTTTTTCTAAAAATCTGGAGATATTTTGCCTCTTCAGTACAAAATATTCCTGAAACTAAGAAGGAAAGTACTGACTTAAAATGGAAAAGGAAAAAAGGGTGATTCTGGGAAACACCAGGACACACACCTGACTGGTTATTAGTTGACAATATGAAAATCACTGTGCCCCAAAGAAAACTTATTTGATGATATTAAATGAAATTTTATCCAAATGAAAGCATATGAAAAGGAAATATGGATGGATAATTACCATGAAATTGTTGAATTTCAGTAAAGGCAATTTTTCATTTGTAGAAATGACATTTTTAACTCTGTACCAGCTCAGAGAAACCATCAGCAGGAAGAGTCATGGGAGTTTTAGTCATTTTTAGCCTTGGATCAGTTATATAACATGTTTGTGATGCGAATCAAATGGTATAAAGATTAAATATGAAGGCCCTCTTGCAAATTGTTTTATGTGTAACGTGTTCTTCACGTTAAGGTCAATTCATTCGGTAATATAAGGAATTCCAATGAGAATATGGAATTTTATGAATATTTTCTTTCATCAATGTAACAAGAATTTAAGTGACTACCATGTGGACAGCATAGTAATAGTGTTCTCACCCTTCCTCCAGACAATGTTAGGAAGAGTCAGCCACATTCAGGGGGTGGTGGTGATGGGATGAACTGGGAGATTGAGATTGATATATATACACTAATATGTATAAAATAGATAACTAATAAGAAAAAGCTGTATAAAAAAATAAATAAAATAAAATTCAAAAATTCAAAAAAAAAGAAAGAAAGAAAGAAAAAAAAAAGAGCCACATTCATATGAAGGGTGAATAAGATTTTTTGACCACAGAGATACACCGCTATGGAAAAGATACAAAATTAAAAGTAACCGAACTTTACCTCAAGCCAAACCAAGGCTTTTGAAAATGAGAACCCTTATATGCATAAAGGAGAAACCATATACAAAACTAAAAATATCACCTTAGGAATGCCTTACCTTTGAGTTACGGGGCTCTTAATTTTCTAAAATTACCCCTTCCCTTGTGTGGATATTATATGCTGAGCTAACGATTCCTTATTGAGCATCCTTTTTGGCTGAATAGCTTCCCTATCAAACTATCCCAGAATGGTCAAGACTGAAATTGATTTTTAGAAGATTGGGTGTATCAGACACTGACTAAAAAAGGATTGCCCAGTTCCTCATATGTCCACTCTATGACTTATTCTTCCCATTATATGTTTTAGAAATCAATTGTGAATCAGGTTTCCGTGAGTCATTTTTGTAAACAATAGTCTTTTGAATCTTCTTAATAAAATATGTGCTTTCTGCCACTAGATGTCTAGAAAAAAATGGAGTAATATATCTTCCTCGCAGCTCTAGTGAGGATTCTTTTATGTTAATATTCTTTTAAACAAATGAAGCTTCAGGATAAAAGTTCATTCAGCAATGTCTATGGGAAATAAATGATAAGCCACAGGCCATATTCAGAAATGCAATCAGAAAAGAAGGCTAGCTTTTAACTTAGGGCTGGTTTTTAACTTTGTGGGACATAAAGTCATCCTAGAAGGCTGGCGATAGGTAACTACATACATACATAATATTTATATATCTAACATACATATCTAACTAGGCAAAAGTACTTCTTCCCATGGCAGGCCAAAGTCAGTATGGGAAGAAAACCTTCATTGTATTTAAACAGTGAGAATATGTGAGATTAAGACTTTGGAAGGCAGAATGTGGGAATAAACGTTAAAATGAGAGGGCTTCCCTGGTGGTGCAGTGGTTGAGAGTCTGCCTGCCAATGCAGGGGACACGGGTTCGAGCCCTGGTCTGGGAAGATCCCACATGCCGTGGAGCAACTGGGCCCGTGAGCCACAATTACTGAGCCTGCGTGTCTGGAGCCTGTGCTCCGCAACAGGAGAGGCCGCGGTAGTGAGAGGCCCGCGCACCGCGATGAAGAGTGGCCCCCGCTTGCCACAACTAGAGAAAGCCCTCACACAGAAACAAAGGCCCAACACAGCCATAAATAAAAAAATAAAAAATAAAAATTAAAAAAAACGTTAAAATGAGAGGAAGAGGATCTATTATTTCAACTATAAGCCGAGTGTTTGTATACATTATATCATATAGTCCTCAAAAGAAGCTTCAAGGATAATATCTCCATTTTACAGATGAAGTACCAACAGATCAGGAATATCCTCAAGATCATGGACTAAAAATAGGGGTTTATTGTAGAAATCTTATCAAAGACCCAAATCTTCGGTGCTGGGATGGTAAAGTCCAGGCAATGCCAGAGCTCTGATGGGGTAAACAGTTGATAAAAACATACGTAAACTGACTGGCACTATTCCTCATTTACTGCCTCCTCTCAATGCTGCTATTCCCTGAGTTTACTCATAAAATCTTGGCCAAAGAAATTGTTCAAAGGAGGTGGATAAAAGTCCAGTATCCAGAATATATAAATAACTCTTACAAATCAACAATAAAGAGACAAATAATCCAAATAAAAACGGGCAAAGAATTTGAATAGACCGTTATCCAAAGAAGATATACAAATGCCAATAAGCATGTGAAAAGATGCTCAACATCATTTGTCATTAGGGAAATTCAAATCAAAACCATAATGAGATACCCCTTCATAGCCACTAGGATGTGGAGAAATTGAAACCCTTATTCATTTTGCTGATGGGGATGTAAAATGGTGTTGCCACTGTGGAAAAGTTAGGCAGTTCCTCAGATAGTTAAACATAGATTTATCACATGACCCAACCATTTGACTCCTAGTTATATACTCGGAAGAACTGAGAACATATGTCCACACAAAAACTTGTACATGAATGTTCGTTGCAGTATAATTCATAATAGCCCAAAAGTAGAAACTCAAATGTCCATCAACTAATGAATGGATGAACAAAATATGCTATATGCCTGCAATGGAATAATATTCCACCATAAAAAGGAAGAGGCACTGATATCTGCTACAACGTGGGTAAACCTTTAAAACGTTATGCTGAGTGAAAGAAGTCAGCCATAAAAGGCTACATATTGCATGATTCCATTTATGTGATTGATCCAGGATAGGAAATTTATGGAGACATAAAACAGATCAGTGAGCAAGAGAAGGAAATGGAAAATGATGACTAATGTGTATGGGTGCTCTCTTGGGGTAACAAAAATGTTCTGAAATTAAATAGTGATAATAGTTGCACATTCTTGTGAATATACTAAAAGACCAGTGAATTGTACACTTTAAAAAGGATGAGTTTGATGGTATATGAATTATATACTAATAAAAAAACCCTTTATAGCTCAATAAAGCAATAGAAAAATTAACAAAATCAAAGGCTGTTTCTTTGACTAGATAAATGAGATTGACAAACTCTAACAAAAATGTCGAGGAAAAAGAAGGTCGATAAAATTAAATATGATACAGAAAGAGAATGGTCAAATAAATACAGATACAACAGGAATATTAAAACAAATAATAAAAGATTAGAGAAACATCTCACAGTAGTATGAGCTTGATATATCAGGAATGATGACGTATCCTGCCCGTGTTCTCAAATGGCTGTGGGCTTAAGGTTTTATCTTTCCTGGGAGGGCCATGTTGGGGGTGTGAGGGTAGGGTTGGGGGGCAACAGCAATCTTTGAAGGGGCCTCAAAGGGAGAAGGAGTCCCTTTAGCCCAAATCTGCAGCAATGGGCAACCAGCGAACTGGGAAATTCCTAGCATTTCTGCCAGTGACCTGGAAGTTTTGGCTAGCCTGGGTCCTAGCATTGTTACCGTCTATAATGAAGCCCGAGTGGACAGTTACCACTAGATGGCATCACAGTGCAGCTAGCCAGGATGAATTTGAACTGTGCAACTCTGCAACTCTCGGTCCGTGGTTTAGAAGCTCGTCCTGGACACTTCATTTAGTCTCACAATTAAACATCTCTTCATTTACATGGCTAATTTCTAATGTTTGTATTCTACTTATCCAATTATGGCTTTTTCTCTACTGTGAATGACTGTATGTGAGAGAACTCAAAATGTAGATGAAGTGGATACATTCCTTGAAAAATATAAAATGTCACAACTAGCACAAATATAGAAAACTTGAATCGTACATATGAAATCAATTGAAATGGCATTTAACAACTTCCCCTCCCTGGAACCCCAAGCTTAGATTGTTTTACAGGTAAATTCTAAGAAACTTTCAAGAAACAGTTGTTTTCTAACCTACACTGGATATTCCAGACAATGGAAGAGAAGAAAAACTGCCTGACTCATCTTATGGACCCAGAGTAAGAACTAAGCTTCACAGTGTGTCTGTGAGCGCACCCTCTGCCAGGAGGGGCGGCTGCCTCAGCACCGGGCAGACATTGGAGCCTGGCCTTTGCCCACTGAGTCCAAAAATGTGTCACCAAGGTGCCAGGTTCTTCCCGCTCCCTTCTTCCTCAACCTCCCCAGCAGACGAGAGCTCCGGGTACTCAGGATGAGAGACCTCGGCTGGTGTGTGGAGACTCCAAGTCACACCAGGACCTCCTGATTAGAGGAAACTGAGGCAGAGAGAAGGGACTGCACCACTCCCTCCTAGGGCAGCTGGGTGAGAAAGCCCTTCCTTGGTCTGCGTTGAAATCTGCTTCCCTGGGGCGCTCCCTGAGAACAAGACCTGCTTGAGCCGCCCAACTGGGAAGGTAAACAACTGGCTGGGAAGAAACAGGGTCTCCTGATCTATCTGTGGTGCTAAGGTTAAAGACTGAGGTCTAGGGAGGTACTGGCTACCACACACTGGGGACTTGAAGCAGATGAAGGACAGACCAAGATAGTGAAGGGTCTTGATTGGAGGAGCCAATGGCAGCTGGGTTAGCTGTTTAGCATACAGCTGCTGTGGCTGGATAGCACAGGATATGAACGGTGTTGGGAAAATCCCATATTAGCCAGAGGCTTCTCTGTTATACTGATATCATTTGTCTATCAATCCGCATGTAGGAATTTCTGCAAGACAGACTGTATCTAGGAGTTAATTTATCCAAGACTGCACATGCTCTATGGGGAAAAAATTAAAATGTAAAGAAAAGGCATAAAGGATGATCTGAATAAATGGAGAAACATTTCCTGCTCTTGGATGAAATGACTAATATAATGAAGACGGCAATTTTCCCTAAATTATCTATAATTTCAATTCAATCCTGATAAAAATTCTGTTTGGATTTTTTGATGAATTTGATAGCCTTTACTTGAACATTTATACAGAATAATGAAAGTCCACAAATAGTACACCAATATCTTTTTAAAAATTGTAAACACATGAGAGCTATGCTCCTAACAAATGTGCGGTACAGTATTGCTAACTATAAGCAGAATGTTGTACAGCCGGTTTCCCGAACTTTTCCATAGTCAGCCAAGTTTGCAAAAGAAAAGTAAACGGAATAACATTCCCTGGCAGATATTAAGACATGCTACAAAGCCATAGTAATGAAAACAGTGTGATATTGGTACAAGGACAGACAAATCGATCAATGGAACAGAATAGAGAGCTCAATGTGATTTGTATATTGAGTGGAAATTAATATATCGTAAAGGTGGCACCACAAGTCAATGGGGAAAGGAAGGATTGTGTAGTACACTACTGGATGGACAGGCACATTATACAGAGAAGAATAAGATTGACCTTGTTATAACACTATATACAAAGGCAGATTCCAGATGAATGAAAGACCTAAATGTGAAAGTTTAAACTATCCAGTTATTAGAAGAAAATGTACAATTTCTTTGTGATCTTAAGGTGGGGAAGGATTTATTAACTAAATCCTCAAATGTGAAATCTTTAAAAAAAAAGTTGATTTCGATTACACCTGGGCAATGTTATTGTTGATACAATGATTAGAATGTTAACAGACATTATAAATAAAGTGCTAATGCCAACAAGGGACTGATATCTGAAAACTATTGCAAATTAACAAGAAAGAGGTACAAACTCTAGTGGAAAGTGGTGAAGTATGGGAAAAGAAAATTTACAGAATACATACAAAATTTTACAAGAACATATGCAAATCAAAGAATATACATTGTTTATGAAGAGGCAGAGAAATGCTGGTAGGCCATGGGGATTTACAAATATACATGTGAAGAGACAAAGGAGTTAACGAATAAATAAGAGAGGAGTCTGTGTGGACCAATAAACTGAGTCCCACCAACTGAGGCCTGTAATCTCAGTCTTCCAAGGAGACCCAAAAAGAAAAGGAAAGCAAAAAAAATTGAAGATATCTGTCTTTTTTAAAGCTCCAAACCCACCCTTTCTTTCTAGTTTTATCCCTTGAGGCTCTGTAAATATCTTCTCATTAAATAGGTAACTTCAGAGGCTGTCTTTTTTTTTTTAACGTCTTTATTGGAGTTTAATTGCTTTACGATGTTGTGTTAGTTTCTGCTGAATAACAAAGTGAAACAGTTACATGTATCAGAGGCTGTCTTGATGATTATCTGAAGTGATGTATGTAGGGCAGCTGGCACAGAGTATATACTCAAATGCTAGTTTCCTCTTCCTCACTTTAATGCTTTCTTTTTCATCCCCCTTCCCCCTACCAGTTCTTTATTTGAACCTTCAAAAGTTTTTCACTGTTGGGTTCATTTCTGTTTTTCTCTATCGCTTTTGAAGCGTGGTCACGTATTCTCTCCTACAGGTGTGTCTCCTGATTAACCCTCTTCTGGAGATCTCATGTCTATGGATGCAGCCTGGGAGAGCACGAGGGGTTTCTGAAGCCATGTCACCCTGATGACTCGGGTGGAGTTCTTGCCCCCCAGCCCTCCATCCCTACCCCAGAAATCTATCATGTAACTCCTGCTGCTAGCGAACGCCCTTTCTCTCCCATCCTCGTGCTATACTTTCTTAGCCCCAAGGAAAAAAGGTTGTGGATACCTGTTGGATTTCATTTTGTTCAGTTTGCCCTCAGCCTGTCAATTGTGCTATCAAAGAAGCTCTCCAGGTTTGTGTCATTCCAGAATTTGATATACGTATTGGGTAGATTTCCATGGTGCTTCTGGGCAGAACAAGGACAAATTGAGGGATGGTACAAAACGCAGGTTTAACTTCAACGTAGGGAAAACTTTGAAAAATCAGAATGGTCTCAACATGGAATGGGTTTCCATGGAGGGTAGTGAATTCCTTGTCAGTGGAGATGTTCCGAGTGTGGCTGCTTGATCAAGGGGGGGGGGGGGGTGGAGTCCCGTGGATCTCGACCCTCCTGTCACATTAGAATCATCTGGGGAGTTGTTTAAAGCTCCCTGTGCTTGCCCCTTTCCCTCGTTTAGTCTTCTTTAATTGGTTCCACATGGGAGCAGACATCAGATTTAAAGCTTAAAACTCCCCAGGTGATTCCAATGTGCCCCCAGAACTGAGAGAGTCTACTGTAGAAAAAAAATTAAAGTTCAGAAAGTTGGGTCTGACAACCTAAAACTCTTCCTTTCATCTTGGAAATGATATTATTTTAACTTCCTATTTGGTATCGAGTCGGTGCTTAGGTGCTTTTGGACGCTGACCTCCTTTTCCTCCCCATGTTTTCTTTCAACTAAGCTCTCCCCCGTGTCCACCCAGAACATCTTTGTGGAAGACAGTTGGTTGCCTCTCCTGTGGCCCCTCTTCCTCTTGGGTGCTGGTGTGTTTTGCTCCCTTTGAGATCAGTTGCCTTAAAGTGCTCTGTTGCCCTCACACACTGGAAATCACAGCACTTTCTCCAGAGGGACAGTTTTCTGTAGAACTGGCCATTTTAAATAGTAGCACAAGATTGAAGAAAACACATTTAAATGTGGAAAGGCCATTGACAGTAGCCGTAAGTGTAAATTTTCTGTTTTTGGGCCCATATGTTGAACTGGTTTAAAAAGCCCCAGATTCTTGTTTACTTAGTTGGAAAACACATTAAGGAATGATTACAGGGGCCTCCATTTAGGGGCGCTTGTTAATTATCTGCTTCCTGCAGAGAAAAGATGAGGTTGGGTGGAGGAAGGGCATAAAGGCAGAGAGAGAGAGAGAGAGAGGAATCAACTGCAGGACCCCAGCCTGTAATAGAGGTAATGACCTGAAGTCCCCTCATCACAGAGTCTACATCCTGTTTTTCTGTCGAGTGAACTTATCTTGAAATCTGAGATGCCCCTTCCCCTTTGTCCTTTTCAGACTGGCTGTCTGCTCTTTCCTTCTTTTTAGCTGCCTTGAGAGCACTGGACACAGTGCCATTCTATAGAGTTAATTCTTATGTCTCTTGCTTCCTTTCAAGAAAAAGATCAGGGCTTGACATTATGACAGGTCTCCTCAAAGACCTGTGAGAGGGTAAAGTTCTTTAAAATATAATCATTTGCTTCTAGGCGAATAGCAGCAATTCTTGTTCCCAAACTTTAACCTTCCAACCATTAAATGTTAAATGTAAATAAGATAAACCTTTATATTGCCTTAAATACCTTCCTTTAAAAAATTTCTTTCTCAGATAAATTTTCCCACCTAGTTTCATGGATTTCTTCCCTTAACCTGACAGTTGGCCATATTTACTCCTTCCTAAATTCTTTTTTTTAAATTGAAGTATAGTTGATTTACAATGTTGTGTTAGTTTCAGGTGTACAGCACAGTGATTCAGCTCTCTGTTTTTTCAGATTCTTTTCCCTTATAGGTTATTACAAAATATTGAGTATAGCTCCCTGTGCTGTACAGTAGGTACTTGTTGGTTATCTATTTTTTAAAATTTTTGTTTATTTTTAAAAATTAATTAATTAGTTTATTTTTGGCTGCATTGGGTCTTCGTTGCTGCGCCCAGGCTTTCTCTAGTTGCGGCGAGCGGGGGCTACTCTTCGTTGCAGTGCATGGGCTTCTCGTTGCAGTGGCTTCTCTTGCTGCAGAGCACGGGCTCTAGGCGCGCAGGCTTCAGTAGTTGAGGCACGCGGGGTCAGTAGTTGTGGCTCGCAGGCTCTAGAGCGCAGGCTCAGTAGTTGTGGCGCACGGGTTTTGTTGCTCCGCAGCATGTGGGCTCTTCCCGTACCAGGGCTCGAACCCGTGTCCCCTGCATTGGCAGGCGGATTCCTAACCACTGCGCCACCAGGGAAGCCCCTATCTATTTTATATATAGTCGTGTGTACATGTTAATCCCAGACTCCTAATTTATCGCCCCCATCCCCTTTGGTAACCATAAGTTTGCTTTCTATGTCTGTGGGTCTATTTCTATTTTATAAATAAGTTCATTTGTATCTTTTTTTTTTAGACGGCACATATAAGTGATATCATATGGTATTTGTGTTTCCCTCTCTGGCTTGCTTCACTTAGTATGATAATCTCTAGGTCCATCCATGTGGCTGCAAATGGCATTATTTCATTCTTCTTTATGGCTGAGTAATATTCCATTGTACATTGTATATATGTATCACATTTCTTTATCCATTCATCTGTCTATGGACATTTAGGTTGCTTCACTCTTTCCTAAATTCTTAAAATGGGGTGCATGGGAGTATAGTTTTTAAGCCACAAAGAAAATTTTGTTTGTCTGTTACCTCACTGATAAGCGCTTCTGTTTTTTGCTGGGTCGGCTTTATTGAGCTAAGGCTGAAATGCAATGCTCTCCACTCAGCCATCGCATTGCCCTTCTGGAACCGAAGTTACTACGTCACCCTTGGCTGGAACTCTGGATTCAGAGGAGAAGCTGAAGGATGGTAACAGGGGCTTTGTAGTTATGGAATTATACCCTTTCCTTGAGCGAATAGAGAAAAGCACAAGCTTGTGTTTATGTTGGTCATTTTTAACTCATATCCTTTTGGGGGGGGACATTAAAATGCTGCTCATGAAACACAGAAGTGCTAGGCTTCAACTGTGTGCCTTCAGCACAGTTGGCTGACATGCAGTGCCCAGCAGGCTTCTAGAGCAGCGGTCCCGACCATTTTGTCACCAGGGACTGGTTTCGTGGAAGACAATTTTTCTACGGACCGGTGGCGGGGGGTTGGGGGGAATGGTTCAGGCAGTAATGTGAGCGATGGGGAGCGGCAGATGAAGCTTTGCTCGCTCGCTGCTCACCTCCTGCTGTGTGGCCTGTTCCTAGCAGGCTGCGGACCAGTTGGGGACCCCTATTCTAGAGAACAAACCAGGATGATGGGGTTGAGGAGTTTCACTTTTGGCTTAGCTTTGTTTGACATCCAAAGATTTCATTTTAGAAGTTTGGTGCCCCAAAGGTCTAGAGATGGATAAGTGTTTATGGCTCCAGGAAGCTCTCAGCGGTTCTGAACTCCCTTATGAATCATTTGTGTGACTGTAAGAACTAGGCTTAAAGAACTCCTAGACAAGAGTCAGTACCCCTTGGCCTGGTGGAGGCTGATGATGTTGGCATGACCATGTGACAGATGCACCACCTCCTTAAAGCTTTTGGGAGCCTTTCCTCAGTGGAAGGTGCTCTTACCCTGGAGAAATGGGGACTATTAAATTAGGAGGAATTGTGGTGTCTTGGCCCAGCATCCAGTAAGAGGTCCTCAGAGCAGCACAGCTACCCCACCTCTGGGTCCTAGCTACCTGGAACTTTTGGTTAACTTAAAAAAAATCACCAAACAAAATCACACACACAAATTAGCTCATGCTGAATGGGTGGCAGCTAGCAGGAATCATGTTAGCAGATATGATGGAAATGAGTTTTATTAATTATATAATTTTGAACTATCTGAATTCAGCTAGTTACACCAGACCCATTTGATGAATCAAGAGATCATGAGTATGAATAATGCCTTGGTATACACTTGCCTTATTTCTGAGTAAAGTTCCATGTTTATATGATAATCATTGATCTTCTCTCGCTACCATTATCAACAGTTCAAGCAGTCTTCCCAATTATGTTTTTATTTTCTTGTGACCTACTTCTGAAAAAATGTAGATGCCTTTGATCTAGACTATGATGGTCTTGGACCTGCTCTGCCTGAGTTCCTTTTTTTTTTGTCCTTCTGCTGCTGTGCTCTCTATCACGGAGGGGCTGACCCACGAAGGCTGTGGTTTACCAAAGTCTTGTGTTTGCTAGCTTCTCACTGACTTTAGCCAGTGGAGGCACTGGTGAGATCCCCAAGGGAGGTTGGGAGAAGCCAGGGTATTTTCCCTCCTCCCTCTGCCTTGGGCTGATGCTCTGGCAGCAGGTGAATTTATCACGTGGCTCCAGCTCCCACTGTACAGGCTCTGCGTGCGTCAGGCTTTGTTGGCTGATGGACTGTCCTGAGTTCCAGCAGTACCACCTCTTCTCTTTGTTCTCCACCCTAAAGGTGGTATTGGCATCCTGTTGTTGCTAATATCTGGGTTATGGCATCATCACCTGTTCGACTCTCAGCTTCTCCATCACCTGTGTTACCCATTCTGTGCCTTCAATCCCCTCTGTTTTAAATACTTGCAGTGGTACATAATCAACCTCCTCGTTTTGTAAAGAGGAATTTGAAGTCCAGAGAGATAAAAGTGTGCTTCCTAAGGCTATCTGGAAGTCAAACTTCTAGCATTTCAAGCACTGACAATGCGGTTAAGAATCCAGAAGAAAACAGTAATTTCTTTGATGTGAGTAGCTATCTGAAAATGCTTACACTAATGCCCAAACATCAGCCCCCCAAGCAGACACTCATTAAGCCTATTATTTCTGTTTTTTGCAAACAATTATTCAAGTTGTTGTCACTAAAATTCTCCTGGAAACTGGTGCTCATATTTGCCTGGTGACAGCATTGCGCCCAGGCTGTTGTTTCATTGACTAGAGCTCTCATAGCCTGGAATGGTGGTGAATGTATCTCCCCAGGCACCTAATTTACTGTTAACTAGAGACTCAGCCAGTGGAATCTGAGTTGATAATTTATAGAAGCACAGAGAACTGAAACCCCCAAACACAGGACTAAATAAATTAGTGGTTTCATTTTCCTGACACAATGAGAAGCCAGAAATGGGGAGTTGCCGGCAGTAATCCCAGCTTAACGATGTCGGGGCTGAGACCTTCACTGTGGTGGTGGCCATGCAGGTCTACTGCTTAGATCTTCCTTCAAGGAAGAATTTGCCGTCTTGAGAGACTCCAAATGCAACGCTTTCGGGATCTGCCTCAGCTTTTGATGCAGGGCCACACTTTTCCCAGGCAGCCCCCAAGTAATGACTGAGCATAGCAGAAGACACTGGGGCATGGCCATTCTTTCTGATATAGGATTCATCAAATGGACAGTCTCTGCTCTGGAGGTTCCTGTTGGCTTTGCTGAAATTTTGTGAGATTTGCATCTTAATTCAAGGCTCCTCTTGTTCAATACTGCCTTCTTCCCCCTTTCCTCTCATAAGCGTGGTCAGATTTTCAAATCAGAAAATCTGAAGGCCTTTGTGGCCCAATCCCCTACCCCCCTCCAATACCACTTTTGATCTTTACCCTCCCAATAATGCCAGAGTTGCACTCCTAACTCTGATTCAGTGTCTGCTTCCTGGAGGTCCTGACAGCACTTCTCTTGGCCCTTCCCTACTATTTTTTTTAAGTTAAATATAGCTGATGTATAATATTATATGTTACAGCTGTACAGTGTAGTGATTCACAATTTTTAAGGGTTATACTCCATTTATAGTTATTATGATATATTGGCTATATTCCCTATGTTGTATCCTTGTAGCTTATTTTATTTTTTCATTAAAAAGAATTTTTTAAAATAAATTTATTTTATTTTAAAATAAGTTGGGTCTTTGTTGCATTGGGTCTTTGTTGCTGCACACGGGCTTTCTCTAGTTGTGGTGAGCAGGGGCTACTCCTTGCTGTGGTGCACGGACTTCTCATTGCAGTGGCTTCTCTTGTTGCAGAGCATGGGCTCTAGGCACGCAGGCTTCAGTAGTTGTGGCACGCGGGCTCAGTAGTTGTGGCTTGCAGCCTCTAGAGTGCAGACTCAGTAGTTGTGGTGCACAGGCTTAGTTGCTCCGCGGCCTGTGGGATCTTCCCGGACCAGGGCTTGAACCCATGTCCCCTGAATTGGCAGGTGGATTCTTAACCACTGCACCACCAGGGAAGTCCCAAAATTTTTAAAAAATTTTATATTGGAGTATAGTTGATTTACAATGTTGTGTTAGTTTCAGGTGTACAGCAAAGTGATTCAGTTATACGTCTACATGTATCTATTCTTTTTCAGATTCTTTTCCCATTTAGGTTATTGCAGAATATTGAGTAGAGTTCCAGATACAGTAGGTCCTTGTTGATTATTTTATATACAGTAGTGTGTATATGTTAACCTCAACCTCCTAATTTATCCCTCCCCCTCCTTTCCCCTTTGGTAACCATAAGTTTGTTTTCAAAGTCTATGAGTCTGTTTCTGTTTTGTAAATAAGTTCATTTGTATCATTTCTTTTAGATTCCACATATAAGTGATATCTTATGATATTTGTCTTCCTCTGTCTGACTTACTTCACTTAGTATGATTATCTCTAGGTCCTTGTAGCTTACTTTATGCATAACAGTTTGTACCTCTTTGTCCCCTACCCCTATATTGCCCCTCCCCCTTCCCTTTCCCCAGTGGTAACCACTAGTTTGTTCTCTGTATCTGTGAATCTGTTGCTTTTTTGTTATATTCACTAGGTCGTTGTATTTTTTAGGTTCCACATATAAGTGATATCGTACAGTATTGTCTTTCTCTGTCTGACTTATTTCACTTAGCAGAACATGGATCCAGATCCATCCATGTTGTTGCAAATGGCCCTTCCCTTCTATTTACTCGAGGCTGTAGAATGGTGCTCCCACCGGCAGCATCTCAGCACTGTGCCCATGCTTCAGCAGAATGCAGCACTACCAACTGATTCCGTTTTTCTTTTAGGAAATTTTACTGTTTTCATTTCTTAGGCCAGAACTGTGTTGTATAACTATAGCAACCACAAGGGAGGTGGGGAAATGATTTTTGTTTTAGCTGAACGTATCACAGTCCCAACAAAATTGAATTCTGCTACTGAGAAAGAAGAAAAGAATAGGTATTTTGTAGGCAACAAGGAGTTTTTGGCCCACTTTATTTTCATATCTGGAAAACCTTTTTTTAAAATTGAAACATAATTGATGTATGCTATTATGTTAGTTTCAGGTTACTACATAATAATTTGACATTTGCATACATTATAAAATGATCACCATAACTCTAGTAGCCATCTGTACATGTACAAACTTTTTACAATATTACTAACCATATTCCTTATGCTGTATATTATATTCCTGTGGCTTATATATTATATATTATATAACTGGAGGTTTGTACCTCTTATCTTCTACACCTACTTCACCTCCCCACCCCTCCTTCTGGCAACCACCTGTTTGTTCTCTGTGTGTATGATTCTGTTTTCATTTTGTTTGGTTTGTTTTTGTTTTTTAGATTCCACATATAAGTGAGATCAGGTGGTATTTGTCTTCCTCTTTCTAACTTATTTCACTTAATATAATACCTTCTAGGTCCATCCCTGCTGTTGCAAATGACAAGATTTAATTTTTTTATGGCTGAGGAATATTCCATTATAATTTTGTAATATTCCACATCTTCTTTATACATTTGTCTATGTCTATCTTAGGTTGCTTCCATACCTTGGCTATTTTAAATCATGCTGCAAGAAACATTGGAGTGCATATATCTTTTCAAATCAGTGTTTTTGTTTTCTTTGGATAAATACCCAGAAGTGGAATTGCTGGATTGTATGGTAGTTCTATTTTTAATTTCTTTAGGAACCTCCATACTGTTTACCATAGTGGCTGCACCAATTTACAGTCCCACCAATGAGGCATGAGGATTCCCTTTCCATATCCTTGCCATTACTTGTTATTTGTTATCTTTTTGATGATAGCCATTCTGGCAGGTATGAGGTGGTATTGCATTGTGGTTTTGATTTGCATTTCCCTGATGATAAGTGGTGTTGAGCATCTTTTCATGTGTCTGTCGGCCATCTGTTTCTCTCCTTTGGGAAAATGTCTATTCAGGTGCTCTGCCCATTTTTTTAATTGGGTTATTTGTTTTTTTGATGTTGAGTTGCATGAGTTCTCTATATATTTTGGATATTAACCCCTTGTCAGATATATTGTTTGCAAATATATTTTCCTATTCAGTAGGCTGCCTTTTTGTTTTGTTGATAGTTTTCTTTGCTGTGCAAAAGCTTTTTAGTTTGATGTAGTCCCGTTTGTTTTATATTTATTTTTGTCTTTGTTTCCCTTGCCTTTGGAGACATAACCAAACAATTATTGATAAGATCAGTGTCAAAGAGCATATTGTCTGTGTTTTCTTCTGGGAGTTTTATGGTTTCAGGTCTTACACATAAGGCATTAACCCATTTTGAGGTTATTTTTGTATATGGTGTGAGAGAGTAGTCCAGTTTAATTCTTGTTGCATGCAGTTGTCCAGCTTTTCCAACACCATTTATTTAAGAGGCTATCTTTTCCCATCATATTTTCTTGGCTTCTTTATTGTAGAATAATTGTTCATATAAATGTAGGTTCATTTCTGGACTCTCCATTCAGTTCCATTGATGTATGTGTCTGTTTTTGTGGCAGTACTATACTGTTTTGATTACTATAGTTTTGTAGTATGGCTTGGAATAAGGGAGCATGATACCTCCGGTTTTGTTCTTCTTTCTCAAGATTGTTTTGGCTATTTAAGGTCTTTTGTGCTTGCATACAAACTTTAGAATTATTTGTACTAGTTCTCTGAAAAATATCACTGGTATTTTGATAGATATTGCATTGAATCTGTAGATTGCCTTGGGGAGTATGGTCAGTTTAACAATGTTCATTCTTCCAGTCTATAAGCATGGTATATTTTTCCATTTGTTCGTGTTGTCTTCAGTTTCTTTCATCAATGTCTTACAGTTTTCCAAGTACAAGTCTTTTACCTCTTTGGTTAGATTTATTCCTATGTATTTATTCTTTTGATGCAATTGTAAATGGGATTGTTTTCTTAATTTCTCTTTTTGATAGTTCATTGTTGGTGTATAGAAACACAACAGATTTCTGTATATTAATTTTGTATCCTGCAACTTTACTGAATTTATTTATTAGTTCTGATTTTTTTCGGTGGCATCTTTATGATCTTCTATATATAGTATTATGTCATCTGCAAACAGTGATAGTTTTACTTCTTTCTTTCCAATTTGGATTCCTTTTATTTCTTTTTCTTGTCTGATTTCTGTAGCTAGTGCTTCCAATACTATGCGGAATAAAAGTGGTGAGAGTGGGCATCCTTGTCTTGTTCCTGATCTTAGAGGAAATGGTTTTAGCTTTTCGCTGTTGAGTATGATGTTGGCTGTAGGTTTGTGATATTTGGCCTTTATTATATTGAGGATATTCCCTCTCTACCTACTTTCTGGAGAGTTTTTACCCTAAGTGGATGTTGAATTCTATCAAAAGCCTTTTCTACATCTATTGAGATAATTATATAGTTTTTGTTCTTCAGTTTGTTAATGTGGTGTTCACCTTATTGATTTGTGGATATGGATCCATCCTTGAATCCCTGGAATAAATCCCACTTGATCATGGTGGATGATCCTTTTAATGTATTGTTGAATTTGGTTTGCTAATATTTTGTTGAGGATTTTTGCTTATATGTTCATCAGTGATATTGGCTTGCAATTTTGTTTTTTTGTGGTGTCTTTGGTACCTGGTTTTGGTATCAGGGTAATGCTGGCCTCACAATGAGTACCTTCCTCTGCAATTTTGAGGAATAGTTTGAGAAGGATAAGCATTAACTCTTCTCTAAATGTTTGGTAGAATTCTCCTGTGAAGCCGTCTATTCCTGGACTGTTCTTTGTTTGGAGTTTTGTTTGTTTGTTTATTACTGATTCAATTTTATTCCTGGTAATTGGTCTGTTCATATTTTTTATTTCTTCCTGCTTCAGTCTTGGAGGATTGTGTGTTTCTAGGAATTTATCCATTTCTTCTAGGGTGTTCATATTTTTAGCATATAATTGTTTGTAGTAATCTCTTATGATCCTTTGTATTTTGGTGATGTTTGTTGTAACTTTTCTTTCCTTTCTGATTTTAGTCACTTGGGCCCTATCTTTTTTTCTTGGTTAATCTAGCTAAAGATTTATCAATTTTGTTCATCTTGTCAAAGCAGCTCTTAGTTTCATTGATCTTTTGGTTTTTTAGTCTCTATATTTCATTTATTTCTGCTCTGAGCTTTATGATCTTTTTCCTTCTATTAATTTTGGGTTTTGTTTTTTTCTTTTTTTAGTTCCTTTAGCTAAAGTTAGGTTGTTTATTTGAGATTTTTCTTGTTTACTGAGGTAGGCTTATATTGCTATAAACTTCCCTCTTTAAACTGCTTTTGTTGTGTCCCATAGAGTTTGGATCATTGTTTCCATTTTCATTTGCCTCCAGGTATTTTTTGATTGCCTCTTTGATTTCTTCAGTCACCCATTGGTTGTTTAGTAGCCTATTGCTTAGCCTCCACATGTTTGTGTTTTTTTGTAGTTTTTTTTTGTAGTTGAGTTCTAGTCTCATAGCATTGTGGTCAGAAAAGATGCTTGATATGATTTCAATATTCTTAAACTTGTTGAGACTTGTTTTATGCCTAGCATGTGATCTATCCTGGAGCATGTTCCACGTGAACTTGAAAAGATTGTGTATTCTCCTGCTTTTGCATGAAGTGTTCTATAGATATCTATTAACTCCATGAGGTCTAATGTGTCATTTAAAGTGAGTGTTTCTTTATTGATTTTTCTGTCTGGATGATCTGTCCATTGATGTATGTGGGATGTTAAAGTCCCCTACTATTATTGTGTTATTGTTGATTTCTCCCTTTATGTCTGCTAATATTTGCCTTATATATTGAGGCGCTCCTATTTTGGGTGCATATATATTTACAATTGTTATATCTTCTTCTTGGATTGATCGATGATCATTTTGTAGTGTCCTTCTTTGTCTCTTGTAACAGTCTTTATTTTATTTATTTAATTTTATTTTTAAAATTTTTATTTTATATTGGAGTATAGTTGATTAACAATGTTGTGTTAGTTTCAGGTGTACAGCAAAGTGATTCAGTTATACATATACATGTATCTATTCTTTTTCAAATTCTTTTCCCAATTAGATTGTTATAGAATATTAAGCAGAGTTCCCTGTGCTATACAGTAGGTCCTTGTTGGTTATCCATTTTAAATATAGCAGTGTGTACATGTCAATCCCAAACTCCCGAACTATCCCTCCTGCCACTCTTCCCCCCCTGGTAACCATAAGTTCATTCTCTAAGTATGTGAATCTCTTTCTGTTTTGTAAATAAGTTCATTTGTATCATTTTTTAAGATTTCACGTATAAGCAATATCATATGATATTTCTCTTTCTCTGTCTGACTTACTTCACTCAGTATGACAATCTCTAGGCCCATCCATGTTGCTGCAAGTGACATTATTTTATTCTTTTTAATGGCTGAGTAATATTCCATTGTATATATGTACCACATCTTTTTTTATCCATTCTTCTGTCGATGGACATTTAGGTTGCTTCCATGTCTTGACTATTGTAAACAGCACTGCAATGAACATTGTATCCTTTTGAACCATGTTTTTCTCCAGGTATATGCCCAGGAGTGGGATTGCAGGATCACATGGTAGCTCTCTTTTTAGTTTCTTAAGGAACCTCCAAACTGTTCTCCATAGTGGCTGCACCAATTTACATTCCCACCAACAGGTTCCCTTCTCTCCACACCCTGTTCAGCATTTATTGTTTGTGGATTTTTAACAGTCTTTATTTTAAAGTCTATTTTGTCAGATTTAAGTATTGTATTTTGGCTTTCTTTTAATTTCCATTTACGTGTAATATCTTTTTCCATCCCCACACTTTTATTCTGTGTGTCATTAGATCTGAAGTGAGTCCCTTGTAGGCAGCATATATACGGGTCTTGTTTTGTTTAATCCATTCAGGTACCTTATGTCTTTTGACTAGAACATCTAGTCCATTTATATTTTAAGTAAGTATTGATAGGTATGTACTTTTTGCCATTTTGTTAATTGTTTTGGGGTTGTTTTTGTAGTTCTTTTTTTTTTCTTCTTTTGCTGCCTTCCCTTGTGATTTGATGGCTACCTTTATATTGTGTTTGGACTCCTTTTTCTCTATTTTTGTATCTATTTTTGTATCTGTTACAGGTTTTTGTTTGTGGTGACCATATATATATGTGTTTATTTTAAGTTGGTGATCTCTTAAGGTTGAATGCATTCTTACAACACTGCATTTTTACTCACCCGCTGTTGCCCTGTGCATGCTTAATGTTTTTGACATCATATTTTACATCTTTTTATGTATCCCTTAATTACTTATTGTGGATAAAGATGATTTTTACTACTTTTGTCTTCAGCCTTCCTACTAGCTTTATAAGTAATTGATCTCCTACCTTTACTGTATGTTTGCCTTTACCAATGGAATTTTTCCTTTTATAATTTTTATATTTCTAATTCTGGTCTTTTCTGCTTAGAGAAGTCCCTTTGACATTTCTTGTAAGGTGGGTTTAGTGGTGCTGAGCTCTTTTAGCTTCTGCTTGTCTGTAAAACTCTTTATCTTTCCTTTATATCCGAATGACAGCTTTGACAGGTAGAGTTTTCTTGGTTGTGATTTTTCCTTCATCACTTTTTCTTTAATAATTTTTTTTTTTTTTTTTTTGGCTGCGACGTGTGGCTTGTGGGATCTTAGTTCCCCGACCAGGGATTGAACCCAGGCTCTCGGCAGCGGGAGCATGGAGTCCTAGCCACTGAACTGCCAAGGAACTCCCTCCTCTCATCACTTTTAATATACCATGCCACTCCCTTCTGGCCTGCAAAGTTTCTGCTGAAAAGTCAGCTGATAGTCTTATGGGAGTTCCCTTGTGTGTAACTAGCTGCTTTCCTCTTGCTGCTTTTAAGACTCTCTCTTTATCTTTAATTTTTGCCATTTAAATTACAGTGTATCTTGGTGTGGACCTCTTTGGGTTAATCCTGTTTGGGACTCCCTGTGCTTCCTGGAACTGGATGTCTGTTTCCTTCTCTCAGCTTAGGAAAGTTTTCAGCTATTATTTCTTCAGATAAAGTCTCTGTTCCTTTCTCTCTCCTACCTCTAGGACCCTTATAATGTGAATGTTCCTACTCTTGATGTTGTCCCAGAGGTGTCTTAAAGTATCCTCATTTAAAAATGTCTCTTTTCTGTTCACCTTCAGTGATTTCCACTACTCTGTCCTCCAATTCACTGAGCTGTTCCTCTGTATCATCTGATCTACTGTTGATTCCTTCTAGTGTATTTTTATTTCAGTTATTGTGTTCTTTAGCTCTGTTTGGTTCTTCTTCATATTTTCTTTTTGTTAAATTTATCACTATGTTTCTCTATTCTTCACCTGAGTTCATGAAGCATCTTTATGATCATTACCTTGAACGTTTTATTGGGTAGACTGCTTATCTCCACTTCATTTAGTTCTTTTTCTGATGTTTGTCTTGTTTATTCATTTGGAATATATTTCTTTGTCTCCTCATTTTGCCTAATTCTCTGTTTATTTCTATGTATTCAGTAGATTGGTTATGCTTCCCAATCTTGGAGAAGTGGCCATATTAGAGACATCCTATGGGGCCTAGCAGCACGTTCCCCTCTGGTCTTCAGAGATATATGCTTTAGGGGTACCCTTATGTGGGCTGTGTGGGCCCTTCTTTATGGTGGGGCTGACTATTGTGGGTGTGCTAGTAGACGGGGTTTGACCACCACCCGCCCCCAGCCAGGTTGGCTGCCAGGCTCACCTTGTGCAGCAGATGCTGACCTGCTGGTGGGTGGGGATAGGTCTCAGCATGGCTGGCTGTGTGGCCTTGTGGGTCCTGGGGCCAGTGTTGGCTCTCTGATGGTCAGGGCTGGGTCCCTTGTAGGCTGGCTGTGGGGCCGAGGAGGGTCGGGGCTGGTGCCAGCCCACTGGCACTGGGTGGGCCGGTAAGCCCCTGGTGCTAATAAGCTAGCAGGAGGACTCCAAAGTGGTGCTTACCAGTACCAGTGTCCTCCTGGTGGAATGAGCTCCCCAAAATGGCTGCCACCAGTGTTTATGTCCCCAGGGGGAGTCCCACTAGCCTCTTGCCTCTTTGGGAGGCTCTCCAAGATCAGCAAGTGGGTCTGACCCAAATTCCTTTCAAATGACTGCTTCTGCACAGGGATTTGGAGTATGTGAAATTTTGCATGTGCCCTTTAAGCTATTTACCAGAGCCCTCTGGCTCTGCCATATACAAGTTCTGCTGGCCTGCAAAGCCAGGTGTTCTGGGAGCTCATCTTCCCAGTGCAGGAACCCCTGGCTGGGGAGCCCCATGTGGGGTTTGGAACTCTTGCTCCTTGGAGAGAACCTCTGTAGTTGTGGTTATCCTTCCAGTTGTGGGTCACTTACCCCAGGGGTATGGCTCCTGAGTTTACTACATCTCCACTCCTCCTACCCATCTCATTGTGATTTTTTTTTTAACTTATTTATTTTTGGCTGCATTGGGTCTTCATTGCTGCGTGCGGGCTTTCTCTACTTGCAGTGAGTGGGGGCTACTCTTTGTTGTGGTGCGCGGGCTTCTCATTGCGGTGGCTTCTCTTGTTGCAGAGCACAGGCTCTAGGCACACGGGCTTCAGTAGTTGTGGCATGTGGGCTTCAGTAGTTGTGGCTCACAGGCTGTAGAGCACAGTCTCAGTAGTTGTGGCTCATGGGCTTAGTTGCTCTGCCGCATGTGGGATCTTCCCGGACCAGGGATCGAACCCGTGTCCCCTGCATTGGCAGGTGGATTCTTAACCACTGCACCACCAGGGAAGTCCTCATTGTGATTCTTTATATTTTCAGTTGGGAAATCTTTTCTGCTAGTCTTCAGGTCATTCTCATCAATAGCGTCTCTGTAAATAGTCGTAGTATTGGCGTGCCCATGGGAGGAAGTGAGCTCAGGGTGAGCTCACCTCTTCCTACTCCATCATCTTAGCTACACCTCCTCATTTCTGGAAAATCTTGAGTTTATGAAAGCAAAATGTCTGTTGATAACATAGATGGTAGTCAGGTGTGAGGAAGAGACGGCTGACCATTGGCTCTTTGGTATAGTTTGGGGAAAGGTTTTTGCCACTGGAAAGCAGAGGAAAGAAAGATGATGAGTCTCCATTAGTAAGTTCATGGTTATGATAGGAATCCCTTGGTCTAAGCTAGTGTCCTTCTGTAACACGTAAGGAAACTGAGGCCTAGTGAGAGTAAGCCTTCTTACTTGAAGTATTTATTGAGCACCTACGAGTATATATTGTAAATGCTTGGGATTCATTAATGAGCAAAACAGGTGCTAAGGCCCCACCAGCAGGGGCAGGATGGGTGTTGGAAGCCAGGTGTCTTAAATGCCCATTGCTGTATTGCTCAGGGCCAAAAGGACCGTAGCTTTAAGGTTATTTAAAATTCATGTAATGTAACTATTATGACTGGAATCCATCAGAGGTTTGCCTGGTTGCTTTGAGAGGTATTGGGAGATTCTGAAACAATCCTTTTGCCTTGTGAATCTGATTGACCTCCAGGCCATTGATAATATCTGCTGACTACCTCCCATATCCCAACCCGCAATCTTGTCTTGTCTTTTTCTCCTCTCAGGTTTTTTCTACCCTGTAAAGGGGAGGGAGCCAGAGCTGACAAATTAAGTCTCATTTCTCCTTTCAAACAATACTTGAAAGGGAAATAACCCATTTGGTAGGTAGGTAGGTATCTTTAGGAATTTGCCTTAAGTTGACAGGTTACTTTTGAACAAAACGTGAAAAAAGGGATTGAGAACTATTTTGAACAACCATATCTAAATGTTCATAACAAAGAGTTTGTCACATTCTTTTTGGAGAAAGATATCTTTTCTAATGATGCTACCATTATTTAAAACACTTTGGAATTCTTCCTATCTTACTGGTTTCAGAACCACTTCATAAGTTACACAAGAAGGTTGGTGTCATTACTTCATAGGAAGATTCCAGTTGATCAAAAGACCATTTACCTTATTTTCCAGATCTGGCTCTGAATGTCTTTGTCTATTCTCCAAATCAAATCTACCCATAAATGATGAAAAGTTGTCACCACTGAGTCTATGTCATAAACTAAAGGGAAATTTAAAAGAGGTGTTCAGAAATATTTTGAATAAAGGCGATATTGTTGGTGTAAAGTTACAGACTCCCGAGGTGTCTAGTTGGAAAAGGTATACCCTTTATTTTGTCAGGTATTGAATCACCTACTCTATGAGCAGTCCAAATATATATTCAGGTAATCTGCCCTATTCAAATCTAAGTGAGTATTTTTTAAAATTGAAAAAATTTTAACTATTATTTTTATTGACTGAAAGATTCTTTAAATTCTACTATGCTTTACAATTTTCAAAAGTTTCATACACAAGATTTCATATAATCCCATAATAACCCCATATTTAATCCCCTACCCCTATAATGCCCCTCCCCCTCACTCTCCCCACTGGCAACCACCAGTCTGTTCTCTACATCTGCTAGTCTGCCTGCTTTTTGTTTTATTCACTAGTTTGTTGCATGTTTTAGATTCCACACATAAGTGTGGAAATCTTTACTTAACTTTGTTCCATTAACATTTCTCATTTTTTAATGAAACACCTGTTAATGTCCTTCAGAACATTAGTTTGAGAGACATACCATTAAACTGATTATTTCTATCACAGATTGAAGGGGCTGTTCTAGAATTTGATGAAGTTAAGAAATGTTATACAGTTAAACATGTCCATTCCCAGCTCGTAAAAATATTCCAGAGAAGCTAATTCTAATGCTAGAATCAGAATCTGGCAAGGATGAAATGATGTAGAAGTTGGCAAGAGGTTATGCTATGGTAATTAAAAGGTTTTTCCATGTTAAGCACAGATCATTTTCAGAAAACGCTGAGAAGTATTTGTTTTGAATTCCAAGGAAAATTAAAGAAAATGTAATTACAATATACTCAAAATGTACTTCAATTTTGAATAATCTCTCTAGGGATATTATATAAATGTAGTATTTGATCTTTTGCTTCAAGATAATATTTATGGCTGCTGTGAAAAGAGAGAGAGATTTACAGTAATGATATCAGTGTTATTTTACATTAAATACACTAATGCCAAATTGGTTATTACCAGAGTCAAATTAGCATACCAGGAGCAGATGGAATGGAAACTTCTGGAAATGAAGACTAAAAACAGCCATGGGAGCTGGCCCTCCCTTCTGGAGTTTCTGTACAGCATCATTCCTCCTTGGAATCCCGACTCCTCCGCAGTCCCACCATGCTGTTCTCCCTGTCTATGTGGATTGACATATTGTCCAAAGCTTAAGTTTTATCACAGTTACCACCTCCTCCATGGAGTCTTTTCTGATCTTCTCCAGGGGCCTGTTACTGCACTGGGGAGTTTTGTATTTCTGTTTGTCTTATGACATTTCATTCTGCCTTGGTTATGGTATATGTTAATCTTGTCAAGACCATTTCATGCAACCCACACGCCACCTTGAAATCCTTGTTTGCATCTCTTATATTTAGCCAACACACAGCTAGTGTCCAGTATTTATGAAATGAATAGTGAAAAAAAAAAAAACCCCAAACACCCAGCTACTTCCTATAAGTACTCTCATAGCGAGAGCAACTGGTAAAAACAAAATGGGCATCTGAGGACAGTCCCCTCGTTGTTCTGTGTTGGCATTAGCATTAATGGTCTCCCCAGGACACCAGTTTGTACTCCAGGAAGAACTTAAAGTCTGTAATTTCATCATTGTGTCTCTAAGAGTCAGTTCTAATTTAACCAGCAGAATATTTCTCAGTATTTCTGTGGCAGGGACTGTTTTTTTTTTCTTTTTTTTAGTGTGTTATTACCTTAAGATGTGTAAATTCTTGGCAGCTGTCTGGATTAAATAAATAAACAGAAACAAAGGATGATATGAAATAAGAACATTTAAAAGGTCCATTACCTCTTGACTTTGAGCAATTGCCTAATTACCTCAAGTTCAAAGCTAATTTATGGAATCCCACGTAATAATGACTTACATTTGTCTAGCGATAGGAGGTTTCTAAGGTGCTTTCATCTGTGGCATTCATTCAATCAATCAACTAGTCAGTCAATTAACAAATCAATCCTTCAACAGACATTTCTTTAGAGCTTATTACATAACAAACATGGGCAAGCATGGTTTGGGGATTTCTAAAATAAATAAGACAAAGGTACTGCCCTGTAAAAGTCTTCAGTCTGGTGAGGGTAGACAGAAATATAGACAAATAAATGAGGGAATTCCCTGCTGGTCCAGTGGTTAGGACTCCGTGCTTCCACCGCAGGGGGCCCAGGTTCCATCCCTGGTCGGGGAACTAAGATCCCCACAAGGCGCACGGCCAAAAAAAAAAAAAAAAAGCAAGTAAATGACGGAAACGTGATCGAAGCTTGTGTACACCTCAGTGGTGGAGGCAAAGGTGGCGAGTGGGCCATTCTCATTAAGGGAGGGGGAAAGTGGACAGGAGAGCATTCATAGAGGAGCAGTCATTAAGTGAAGTCTTATCTGATTCTTACTAGTGTCACTATTATACATGGTTTACAGCTGAGAACCTGACTTGGGCGTGAAGCATCTTCTCTGAGGTGACCCTGCTCTTAAGATTTCAGAAGCAGCTTGCATCCCACTGCACAGCGTCTCTCCTGCACCCCCTGAGATTCCTGGAGTGTGACTCTCGTGTTCTAGTAGTGATGAGAAAGGGAAGGTAAAGCCAGAGAGCCGGAAAATCTCTGGCTTTATGCCAGAGAGGGTTATGTTTATGCAAAATGAGCTTGGTTCCCAGAGTAAGAAGAAAAACAACTTGATTGAAAATGTTATTCATCCATAAAGAAAGGGAGAAAGCCAAACCCAAAGGCAGGGTTTAGAGCTGGAAACAATGGCTTTGTTAAGATTTACAGGCCTGTGGGATTTCTCAGTTGCATAGGGTATTAAGGAAAGTTGTTTGAAAAATATTCAAATTACGTTGACATCGTTTTCCCTAGGCAATATGGAAACTCACTTTTTGGTGGTTGGGCCTCTATTAACATAAAACTTCGGAGGAAATGAGGTTTAAAAGGATGACCCCCTTCTTCTGCTGTCACCACCCACACACTCCAATTTAATTTCTTCCTTCCTTATTCTGTTCACTAAAAGTCACTAGTTTCTTTCATGGGATGGATGCTTCTCTCTAGTCGTACTTCTGGTGTGTGGGGCCACCTTTCACTAGGTTGGTGGCATGTTGATTTGTATCAAGTGCCTTAAGACGCCCACATTCATTTAAGACCACAATGGCAAGAGTAACTTAACATTGGCACATATTTTCTTTTCTCTCTGAAGGAGAGCTTAATAGCGGATGTTAGAATGTAACATCATACAGAGGTTTCTAATATGAGCCAGAACTGCCCAGATACTGTGATTGAAGGGGATTTGGTCTTTTTCTTTGCCTTTGTACTTCATGTCATCACATAAGAGTTAGGAGCTGGAGTGATACATTTTATAAATTATTAAATTGTAAATTTAATAATTAGGGAAGCAGGTATTTTAACTTACCTGAAAACAAAGTTCCATTACTCCAGTGGACTAGGTGTCCCCTTATGTTTATAGTAATTTACAGGTTAGAAGATGTTTCAAATACTCTCTTTTGGCCCTCACAAGAACTCCAAGGGGAGGCATATGAAATCTTTTTAACTGCAAATTTTTTTTTTAACTCATGAGGAAACTGAGACCCAGACAGGTTAAGGCTAGGCTCTAGCTAATAATAATGCTTTTTGGTGTATCTTCTGGACTAGTGTTGCTTAGTTCTGTTAAAAGATAAACTGAGGCATATTCAAATTTTAAGAGTTTATTTCAGCAAAAATTGATTTGAATCAAGCAGCACCAAATGGGAGATGGTTAGGATGCCCCCCATACAGGAGCTGGGAGAAAGACTTTTGTAGAGAAGATGCAGGGGAAGCAAAGCGAGGGAATTATCCGATTGGCTGAAGCAGTTGCATTATTTGGAAAAGCTGAGTTGGCTGTCTGCGATTGGTTGTCCTTAGGTTTCACTTTCTTAACCTTGAGGCATTACAGGCTTAGGTTTTGGTTGGCTTATGTAGGCTGCTAATGTATTAGAGCCACCTCAGTCAAATGGTCTCCTTGTTTAATTGATTTAACCGTTCTTCATATTATATTGCTTCTTTGCAGAGAAATTGTCTCATGGACACACACGGTGCCTCTAGTCCTGACCTTCTATTTCTCAAACGTGTGTGATTAGTTGCAAGGGAACCTTCGTGAGAAAATGCATGATTCTTTACCAGCCCATCCCACTTACAAGAAAAGTAGTACAAATCATATATCCCAGTGGTACAGTAGTTTGAATTACTTTAATATACAAAGAGCAGCACATAATTAAATTCTAAGAATCAAGAATCGTATTTCTTTTACTGGGAACACCTGCGTCAGAAGAGATTTAGTCTGGATGAATACAGCCCACTAGGGATCCTCATTACAACACTGTGTGCAGATTAAATTGTAGAGAAATAACAGAAGGAGGTGATATTACCAATGTCAACCCATTTTCTCAGGCCACGCTAGCCTGGAGTTTTAAAAGGGGTCACAGCAATGGTAATAACCCATATTTTTAGCTTTTTATCTCTTTGGCTATTACAAATCTCCATGTCCTCCCCACCCAGCCCCAGCGGAGTCCCAGGGGTTGTCTCCTACATGTGCTCCAGTTCTGCCCGCCTCCTGTGGGTTCCATGATGCGTTTCCTTCCTCCCCTGCTTCAGCCCCCGTGGTGGTAGGCTGGTTGCCCTCATAGGGGACACAGATTTTGCTCTCAGTTGGCAGCCTTCCCGGGTACCGTTCTTGCCTCTGCCTCTGATTTCTTTCTTGGAGTTCTTGATGTGAGCCAGGCAGAAGCGGGACATGCAGTCTTCTCCCTTTTGGGATGTGCGTGGATTTCATAGCAGGGCAGCACTGTTAGTATGCCTTCTCTTTATTTTTAGATGGACAGCCTTCTCTTTTTAGCACTGAGTCCATGAGGGTAGGTAGGCCATGGACAGAGTGGGGGAACATTAAAACTATATTAAGACCATCACCTTGTCCTCCCCTTGGTTCCTCATGAAAATACTTATTAGTGTTTTCTGGCAAACACTAATACCTATTAGCTGCCAGAGGAGCCCAGAATTTCAGCACAAAATAGAGCCTAGACTCAAGCTTAGGGGACCCCAAATATCAATATTTGTGTTCACCCTGGGGCTGATTTTTTTCGCCTTCTATTTTTCTGTGCTCTCTTTCTTGTACTCTTGGCTTCTGTTTCTTTGGTTACTTGAAAAAATTTTTTAAATCTTAGTTATTGAAGTGAAAACTGCTTTGAAAGGGAGAACGCCCTAGGTGAGATCTATCTCCCTGATTGAAGGGAAAGAAATGAAGGAGATCCACTGAAATAAAGTGAGTATTTCCAATCAGAAGGGGAATATTCTACGTCCCTCAGTGGTGAGTGACACCAAATCAGCTGGAAAGGGCTCTCATTCCTAGAGCTAAGGAATAAGGAATCTAGAGCTCACTGATACTGTACATACAAAACAAAACAAATCTAAACTGCGATATAAAAGCAGCGTTTAAAATTAACCAAGGGAGGCAGAGCTTCCTGGATTTGGATTTGTGGGTGGCAAGTATCTAGGTGCACTGCCCCTATTTTACTGTCCAGAGTGAGGTAATAGTCCCTGCTCTGAATTGGGATTTTTGGGGGGAGACATTCTCTCCCTTTACATTCCCAGCATCTTCCTAAACCATCCTGAGTCCTCGTCTTTTCTTTATTCTCACTTTATTAGAACCTCAAAGAGGATCAGAGGTCACCTGACAATTTGAACTCTGTTTGTAGGAAGGTGTTTCTCAATCAAGACAACACTTAAAAGGCAGCATGACCTGGGGAAAAGAATGTAGTCATCTGGGTATCAGGAGACCTGGAATTTTCTTTTCTGATAACTGTGCCACCTTACCAGGGAAGCTCCCTTCTCTACCTCTCATCCCTGCTCTCCCCCTCTGCCTCTGTGGGTCTGTTTCTTTGTAAACAGGTTTTATCTACGTGATCCCTCCTTCTCTAAAGTTCTGAGTATATAATTTTGAAAAGCTCCTCCCACCCAAGGAGTTTCTTCAGACCCCAAGGAAAAGTCTCTAGTTGGGAGGGGAGATGTTTTCCCCTACATTTATTGAGCACCTCGTATGTAACAGGTGCAAGTCACCATTCAAAGCGTCCTTTATGTGTGTCATTTAATCCTTAATGATGATGGTAACACACACTTATATAGCACTTCCTCTGTGCCAGACTCTGTTCTAATTAGTTTACATACATTCACCCATTTAAATCCTCATCATGAAGTGTATGAAGTTGGTATTATTATGATCTTCCTTTTGTAGGTGACCACTGAACCTTAAAGGAGAAACAAACATAGTGCCCTAGGGCCTAAGGCTGACCTCAATATTCATAAACCAGGACAGGACAATCATCTTCTCTTGACAGATGAGGAAGATGGGGTTCTAACAGGCTAAGGAAAACTGCCCACAGTCACAGAACAAGTAAGTAGCACACTTGGAAATCAAACTCACATCTAATTTGTTCCAGAGCCCACATTCTTTCCATTTTGCTGCTTTTCCTCCCAGAGACGTTTTTGCTTTGTCATAAACCGCAGAGCAGAGCATGGCACTTTTAATGAAGGAAGAGTTTGCCAAATGAAAAGCAGATTAATGAGATATTTGGGATGCTTTGCAGTAAATAAATCTCTTTCAGAATTCTCATCTTCTCCCACTCCCATCATTAAAGCCATAACAGTAACAATTACCTCAGCCTGGTTGAGGCCGTGTGGGAGTGTCTGTTGCCCTGGGAAGACACTGGGGACCCACAAAACTTTCCTTGAGCTGACTGAGCCATAGGTCAGAAATTGGATATATCAGAGTTTGGCTTTCCCTATCAGAGCCTCGTCTTGCCCCTCCTGTTTCTGGCTGTGTCTTGAAACGCGGTTACTTGAGGAGAGAAATAGAGCTTAAAATCGGGTCAACATTAAGAATATTAGAAATGTCAACGTCAACCTGTTTTCCGAGACTTAGAGCACCATTTGAACACGATTGCCCGAGACTTGAGTAGAGTCTATCTTTTTGCTTTTTTATAATAGGTAATCTTAGCTATTCCCTGGGAATTAAAAAATATCCCTTTGAAACTGAGAGGCCAGAGCAGAAATGTAATTATTTCTATGTGATATACAACTGAATTTAAAGCCAAATGCTCACATTTCTATTCAAGAGGAATGTGTGTCTACTTACGCTGGTGTTGAGGGTCTGGGGGATGTGAAGACAAGCAAGTCCCAGGCCCTTTCTCTAAGAGCTAGGTATCTACTAAGGGAAATGGGGTGTAAGCTGTAATAATCTGTGCTGCGAGGGGAAACATACCATGTACTGCCCATCTGCCACAGACCAGGCATTGTGTCAAGTACTTTATACAAGGACATGGCAAGATGGGTGTATTAGCCCCATTTCTAGGTGAGGAAAGCAAGACTCAGAATAAGTTGTCCTGGGCCAACAGCACTTTATGAATATGGCTGATTCAGACTCAGGTGGCTCTAATGACAGACCTGCACTCTTTGCCCTAGGATTTACTGTTAATTAGGCAGGATCCATTTAATGGTTTAACGTATTAGGTATCCTTCATGGGATTTAAAGATTCACGAAATTAGCTCACCAAGTTGTGTAACGTTTTGAGATGACAATTTTTGACCTGGGGTATTTTGAGGAGTCTTGGGCAAATCAAATAATTTTCAGCTTTTTCAAAGGAATGTACAAAACAGAAAACTTTACCCATTTCTTGTGCTTTTATGTTGGTGGGGTGAGGCTTATGGATGGTCTTTGGTTGAGGGATAGAAGAGGTCTGGATAACCCAGACAGCTACATTACTTGGTAAGAAATAGTGGTTTTGAAGTATGACTTGGCTACTTTAAAGTGGCTGTATCAGCCCCGTAGCAGTTAGCAGTTGGATGCGGCTACCAAAAAGCCAGTCTTAAGAGTAGTATCTCTGGTGGGGGAGGTAAGAACCCCACTCTACTTCGCCTTGGTCAGACCTTAGCTGGAATACTGTGTTAAGTTCTGGGGAATGTAGACTAAGATAAATATAAAGCAACTAGGACACATGCAGGAGAAAGTTTGGATCACAGTGGGGAAATGAAATCTGGACGTTTGGGGAAATAGGGCTGTGCAGCTGAAGAAAAGGCTTGAAGGGCTGAGATAACAGTCTTCAAACATTAGAAGGATTGTCTTATGGAAGAGGAATGTTGATTTTTTTTTCTCTGTGGCCCTAAAAGATGCAACCGGAAGCAACAGGCTCTGGGGAAGTGGATTTGTCCTTACAAGGAAGAATTTTTTGTTATATCTGCCTAAATATGTTTTATCTGCCTAAACATGTTGAGATTTTTTTTGTTGTTTTAGAAAGTGGTGGATTCCCAGTCCCTGAAGGTCCTAGGACATGTGCCAAGTAATTACTTGGTGGAGCCATGGCAGAGGAAATTCAAAGGTACCACGGATTGGATTTCACAAGCATCAAAGTCCTTCCCAACCCTGAGCATCTCAGTACCTGTGGACTGTCCTTCCGGGCTTTGCCTCCACCTTTGTCACTAGGGTTGGGGTATGTTTTGGGGAGATGGATAGATGGATGGGTGACGGGGAATAGGAAGAATGTACAATGGCAAAGCAGTTACTTGGTCCATTCAAATTTGGTCTGCCATTTAAAAATTTTGCCTTTCCTATGTACTCATTTGCTTGCCTTAAACTCTGGGCACCTGGAGGCCTTTGCTGTAACTGTGATCCTCAACATAGTACCCCATCTCATGCAATTGGGTTCTTATAAATGTTATTTGACAATGATTTTTATCAGGTATCAAGTATTGTCAGGCTCCAATAGTAAGCGAATCTAACTTTGCTGTATGTACAAACTGTAGGTTTGTAAAGCTTGTGGCTGCCTCCCCTCTCAGGGGAAAGACAGAACCTGAATTCTTTTCCAAAATTTCAGTGAGATGGAAATTTCGGGGCACCCAAGAGATGGAGAACCAGTCAACGGGCTTCACACTTAAAAGTAGCCTTAAAAATTACCTATATGCTAGTTGCACTACTCCCAGCTCCCTGTCAGGTAGCAATCTTCAACTGTTTTGCAAGATCTCTAGCTCTTTTTATCCAATTCAGGACTGAAAGTGATTGACAGAAGGTTTTTGCTCATAGTCTACAGCTGAACTCTTGTGTCAACAGTAAATATTCCAGCAGAAGGAGTGGGGGTTTGATCATTTTACTGCTTTCTGCAGGGCAGACTCTGTGAGCTCATGGCAACATCTAATCTTCAGTGACCCCAGTTGTCACACCCAGGAGTCGGTTTCTCTCTAATCCTTTTCAGAGCTATGAACAGCAGGGAAACATGATTTATAGACCAAGAGGCATTTTAATCATGGGATTTGTGAGCATTTCATATTCCCTTCCTCATGATGGATACACTGCCCATCCTTTGGAAGAGACACTAAGATGTCGGTCAGATCCTGTTAACCTCATTTACTTCCATGAATTCATGTCAAGTGTATTAGGTTCATGCAGGAGATTTTCAAAACCCTACCAAATGGGTTTAGAGGAAGATGGGGCTAACTTCAGATTACTTCTTTAGGCCAGAGGTTTTCCTAGGCACCAGTAATCATCTGATTCTGCTTTCTAAGGCTGCTTGCTTTACTTACAATTCATACGTAGAAGCTAAGTCCCTGATGGAAAGGTGTTCTTTACAGTTGTGGGTTTTACCTCAATCTCTGGGCTCCTTTAAAAATAAACTTCGAATATTCTTCTCAACCCTAGTTATTTGAACTCTCTGAGTCTCAGCTCAGTTTATTAACATTCTTAATTTGCAGTGGATCTGTATGTCTTATGTCCTTAATACATTGCTTCACACAGGGACACCAGCTCAGGAAGATTTCGTCTGTTGCAAATTTATGAGGAAGTTGAATATTTATTTTTGGTACTTTTTCACCACCTCCCCAACATCTACCTCCTGACCAGATACCATTTCTTCTTTTTCCTGTCTCTACATTTCCAATCCCATTCAAAAATGGCCCAATCCTCAGCCTGTTTTCCCCTAGTCCTTGCTAAAACAATGGCTGATGATGGTTTAAATTAAGGCACCACTTCTCATGAGGTTCCTTGTATTTTAATAAAAATCTTTGAAGGGTAAATATTCAAAGTACTGCTTCTCTATGGTTAAATTTTAGGCAGTGTAAAAAACAGTTTTAGATGGAGATGAAGGGAGTTGGGTGGATTACACAGGACATGGGATGAACAGGGCTGTCACTTTTGTTCAGTCACATGAACATGGTGACAGGCAAGCATAAATGCAGAGATGGCATTTCTATGCTGGTGTGGGGAAAAAGAAGAGAGGCCACTGGTCAGGACATTGTTTGGCCTAGGGAGGAAGAAGATCGAGTACTTTGGCAATTTATTTAAGCTTTTGTTTTTTTGCGGGATAGGGGAGCAAGTAGGGGAGCTCATACTTGAAGCCGAATCCGGCATCTGTACCCTAACACCGAATTAAATCTCAAGACAGAGTTTTGGGTGAAGTAGAAAAGAATAGCTTTATTGCTTTGCCAGGCAAAGGGGGCTAGAGCAGGCAATTGCCCTCAAAACTCTGTGTCCCTGACCCGGAGAGGGTTGTGAGGAGTTTTATAGTAATCGGTCAAAGAGGAGGGCGTGATCAGCTCATGGACATTCCTCTGATTGGTTGGTGGTGAGGTAAGTGGGAGTCAGCATCATCAACCTTACGGTTCCAACTGGTTCTGGGGTTTGTGTGTTTGTGGGTAGCAGTTAACTTCTCCCCTCTGGTGGGGCTTTCAGTATCTGCAAAACAGCTCAAAGATATTGTTATGTGTATCCCTTGAGGGGGAACCAGGACCCTGCCCCAAGGCTGCAGTATTGTTTCTTTTGACTATTCCTCCCTTGTCTGCATCCCCTCCCTTCCCTAATCAGCAACTATTTGAACCTTCTCGTTGGAACTCAGGGAAGGTCATGGAGGCTGAATGAAGCCTATTTCCTGTAATCAAGAAATGGGGGACACCGATATAGGCTTTTGTGCCCAGGAGCCCCACAGAGTCCTGCTAGGGATCATACTCAGTGCAAGGAGATGTGGAAAATCCAGAGATAAGGAATCTTGGCCTCTACTTTACAAGGGATCCTACTCTATGTTGTGGGGGAAATCAGACACATTCATGAAGAGTCTGCCCGAGTGGAGAATGGGAAAAGAGTTATCACAGAGGTACAACTAGCATGCTGGGAAAATGCTGGGTCCATTCTCACTGGGATATCTGGAAGGGCTTCCTGTAGAAAGTGGGATTTTTTTTTTTTTAAATATTTATTTATTTATTTATTTATTTATGGCTGTGTTGGGTCTTCGTTTCTGTGCGAGGGCTTTCTCTAGTTGTGGCAAGCGGGGGTCACTCTTCATCGCGGTGCGCGGGCCTCTCACTATCGTGGCCTCTCTTGTTGCGGAGCACAGGCTCCAGATGCGCAGGCTCAGTAATTGTGGCTCACGGGCCTAGTTGCTCCGTGGCATGTGGGATCCTCCCAGACCAGGGCTCGAACCCGTGTCCCCTGCATTGGCAGGCGGATTCTCAACCACTGCGCCACCAGGGAAGCCCCGAAAGTGGGATTTTAATTGAACTTTGAAAAATTATACTTTTGAAAGAAATGACTTGAGTAAGCGCCTGTCCTCTGATGGAGGGAGGGAAGTCTGGCCTAGTTGAGTGGAGGCGAGAAGGTGAGTGTTATACTTAGTCTGGAAAACTCAGCAGGGTCTTCAATCCTAGGGCTTTGAATGTTCGGTTGAATATTTTAGGTTTTATTCTTCTCGCATTGGGAAGCCATTTAAGATTTGAGCAGGGGAATAATATTCTTAAAGAAAATAACTATGACCAGGATGAATTGAAGGGAGGGAGGAACGACATACTCATTTGTCTACAATTTGGGGAAGAGAGGAAGATTATCTCTAATTCATTAGATGTGCATTGTATCAGCAGGAGCAAAATAAGCAGCATATCTTGATACATAAATCCTCCTCCCATATATGCATTCTTTTTCACCAGGGAGCAAGTATTTGGCAGCCAAGTTATCTTTAAAGTAATAATAAGGAAGCTATTTGGAATAAGTGTTTCAGAACCATTTGTTACTTTGCACAGACCTATGAACAAATAGGATTGAGCTAAAGCATTTACAGTGGTATGTGGTTCTGCAGGGGCTGCCACACTATTATATATACTTTTATCTTGGCTAAACTCTAGCTGTTGCCACTGCTATTACTCAAAGAACTGAAGTGTCAACAAGCTAATCAAAATAGCAAAGTGGGAGTCAAGAGTTTTTCCGCCTGTTTCTTAACGTCTTAGGAAGATTGTTTCCTTTTTATTCCCTATATTCAGAACATAAAAGCCTCCCAGACATCTAATCTTTACTAGGTCAAACATTTCAAAAGGCAGTGGGATTATTTTCCAGTTGCTTTTCAGTTTAAGGCAAGTGTTTTAGGGGCTTCCAAAGCCTCCCTACTGAATCAATTTATGGAAAAAAAAATGAAGTAAAGGCATTATTAACCCAACTACATTGTCTTGGTATAAAAGTCCTAACATAGCATAGTGGGAAAAGGTTCTGAATCATGACCTAAGTGATCTGAGTTCTAGACCCAGTTTTGTGAATGCATAGCTTGATGGTTTTGTCAAGTGTCATATTTAACAGGGAGGGATTAGAATTTTTCTGTATGGTTTCTGTACTCTTCAGTAGTATTGTTCACAATGATTTTTGCCTAAGGAGTCTAGAAAATGGAGAGACACATGATAATGTTGCAGGAAGAGGGACCTCTTCCAGGGCCCAAGAGTGGGCTCTTGTCTACCACTCAGAAATGAATTTTCTGAGGAGACACACGTGCTGACAATGCAAGAGACTTTATTAGGAAGGGGTGTCCGGGCGGAGAGCAGCAGGGTAAGGGAACCCAGGAGAACTGCTCTGCCATGTGGCTCACAGTCTCAGGTTTTATGGTAATGGGGTTAGTTTCCGGGTTGTCTCTGGCCGATCATTCTGCCTCAGGATCCTTTCTGGTGGTGCACACATTGTTCAGCTAAGATAGGTTCCAGCGAGAAGGATTCTGGGAGGTTGGTAGGACATATGGACTGGAGTCTCCTCTCTCCTTTTGACCTTTCCTGAATTCTTCCGGTTGGTGGTAGTTTGTTAGTTCCGCGTTCCTTACCAGGACCTCCTGTTGTAAGATAACTCGTGCAAGTGGTTACTATCGGGCCTGGTCAGGGCAGGCGGTTTTGGGCAGTGGTTTCCCTAAAAAGAAGATGGTGGTCAACAATTTTGGGTGGAAGTGATGTGTGTTACTTTTGGGCCAGAACTCACACTGGCAGTGTGAGGCTCCAGAACTCTTTCTCTCTACAAAGATGACTGAGAGAGGTGGCTTCGTCAAGCTGGGGGCAGGAATGAGGAGAGTGGAGAGCAGAACGCCTAGCCAGCCCATGTGCAGCCCATGCACAAGGAGCGGGAAATGAACCTTTGTTGTTTTAAACCCCTGAGATTTGGAGGAATTATTTGTGACAATAAAATGTCAAGCTTATTCTTGATTGATACGGTCTTCAAAGAGTATCACTGGGATGCATAGGGAAAGCCCCATGGATATGGAAGATCCTTCTTTTTCCTAAATTAAAGTTTAAGTGTTCTATACATAAATGTCAAAGCTGCTTTGAGGGGAATTGTTTCCTATCATTGGAAATACTGAAATATGGACTGGGCAACCTCTTGAAGGCAGTGCTGTAGAAATTGAAGGCAGTTGTGTGATATAATAGGAAATAGATATTTGGTCTTCAATGTTTCTGGCACAGAGCTGCTAAAACCCTTGGAATTTCCTAAGTGCTGAGAGCAATAAAGGTGTCTAAGGACGGAGGCTGGTTGCTAGTGGAGCCAACCAAGTGATTAGAGGGTTGGAACTTTCATTCCCACCCCTCTGAAGAGGTCAGAGGGGCTGGAGGTTGAATCATTCGCCAAAGGCAAATGATTTAATCAATCATGCTTATGTTAATAAGCCTCCATAAAAACCCAAAAGGAGGGGGTTTGGATTGCTTCTGAGTCAGTGAACATGTGGAGATATGAGGAGAGTAGCATGCTCGGAGACCATGAAAGATTTAGACACTTTCCCTATGCCTTACCTTATGCATCTCTTCCATCTGGCTATTCCTGAGTCTATATATATATAAAACTTGTAATATGTAGTAAGTAAAATGGTTATCTAGTAAGTAAAGTGTTTCTCTGAGTTCTGTGAACCCGCTTTGTGTGAATGGATTAATCAAGCCGAAAGCAACATCTGGTTGGTCAGAAGCAAGGATGGAAACCTGCATTATTTGCTACTGGTGTCTGAATGTGTGTGTGTGTGTGTGTGTGTGTGTGTGTGTGTGTGTGTGTGTGTGTGGTAGGAGCAGTCTTGTAGGACTGAGCCCTTAATCTGTGGAATCTGACGCTATCTTTGTGTAAATAGTGTCAGAATTGAGCTGCATTTGTACAACACTCAGGTGGTGTCTGATAATGGCTTGGTGATACGGGGAACCCCCTGTCCCTCCACATTGGACTTGGTACTACAGCTGACTCTTGAACAACGTGGGTTTGAACTGCGTGGGTCCACTTATGGGTGGATTTATTTCAGTAAATACACATCCTTAGATTCAACCAAATGTGAATCAAAATTTCTATCCATGGTTGGTTAAGTCTGCGTATGCGAAACTTGTGGATAAGGAGGGCTGACTATATTATGCCATTGTACATAAGGGACTTGAGCATCTGTGGATTTTGGTGTCTGCAGGGGCTCCTGGAACCAATCCCCTGAGGTTACTGAGAAACGGCTATAGAATCTTAGGTTGGAACAGAGAAGTTCATGGTCCATTTGAGGTTAAAAGTATTCAGAGTTACAGCTCCTGAGGGTAACTGTTGCGCCTCACCTTTGTGCAGCTTGTATGGTTTATGAAGTGTTTTCTCCAGTGTTAACTTACTTGCTCTTCCGTGGATAGCAAAATGTTTCTTCACTGTACCTTTCATAGTGACTTGACAGGTGCTAAGAAAAATTTGTTTGGAGAAGCAAGCTAATTTTTTACCTGAATCCCATAGCTATTCTGATAGATGAGTGGTGATATCTCATTATGGTTTTCATTTTCATTTTCCTAATGGCTAGTGATATGAAACATCATTTCATGTGCTTATTTGCGATTTGTATATCCTTTTCAGTGAAGCATTTCTTCATATCTCTTGTCCATTTTCTAATCAAATTGTTTATTTTCTTACTGTTGAGTTTGAGCGTTCTTTATATGTTATAGACTTACTTCTTTGTTGGCTATGTAGTTTGTAACTATTTTCTCCCAGTCTCTAGCTTGACTTCTTATACTCTTAAAAGAATCTTTCATGTAGCAAATGATTTTAGTTTTGATAATGTCTAGTTTACCTATTTTTCCTTTTATGGTTCATCTCTTTCCTGGTTTATTGCAATAGGCCCACTGTTCTCTCTGATTCTGACCTTGCCTCCCAAAAGTCTGTTCTTAACAAAGCAATTAGAGTGATCTTTTAACATGTAATTTCTCATTTAAAACTCTCCAAGCTTCCCATGTCACTCAGAGTGAAAGCCAAAGTTTGAGCAGTAGCCTCTAAAACCCTATATAATTTGGTTCCTCATTATCCCTCTGACTTCCCCTCTTACCACTCTCTCCCTCCCTCAGCCACACTGGCTTTCTTCCTGGTATTCAAACAGGCCAGGCAACCCCTGACCCAGACTCCAGTCTCTTTTTGCCTAAAAAATGTAACCTTGGCTCTAAGCTCCCTTATTGCCCTCAGGTACTACTGAGATGAGGCCCTTTTAGTGAAGCCTTCCATGATCTCCCATTCAGCATAGAAATTGCCCTATTTCCTATAGTCCCATATCCAGTTGCTTGTTTTCTTTTTCATCATGGTACTTGCAAATATCTAACCTACTAGGTATTTTACTTATTTAAAAAAAATGGTCTATCTTCTCCTCTAGAATTAAGCTCCTTGAGAGAAACTCTTTGCATCTCTTTTGTTCTTAAATGTTCAAGTACAGAATCTAGAGAGCCTGGCACATAGTAGGGGCTAAATAACGGTTTCTATAATGAAGAATGGACAGAGAAATGAAGGAATGACAAAAGTATGTCCCAACCTAGCTGGGGCTTGCTGTGATGAACCCATTGGCTCTAGGTTGGAGAACCTGAGCTGGTACGTTTGGAATCATCTTTCCTTTTCTGAGGAGAGGTTCATTTCTTTCAGAAATTCAGGGTCTAAGAAAGATGCCTTAAGAATCATCCTCCTTGGAATGACGGCATTAGAACTTCTAATGAAAGTTCAGCTCCTAAGGAAGTGGTGATTATCACCGGTTGTTAATACTCTTTGTTGAATGGTTGGTGAGGAGCATTGTGGTTCCTCATCATTATGGATGGAGGGACCAAGCTGACAGTACCTGAGCTCACTGATCAATCTTAACTTCATTAAAAACCGGACAACTTTTTGTACTTACTGTTGCAAAGCAATAGGAAGGTACACAGCATCACTTATAAAATAATCTTGTAGTAACATGAAATCGAATCTAAATCTAATTAATTCTCTAGCTATAACTACCTGTTTATAAGGAAATAGAGGTAATAGGGAACATCTTAAATGACATCACAGGAATACAATCAACAGACTCCTGTGGACAATTCTACAGGATAAATTACTTAGTTTCTTCAATAAATCGGTGCTAAATCAAAGGGAGGGAGAACTGTTGTAGACTAAAAGACACATGGACATATTGCAAGGCGTGGACCTTCTTTAGATCTTGATTTCAATAGATCATGTATAAAAAAGACATTTAAACACATTTGGAGGCAATTGAGTATGGCTTAGTTATTGTGGTAAAAGAAATGATGATTAAATTTGTTGGGTGAGATAATGATGTTATGTTAGAAACAAGTTTTTATCTGTTGGAGGTAAATACTGTGGCATGTAAGGAGAAATGACATAATGTCTGAGATTTACAATAAAAAACAGCACTTCCCCCACCCTCCCCAAACTCCTAAACCAAAATAAATACACAAAGAAATGAAAGTGTGCAAGTGAGTGAGTGTGTTTGTGTGTGTGTGTGTGTGTGTAGCAGAAGAATGGCAGACTTTTGATAATTGTTGAAACTGGGTGATGGGTAAATGGTGCTGCATTCCTTTTATATCATTCTCTTTACTTTGTGTATGTTTGAAAATTTCTACCGCAAAAAAATTAAGAAAAAAAATCCTCCTTGTCCCTTCTTTTCTAGGGATTCTCCAAGAAGCAGGAAGATTGAATCTCATCAGCAAACCCTCACAAGGCTGAAGTTGTCCTCTCTTCACTCTCTCAGTGCCTGAAACTTTAAGTCATTCTGCAGTGCCTTTTCAAATTGGGACCCGCCTCAGTCCATGTGGTATTTCTAATGAAAGCAGTGACTTCTGGGAGGCTACCTCATCCTGTGCACCAATCCTCCCACTGGATCCTGGCCACTACCTCAAAATGAGGTGTCTCTAATTCTAGAGTGGAATCAGGAGGATCCAGATGCATTGCCACTTATAACTGGTATAAATTACAGCCCAGAAGCAGAGGTGTGCAAGAAATAGTACGAAAAATTTTTTTATAACTGCACGTAATTTGTATTTTAAGCCTTGATCCTGCTGGTGTCCTGTTTGGATTTCCGCCATCCCTATTTGGAAGTCATACACGGCCAAGGTTTTGAGAGAGTGGGTGGAAGCATGATCATTGTTGACTGGAGCCCACAGTTGTAAGTGTAGATGCCCATCAGCTCGGGGGCCGTGCCTCCTGTAGGTTTGGTGGCTCCTGTGCCATGCGTGGGGCAGGTTGCCATGATTCTGCTTGTATGCACACTATAGCCATCTCCTTTTGGAATTTTTGCTCCATTTACCCCTCCAGCCACACTTGAGAGGCCTTTTCTCCTCCGGGATTTACAGACATCTCTCTCTGACTTAATTAGCACATTTCAACACTCCAGTAGGGAAACAAGACAGTACCTAATTTCAAAAACCTGCTTCTGTTATGTTTCTGCTCAAGTATCCTCTCTTTTCCATGGAGTTTGCGATTTTAGAAATAAAAGCCAAGATGATCAGCATGTTATTTCTGCTATGCCCTGCCGGGCTCTTCCACTGGCCAGTGAACATGGGTCTGCTACCCACTTGAATGCAGAAGGGAAAACGTGAAATAAAGGAAGAAAAGGAAAAAAATGAACAGGAAAAGATTAACATCTCAAAGTATCCTGCCACATTTGAAAGATGTGAGAGTTGAATTCATGGGAAAGGTTCTGCTGGGAAAAAGGAGTTGTTCTTGAAAATGGGGTCTGTGCTGTTGCAGAGACTGTTGAACCTAGGTCCACAGAATGCTCTGATGTCATCACTGAGGTTAGAGAATTCTGCTGTAGGCCTGGCAACCTTTGAAACTTAACAGCCCTGGTGAGCACTAGGCAGTACTGCTTGTTCACTAAGTGGTCCAAGTTGTTCAGCCATTTAGGAGACTTGACTATTTTTATTTGTATTGAATCATTTCAACGGATTTCCCAAAAGCCAAGAAGGGCCAACCTGTAGGGAAGAGGAGGAGTTGGACGTGAGGCATCTTCTAAGGGAATCTTCCAGTTGGTACGATGAGACAGCGACAAAAGAGGAAACATCTGGAAAGTGAAGAGTCCCAGGAAACTGCCGAGAAGGGAGGAGGTATGTGGGGGGCAACTTGTCTGGGGCACATGGGTTTCTGCCAAACTGAGCCTTCTCTAGGAAGGGGGGGACTGAGAACGCGTCACCTGTGAAGCAGGGTGCGAGAGACCTTGTCTCACTGATGCTGCCGTATCCACGTGGAGGGTCCCTGTGGTGTGAGACGGCACAGAACGGCCAGGTGCCCCTGGGAGATGGGAGGTCAGCTCCGCTGGTCTGAGGACCCTCTCCTGGGGCTGCCGGGCCTGGAGCTTTGTCGGACTCACAGCAGGCTGCATCCTGCTTGCACAGACCTAGAGGTGCAGCTTTTCTCAGTCCCCGAGTTCTCTCTTATTCTCTTTGATCTTCCCCTGGGGTCATGAGGTGGGGGGTGTGAAGGATGCAAGGATGCTGAGAGAGACCCATGAGCTGCTTGGCCCCTTTTGCCAAAGTGGAAAGAGAAGCCCCATGAGTTGAAGGCCTTGTTGAAAAGTATCTTGAGAAGTGGAATGCAGTTCGAAAGGAGATTGTTTGTCTAGGGATGGTGTCATTGAAGGCAAGGAGGTTTTATTCCTTCGACAGGAAGAATTTCCCAAAGGAGATCAAGGGAAGGGAAGGGCTTTCCAGAGACTGAGCCCGCATGGGCGGGGGTGAGAGATGTCCTCAGGGTCCTGCGGGGAGCTCTGAGAGCCACGGGCCACCTGGTGCCTGCGTGCCTTAAACGTAGGCGAGTAGCTTGCCCTGGGAGAGGGGTGGTCACGTGAGGAAGTGGGGCAGAGTGGAGCCTACCCCAGACTTCCAGCTGGAGGCCTCTGCCCCAGATTAGAGCCCAGTAGCTCCTACCAGGCCTAGGGTCCTGGAGACTAGGATGGGCCCTGGGAGTGGAGGTCTAGACAGCAGGCAGATTTTCAGGCAGTGGCTGGGACAGGCTGGGGAAGGCAATGACTGCCCCTGTCTCACCATTCAGAATATTTTTCTCTATGTTCCAGTGTGTGTGTGTGTGAGTGTGAGTGTGTGTGTGTGTGTGTGTGTGTGTGTGTGGTAGTGGAGAGAAGAGCGGGATGAATGGGGGTAGAGTGCTCATCAGATATAAAGTCTGCATGGTAAAGTTCTTGTCACCCTGCCTGGACCTGGGTGACACTCGGTGTATGTAAGAGTTTGTACAGAATTCTTGTTAGGGGTGTTTTATGAGACAGTATCTCATACACCCATGTACACTCTGATACAGCAAATATATCACACACCCCACATATAACTTCCTTATTAAACCACACACAGCACATGTAGGTATATACACGCATCACTCCTGTACTACGTTCTCATACAACCCACCTGTGTCACAATCCTCTCCTCCAACACCAAACGCTGGAGATGAGATATGTATATAGACACACACACTATATATATATGACACACACTATATATATATATGTATCTCCTCAACTTTCGCAAACACAGCTAACTTCAGCTATCTCTAAATACCTCTGTAAGAACCAGTCACGTGTCATACACACACACCACACTTCTAACACATTCTTTAGTGATGCCAGACCCGCTTTGTACAAACCACAGTAAAGCACAGTCTCACTAACCCATGTCAGGGTTGCCAGATAAAATATGGGCTATCCAGTTAAATTTGAATTCCAGATAAACAACAAGTAATTTTTCAGTATGAGTATGTCCCAAATGTTGCATGGGCCATACTTACACGAAAAATAAGTAAGACCAAATACTGCATGGGAATACTTACACTACAAAATTATTCTGGGTTTATCTGAAATTGAAATTTAACCGGGTGCCCTGTATTTTTGTTTGCTAAGTCTGGCAACCCTTATATACTTACCGCCAGCTGATGTGTTATATATTGATTGTATTGTTGTTTAGTGTTTGTCTTCCTCTACTAGAATGTGCAGCCTTACCAGAGACTAGAACAATGGAAGAGTGCCGGATACATAGGAGTAGCTGCTTACTGAACCTTGGTGAATGAATGAATGAACACACACCATAAATACAAGCCACACCGTGTGATGAGGAAAAGTTACATGTCCCAGAATTCCTGACTTGTGAACAGAAATCATGCACACAGAGGCCACAGATACAGATACACACATCTGCACTGTGCTCCCCATGCCAACCCCACACTTACCACAGACTTAAGTGATACACATCACTCACTCTTCACACATACTCACAGTCACCACCTAGGCCCACATTACCCACAAGACATTGACAGAATAAGTATTGATTTTAATTAAATACTGGAGTATCCACTGGGAACCACGCTCTCAACTGTGTGTATTCACTGCACCTGACACGTGTCAGACAGTCAGTAAATATTTGTGGCCAGAGGATTGAGGAACCCACCCTGAGCCTTTCATTCCTCCCTCAGGAATCTCGAAGTCACAAGAGGATCCCGCTCGGCTTGGATCCCCTGTGGTGGCCCAAGGCTGCAGCCCAGGGGCAGGGGAGGTCTCCTCTGCCTCTGAATACTTCTCCTGTGCTTCTTCTCCACGCAAGCTCATCCGCGGTGGTAAGGGCGCGGGGCTCCTCAGGTGAGGGGCTGCTTGGCTGGGAGGCAGGAGGCACACAGATCCCAGGGAGGCTGAGAGGAAACCCAGGGTCATCAGAGGCGCTAAGGGCTCTGTGGAGGAGCCTGAGCAGGATGGCTGAGCTGTACGAGGGCGTGGATCTCAGCTGAGTCTGGGGGCGTGTGAATCCTGGTACCACCATGGTGGGGAAGTTAAGGAGCAGGGGCCGGAAAGGTCTGGGCTTGAGGTGGAGGGCAGAGGGACCAGATTAAGCATCTTCAGAGGAAAATGTAGGGTTTGCCTTTGCCTTTGCTTCCAGAGAAGGACAGAGTCCTTCATCATAGACCTCCAGCCTGAGAGCAGGACCATCCAGCTGAGGTCCACCCAGCTCACACATACATCCGCTCTCCAGGCACAGCCATTCTCAGTGCACACATAAACCCCAAGCACGTGATCCACAGTGCTCCTCTCCTACACCCCCATTCCACAAGTAATGCACCACCGATATTCCCAAACTCACACTCCTCGTAGTACACGCATCCTCCCACATCCCTCACATACCACAGCCCTCACCACCATACTCCACACCCCTGTATACAGACACCGCTCCAGTATCCCCCCCACACGCAGATGAAAAGCCCACAGATGACACCAGATACACCACTCCATCCTACGGCCAACAGACACCAAGCTCATGACACAGCTACGTCATGCAAATGTCCCTCTCTCATCTACCACACCTGCTCCCTCAGCTTCCAGCATGGCCCACGCATGTTATTATGTTTTTAATTTCCTTTCCCAGGAATCTGGAGATTACATCAAGACACTCCCCAGCCTAGAGCACCCCTAGCCCGGGTTCAGGAAGAAGGGGAGACCGCTCCCCCACCACAGTGTGTCGCCTTCTCATCCCCTTCATTCAGTAAGACCTCTCTGTATACAAACAAAGAGGAAAGAGGCATGAAAATATACTACATGCGGGTGAAAACGATCAAGGGTGTAGCTGTCTCCTGGGAGACAGAGAAACCCTTGGGGTTGCTAGAAAAGCGGCTGAGGATAGAAGAAGTGACCCTTCCTGAGGATGTGCGGGTAGGTTCTCCCCGCTCTGCTGTGTCCACCAGAAACCGCCTGTTTGACAGTGAGCCCACTGGGGAGGAGAAAGAGTGTGAGGAAAGGGCAGAGCCATACAGCCCATCAGGGTCAGCTGCAGTCCAGGAGAGACCCAGGGCCAAGACACCGGACTGGCTGGTGACCATGGAGGCCGGCTTCAGGTGCATGGCCTGCTGCCGGGTGTTCCCCACCTTGGAGATCCTCCGGCAGCACGTGCGGTACGGCGTCCAGGAGGGCTTCAGCTGCCATGTCTTTCATCTCACCATGGCCCAGATGATGGGCAATGTGGAATCCGAGAGCACCACCGAGGAGGAGGTGGAGGAGGAGGAGAGGAGGAGGAGAAGCAAGGAGCAAAGGAGAATGAGGAGGAGCAGCCCACGGGGGAAGACCTCAGCCCGAGGAGACCGTGGAGCCAATGTCCAGGCTGCGTGTTACATTCTCCGAAGGAGAGGAAGTGAGCAGGGGCTGGGGCTGCGGAGGGAGCTGTACCTTCTCCGAGCCAGTCCCATCTCTCCACCCCAGACTCATGCTTCCATAAGGGAGAGTTGGGGGCTTTAGCATCTCAGGGGGAACTGAAGGGGAGATAACCGGCTCCCGTGCTTCTGGCCCAGTCATGTAATAATAAAGTCATGACTGTAAGTGGGAATTGATCCTGAGCTTTTCAGCTTCCACAGGAAATTCTCTTTAGCTAAGAAGTGTTTTTCTCTCTTTTGATTTCCACACAGCAACTGAGATTCATGGGACAAGATCCTAGAAGACGGTGTGGCCTTCTGTTGGAAGAGGTAAGGCTTGAGGCTGGCACAGTCTTCTGAGCCTATGTCACGAGGGCCCCGAGGAGTGTAAGGGAAGGGGCCGCAGAGATGTGCTGGTTTATCTAATGGCTCTGCAGTTGCATCAACTTGGGACACACCCAGCACTTCCAAAGGAATTGACCTCTGTTGACTTAAACAAGAATGTGGAGCGTTTTGACTAGGAGTTTTCTCAGGGTCTGCATGATGGACCTCAGGTCTAAGAGGACGTACTGCCAGCAGCTCCTTCTCGGCAGAGAGAGCCAGGGGTGGTTTGAAGAGAGGACAGGGGGCCTCGCAGGAGCAGAAGTTTGAGGTCTGAGAGCCTGTGGCCTGAGCTGAGATCTCACCCTGACCAGTGTACCTAGCCTTCTGGGACAAAGGGAAATGTGAAAGGGAGTCAGGTGGAAATGAGGTCCCCCGAGATATGGAAATGTTCCAGAAGCTTCGTTGTGCGGTAGTTGATCTGGAGCCAAGCTCACTGTGGTGTGTGTGGCTCTGAGCTTTAAGGCAGCGCTGGAGGGTAACCCCGACCAGCAGAGCTTATAGTGCTTCTTGTCTCTTCCTGTTCTGCCTCATTTGTTTTATCCCTTCCAGGGAGAAGAAAGGACCCTCGGGATAGTAGTAGCAGACAGAGTGCCAGTGGTCTGAAGGAGGATGAAGGGCCCAGCACTCAGTCTAACATCATATGACAGTCTAAATATCATAGGCAATAAAGGGCATTTTCCAAACCTTTCCTGGATGTTTCATTTAATTACATTTATCTATCTATGCATCTATCTATCAGTCATCTACATCTGTATCTTTCAGGGTAAGCTTTCACATAAGCACTAGGGACGTCCACCAGCATTTTCCAGAAGGAGGCCTGGAAATTGCTGGGGACTTCTCACAAATAGGGAATGGCCACAACCCTTGCCACACAGACTATGTGCGTGGCCCTCCTGACTTACTCCCACTCACTCTGTGAATTGCCCGAGGTCTGAGATGGGGGTGCTGGCTGGAGGCAATGATCACGTGCAGGCTGGATCTCCTCCAGATTCTGATTCTCTTCCTGGGCATGTCGTTCTCAAGCACAGTTTCCATGTCCCTGGCCACACTGATCTCTCTCCTTCAGTCCTTCCCTCCCTCCCTCTCCTGCCTCCTAGTGCAGAGAATACTTTTTACATTTGAGATGAGATTTATTTTTTGTTCACAGAATTCTCACCTGTTCTACTGTGGCCTCCGTTTTTAACATTCCAAAGCTGAGAAGTTTCTTTTTTTCTCCCTTATTTCTGCTGAGTCTTTACCTTCCTAATGCAGTGAACTCAGAGTGCCTAGCTGACTGGATGGGGGAAAAAATCCAGGGAGCAAAGAGAAACAATAAAAAATATATCAGTTAATTTTTCATAGTGTTATCCAACTATATATTTTTAAAAATTAGGAATAATATTAGGAATATTCTCTTTATAAAAAAACTGAATTATTGGGCTTCCCTGGTGGCGCAGTGGTTAAGAATCTGCCTGCAAATGCAGGGGACATGGGTTCGAGCCCTGGTCTGGGAAGATCCCACATGCCGCAGAGCAACTAAGCCCGTGCACCACAGCTACTGAGCCTGCGCTCTAGAACCCCCATGCCAAAACTACTGAGCCCCCGTGCCACAACTACTGAAGCCTGCATGCCTAGAGCTTGTGCTCTGCAACAAGAGAAGCCACTGCAATGGGAAGCCCGTGCACCACAGTGAAGAGTAGCCCCCGCTCACTGCAACTAGAGAATGCCCGCTAGCAGCAACAAAGACCCAAAGCAGCCAAAAATCAATAAATTAATTAAAAAAAACAATTATGTTAAAGGGTACAATGTATAAAAGTACAATAAAATTCTCCCTTCATAACCCCCCAACCCCACTGTCAAGACTATTTCCTTTTGTAGAGATTATTGATCACTAGCTGTCTGATTTCAAGACTTTTGGTCCATGAATTTACATATGTAGGTGCTTTATATGTGATTTATAGCTTTATAGAGATTTTTTATTTATAAATTATATCATACCATATCTATTCTAAAATTAACATTTTGATTGGAGATATTTTGATGTCTTTAATATAGAGATTTAGTATAAATCTTTGCTGTAGGTCTATCCCAGTTTTTAGGCCAATGTTATTTATTTACTTCTAGTGACAAATCATAATATAATTATTCCCCTATTGATGGACATTTCGAGAAAGATACTCTTTTTCTCCTGCAATTGCCTTGTGACTTTACCTGTTAACCAGATTGTATTTCTTCTAAGTATTTTTGATTTATAAATTGTATCATACCATATCTATTCTAAAATTAACATTTTGATTGGAGATCTTTTAATGTCTTTTAGATAGAGATTTAATATTAATATTTTAAATAGTCTCCCGTTTCCCTGTGGATTATTGACATTTTAAACTCTGCACTTCAATTTTCCCTCAATACCTGTAATTTTGTCATGGCTATTTCTCTACTTAAAGATGAGTAACTCTATGATTGATTTCTTCATTTTTTCCCATCTCTTTCCAAGGTACTGAGTTTGATTGTGTCTTATGAATTAGTGAAAAATGCTAGTCCTTGAGTCAGGACATTGGGCCCTTTACCAAGTAACTCAACCTATGTGGGCTTCAGCTTCTGTATGCGTGATCAAGAGGCTTGGACTAGCTGACTTTTCAAATGCTGTGTTTCTTTGATTCACTCTCACTTTCTGATCTGCTACTTAAGAGGGTCTATTCTCATAAAGTAAGAACAGTCTTTTTTTAATCCTTGGGTCGGGCAGAGTTTAATTGGTCATACTCAGTTTGTTAGTTATATTTACTTTTATATATGCTTAACTCTAAATAATTTATATAGGTCTTGTGACTTTTTTTTTTTTTTTTAAATTGCTGACACAGCAAGAGGCTTTATTGGGAAGGAGCGCCCGGGCGGAGAGCAGCAGGGTTAGGGAACCCAGGCGGACTGCTCTGCCACGTGCCTCGCAGTCTCGGGCTTCACGGTAACGGGGTTAGTTTCCGGGTTGCCTCCGGCCCATCACCTCGCTTGGCCTGTAGTCGGCCTCAGGGTCCTTCCGGGTGGCGCGCGCATCTCTCAACCAAGATGGATTCCAGTGCGAAGGGCTCTGCGAGGTTGGTCGTCTCCGCCGTCTTCTGGTCCCTCCCGAGTCCTGCTGGTTAGTTTTCCTCGGCAGCACCGAGTTCCGTGTCGGGACCTCCTGTTGTGAGACGCCTCAGGCAAGTGGTCATCGTCGTGCCGGGCCGAGGCGGGCGGTTTCGTTCCCTCACAGAATTACACGCAGCTTTTCGAGGACGGGGCTGCAAAGGGGAGGAGAAATGGGGCAACAGCTGGGAGGGAAGTGGGCTAGGAGAGGGTCGTTGTCCTTTAAAGAGAAGAAATAAGGCCATGTTTGTGTGGCGGTGGAAGGTTGCAGTGAAGAGGGGAGAGTTGCTGGTGTGTTAAGCACTGAGAGAGGAGATGGGGACCCGGGCCGGAGGTCCCTCTCCGGTACCAGAGGGAGAGGGGACTGAGGCAGAGCGCAGAGGAGGGGGCGGGAGAGGGGCTGTGGGCTTCCCTCCAGTGGCTTCTGCCTCCTCTGTGCAGTAAAAGCTGGTCACCAGTAAGAGGCAGGGAAGGGGCAGGAGCTGGCGGTTTGAGGGCTGGTAGGACCGGAAAAGGCAGAAAACCCTGGAACAAGGGCAGGACTGAGGTGGGGTCATGACTGCCGCTTTGGGCAGGAGAGAAACTCCACACAGAAATGCGTACACCTGCTGCCTTTCCTCCAGCCACGGGCAGGACGCTCAAAGGGAGGAATATGCTGGTGTCTTGGCTGCTGGGGAATAGGGTCTCACAAGGGAAAATATCAAGAGCAGAGAGTAAAGCTAGAGCCAGACATTATTCCTCTTAAGCTGTCTGTAGTCAGATAGAAGTAGCCTGCCGTCTACCAGTCAGTCCATCAGTCAGTCAGTCAACAAACACTCATCTTACAGACACCTGCTAAGCTCCAGGCACTGAGCGGTTGCTGGGGATATTAAACTACTGTCTTTCTTACTAGACTAACTGTTATTTAATGTGGCTGGAGCTCCGTCAGTGAGGACACTCTGGAGAGGGAGCGAGTCTTTCCGCCCAAGGGGAGAGGGCAGAGGAGGATCCCCACCAAGAGCTGCCCACGCTGCTCTCCTGGTTGGACCCTCTCTGTTCCTTGAACACACCTCATGCTGTTCCCTCTGCCCAGGGCCCTCTGCCCTGGCTCTTTGCATGGCTGATGCCTTCGTTATCTCTCACGTCTTATCTCAAAACCCTCTAGGCCTCTACCTAGAGCACCTTTGGACTCTGCCTGGAAGGCTCCTCCCCCACTCACCTGTGGCTTCCTCCCGTGTGTCTGTTCTTCTTTTCCACCTCAGCCTTACTGAGGTCTAGTTGACAAATAAAATCGTAAGATACTTAAAGCATACGTGCTGATTTGATATACGTATACATTGTGGAATGATTCCCCCAGTGAGTTAATTACCATATCCATCACCTCACATATTTACCTTTTCTGTGTGTGGGAGAACATTTAAGCTCTACTCTCAGCAAATTTCAATTACACTATACAGTGCTATTAACTAGAGTCACCACGTTTTACATCAGATCCTCAAGCCTTATTCATCTCATAGCTGAAAATTTATACCCTTTTACTTTTACCAACCTCTCCCTATTTCCCCCACCACCAGCCACTGGCAACCACTTTTCTACTCTCGGTTTCTATGAGTTTGCCTTTCTTTTTTTTTTTTTTTTTTTCACACAGGCACACTGTACTTTCTTTTTACAAGAGATAAATAGACTGACACCAAGCATTGTAAATGGATGACCACAACAAAAGCAACAATGATTGCAGTTACCAAACACGAAACACACTCATACTATGTCATAATATTGACATTCAGTCCAGTAATCCTCCACTGTAACAGCTCCTTTACTTTGCAGTGAAAATTGATTTCTATATTCTTTGCCTCTGAGTCCTTGTGGGATTTTTTTTTTTTAATTTCAAGCAGAAAATCACAAAAATTATAATCATCCTCATCAGTTCACTCAGTCCGATGTAATTAATTTTCTTTTTCATCTTGATCTTTTGTTAACACTTTTATGAGTTCATCAGTTTTTCATTAGAGTTCTGAAAATGCTTATTCATTCAGTTCAGCAGTACAGTCAGTTACCAGAAACCTGTACTTGTCAGAGTCTTTTCTATGAATTCCTTGGAGATGAAACCCTTTTATAGGAACATATTTGCAAAAGCATCAGAGTACACCCAGAACTGTCTGTAACTGATAAAAGACTTAAAAAGGACCATGGTTAAAGATTTGATGAAAGTTCATAATAGTGCAAATGACAAGGAAATTTAGTTTTTTCTGAGATATACGTTTTAAAGTAATAACTAGAATTATGAATTATGACATTATACCAGAACATACAAGATTTTAAGAAATTTCACATAATGTCTGAAACATTTATATTAACATATTTCCATACAGTTAACCCCATGAAAGTTTAGTATTAGTTGTTTTGTTTGTTTGTTTGTTTATACTGCAGGTTCTTATTAGTCATCAATTTTATACAAATCAGTGTATACATGTCAATCCCAATCGCCCAATTCAGCACACCACCATCCCCACCCCACCGCAGTTTTCCCCCCTTGGTGTCCATATGTCTGTTCTCTACATCTGTGTCTCAACTTCTGCCCTGCAAAGCGGCTCATCTGTACCATTTTTCTAGGTTCCACATACATGCGTTAATATACGATATGTGCTTTTCTCTTTCTGACTTACTTCACTCTGTATGACAGTCTCTAGATCCTTCCATGTCTCAACAAATGACTCAACTTCGTTCCTTTTTATGGGTGAGTAATATTCCATTGTATATATGTACCACATCTTCTGTATCCATTCATCTGTCGATGGGCATCTGGGTTGCTTCCATGACCTGGCTATTGTAAATAGTGCTGCAATGAACATTGGGGTGCATGCGTCTTCTTGTTTTGTTTTGTTTTGTTTTGTTTAAAAAAATCTTTATTTAAGTATCATTGCCTTAGAATGGTGTGTTAGCTTCTGCTTTATAACAAAGTGAATCAGTTATACATATACAATATGTTCCCATATCTCTTCCCTCTTGCATCTCCCTCCCTCCCACCCTCCCCATCCCACCCCTCTAGGTGGTCACAAAGCACCGAGCTGATCTCCCTGTGCTATGCGGCTGCTTCCCACTAGCTATCTATTTTACATTTGGTAGTGTATATATGTCCATGACACTCCCGCACCCTGTCACATCTCACCCCACCCGCTCCCCATATCCTCAAGTCCATTGTCTAGTAGGTCTGTGTCTTTATTCCCGTCTTGCCACTAGCTTCTTCATGGCCTTTTTTTTTCCCCCTTAGATTCCGTATATATGTATTAGCATACTGTATTTGTTTTTCTCTTTCTGACTTACTTCACTCTGTATGACAGACTCTAACTCCATCCACCTCATTACAAATACCTCCATTTCATTTCTGTTTATGGCTGAGTAATATTCCATTGTATATATGTGCCACATCTTCTTTATCCATTCATCTGTCGATGGGCATCTGGGTTGCTTCCAAGACCTGGCTATTGTAAATAGTGCTGCAATGACCATTGGGGTGCCTGCGTCTTTTTGAATTACGGTTTTCTCTGGGTATATGCCCAGTAGTGGGATTGCCGGGTCATATGGTAATTCTATTTTTAGTTTTTTAAGGAACCTCCATATTGTTCTCCATAGTGGCTGTATCAATTTACATTCCCACCAACAGTGCAAGAGGGTTCCCTTTTCTCCACACCCTCTCCAGCGTTTGTTGTTTGTAGATTTTCTGATGATGCCCATTCTAACTGGTGTGAGGTGATACCTCATTGTAGTTTTGATTTGCATTTCTCTAATAATTAGTGATGTTGAGCATCTTTTCATGTGCTTCTTGGCCATCTGTATGTGTTCTTTGGAGAAATGTCTATTTAGGTCTTCTGCCCATTTTTGGATTGGGTTGTTTGTTTCTTTAATATTGAGCTGCATGAGCTGTTTATATATTTTGGAGATTAATCCTTTGTCCATTGATTCGTTTGCAAATATTTTCTCCCATTCTGAGGGTTGTCTTTTCGTCTTGTTTATGGTTTCCTTTGCTGTGCAAAAGCTTTGAAGTTTCGTTAGGTCCCATTTGTTTATTTTTGTTTGTATTTCCATTACTCTAGGAGGTGGATCAAAAAAGATCTTGCTGTGATTTATGTCAAAGAGTGTTCTTCCTATGTTTTCCTCTAAGAGTTTTATAGTGTGCGGTCTTACATTTAGGTCTCGAATCCATTTTGAGTTCATTTTTGTGTATGGTGTTAGGGAGTGTTGTAATTTCATTCTTTTACATGTAGTTGTCCAGTTTTCCCAGCACCACTTATTGAAGAGACTGTCTTTTCTCCATTGTATATCTTTGCCTCGTTTGTTATAGATTAGTTGACCATAGGTGCATGGGTTTATCTCTGGGCTTTCTATCTTGTTCCATTGATCTGTGTTCCTGTTTTTGTGCCAGTACCATATTGTCTTGATTACTGTAGCTTTGTAGTATAGTCTGAAGTCAGGGAGTCTGATTCCTCCAGCTCTGTTTTTTTCCCTCAAGACTGCTTTGGCTATTTGGGGTCTTTTGTGTCTCCATACAAATTTTAAGATGATTTGTTCTAGTTCCATAAAAAATGCCATTGGTAATTTGATAGGGATTGCATTGAATGTGTAGATTGCTTTGGGCAGTATAGTCATTTTCACAATATTGATTCTTCCAATCCAAGAACATGGTATATCTCTCCACCTGTTGGTATCATCTTTAATTTCTTTCATCAGTGTCTTATAGTTTTCTGCATACAGGTCTTTTGTCTCCCTAGGTAGGTTTATTCCTAGGTATTTTATTCTTTTGGTTGCAATGGTAAATGGGAGTGTTTCCATAATTTCTTTTTCAGATTTTTCATCATTAGTGTATAGGAATGCAAGAGATTTCTGTGCATTAATTTTGTATCCTGCAACTTTACCAAATTCATTGATTAGCTCTAGTAGTTTTCTGGTGGCATCTTTAGGATTCCCTATGTATAATATCATGTCATCTGCAAACAGTGACAGTTTTACTTCTTCTTTTCCAATTTGTATTCCTTTATTTCTTTTTCTTCTCTGATTGACGTGGCTAGGACTTCCAAAACTATGTTGAATAATAGTGGTGAGAGTGGACATCCTCGTCTCGTTCCTGATCTTAGAGGAAACGCTTCCAGTTTTTCACCGTGGAGAATGATGTTTGCCGTGGGTTTGTCGTATATGGCCTTTATTATGTTGAGGTAGGTTCCCTCTATGCCCACTTTCTGGAGAGTTTTTATCATAAATGGGTGTTCAATTTTGTCAAAGCTTTTTCTGCATCTATTGAGATGATCATATGGTTTTTATTCTTTAATTTGTTACTATGGTGTATCACATTGATTGATTTGCATATATTGAAGAATCCCTGCATCCCTGGGAGAAATCCCACTTGATCGTGGTGTATGATCCTTTTAATGTGTTGTTGGATTCTGTTTGCTAGTATTTTGTTGAGGATTTTTGCATCTATATTCATCAGTGATATTGGTCTGTCATTTTCTTTTTTTGTAGTATCTTTGTCTGGTTTTGGTATCAGGGTGATGGTGGCCTCATAGAATGAGTTTGGGAGTGTTCCTTCCTCTGCAAATTTTTGGAAGAGTTTGAGAAGGATGGGTGTTAGCTCTTCTCTAAATGTCTGATAGAATTCACCTGTGAAGCCATCTGGTCCTGGACTTTTGTTTGTTGGAAGATTTTTAATCACAGTTTCAGTTTCCTTACTTGTGATTGGTCTGTTCATATTTTCTGTTTCTTCCTGGTTCAGTCTTGGAAGGTTATAGCTTTCTAGGAATTTGTCCATTTCTTCCAGGTTGTTCATTTGATTGGCATAGAGTTGCTTGTAGTAGTCTCTTAGGATGCTTTGTATTTCTGTGGTGTCTGTTGTAACTTCTCCTTTTTCATTTCTAATTTTATTGATTTGAGTCCTCTCCCTCTTTTTCTTGATGAGTCTGGCTAATGGCTTATCAATGTTGTTTATCTTCTCAAAGAACCAGCTTTTAGTTTTATTGATCTTGGTATTGTTTTCTTTGTTTCTATTTCATTTATTTCCGCTCTGATCTTTATGATTTCTTTCTTTCTGCTAACTTTGGGTTTTGTTTGTTCTTCTTTCTCTAGTTTCTTTAGGTGTAAGGTTAGATTGTTTACTTGAGATTTGTCTTGTTTCTTGATGTAGGCTTGTATAGCTGTAAACTTCCCTCTTAAAACTGCCTTTGCTGCATCCCATAGGTTTTGGATCGTCGTGTTTTCATTGTCATTTGTCTCTAGGTATTTTTTTATTTCCTGTTTGATTTCTTCAGTGATCTCTTGGTTATTTAGTAACGTATTGTTTAGCCTCCATGTGTTTGTGTTTTTTACGGTTTTTTTCCCTGTAATTCATTTCTAATCTCATAGCGTTGTGGTCAGAAAAGATGCTTGATATGATTTCAATTTTCTTAAATTTACTGAGGCTTGATTTGTGACCCAAGATGTGATCTATCCTGGAGAATGTTCCGTGCGCACTTGAGAAGAAAGTGTCATCTGCTGTTTTTGGATGGAGTGTCCTATAAATATCAATGAAATCTATCTGGTCTATTGTGTCATTTAAAGCTTCTGTTTCCTTATTTATTTTCATTATGGATGATCTGTCCATTGGTGTAAGTGAGGTGTTAAAGTCCCCCACTCTTATTGTGTTACTGTCGATTTCCTCTTTTATAGCTGTTAGCAGTTGCCTTATGTATTGAGGTGCTCCTATGTTGGATGCATATATATTTATAATTGTTATATCTTCTTCTTGGATCGATCCCTTGATCATTATGTAGTGTCCTTCCTTGTCTCTTGTAACCTTCTTTATTTTAAAGTCTATTTTATCTGATATGAGTATAGCTACTGCAGCTTTCTTTTGATTTCCATTTGCATGGAATATCTTTTTCCATCCCCTCACTTTCAGTCTGTATGTGTCCCTAGGTGTGAAGTGGGTCTCTTGTAGACAGCATATAGATGGGTCTTGTTTTTGTATCCATTCAGCCAGCCTGTGTCTTTTGGTTGGAGCATTTAATCCATTCACGTTTAAGGTAATTATCGATATGTATGTTCCTATGACCATTTTCTTAATTGTTTTGGGTTTGTTTTTGTAGGTCCTTTTCTTCTCTTGTGTTTCCCACTTAGAGCAGTTCCTTTAGCATTTGTTGTAGAGCTGGTTTGGTGGTGCTGAATTCTCTTAGCTGTTGCTTGTCTGTAAAGCTTTTGATTTCTCCATCAAATCTGAATGAGATCCTTGTCGGGTAGCGTAATCTTGGTTGTAGGTTCTTCCCTTTCATCACTTTAAGTATATCATGCCACTCCCTTCTGGCTTGTAGAGTTTCTGCTGAGAAATCAGCTGTTAACCTTATGGGAGTTCCCTTGTATGTTATTTGTCGTTTTTCCCTTGCTGCTTTCAATAATTTTTCTTTGTCTTTCATTTTTGCCAATTTGATTACTATGTGTCTCGGCGTGTTTCTCCTTGGGTTTATCCTGTATGGGACTCGCTGTGCTTCCTGGACTTGGGTGGCTATTTCCTTTCCCATGTTAGGGAAGTTTTCGACTATAATCTCTTCAGATATTTTCTCGGGTCCTTTCTCTCTCTCTTCTCCTTCTGGGACCCCTATAATGCGAATGTTGTTGCGTTTAATGTTGTCCCAGAGGTCTCTTAGGCTGTCTTTATTTCTTTTCCTTCTTTTTTCTTTATTCTGTTCCGCAGCAGTGAATTCCACCATTCTGTCTTCCAGGTCACTTATCCGTTCTTCTGCCTCAGTTATTCTGCTATTGATTCCTTCTAGTGTAGTTTTCATTTCAGTTATTGTATTGTTCATCTCTGTTTGTTTGTTCTTTAATTCTTCTAGGTCTTTGTTAAACATTTCTTGCATCTTCTCGATCTTTGCCTCCATTCTTTTTCCGAGGTCCTGGATCATCTTCACTATCATTTTTCTGAATTCTTTTTCTTGATTGTTGCCTATCTCCACTTCATTTCATTGTTTTTCTGGGGTTTTATCTTGTTCCTTCATCTCGTACATAGCCCTCTGCCTTTTCATCTCATCTATCTTTCTGTGAATGTGGTTTTAGTTACACAGGCTGCAGGATTGTGAGTTCTATGTAATTTTATCCCACGTATAGATTCGTGTTACCACCACCACGATCAAGATACAGAACTGTCTCATCACTACAAAAGAACTCTCTCATGCTACCTGACTCTCTGTACTCACACCCATTCCCACTCCATTCCCCTCCCATCCCTAGTAACCAATCATCTGTTCTCCACCTCTACAGTTTTATATCTTTGAGAATGTTTTGTAAACAGAATCACACAGTATGTAGCTATTTGAGATTGACTTCTTTTTCAGTAAGCATAACGCCCTTGAGATCCATGGGCATGCTGCATGTATCAGTAATTCATTCCTTTTTATTACTGAGTAGTATTCCATTATATGGATGTATTAGAGTTTATTCAACCATTCACCCATTGATTGACATTTGAGTTGTTTCCAATATTTTCCTATAAATAGAGTTTCTATGAATATTTGTACACATATTTTTGTGTGCAATGAGTTTTTGTTTCTCTGAGATAAATGCCCTAGCTTGTGATTGTTGAATCCTATCATAAATACTGCAAAAAACATTTTCCAGAGTGGTGATGCCGTTTTACATTCACACTGGCAATGTATGAGAGATCAAGTTTCTCCACATCCTTGTCAGCATTTGTCATAATCACTATTTTTAATTGTAGTTGTTCTAATAGGTATGTAGTGATAGCTCATTGTGATTTTAACTAATGACGTTGAACATCTTTTCAAGCTCTTAATATTGTGTTTCCTTTTTTGTTTTAAATTTTCATTCATTTCCTTCTGTCCTTTATTTTATTCCATTCTCTCCTCCTCCTCCTCTCCTTCCCCCTCCTCCTCCTCTTCTCAGTAAACTTATTGAAGTATAACATACATATAGAAAAATCATAAGGGTACAGTGCTAGAATTTTCTCACAAAGGAAACACACCTATTAACCAGCAGTCTGATGAAGAACATTTCTATTACCCAGAAATCCCCACCCAAGGCATCCAGTATTTTGACTTCTAGCACTAGATTAGTTTCACCTGTTTTTGAACTTCATATAAATGGAATCATTCAGTATGTACTCCTTTGTGTCTGGCTTCTCTTACTCATAAGATTCATCAAGTATTCTCTTGAATCGTCTCTAAGAGTGACTGACTGCCAACTTTAGGCAGCTAATACCATGTGGAGACTCTCCAAAGTATGTTGTGGAATTAAAAGAGCCAACCAACAGTAGTTCTGATGCCTGATAAACACCAGTGACCAAATAATATTGTGGGATGATGATGATGGTGGGATGAATTCTGAATTATAAACTACTGAGCCAAACTCCTACCCTCTCCACCTTCTTGATCCACTTTTCAAGGGAGTAAGAGCTGATTTTAGGAGGGATAGCTTTGGTAGTGGGGAAGTAGATATTATCAAAAGCAAGACTAATGAGTTGGAGCAGGCATCATACTTCCCTGAGAGGTGTTGAACCATCACCATCAGCTTCTTGGCATCTCAAGAAGGGGCACTCCTAAAGGTAGAGGCCAATTGCCTGACCTGTGCCTCCTAACCCCCTCCCCCCTTTCCTCACGCTTAGCAACTCTGCTGCTATAGTTATAATTTGAAAACCCTACCTACAAGTGAGAGTGGATGAGGGAAACTTTGATGGAAGTTCTTACAGATGACAAAACTGTTCTTTGCTCCAGGAAAGACAAAGTGGCACATTGAGGGTTATTTCAGTCAAGATCCCACATGCTGCAGAGCAACTAAGCCCGTGCGCCACAACTACTGAGCCTGCACTCTAGAGCCCGCGAGCCACAACTACTGAGCCCGTGTGCCACAACTACTGAAGTCAGCATGCCTAGAGCCCGTGCTCCCAACAAAAGAAGCCACCACAATAAGAAGCCTTCTCACCGCAACGAAGAGTAGCCCCTGCTCTTCGCAACCAGAGAAAAGCCTGCGTGCAGCAACGAAGACCCAACACAGCCATAAATAAAATAAAATAAATAAATTTATATTAAAAAAAAAGATTAGTTCTTGCAGAGATAGAATGGCTGTCTCTGAATTTAATCCTTTCCTGTGTTCTTCTGAATTTTCTGTCCCTTCTGCAGATATCTTATATTGATCATCTTGGGATTCAGACTTTCCCACCCTGGATATGATTCTATCGTGAACCATTTACTGGGGCTAAAATAACACAGCTGTCTTATATCGTACTTTTTCACTATGAGGTATGTGATGTTTATCCTCTACTTTATAGAAGAGAAACTAACACTGAAAAGATAAGAAAATTTCCCAGTGACTCAGCTGGTAAGTGGCAGAGCCAGGACTTGAACCCAGGACTGATACCGAGAGCCCTACACTGTACAGCACCCTACAGCTCCCAGAAAATGGGTAGGTGGCCGAGTTGAATCCTGAGGATTCTCCTTCTCTAGTTTCAGATGTTCAATGGCAGAATGTTCTGTGATGGGTCAAAGAAAGTTGCTGTCAAAAAATTACCTAAATCATCTTAGTCCTGTCCTTACCTATGTGAGGCTTGTTCATGCATATCCAAATTCGAATGCTGACAATTATTACAAGTAACGACTAGCTTGTTACTGACAGCAATAAAATTGAGATCCATACTGTCATGTCCACAAATCAGATGACTGGGTTAATAAACATCTGGGTGAGGGAGTCACTTGCAAGCTGTGACCTTGTGCAGGTTACTATTTTCTCCATCTCTTGTTATTTTTATCTGTTAAGTGAACCTAATTGCAATACTTAAATAATCCATGTAAAGCACTTGGGTAAAGAAGAGTGTTTAGCATATAATAAGGGCTCGATTCCTGTTAGCTGCCGCCATCACCTTCATCATCATCATCATCATCATCATCACCACCACCTGGAGAATGTGTACAGGGATGCGGAGGTGATGGGAGTGGTTTTTAGTGTGACCTGAGGCCACATCGCTGGACTAAGATACCTCTGTAGTTAGTAGCTGCCTTTTCTAAGAAAATGCTTGCTGTTGAATTTTAGATTTGAAACTAAAACCATCATCCAGGCTGTTTTATGAAGAAGGAATCAGATGCACAGAGAATTTATTTAGGAGACTTAATACTTGAGGCCTTTTAAATTAGCAGTTTATATTTGAGGAAGATTCGTATTTGGAGATAAATGTTGATCTTCATTTTGAAAATATTCACTACTATCATGTTGCACCTTTCTCTTTACTTTTGAAATGTAATAACATATTCAACCAAGGGTACCAGGGCTGTGCTAATGGTTTCATCCAACCAGAGCCACATTCCGTCTTAGCAGTTCACTGGCTCCTTTCAACAATGACTCCTCTCATTCACCGGTGCCAGGCTGAGGTCATGTTCTCGGTGTATCCCAGCTCTAAGAAAGGTGACTGGTTTGTTCCTTCTGCATCACCCTTGTCCCTGGCTGTAGATTTGATACCAATTCCATGTACACTGTATGTAAACCATATGGACACCATCTGAGAAGAACCTTTCTCCTGTGTTAGCTCTTCAGCATAAGCTGAAAGCTTCTGAGCCTGCTTGCCTCTGGCTCCTTTAGTCTCTGTTATGGCTCCTTTATTTTAAATCCTGGAATTTCCAAGGTCATGGCAAAGTGAATGTGGGGAAAGAGGGATGATTGATACTTGTTACATTGCTCTGGATTCACAGGTATTGACTCTGGCATAACTTAATTGTTGAGTGAGAGATGCTTTATATTAACTCTTTAAATCTATATTTTGCCCGAACTTAGGACCTCTGCCCGTAGGTTGGCAATCGTTATCTGGCCGTGATTTTAGGAATTGTTCTGATTTCTAATGTTACGTCATGTTGTCACTCATGGGCCCAGAGTTTAGTTAAGAGTATGTGTAGTTGAGTCCCTAGGCTCATAGGGTATTAGGACCTAACATCGTTTACGTTGTGGTCATTTACATTTTGTTGCTCAGCATCCATTCTCTTTCTGTCGTTAACAACATCCTGGTTTCTCTGTAGGACAGCAGTGCCACCTCTCTCCAGCTCTCTATCCAGATGCAGATGGTAACTCTGATGACAGTTGGACACATGACCTGGGTCTGGTCAATCAGAGCATGGCCTCCCCTTTGTGCCAGTGATTGATTCAAGAATGAACATGTAATGCAGCTGTGCAATCAGGCTCAACTGTAAATCATCCTATGACTTTTGCTAGAGATACAGGGAAAGAATTCTTCTGTCTTCCCCCTGGACTTGAAACTATGAGGCTATGAGTCTGGAGCTTCTGACAGCAAATGTGCTTCCTTGAGGAGAGAGGCAGCCTGAGAAAGAAAGGAACCTGGAAAGTGGAGGGATGGAGAGATGGAGAGAAGGTGAGTCCTGATGCTATCATCTGAGGCAGTACTTCCAGCCTCACCTGCAGTCGCCTTCCCCTGGACTTCTCCAGTTTCAGGAGCCAATACATTTAATTTTTTTGCTTAAGCCAGTGTGAGTCAAGTTTCTTTACTGTAACTGAAAGAGTTCTGATTGATACAAGATGATTTCTAGGTTGGTTTTATATTCCCTGTGGAAAGTTCTTGCTCTTTTAGAGAAGGGAGAGGGAACCTAAGAAAACTTAGTGCCGGGAAACTTTGCCTAGAAACAGACTAGTTGGCACCTGACCTGGTCAGTGGAGACAGACCAGCTAGAACTCAGAATTGAAGTCTGTCCTAAAGTATCATGAGAATATATTGATTCAAATTAAGGTTTATTATTTTTAAGCATTTTCAATCACTGAAAGTATTTTGGAAGACTGCAAAGTGGCCTAAGGTTAAGAAAACAAGCTTCGTAGTTGAAGCTTGGGAATGTGATTTCATTTCTTTGAAACTTCTTTTCTTTCATTTCATTTCTCAGTTTCCTCATCTATATAATGGGCATATCCAGTGCCTATCTCAAATAATCACTAAGGCACATAAAACATTCATAGCAGGATGTCTAGTATATCCTCACTAAGTAGAAGCTATCACTCTTAACAATGCTCTGACCTTTTCCTTTTTGGATTGTGTGATGCGTCATATTATATCTTTGAGCCAGAACTGAGTCAAAATAATGTAAACTAGAAGGACAAACTCTCTAGAAAGAGGATATTAGGGTTTTTAAACATTCCTTAGGCTGACTAAAATTTGTTTGCTAGCTCTTCCAAGTTGGTAAGTAAAGGGAAATCTAAGTACTGGTTGTTTTCTTATATTTAGTGAAGGACCAAGTTATCTAACTGAGTTCCTCTTGTTTAAGGTTGCTCTAAGTTGTCAATGACAGTCCTCCTGATGGAAGTAAGAGTTCAGGCCAAGCTTTACCTCCTGGGCACTTAAAAACAAAATGAGAAAAAAAAAGATAACACAAATCAAAACCCTAATCAAAACCAATCTTTATTTAGTACCATGTGCCTGGCACTACGCTAAACTCTCTCTGTGGACCATCATGTCTCCATCACAACTCTAGAGGGTAGGAACTCTTATCACCATTTTACAGGTGAGAAAACTCAGGCTCAGAAAGAAAGGACTGTTAAAGGGCACACAGTTGGTATGTGGTGGAGCTGGGGTGGTAGCTGCCCTTTTAACCACACACACTGCTCCTTGCCTGTGTGCTCTCCAGCCTAGCAGGATGGGAGTCCTCACCCTTCAGTTCCTGAGCCCACATTTTTTCACGGTAGGTCTGAGAGCATCAGGAGACCTAGTTCCTAGGAGTCAGTACCCCCAGGATCATCCAAAAGGCTGATAGTGGGATGTTCCAGGGGCAAATGACACACTGTGGGGGCAGAACTGGATCACTCTGAGGAAAAAGAATGTCTTTCCTGGAAGAATTGTTATATTCTCGTTATATCTGCTTGCTGCTCTGAAAATTGGGAGAAGATGTCTCACTGTGGAAGGACAATCACTCTTTCCTAGTGAACCACTCAATAATTGATTTGATTACATGTGGTTAATATGGGAACCACATGTGGGTAAAAAGTATCGACTCTTTTAATTTATTTTTTTTTAAATACAATGCTGAAAGGAGGGAACAGAGATGTTTATTTGAAACAAATGATTTATTTTACATGAATTTTGTACAGATGACATGCCTTGTTCTAAGATGAATTTAAAACAGTGGTAATGAACACCCTCCATCACCCTGACCATCCTTGAAGTTTCCCCTATCACCATGATGCCTATTATCTGAGGTCATTTTTGTTGCTGTCAGATGTTATCATTGGCTTGGCTTGTCTCCCTGTGATGTGTGTGTGTGTGTGTGTGTGTGTGTGTGTTGTGTGTGTATGGTGGGGGGGGTGACTTGGTGACAATAGAAATTAACAAAAGGTATGAGCAGAGACTGACACAGTATTGAGCAAATGGATACTAATGATCCTCCTCACACAGCAATGACCTGGTGTGTGGTTGTGAATAGTCAGGGCCACCACACTGCACAACACCAAGGGCTCCATCTGCACTAGATTCAGACATCCAAGGTTCCCTGGAAGCCAAATGGGCCTGTGCAGGATATGATAGAGAGGGAAGGCCTGAAAAGTGGTGGAGGTAGACACATGTTACTTCTTGGCTTCCCAGAATTCATTTACACTATTTCTTTCTTTAAAAAAAAAAAAAAAAAAATTATTTATTTATTTGGTTACACCAGGTCTTAGTTGCAGCAGGCTGCCTCCTTAGTTGCAGCAGGCAGGCTCCTTAGTTGTGACATGCAAACTCTTAGTTGTGGCATGCATGTGGGATCTAGTTCCCTGACCAGGGATTGAACTCAGGCCCCCTGGATTGGGAGCGTGGAGTCTTATCCACTGTGCCACCAGGGAAGTCCCCATTTACTCTATTTCTAATAGCTTCTCACATTAACTGGGAATCTACTCTTCTCCTACTCTCAATGTAGATCTAATTTCACCCCCAGCTCTAAACGTGGCCTGTGACCCAGGTCTGACCAATCAAAGCTTCATATTCCCCTGACTGCAGAGATGGATCATGACAAGCCACCGGGACTTCACGTTCCTTTGCTGAGGCTTCTGAGAGAGAGCTTGACTTAGAGACTTGGCCTGTGTACCAGGCTGGCCTGCTTCTCAGGCGTTTCTGAGCTTTTGGGGCCCAACTGTAAAATCTTGTTGACTTGAGCAGATCTAAAGCTAGGAAGGAACACTGATACAATGGCAGGAATACAAGTATGTGGTGAGTTGGAGGCATATATTTCTTCATAATAAATGAGCATTGTAGAAGAGGGACCAGTGTTCATAGCAGAAAAGTGTTAGGGAGAGGAGTTTTGGGATTGTATCATGAAACGTTCTGGATCTGAAGTCTGTTGGAAGATTCCAAGATTCAAGTTGTGACGTGTCTCCCGAGTTGCAATTAGCTCCCCCAAGCTTTCAAGATTGCTGTTGTACAGGGCCATGGCTGTATTCTCATTCCTTTAGCTAGCTGAATGTTTTCAGGCCAAAAGATTTCGCCATTGCTCTTTCTTCAGCCATCTGGAGTCATCTTCAGTCTTTAAGACATCTTGGTTATGGTTTTTCCCATCTCCCAACCTTTCTCCCAGCACCGTGACTAGATTAAGCTTTGCCTCTGACAATGTTTTTTAAAAATTCACATTTCTATTCAGTACAACACTTTGAACTCTTTGGAGAAGAGTTATCATAGAAATCTAGTAAAAGAGGGAACTCTTGCGGCAGTGATTTGATAATTTATTTTCAAGAAAAGTTTTAAATCGTCGTTTTGAAACCTGTTCTGTTGAATCCAAACAGGATTAGTAAGCATCAGTCAGGACTCAAGGAATCACATTTCTGTGGTCACAGTCATAAGTTATCTCCCATTGTATTTACTCTTCCCTGTATTTTTTGCCTGACATTCTGCCTGCAGCGTCTGACTAACTCTGATGAGGGAAAGCTATCTTATTCAGCTCTATTCATCATTTTTTTTCCCAGGCTGTGCTAACAATGAAAAAAATCCCCAAACCCCCTGTATGGTTAATTGGGTATAATGTGTTACCATTTATGAGGCTCGGAGTTTTAGAACTTCCCCAGGCGCAAAGGACTCAGCAATGATCGTGGATTATAACTGAGGATTTCTATTTATGTCATTCCAAGAAAGGTGTGTTTTCTTAGGCTCAAAGTCTGACCTTTCTCTGCTTATTGAGCGCTTACTGGTGGCCTTTGAAAGTTACTCATTGGCCACTGTATTACCTAGTTACTTTAGTGCTGTGGCAAGTTAATTCAAGAACTACTTGAGGGGCTTCCCTGGTGGCGCGGTGGTTGAGAATCTGCCTGCCAATGCAGGGGACACGGGTTCGAGCCCTGGTCTGGGAGGATCCCACATGCCGCGGAGCAACTAGGCCCACGAGCCACAATTACTGAGCCTGCGCGTCTGGAGCCTGTGCTCCGCAACAAGAGAGGCCGCGATAATGAGAGGCCCGCGCACCGCGATGAAGAGTGGCCCCCGCTCTCCGCAACTAGAGAAAGCCCTCGCACAGAAACGAAGACCCAACACAGCCATAAGTAAATAAATTAAAAAAAAAAAAACTACTTGAATCACTGAACATTGCATGTATTCTCATAAACCAGATATTTGGGCCTGGGTGGTGAATCAGAGAGCAGAGACAGGCACTGAAGGGTGTCTTCAACCATGAGACAGGAACCCACTTCTGTGTGAATCGGTATCTGGGAGCACTCCTCTGGAAAGTCAGCCTGGGACAGCACAGGAGAAGTAAGCTGCTCCCGGTTCTATTTTCTTCATCTCTACAGAGAGATCTGCAGGTATTGGGCCTGCCTTTGGCCAGAAGAAAGTCTCTCTCTGGATTATTAGAAGAGGTAAGAGTGTGGGGGGAATAGAAACAGCAAAAGTTCTGTTTTCTCCAAAATGCTAGAGCCTAGCCCTAAACATACTGAATGAGATGTTTTTGTGGCTCTTTACTCCCTCTTGTGGCGACGTGGTGCCACTGTTTTCTAACTATCGTGGACCTTCGTGTTTCCACCTGAGGCAGAAATCACCAAATTGTTTAACATATTCAGGTTGGATGTAACTATCCAATATGGCAAAGAGCAGAGGTTCCATGCTACATTTGGACACATCTCTCAGAGAGTTAAGGGATTCATCTGTTAAAAGTTGTAAATAAGCATGTAGATCCACTGTTCCCACCGAGAGATGGTTTCACAAATACTTTTTCCCCAAATGTTGGACTAGTATGGGGATTTTAGAATCTGCAGATGAGGGCTTCCCTGGTGGCGCAGTGGTTGAGAATCTGCCTGCTAATGCAGGGGACACGGGTTCGAGCCCTGGTCTGGGAAGATCCCACATGCCGCGGAGCGGCTGGGCCCGTGAGCCACAATTGCTGAGCCTGCGCGTCTGGAGCCTGTGCCCCGCGACGGGAGGGGCCGCGATAGAGAAAGGCCCGCGCACCGCGATGAAGAGCGGTCCCCGCACCGCGATGAAGAGTGGCCCCCGCTTGCCGCAACTGGAGAAAGCCCTCGCACGAACCGAAGACCCAACACAGCCAAAAATAAATAAATAAATAAATAGAATCTGCAGATGAGAAAAAGCACCAGATTTCACCCTTCCATTCCACTTGAGGGTAAATAGTATAAAGTTTCCCTACAAAAAAAAAATGTAGAATCTGAATTCATATATCCATTCCAGTGATATTTTATCAATCTGTATATAACATGATATCACCTATATACGTATTTTACTGTGAGCGTTAATAAATATTCTTTATTTTAAATTTTGCACATTGCACTTTAACATGACATCCAAACATTTCTCAAGTGGATGCCTACTTTGTAAAACCGTCTATTCAGCTCATTGTCATTTCTGTACAGAAGTATAAGTAAATATATGTGATATAATATGTGCAGTAATCCTGGAATTATTTTATTTATCAGATATTTTGGCCTCTATTCTATACTCCACTCTGCAGTACAGGGAGGAGTGGGATAAATGGCACAGTGTAATTGGGAGGTCTCTCTCGTTTAAAAACTGGAATGGAATGGGCAGCTGTACAAGAGAATGTGCCAGAAGTAGATTCTATTTTTGTAGTAAAACGAGCTGGCAGCACATTTTATAGTGCTGTGCATTGCTTTAGGATCATTCTCAAAAAGCAAAAAGAGCATCCATTTGTGTTGCTCAGTAGTCTTAGTACTCTGGTAAATTACGCTACAATGAAACGAGAGTAGACTCTTTCCAGGCACAGACTCTATAAAGGGCATCCTTTCACTGATGTGGCTGGTTGGGCATGGTCAAGGTAGCTGTAAACACTCGTCTTCCCTGGTGTGGTAGGCAAGCTCCAAGATAGCTTCTGTGATCCTCCCTCCCCCATCTTGATATTCACACCCTTGTGTAATCTCTCCCTTTTGAGTGCGGGCTGGATTTATTGATTTGCTTCCAATGAACTGCATTCCACAGCAGTAATGGGATGTTATTTCTAAGATTAGGTTTCAAAAAGACTGTGGCGTGCCAAAACTTGGAAGTAACCAAGATGTCCTTCAGCAGATGGAACGGTAAATAAACTGTGGTACATCCAGACTATGGAATATTATTTAGTGCTAAAAAGAAGTGAGCTATCAAGCCATGAAAAGACATGGAGGAACCTTAAGTGCATGTTCTAAGTGAGAGAAACCAATCTGAAAAGACTCCCCACTGTATAATTCCTACTATATGACATTCTGGAAAGGACAAAAAAGAAAAAAAAAAATGAAGACAGTAAAAAGATCCGTGGTTGCCAGGGGTTAGGGAGAAGGAGGGATGAACAGGCAGAGCACAGAGGATTTTTAAGGCAGTGACACTATTCTGTATGGTACAATAATGGAGGATACATGTCATTATACATTTGTCAAAACCAATAAAATGTACCATACCTAAACGTGGACTTTGGGTGATAATGTTGTGTCAATATAGGCTCATCTTGTAACAAATTTACCACTCTGGCAGGGGATGTCCACGGTGTGCGTAGTTGTACATGTGTCAGGGAAGGGGTTATATAAGAACCCTCTGTACTTTTTGCTCTATTTTGTTGTGAACCTAAAACTGCTCTAACAAATGAAGTCTATTAAAAAAAAAAAAAAAGAGGCTATGGCTTCTGTCTAGGTGCCTTCTCTTGCTCTCTCATTTGCTCACTCTGAGGGAGGACAACTGCCAAGTTGTGAGGAGCTTTCTGGAGAGGCCCACGTGGCGAGGAACTCATGTCTCCAGCCAATAGCCAGCAAAGACCGGAGGCTTGCCCGTGGCCACAGGAGTGGGCTCAGAGTGGAGCCTCCCCCAAATGGGCCTTGAGATGACTGATGCCAGTCGACACCTTGATTACAGCCTTGTGAGAGACATTTTGAGAAACTCTGAGTTGGAGGTACCCCGTTAAACCAGGCCCAGATTTATGACTCATAGAAACTGAAATAATAAACAAATGTTTGTGATTTTAAACTGTCTAGGTTTTGTAGTAATTTGTTGTGTAATGACAGATAACGAATAAACTTGTTAAGCCACCTGTCATATACAAATGTTGAAGAGATTCTTTAATACTGAGAATTAGATGGAAAGTACTGAACCTATGGTTCACGCCAGGGACTCTACCCACGGGTAAGCATAAATATATCCAACCACCTGTGACTACAGGTTATAGTCTCTGTGTTGTTCTAGAGTAAACCTTCCGTTCCTCTGCATAAAAGGAAGAAAATTAAATTTTACTGAGCATTTACTACTTACTAGGCACTTAAATGATATCTTTTAGGAGGAGATTATGGGCAGTTAAAAAATTTATCCAAGTCTATGAAGATAGAAAGAGAAGAAGATGGGATTAAAATCGAGGTGTCGGACCTCCCTGGTGGCACAGTGGTTAAGAATCCACCTGCCAGTGCAGGGGACATGGGTTCGATTCCCTGGTCCGAGAAGATCCCTCAGGCTGCAGAGCAACTGAGCCCGTGCACCACAACTACTGAAGCCCGCGCACCTAGAGCCCCTGCTCTGCAACAAGAGAAGCCACCACAATCAGAAGCCCAGGCACTGCAGCGAAGAGTAGCCCCCGCTCGCCACAACTAGAGAAAGCCTGCACGCAGCAACGAAGACCCAATGCAGCCAAAAATAAACAAATAAAATAAATAAATAAATAAATAAATAAATAAATAAATTCATTTAAAAAAAAATCGAGGTGTCACTTCCAAGTAAAAATAACTTGTATCACTCTTTCCAGAACTTTTCCTTGCATTTTCTCATTCTATATTTTCCACTAATCTGTGTTAAATCATTAGGCTTTCCTCACAGTCTACAGTCATAGTGGGGTATTTTATACACATTTTTCTCAGTAACTGATAGAACAAGCAGGCAAAATATCAGTAAGGATATAAAAGGCTTGAATAATATGATCTGCAAACTTAACCTAATAGCCATGTATAGAAGCCTGAGCCCCAGACTGCAAATCGCACATTCTTTTCAAATATACATGGAATCTTTACTAAAATTGAATCAAATTTTACTAAAATTGGGTCATAAAGCCAACCTCAATATGTTTAAAAGGATTGAAATCAGAGTATGCTCTCTGATAATAAGGCATTCAGCTCAAAATCAACAACAAAAAGATTACTAGGAAATCCCCATATATTTGATATGAAGAAATATACCTGTAAATAACTCATGCATCCAGAAAGAAATGATCATGGAAATTAGAGAACATTTTAAGCTGGAAAATCTCAAAGTTTTCTAGGAGTAAAAAGTTTTCTAGGAGGAAAAGAGAAGCAAGGTTGTGGATTCTAATGATGAGTCATGGTGTCTAAGCAAGACAGAGAGGAAGACAGAAAGAGGCTCTGGGTGTCCAGAGAGACACGGAGGGACACATTGGAAGTTGCCATGATAGGGAAGGATTCTGCAGCGGGAGTACTTGAGCTGGAAAGGTTTGGATGTGAGATTGCCAAAGTGGTAACTGGTAACGAACGTGTCCAGGGTGTGACTATAGCAAAAAGTTGCCAAAGCTGACTGGATAAAAAAGTCACTGGAAGTCAGGGCATTAAGCAACTAGGAAGCAGGGCATTGGCTGGATCATGCACAGGGCTTCTAAAGTCTCCAAGCAGAATGAAAGGAGCTGAGGTGAAGAGTCACGTAGCAGGAAATAAGCCATGTGATGAGTGAGAGGTTGTGAACAGGAAGGAGGAAGATTGAAAGCAATGAGATGTGAAAGTGGGTAGTAAATCCCAAGTGGCTCAACTGTCATGGGAGTAGGTGTCCAGGATAATCCGGGTTACTCTTAAAGCACATTTCATCAGGTATATTCTACAAAGAAAGACAAAACTGGCAATAGCTCACTGTATACTAAAACTGGCTGTAGCTCCCTATATACTAAAACTGGTTTTCATAGTTTAGACAATGCATAGAATTATCAATTGCTTCCCACTGGGAGAAACCAGCCAAGTTCTTACTCTTTTTTTTTTTTTAACCCTTTTAAATAATTCAAGTATAGTTAATTTACAATGTTGTGTTTCAGGTGTATAGCAAAGTGATTCAGTTATACATATCTATCTATTTTTCAAATTCTTTTCCATCATAGATTATTACAGGATATTGAATATACTTTCCTGTGCTATACAGTAGGTCCTTGTTATTTATCTATTTTATATACAGTAGCGTGTATCTGTTCATCTCAACTCCTAATTTATCCCCCCACCCACCTTGGTAACCATAAGTTTTGTTTTCTCTGTCTGTGAGTCTCTTTCTATTTTGTAAACAAGTTCATTTATCAAGTTCTTACTCCCTATTTGGGTTTTCTCAGCCTCACAATCAGCTTTACTTACTGTGCCTCTTTTCAGTCTTACCAACTTCTCCCTAAGAGGTTTTGCTCACTGCACGATACACACGACTGCTTGCGGTTTCTCTAAGGGAGATATACATCCTGTAATTCAGGTTTGTGTCTGAAGCAGAGTTCACAAGCTCCACAGATATTGTGCTTAATTCAGAGTGATGCAGCTGCTTGTAACTGAGAGGGTTTTAAGCTACACAACATATGGGATTTTATGGAGCTTAAATTGTTTTTAGAAGTTATTCATTTGTATAATTACACAAGTAGCTTTTCAGGTAAAAAACAGAAAAAGCCAAAGTCCCCTTGATCATTGCCATGGTCCCAAATCATGCCCAGAACTAACTACTTAATCAGGTGATATGTTCTCCTGGGCTTTTCTCTACGTATTTACATTCTTATAAGTGCACAGAGGGGAATATGTAGTTTTGCACAACGGATCATTTTACTCCCCCGCTTCTGACACGCTCTGCATTATAACTAGAATAAAATCCATACTTTCCACTGTGGCCTCCAAGATTCCACACAATCCGGTCCCTGCCTCCCTCTGTGACCTCCTCTTGTGCCAGGAGGTGTGACGGTGTTCTCCCCACAGGGCCTTTGCATGTGCTGTTCATGCTGCTTGGAGAGTTCCGTCACAATCCTTGCTTGACCGTTTCTTCTCAACTTTCAAGTCTCAGCTCAAAATTCATCTGCTCATAAGCCTTTCCTGGATGCCCTCTCTAAATTAGTACTTCCCTCCTCTGTCTCAACTTTCTATCTCTTTTGAATCCTGTTACCTTGTTTCAGGCAACAGAGTTCTACCACTGGGGTTTGAATCCTCTCTTTACTCCATGCTAGCTAAATTACTTCACCTTTTTGCGCTTTAGGTTTCCCAACTAAAACAGGATAATTATGCACTTACTTTTTAGGGTGTTATGAGTTAATATTTGTAAACCATGAACAAGTTGCCTAGAACGTAATGCGCTCTGTTTGATAAATTGATACAATTTTTCCTTAGCACTTGCAATGAGAGGAAATCATTTCTTCCTTTGCTGTTTATCCTCTCCCTTCTCCAGAATGTAAGATCTGTAAGTGCAGGGACCTTGTCCATTCTGTTCTTAGGCCAAGAAGAGTGCCTGACTCATAGCACCCTTAATAAGTAAAGGCTGAATGCATGAATATTCAGATCTTACCTCCTGCATAGGGTTCTGAGTGCACAAGAGGTAAGTTTTTTTGTTTTTTGTTTTTTTTAACTTCTGGCTGCATCTCACTGCATGTGGGATCTTAGTTCCCTGACCAGGGATTGATCCCGTGCCCCTTGCAGTGAAAGTGCGGAATCTCAACCACTGGACAGCCAGGCAAGTACCAAGAGATAAGTTTAAAATGGAAAACATGGTCCTGCTTTTATTAAAAACTTAACTTTAATACACTGTCCACCACTTAGTGCTATCACCATATCTTGCCCTGTTATACTAGAAATGGACGTAACTCCTCTAACCTCCAAAGTAGGCCTAACCCAGCTGCAATACTCTCTTGTGTCTTACTTTTCCAAAGAGCACAGCAGAGCAAAGACTGCTAACATATCCTGCCCACTGTCCGCAGCACATGGTGGGATGTAGCTCCAGGACCTTGCTTCAGATGTGCAAGATCACCCATCCATTAAACCATTGATGTTTCTATTGCTGAAAAAACAAACAAACAAAAAACAAAGAGCACCGCATACAGAAGGTCAGTGTAGTAGCAGCCTCACTGCTAGAAAAACACTAGCAGCAGTTATCATAAGCAAAAATGACATTCCCAGATTCCAGCACAATCCAGACCTGTACTGCAGTTGCCAGCCAATTTATTTAGGATTATCTGCGGGATGGAGGAAAGAGAAAAGTTCTTGTTTAAGCCTGTCAGGTTACTAGTCATACTGTGCTGGTTGGCCAGGGTCTGTGAACCTAAACTCTACTGGGAAAAATCTTCTGTAGAGAGGTTAGTTGTGCTTTCATGCGCTCCTCTTGCAGAAACCCAAGCTTTCTCCAGCTGTGCTGTAGCTACTGTCACCACCAAGATGGTGGGTGCTTCAGAGGTCCAGTAAGGCCACATGGACATAAACTTTCCTACTCTGAAAGATGCATTTAAAAACGATTTTTTTCCTGCAGATATTTTCTTGCTGCATTAGGTCCAAACTGGGTCATCTATCCAAGGCTAAGAAACAAGATAAAAGAGAAAAAAAATTAGCAAAAAATCCATTAGATTGCTACCTACTAAACTGAGCTTGAGGAAAAGCCAGGTCTGAGGTGTTTCGTTCCTGGTGCTATCAATGGATCTTTTTTTTTAAATTGAAGTACAGTTGATTTACAATGTTGTGTTAGTTTCAGGTGTACAGCAAAGTGATTCAGTTATACAGACACATATATCTATTTTTTTTAGATTCTTTTCCCTTATAAGTTATTAGAAAATATTGAGTATAGTTCTCTGTGCTATACAGTAGGTCCTTGTTGGTTATCTATTTTATATTTAGTAGTGTGTATGGGATAAATTAATGAGTCTTAAGTTCATGCAAATTACAGCTGCCTTTACAGTATAGGGTCCCCTAGAGAACATCTTGTGATTCCAGGGAAAAAAATTCTATCTCCGTCCAAGGCTTGATTCTGACTTATGCAGTATGAGTTCCTGGAAAGCCTGTGTTGGTTCCCAAATGAATCCATTTTCGTATTAAACTTGGCTACTGTGGTCTATATGTGCTCAATCACCCTGCACAGCTGCAATCTCAAACCAGCTGCAGCTCAGTGACAGCTGACAGAATTACTATGAGAGCCAGTGAGTGAGGTCGGGGGCTCTGCAGCCAGGAACCACGCCCCAATCATGCCACAGGTGGTCTAGTGAAGACACCGTTCTCCTTGCAGCTGGATACTAGACGCCACCACTCACCTTTAACTGGTACCTTTAAGTCTCTTCTTCTGGCTCCCCCCACAAGAACGAGGACATGAGAACAAGCTAAGAGCATTAGAGAACAGTGTACACGAATAAAGCAACCCTCTTTGGCAGTGTATCATACACCTCACTCTGTGACTAGCCAGAGCCCAGCTGTGAGTCTGGGAAGTGGTGTATTAGCTTCCCAGCAATGGCTGAGAAAGCCTTCATTCTCGCTCTTGTGGGCCTGTGGCTGAGCACACCTCATGGAAGATCACAGTTGGGTTGATTTTGCACTGACATTTCTGAAAGTAAGAATAACGCACACAACCTTTTTTTTCTTTTATTCTTTTTGCAGTTTTTTTTTTTTTGTAAACAGAAGAACGGGATTATTGGAAAGATGACAACGCAAGACTGAAGCAAATACCCCGCATGAAGATCTGGGTGCTTGTGCCAGGTGGAGCTTGGCGACGGAGCCGATACTCAGCTTGCTCGGCTCCCTCGTGAGATTTCGTTTGAAGAAGTTTGGCGCTGCTCAGTCGCCGTAGCTACACCCTTCGCGGAAGCGACCGGGAGCGTGGAGACCACAGTTTACTGAGTTGTCTCACTGGCTTACCGTTGATGGCCATGCCCAAGGCTCACTTTTACACCTTGATTCGAGTCTGCATTCGGAATGCCCGCGGACTTCCTTGTGCCCAGTAAGCAAAGAAGCTCGCCGTTGGCCTGGTGCTAGGATAGCGTCACGGGTACACGCGCCTTTGTAGGGAGCAGGGGGCGGGGTGACAGGGGCACCAACCCTCCGGGAGAAGAGGGCCCCGCCTCCAGGCCACGCACCCCCCTGGTTGGAGGCAGCGCGGGGGAGGGGCGAGGTCCTGGCTCAAAGCCTAGGAGTGACCTTTCTTATTACAAGGGCTTTCTTATCTTTCAGCGCCCTGGAGGCTAGCCTTTCGGGGTTTCGGTGAGCCCCAGAATTAAGGGGTACAACGTCAAAAGGCAGATGTGGACAAAGGGCTAAGAGTGCAAGGGGCTGGTGTAGGGGCGAGCTTTCAGTGACGGGACTGCGTTGGAGATTTAGGCTTGAGTTACAGAGAGACTTTTCTTGCTCTGCCTGAGAGTTGAAACCAAACTTTCAGAGTTGTAGAACCATAGCTGTCTGTTTGGCATCTCCAGCCATAGCTTCACTTCGCTTACTGTAGGCAGTTTGCCCAAAATTGAAATCGTGTTCCCTCCAAAAGCTGATCTTCTCCCACTATTCCTTATTTTGATGAATGGCCCACCATAACCTAGATTCTCAAGCCAGAAATATGGGGGTTATTTCTGTCGTTCTTCTCGTACATCCTATTAATCAAAAAGACCTATTGACTCCATTTCCAAAAATAGGTAACTGATAAGAACCTATGTATAGCATAGGGACCTCTACTCGATACTCTGTAATGCCCTATATGGGAAAAGACTCTAAAAAAGAGTGACTATATGTATATGTATAACTGATTCACTTTGCTGTACAGCAGAAACTACACAACATTGTAAATCAACTATATGCCAATAAAAGTTAATTTTAAAAAAAATCTCCAAATTACCCTCTCTTCAACATTTCCTCTGCATTACTTCTGGTCTCAATTTTTCCCAATAGGTTTCTATCTGTTACCCCTGCCCACGTACAATCAATTCTCAATTATGGGGCAGAGTGATCTTTCCATGATGTAAACATTTCTCTGGAGTAATCCTGCTTAAAATATTTTAAGCACAAAATTCAAACACCTAAATGTGCTCTGACTCTGCTTGCTTTCGTGCCCAACCCTGTCTCCAATCTAGCTAGTACTTCTGTTGCCTGAAGAGTATTCAGTATAGTTCCCTGTGCTATACAGTAGAACCTTGTTGTTTATCCATTTTATATATAATAGTTTACATCTACTAACCCCAAACTCCCAATCCATCCCTCCCCACCCTCCTCCCTCTTTGCAACCACAAGTCTGCTCTATGTCTGTGGGTCTGTTTCTGTTTTGTTGATAGGTTCATTTGTGTCATATTTTAGATTCCACATATAAGTGATATCATATGGCATTTGTCTTTTTCTTTCTGACTTACTTCACCTAGTATGAGAATCTCTAAGTCCATCAACGTAGGAAGCAACAAAATTAAGAACCATTAAAAGATACTGCCTATGGGCAACTTGTGTGTCAACATACGTTAATGGGTGTTTTTTATGTGCATGTGCTTAGTTTGCTCTGCTCAACCTCTTTGTACTTACACTTTTTCTTATCAGTTCCAGAGGAAAGAGAAAAGCTGGAATAGAAATTCAAAACAATAAGAAAATCATACATGGGTTGCTTTGTCTGTTAGTGCATAGACTCTGGCTTGAGAAAAGGTTTTGAAATTAATTTTAGAAAAGATTATCAAAGAGAACTTTAATAATGCACTTAATATTTGCAATGTCTACAGCACATAGCTCATTGTGTTTACTTTTTCTGATTTTGATCAGCCTGGTTTAATAAATGAAAACTATTAGGATACTGGTTCATTTATGTTAGTTCATTAGCTATAACTTAACATTTGCAAACATTTCTGTTAACCTCAGAAATTAGAATTTAAACTTGATGTGATGCAGTATTAATGTTTCTTAATTTTTGTTGAGAAGAGAAAAAGAACTGCTTATCTATAGACGATGTTGAAAGGTTTGTGATTTTCCTGTGTCATTTTATGTATTTTATTTTTGCTATTTCCTGATTATCTTTTTCAATGCTTCTCGTTTTATTTTGTTGTGAATCATTTCATGGGAGAAGGCATAGATTTTTACCAAAATTTGTTTCCAGGAACTTGACTTTTATCAATGAAACATTTTAAAAAAACTTTTATTTCAGTTGTTTTTGCTTTTTGTTTGTTTGCTTTGTTTAGTTTTTCGTTTGTTGGACAAACACTAAGTAATTTTATATGGACTAAAAAGTAACTTCAACAATGACTCTCTGTATAGTTTGACAACTTCTCTGATTTAAGGAGAAGAGCTATGATGGTGTGACTCTGGAATGTCACATATAAATGTGGGTAAGTTCAGACACAAACATATTCCAGATACCTCCTCTCAGAGGATCATTACTTCTTCAACCTCCACTCCCCAGGAAGCTACTTAACGTGTTACAGGAGTGATGCTGGCCTCTTAAGTCCGATAGATTTTAGCTCAGATAGTGGCTCTGATGCCCATATTAGGGTAATTGCAGGAACATGTTTCTTTGTTATTGGAATATGGTATGTTAATAACTTATTTGGTTGGGTGGTGGGATATAAACAGAAAAACCCACATGGCTTCTACATACAGTTTCTTTTCTTTTGGAGAGATGGTATAGAGTAAATATTAAAACTTCAAATGAGACAGATCTGTTTTACTTTTTACTAATTCCATTATTCCCTCAAATTGTTTCACTTCCCTGAACTTAAGTTTCTTACTTAAGATATGTGGGAAAGGTAAACACTGAATACTCTGGCTATATAATATTGTTATTTCGGACACATCAGCTTTCCTAGGCAAATATCAATTGCATTCAACAAATAGACGATAGTATTTGTTAGGCAGGTTTTACAGCAATACTGAGAAGTAACAAATCTAACATTTGTTTTAATTTTTTTAATGTTTTTTTATTGTGGTAAAGTCACGTAGTATAAAACATACTATTTTAACCCTATTTAACCATACAGTTCAGTGGCACTAAGTACATTCACATTGTTGTGCAGCTCTCACCGTCATCCATCTCCTGAATTTTTCACCTGCCTAAACTGAAACTCTGTCCCCATTAAACACTAACTCCCCATTCCCCCTCCCCCACCCCCCCACCTCCCGGCCCCTGGTATCTACCAATGTACTTTCTGACTCTATGAAGTTGACTATTCTAGGTACCTTGTGTAAGTGGAATCAAACAGTATTTGTCTGCACCTAATGTATATTGGAATGCATTTTTAAGGTTAACTTAATATATGTCCTGCAAACAGATTGTACCTTCTTTCCGCCCCCACCCCCCTGTGCTATACAGTAGGCCCTCACCAGCCATCTACTTCATACATAGTAGTGTACATATGTCAATCCCAATCTCCCAATCCATCCCACTCCCCTCTCCCCACTTGGTGTCCATACGTTTGTTCTCTACATCTGTGTCTCTATTTCTGCTTTGCAAATAGGTTCATCTGTCCCATTTTTCTATATTCCACATATATATGTTAACATATGATATTTGTTTTTTTCTTTCCGACTTACCCCACTCTGCATGACAGTCTCTAGGTCCATCCACATCTCTGCAAATGGCACAGTTTTGTTCCTTTTTATGGCTGAGTAATATTCCATTGTCTATATTTACCACATCTTCTTTATCCATTCCTCTGTTGATGGACATTTAGGTTGCTTCCATGTCCTGGCTATTGTAAATAGTGCTGCAATGAACATTGGGGTGCATGTATCTTTTGGAATTATGGTTTTCTTTGGGTATATGCCCAGGAGAGGAATTGCTGGTTCATATGGTAATTCTATTTTTAGTTTTTTAAGGCACCTCCATACTGTTCTCCATAGTGGCTGTATCAATTTACATTCCCACCAACAGTGTAGGAGGGTTCCCTTTTCTCCACACCCTCTCCAGCATTAATTGTTTGTAGATTTTTTTTTTTTTTTTTTAATTTATTTTATTTATTTATTTATTTGGCTGTGTTGGGTCTTCGTTTCTGTGCGAGGGCTTTCTCTAGTTGCGGCGAGCGGGGGCCACTCTTCATCGCGGTGCGCGGGCCTCTCACTGTCGCGGCCTCTCTTGTTGCGGAGCACAGGCTTCAGACGCGCAGGCTCAGTAGTTGTGGCTCACGGGCCCAGTTGCTCCGCGGCATGTGGGATCTTCCCAGACCAGGGCTCGAACCCGTGTCCCCTGCATTGGCAGGCAGATTCTCAACCACTGCGCCACCAAGGAAGGCCCGTTTGTAGATTTTTTGATGATGGCCATTCTGACTGGTGTGAGGTGATACATCATTTTGGTTTTGATTTGCATTTCTCTAATAATTAGTGATGTTGAGCATCTTTTCATGTGTTTGTTGGCCATCTGTATGTCTTCTTTGGAGAAATGTCTATTTCAGCCTTCTGCCCATTTTTTGATTGGGTTGTTTGTTGTTTTGATTTTGAGCTGCGTGAGCTGTTTGTGTATTTTGGAGATTAATCCCTTGTCAGTTGCTTTGTTTACAAATATTTTCTGCCATTCTGAGGGTTGTCTTTTTGTCTTGTTTATGGTTTTCTTTGCTGTGCAAAAGCTTTTAAGTTTAATTAGGTCCCATTTCTTTATTTTTATTTTCATTACTGTAGGAGGTGGGTCAGAAAACATCTTCTGTGATTTATGTCAGAGTGTTCTGCCTATGTTTTCCTGTAAGTGTTTTATAGTGTCCGGCCTTACATTTAGGTCTTTAATCCATTTTGAGTTTTTTTGTGTGTATGGTGTTAGGGAGTGTTGTAATTTCATTCTTTTACATGTAGCTGTCCAGTTTTCCCAGCACCACTTGTTGAAGAGATTGTCTTTTCTCCATTGTATATTCTTGCCTCCTTTTTCATAGATAAGGTGACCATAAGTGCGTGGGTTTATCTCTGGGCTTTCTATCCTGTTCCACTGATGTATATTTCTGTTTTTGTGCCAGTACCATACTGTCTTGATTACTGTAGCTTTATAGTATAGTCTGAAGTCAGGGAGCCTGATTCCTCCAGCTCCGTTTCTTCTTTTTCAAGATTGCTTTGGCTATTTGGGGACTTTTGTGTTTCCATACAAACTGTAAAATTTTCTGTTCTAATTCTGTGAAAAATGCCACTGATAATTTGATAGGGATTGCATTGAATCTGTAGATTGCTTTTAGTAGTATAGTTATTATCACAATATTGATTCTTCCAATCCAAGAACATGGTATATCTCTCCTTCTGTTTGTGTCATTTTTGATTTCTTTCATCAGTATCTTATAGTTTTCTGAGTACAGGTCTTTTGCCTCCTTAGGTATTTATTCCTGGGTATTTTATTCTTTTTGTTGCAATGGTAAATGGGATTGTTTCCTTAATTTCTCTTTCTGATCTTTCATTGCTAGTGTATAGGAATTTCACATCAGGAAGTGTTTTAATATAGCCACTATGAAAAACAGTTTGGAGGTTCCTCAAGTAATTAAAAACAGAACTGCCATATGATCCAGCCATTCCATTTCTGGGTGTATATCCAAAGAGAACAAAATCATTATGTTGAAGAGACATCTGCAGTGTCATGGTCATTGCAGCATTATTTCATAGTCAAGACATGGAAACAACCTAAGTGTTGACAGCTAAATGGATAAACAAATTGTGATACACACACATACACATCAGAATATTATTCAGCCATGAATAATTGAACTTTGAATTCATGAGTATTTCATGAATAATTGAACTTCTTTCAATTGATATGTCTGTGAGTTTCATTTATATTGTTGTACGTGGATTTTGATTTTGATTCTCATTGTTACATACTACGATTATGGACATATACCACAGTTTATTTATCCATTCTAGTATTGATAGGCATTAATAGTGTAGTTGGCAGTTTTGGCCTATTATAAACAGTGATGTTATAAACATTCTAGTTCCTATACTTTTGTAATCCATCTATGTATTAGGTGTACACCTAAGAAGGAAGGAAGAAAATAGAGAACAAAATTATATAGTTCTAAAATTAAATGACTTTAAAATATAAATAATAGACGATAGACTCACACATGACCATCTAAGCAAATAATCTGAAATATTTTCCATTAGATATCACGCATGGCTCTACTGATGTTCAAAGAGAGAAAATTTAACCAAATAGACTTAAATGAAATTAAACACATCTTTGTCTGTCTTTGATGATTCAAAAGTACCCTGGAAGGACCTTACATATATAAATAAAAGTTGTTAACTTTGGACTGTCACAGTGGTGAAAGACTGTTTAGAATAGATCAGCTTAAGCAGATTGCATTATATAAACTGAAAAAATCCAACTCTGGGGAAATTTTTTATAGTATTTAAAGTTTTGCCTTTTCATCTTTATTTTCATTTGAGAAAACTTTTTTTTCTGAAAACAATTGGCTCTGAAAAGTATCTTTTAATAAAGATTTTTAAAAACTTTTTTCTAAACCTCTAACCCATAAAAAAACTCACTGAACTACAATATGCTGCATTAATTTCCATCTATTGTTCATTTAAAACACAGTGGATTTTCTTAAACTAAACATACTGTGTAACCAGCACTGAGATCCAGAAATAGGTCATTACTGTACTACAGTAGTATACGATCTGCAGTTGCTGAATCCATGGATGCAGAACTGTGTATAAGGAGGAACCACATAGAAGGAGGGCCAATTATAAGTTATACTCAGATCTTCAACTGTGTGGAGGGTTGTTCAACAACTCTCTCATTGTTCGAGGGTCAACTGTACATTGTGATTCAGCTTCTCCTTCTGCCAGATTCTGCCTTTCTCACATTCTTCCAGGTGAACTTCCTAAGAGCATTGTCCATTAACTTTCCCATTAAAAATCCCCATTTTCAGGAAACCCGATCTAAGATAGTACCAGCACAAATCCCAGAACATCCATATGGAGAACTATTAGGCTTGCTAAGGAATGAGGAAAACTATGTGCTGCCATTGCTGCAGGATTTGGCTAATATGTACCAATATAGCATGAGGAGACAAGAGTAGATGCACAGGATTGTATATGTTGAGGATGCTGAATGAAGGGGAACAGAACAAAAAAGAAAGTTGGGGATGGGGGAGTTTATCAATATGGGAGATAGTCCTGTGAAATAGAATTTAACACTCTGGCATCTACAGTGGGAGATCATGCTATTCTCTCCTAGGATAGCTATTAGAAACATGTAAAAAAAAATAGTGACACAAAATAAATTAGGTAGGAATGTCGGAGTTATCAGGGCTGATGATGGAAAAAGGATTCAAAGATTCAGAAAGAGACGTAGGTAGGATATATTACATAAAGCTGGATAAACAGCTGACAGTATTTCATGTGAAGGCCTAGAGGACATGCCAGGTGACAGTACTAAGCAAGTAACTGGTGAAAGGGGAACAAAAATTGTTTAGGAGCTCAGGGATGGCTGTTCTCTCTAGGCTATGAATGACAGTAAAAGATGCTGTTTTAGGACTGGGAATCCTGATAACAATTAATTTGATTGCATCTCAAAATAACAAAGAGGAGATGGTAGTGCTTAGCAATCAAAAGCAAGGTAAGTGCAATGATCACAACGAGCAACAAGATCTGTGTGGCAGATGAGGAAGCTTGACTCACAGTGAGATATAGAAATGGTTAACAGGATATGTTAGTCCTTACAGAAATCTGAATATGCAGCAAGCAAGCATTTTGCATAATATGTACAATCAAAATAAATAAAAATAAATGATAAGGAGGCAGAGGGAAGCTGCCCATTAAAAAGCTGCCCACAATTTTTTCCCCCTAGATTCCAGATGTGATCTGATTCTCAGACCATGAACCCATTGACTGGAAGAGAGGCCTATGATGAAAGATCATTTTTCACTGTGACAAATGTATAACAGTAATTCCCCTGTACTTTACCTAGGTGACCCCTGAACTTTAATTCAGGTGCCTCAGCACTGGGAAAAGGGAAATGTCCAGATCATTCAAGGGTTGATGTAAACATGAACATAGTGAGGAAGAAATTCCATATATTAAAAGGAACAAAATAGAATGTCTAGAACCCAAAATACGTTATGTGCAGATTAAACACCACAGAAAAAATATCAGTGAGCTTAAAGACATAACAATAGAAATTATCCATACAGATATATTTACCTTTGGTGAAATATGGGATGGTACTAAGAACTCTAACAATAGTGTTACTAGAGTTCCAGGAAGGAGGTTTACAGGAATTGAATAAATAATGGCTAATATTTTCCAAATTTGTTCAAAATTATAAGGCTGCATGTCCTAGAAGCTCAAAAAATTCTAATCAAGAAAAAGAAAAGCAAAGACACATAATTCAAATTTTATAAAATCATTGTTAAAGAGAAAATTTTAAAAGCAGTCAGAGAAAAGAGAGATTAAATGCAGGGGAATAACCATAAGAAAGTTGTTGACTTTTTATCGGAAACAATGCAAACCAGAATATTTTGGAACAACATCTTTAAAATGTTGAAAAAAGGTCTGTCAACCTAAAATTCTATATCCAGAAAAAATATTCTTCAGAAATGAAGCTAAAATAAAAATATGTTCAGGAAAAGAAAACCTTGGAGAACTCATCACCCAAAGATCTGCACAAGAAGAAAATTTATAGTAAATTTCTTCAGGCTGAAGAAAGAGTAAACCAGAGTTTTACTAAGAAATAAAAAATACTGTGAATAGTCACTATGTAGGTAAATTTTTTAAAAATTCCTTCATTTTTAAATTTCTTTAAAGTGTATTTTATTGTTTAAATTATAAAATAATATATTTGTGGGGTTTATGACATATGAAGATGTAGATTATTTGACAATAAAAGTATAAATAAGAGGAGGGCATAATAGAAATATACTGTTATACATTTCTTACATTAAAACTCAAGAGGCATAATATTACTTGAAGAAAGACTGTGATAAGATGCATATTGCAAACCCTAGAGCTCCTACTGCATAAACGTAAAAGTTATAGCTAGTAAGACCATGGTAAAGAAAAATTGAATATTGAAAATATTTAAATAGTCATAAAAAATGCAGGGACGGAGAGCAAAAAATATATGGGACACGTCCTCCTCAGCATCATGGCCACCCTCAGACCTCTCATGAAGCCAAAGATCAAAAAGAGAACCAACAAATCCATCCAGCACCAGTCAGACCGATATGTCATAATTAAGAACTGGCAGAAGCCCAGGGGCATGACAATAGGGTGTGCAGGAGATTCAGGGGCCAGATTTTGATGTCCAACTTTGGTTACTGGAACAACAAGAAAACAAAGCACTTGCTGACCAGTGACTTCTGAAAGTCTCTGTCCACAATGTCAAGGAGCTTGAAATGCTGCTGATCTGGAACATATATTACTGGGCTGTGATTTCTCACATCGTCTCCTCTAAGAACCACAGAGCCATTGTGGAAAGAGCAGCCTAGCCGGCTGTCAGTCACCAATCCCAATGCCAGGCTGCACAGCGAAGAAAATGAAGAGGCAGCTTGTGTGCACATTGTATTCGTGTTAATAAAACCATAAAACTCAAAAAAGTATACGTATGGGACAAATTGAAAACAAATAGCTGGATGGTACACTTAGAAACAACCATGTAAATCATTAGATTAATTATAAATGCTCTAAACTTTCTTAAAAAAAGCCAAAGAATATTACACTGGATTTAAGAGCTAAATCCAATTTTATATCATCTGGAGGAAGTGCATTTTAAATATGGAGTTACAGATAGTCCAACAGTAAGAGAATGGGAAAATATACAGAGAAGTCCTCACAACCAGGAATATTGACAAAGATGAGAAGGGGAATTTCATAAAAATAAAAGTGTCAATTCTGAATCCCTGTGAACCTAGTACCAGAGATTCATAAATCTATGAAGCAAAAACTGCAAAAAATCTGCAAACAAAATGAGACAAATCCACATTATAGTTGAAATTTCTGCAGAAAATTACTAAGGATATAAAAGATGTGAATAAAATATCAACCAGCAGGACATACCTGAAATTTATAGAATAATTCACTGAACAATGGAACATACAAAGTCTTTTTAAAGAGCACATTCAACAGGGGGAACAAAAAATAAAATTAATTAATGAATAACTGAAAAAAAAGAAACTGAACAGTTGTTTGGGACACCTTCCATCTGATTTCACATTAAATGGAGGCATATTGTGGAAATGAATCCTTAATGGTTATCCAGACTTTAAAAGTGCTCACATCAGTTATTAAAGCTAATAGGAACAATTTCAGTTTAAAAGCAGGACTTCCTGTCCACTTAATAGTACAGTAGTATTGACTACATTACTGGGAAATGCCCTATGTCTAATTTTCCATTCCTTAACTGGAGGAGAATATTGTCTCGAATGCAGATGCCTCAGATACCTTGTAATTTTATGTAACCAATTTCAATGGACTTTATGCCATTTTTAGCTTGTCACCTATGTGTGATTATCCCAGAAAACAATCTCTTTTCCCCCAAACTCACTATTTATGTACTTCTTATGTTTAAACTAATTACTGAACCTTAGTACTTCCCCATTGAAGAATGGGCTTATAAGTATACTGCCTCATGATTATATGATTTTTAGACTAGATGGTTTATTTGGTAGATTTCCTAGCATCATCTCCCTGGGCTCTAAGTTATTTAATACATTAATTTTGGGCAGTTCATCATGATGAACTGATGGTGTTAATTTTTTATTATAGCCTATTTAGTAGTTTTATCCTCTAAGATCACAAAGATTTTCTTTGATATTTTCTTAAACAAATTGTGGTATAGCCAAACCATAAAAAGAAACAAACTACTAGACACACAGCATTGACGAATCTCAAAAAATGTGCTGAGCTACCTAGGACACAAAAGAACACATACCATATGAACCCATGTATATACTATTACAGAAGAGGTAAACCTAATCTATAGTAATCTCTGGCCTAGGCAACAACGGATAACATATCAGTTGTTGCCTAGGCCAGAGGTGAGGGTGGGTAAAATGCAAATGGATACAAGGAAAATTTGGGGGGTGATGGAAATATTCTGTATCCTGATGGGGTTGATGATCATATGGGTGTATACATTTGACAAGCTCATCAAACTGCAAACTTAAAATAGGTGCTTTTTTATTGCATGTAAGTCACACTTCAATAAAGTTAATAAGGAAAACCAAACAGAAAACTATTGTGTAGGGAGAAGAATGGAAGCAGGGAGACTAGCTAAAGTGCTGTGAATAATCTGAGCAATGATGGTTGAAACAGTAGAAATGGAAAACAAGAAGATAAATTTAGGATATGTTTTGAAGGCAAATTTTACGTGATACGTGGATAATTTATATGTGTACATTTGGGAGTGGGGATTCTGATGGACAGTGAGAAATAAGGAAAAATCCCTGAAAGTTTGGCTTAAAAAATTGGATAGTGTTATTTATTCAGAACAGTTAATCTGAGAAAAGAGTTTGGTAATTGAGTTCTATGGAGAATCAAGAGTACTATTTTGGCTGTGTTAATTTTAAGATGCTTTTTAAAAAACCTGTGGACAAATATCCAGCAGGGTGTTGGGTATATGATTCTGGAGTTCTAGGGCATGTTTGAATCTTAAGGTACAGATGTGGAAGTGATAGCGGACAAGTTCTATTTAAAGCCATAGGCTTGAAAACATGTCACCTAGAGAGCCCAGGACATTTAGTGGTGGAGGAGGAGAAAAGGACCAGCGAAGGAGACTGTGATGAAGCAGCTAACAATGCAGGCACTCAGTTACAAGCACATGGGGTCCTAGACATTAAGAGATGAGAGAGTTTTGTGAAGAAAAGTGAGCAGTTATGTTGAAAGCAATGGAAAGGTCTGGTTAAGGAAAGAACGGTGACCACTGGATAAATTTGTGTGTGTGTGACCCTGACAAGATCTTTTTCTGGAATAGAAGGGGTGGAAACTTGATTGGACTGGATGTAGAAGATCATATTGACATGACTCTATATTTGTCAAGAAAACGTACAATGAATTGGGAAGGAATGGAAGAGTGGTGGGAAGATGATTCAGGTCAAAGTCATGGGAGGTTTTATTTGATTTGATTTGAAAAAAACCAGTATTAGTGCTTGTTTGTATGCTGATGGTAATATTCCATCAAGAACTGAGAATTGGTTGAAGCAGGAGAGGGGGTGTTTGAGGAAAGTCTTTGTGAAAACATGGGATGCAAACCCCAAGTGGAGGAATTCGTATTTAATACCATGCTTCATTTTGGGATACATAGCATTATGCTAAGAGAATGTATTGATGTCATTGTGCTCTATGCTTTAATACTCAATTTAGAACTAAAAAAGAAGACTTAGCAAAATAAGATTTGGTTCAAGTTAAGATTTGGTTAACATTCTGTGATTTCTTTTTTGGTTTGGAACACACAATTTTCCCAGTTTTGCCTATCCTTCAGGAATATCTTGCCTTCATTAGATAACTACTCTAAAGTTAAAATGAAAAGAGAGCATTTTCTAAAGGTTATACTATTTAAGGTTGTATTTATTGAAGGAAAAAAACTTCTAAACAGTTTTATCCTGTTGGAAAAAATAGTTTCACCTGAGCCACAAATGAGACTGGAAACAAAAGACAGAATCTGAGAATTTGTTTGCAGGGTCTTCTGTTCAAAAGAATACCGTCCTTGAAAAACCTGCAGCCATAGTAACAGCCATTCCCAGTCCTGTGATCTACAGAGCATAGAACCCTGTTAGGTGTCACAAAATTATACACCATTGCACGCCAGTCACTAGTGAAAGGTTGAATTTTTTTTTTCTTTTTTGGTTGCTTTGGGTCTTGGTTGCTGTGTGCAGGCTTTTTCTAGTTGTGGCAAGCGGGGGCTACTCTTTGTTGCAGTGCGCGGGCTTCTCATTGTGGTGGCTTCTCTTGTTGCGGAGCACAGGTTCTAAGTGCACAGCCCTCAGTAGTTGCAGCACATGGGCTCAGGAGTTGTGGCTCGTGGGCTCTAGAGAGCAGGCTCAGTAGTTATGGCGCATGGGCTTAGTTGCTCCGAGACATGGGGCATCTTCCCGGACCAGGGATTGAACCTGTGTCCCTTGCATTGGCAGGCGGACTCAACCACTGGGCCACCAGGGAAGTCCGAAATGTTGACTTTTTATTGTCAGTTCTTGAACAGCCACTAATAATCATTCGGAGCTAAAGACACTCTTCATCTAATGTGGTGAATGGAGCTAATGAAATACTTAAGGGCCAGAGCAAGAAGTGAGGAAAAAAGCTGTGACTTTAAAATCCCCAGAAACAAAGGATGTCTTACAAATGAGAAGAAAACTTGAGACTGTGAAAGCCTGAGGTCGGGTCTCAGGAAAAAAGAAAGTGAAAAAAGCAGATTATTTTCCCAAATACTGGCATTTAAGCTGCTAGTACTTCCACGGGGGTGACCACCAAGATCGTGAGAGGATCTCCTACTCTTGCTGGTAGATCTGCGGAGCTTGGGCTATCCCCTCACTCCTTCTCCTACCTCCTTCAAACATAGATAATAACACTAAAACAGGTGTATCAGCGAGGATCCTTTAGGTGCAAGTCACTGAATAAATGAAAAGTGGCTTCAACAGCGAGAATAATTCGCTACCTCGCATAACAGGAAGTCCCAAGGTCGGCGCTATCAGAGTTGGTTACCTCCTCAGCTCCATGATGTGAGGGCTCCTGGTCACTCTCTCTGGGAGTCTCTTGACTTTCCCCTTTTGGGCACAAAAAGAATACAAGTAGGTCCTAACATAGAGGCCTCACGTGGCAGTGTCAAAGGCAGGAACAAGCGAGTCCCTATTTTATTTCTCCTTTTTTAATTATGAGGAAAACAATCCCAGAGGCCTCTCACTAGACTTTCCTCTTTGTCTTGTTTTTCTAATACTTGACCATGTGTAACAAATCACTGATAAGGGAAATGAAATTATAATGGCTGGCATAGACTGATGAGCATCTACCCCTGGGGGTAGGGAAGCCCCTTAAAGATACACAAAAAACTAGTTCCTAAATAGAGCTGGCTTTCTGCCAGCAGAGCAGAAAGGATAACTGTGACCGCTGAGAAGAGAGGGCAATGCATGCGCAGTGATGAGCAGAGTGGCCGGTGCCCAAATGCATTTAGTAAATATTAGCTGCTATTGTTGTCCTATCAAGCCGCTCTTCTGGGAAACACAATAGAAGACCCCAGCCTCAGACCCCAGCCTCACACCCCAGACTACGTATTCTGACCTCCATCCAATCTGTCATCAAATAGTACAGTTAACCCCTTAGCTGTAGCTTTACTTTCTTTCCTTGACTGTAAATCCTTTTCCCTTGTCGTCCTGTTTGTCTCAAAAAGTGGTAGCTAATGAGTTGTCTGCCTCCAGCCTCATCGATTTTCAAAATTTTTGCATATTGTAGCCAAACTGATCTGTCCTTTTTAAACTTTTTTTTTAAATTAATTTATTTATTTTTATTTTTGACTGTGTTGGGTCTTCGTTTCTGTGCGAGGGCTTTCTCTAGTTGCGGCAAGTGGGGGCCACTCTTCATCGCGGTGCGCGGGCCTCTCACTATCGCAGCCTCACTTGTTGCGGAGCACAGGCTCCAGACGCGCAGGCTCAGTAACTGTGGCTCACGGGCCCAGTTGCTCCGCGGCATTTGAGATCTTCCCAGACCAGGGCTCGAACCCGTGTCCCCTGCAGTGGCAGGCAGACTCTCAACCACTGCGCCACCAGGGAAGCCCCAAACTGATCTTTCTAAAGGCAGAACTAATCATGTCACCATCTTCCTTAAGAGCTTATCACAGTTCCTCATTGCATTACATCTGAAGGTTGACCTCTTCAGGATCATGTCCATGTAGTTGTTCTTCAGTGCAGGTGGAGGGAGGCTCTCTGTCCTTCAGCTCTGCCGTATGGAACATGCAGTCCCCTTGGTGCAGGAGGAGAGAAACAGAAGACTCCCAAGTAGGGTCTCCATTGTCCACAAAGAGTGGGGTGCCCAGCCCATCTGTAAGGGGCTGAGAAGCACCATCTGGCATTCACCCGGAAGGGGAGGAGGACATACTTTTAGGGAACACTATTGTAATAGATCCAGAGATGTGCCTCCCGGATCCCCCTTCAAGGAAGGGCTTGCTGCCCAATTTCAGAGAACTTGTCTGTCTCAGTGGCTGAGAGCTGCCTTGTCTGAGGTCACGACTTTCCTGGGGTAGCGCACTTGTAACTGAGTGAGGCAGAGGGATAAAGACATGGCCGTTTTGGCCCATGCACATAACTCCGAGAGGCGCTGCTCACTCGAGGACTCCCTGCTGGGGTGGCCAGGGCTTCCTTGTGCTTGCTTCACAGTTGACTTCTTCCTCTTCTCTATCCTGTTTCACCATTTCTTTCATAGGTTTTGATCCTTTATGAACATCTTGTACCCCATACTCTACATGGTATCTGCTTCTGGAAATTACAACCTGCAACAACTAGTAATTTCTAGCAGAAAGTCCTTTAACCCTCAACTCTCTTTTCTGCCTCAATGATCATTATCTAAGTTGATAATTTTTCACTCCAGATTTATAGAAATACAGTTACCTGAATGCATCACCAAAATTTTGCAGATAAAATACAATTTATTAAGTAATTACATGCTGCCAAGTGCTTTTTAAAAAATAAGTTTATTTATTTTATTTATTTACTTTTGGTTGTGTTGGGTCTTCGTTGCTGCGCGCGGGCTTTCTCTAGTTGCGGAGAGCGGGGGCTACTGTTCATTGTGGTGTGCGGGCTTTTCATTGTGGTGGCTTCTCTTGTTGCAGAGCACGGGTTGTAGGTGCGTAGGCTTCTGTAGTTGTGGTGCATGGGCTCAGCAGTTGTGGCACGTGGGCTCTAGAGTGCAGGCTCAGTAGTTGTGGCACACAGGCTTAGTTGCTCCGTGGCATGTGGTATCTTCCCAGACCAGGTATCGAACCCATGTCCCCTGCACTGGCAGGCGGATTCTTAACCATTGTGCCACAAGGGCGGTCCCCAAGTACTCTTTTTTGTTTTGTTTTTCTTTTTTACTCTCTCATTCTCTCTAAGGCTCCCTATGAGTAGATAGATGCGTAGAAGAAAAGTCATCTGCCCAGACCCAATAGTTATTAAACCAGGGAGTTCAGACTCTGATCCTCCTTTGCCCTTTATAACTTTACAGCCTGTTTCCTTTATAACTAGTTTAAACCACCACTGCCTGGAGCACCCTTTCCCTCTTCCCTTTGAGGGGCTCACTGCTACTCACTCAGCTCAGCATCAGTAAATCCAAAAAACTTCCAAAGTTGTCCCCTATCCCTGCATGCACTGTCATGCTGTGTTGCGCCGATAGCTAGTACCCAAACATTTATCCCCATCTTGGTACTTATCAATACTGTATGATAGTCGTCGTTGCCTGTCTAGCATCTCTAATGGCTGACTAGTGCCTGGTGCATCCTTCTTTACCTACTTCTCAAAAGGATTTTTAGTGATTTAGTGTCAGCACATCGTAGGTATTGAAAAGTGTTTACTGAGTGAATTTAATAATGCTCTTTTTTTTCTCTAGCTTTGCACGAACTCTATCATCCTAGGAGATTCAGTTAAAAGAGGAAAAAATACTGCCATTCTAGAATGTATGCAACAAACATCTGTGAGTCTAAAGGAATTTGGCTCATTAATGTTTCTTTTCCAGTTCTGATAGTTGACTATGCTCGTGGCTGACTACACAGTGTGACGTAGCGCCGATAACTTGGGAAGGGCAGAGGTGTCTAGTGAATGGAGAACTCTTCCTAGACAGAACTATTTTCTGTTCATTTTTTTTCCCCACAAATCCACGTTCAACATCTATGACATGCAAGACCCCTTCAGGGATGACTATCTCAGTCAGTTTAGATAATCACATTCAAGATGTATGTGTGTAACAGGAATTATGATATGAGTATTCACATTCTGGTTCTCTTCCCTGCCCCCCAATACTATCCCCATTAATTTTATTTGCAATTAAGCAAGATGAGGGGAGAAATATTCTGAGCAAAATGTTTTATTGTCTGATAACAAATGAAAATTATGCAAGTGGAAAAAAACTGAACCACTCTACAAAAGAACCATGTTGGGAGACTATAATATCCTTCATGGAACAGTACTTTATTAAAAGCCAGAAAAAATCTTTTATCAATGGTTGCATCCAAAAATCTGCCATTAATCTATGACAGTGATGCCAAGGAGAGTATCATCTTCCAGGTAGAAAGTTCATTTACTTAACTGAATAAAAAGAGAGTATTTTATAGCATTTTTATTTCACTCCTCATTGCTATGTGCTTTAAATAAGACAATTGCCCTTATTTTTCATAGAAAAATAAAAAAACACATGTACATTGTCTATGCAATTTAAAATAAAAATATGTACATATTTTATTGACTTCATTTTAATTATTATTAAATAGACAAATATAAAGACATAACATGAGAACCCACTTTGTCTTGCACAATATTTAATAACTATGTCCTATAAATGGGTGTGACCAAGAGAGTGCCACGTTGTGACAAGGTGGGCAAGGTGAAGATTACAAATAACATTTAGTCAATTGTGGGCCTGCAGAAACCAGTGCTCAGGTGAATGTCAAAGTCAGGCCACGTTTCCCAGCTGTGACGACAGCCTTTCTACTCCATTTTTGGACACTCTTCACATTTTTAAAAGTACACCCACCAGGTCCCCCTCGCTCCCTCCTGAATTTTCTCCTTCCCTTTTTTCTTTGTGTCTTTCTACCTTTCCTTCCATCTGGCTTTCCCTCCAATTCTCTCTCCTTTCTTCAAACGAGTAGCCAGCACCTGCTCTGAGTTCAGCCACATTCTGACCCGGAGGGATACAAAGATGAATAAGTCAGCCGATTATTGTTTCCAGGGGCTTTTATTTTTGCCTCTCTTCTCATTTTAGACTTAACATTTGCTTTCCCATCTATCACAACAGGGCTTCAAACTACTGAAGTTTCTGTAACTGTCTCCTTCCAAATCAAAAAGTTACTCCTTTCTTCTTCCATTGGATCACGTCAGAATATGTCCCACTTATGTGCAAGGGATGCTAATGGAATAAGGATGTCCCTCACAGACAAATTTTCATATTTTTAGCATCCTGGGTTGTGTTTATCCTTAAAGGATATATCTACCTGTAAGAATTGTGGGCTCTAGGTAAGACATATTTTTGAGGATGTAGGTCTTGAGAAAAGGATTTGTGAATGTTGTTCAGAGTTGAGCTCATGGAGAGAGAGGGTTTGGGAAGCAGTTAGTCCTCTGGTCCATTCCCAGCTTGGCCATTTACTAGTTATGTGAAGCTGAGACCCTCGGTTTTCTCATCAGAATTCAGTAATGGGAATTAAATCAGCTGCAATTTGTAAGGCGTTATAAATTAATGTCTGTGTTATAATTCTTAAGCTATTCCTACCCTAAACGTCTTCTCTTTATGTACGTGTGTAAAACCTCATTAATGAGGAGTTGGATCCTTAGAATATATTATTATTATTTCTAGTTGCTTCTCGTTTTTTGCCAGTGTGTATGGCTAAAAAGCAGTGTGATGTGGTTGAGTTGGCTGATTCTACCTCTGAAGACCTGATTGTGAGCCTTTATTCCCAAATTCACATTGCAGTGTCATTAAATTGATAGCTTGAAATAGGTCATCTTGGGAAAATTTATAGCGTGGAAATTAACAAACACTACAAAAAAAGGCTCTGTTTTCTTCTGGAGGGAGAAAAAAAATTGTTAACCCTTTACTAGCACACCACTGCCAAGAGTCCAGGCAGAGACAGAGAAAATCCTCTTTTTTCTTTTCCCAAATAACAGAATAGGACACTACAAGTCCCGAGTTCCCATTTCCCTATGACTGTGCTTCTGCTAGGAGGGGAACATATTTCCGAATTCTCTCCAAACTCAACTCTACCTTCTGATCAAGGTGGCCTTAATGTTCTCTCCTGCCTTTTGTTTCCGGAGCTGAGTTCAATTTCTCTCCGTGATTGCAGTAGTCTTGACCCCTAAGCAATACTCTTTTTTTTTTTTTTTAAATTAATTTTTAGTTTTGGCTGCATTGGGTCTTCATTGCTGCACACGGGCTTTCTCTAGTTGTGGCGAGCGGGGGCTACTCTTCATTGCGGTGCGTGGGCTTCTCACTGTGGTGGCTTCTCTTGTTGCGGAGCACGGGCTCTAGGTGCTTGGGCTTCAGTAGTTGTGGCACGTGGGCTCACTAGTTGTGGCTCATACGCTCTAGAGCATAGGCTCAGTAATTGTGGCGCACAGGCTTAGTTGCTCCGCGGCACGTGGGATCTTCCCGGACCAGGGCTCGAACCTGTGTCCCCTGCATTGGCAGGTGGATTCTTAACCACTGCACCACCAGGCAAGTCCCTAAGCAATAGTCTTGAATGAAGTCTTCCTTGCCTATTTAACCCCATCAATGCAGTTTTTCTTTGACACTGTCCCAGTTTTTTGACACTGACAATTCCATTTTTTTTTTGCAATATCAATCTCTATTCACACCCCTCTTAAAGCATGTACAATATTTCATGCTCCTAACATGAAGTGCCTCTGAGCTGTCAAATTCTTTGACCATTTATTAGATAGTCTGGCTTATTTTGTCTCTATGATAAAAAAAAAAAAGGACAGGTTGTCTGATATTTACAGAGAATCCCAGGTAAATTTTATTGGCATCATTTGAAAAGTACTTAGTGGATTCTTTTTTAAATATAAAAACTATTTTCAAAGACCAGATTGGAAAATAGAAAGTTGTTCCCTTTTAGTTCCCCAAACTTCTATCTGGTTCTGCAGGGTATTTCACACAGCTGTGCTTTATGAGAGGCAATGAATTGTATTTATTCAGCAGCTTCTCTGGGGCAGTGAACTCTGAGCTCTTGCTCATAATTAGCATAAGTAAGCAACACATTCCTGGTTGTCAGGCTCTTTTGAGCCTCCAAGTCACCCTCAAGGGAGGCATAACACACACCAGCCTAGAGTGCTTCCACCTATTTCAGCTCTGTGCTTGCTGCCCTACCGATCACTTTCAAATGCAAATATCTCCTTTACTATTTGAGGATTCATGCCTGCTTCTCCCTTTCTCATTAAATTATCCCTCCACCCACCCCACACCAAGGTGGGTCTCTGTGGATTGCAGACCAGTTGCCAAGAACCTTAAGAAGAACTGAAAACCTTTCACTTTCTACCCTGTGTCCTCTCCTTTTTTATTTGCTGTGGTCTCTGTAGCTGAGAACTATTTCTGGAGCAGTGCAGGCTAACAGCCAAGCCTTAGTGTGCTTCTTTCTTCAGGTTTCACCTAAGTAGATCTCAATATCATGCTGGCCTCGGGAATAGAGGCTCCTTAGAATACTTTGCTGCCTTCCCACCTGCCTTTAATGGTAACTAGAAATAGATTTAATGATCTCCAGGTGCATCTATAACCATCCTCAAATAATCTGGTTTTCAATTATTCAGCTTACTGTGGCCAGAGAACAGGACTCACCTTTCTTAGGGAACTGTAAGTTCTACTTCCTATTTCCTCTCCATTTGGGCTCTTTACTGCCCTTCCTGTCCCCTGCCTGCCACCATCAAATCAGGAGAATCTTTGGCTGTCATGGTGTCATGGTAGGAAGTCTATCTCTAACTCTCTGTCTTCAAATCTATTCAGACTCAGGATTTTGCCTTTAGAATCCCAAATGGCTTCTTTTTGCTATAAAATTATTTTCTTTATGAATGTCTCACAGTTTAGGTGCGTGAATGGTGAAAAGGCCACGGTCTTACCAAAAAAAAAAAAAAAAAAGACTAAAAGAGGAGAACTTCTGCTGATATTTCAAAATATTGTGCCACCACATAAATACCATGCTGACTGAAGAAGGCATTTTAGTGTAGATGCTGTCTTTTAGTATCTTTAAGCAGAAACCCACTTAAAAGATATAAAAGCCCAAGCTCTACTTTTTATGTTCCTTAACCTCAAATAAAAGGGAAGTTGATTTGGGCAGAGATTAAACATAACAAATACAAAACTCACTTTCCTACCCATAGATGAGTTCCATTTAAAATAAATATTTTTTATCAAATCATCCCATTGTACACTTGAAATATCTTAGTTTTATTTCTCAATTATACCTCAGTAATGCTAAAAACTAGAATAATTTTTTTTCAGGAGCACTTTTGTATTGGTGACTGTAAATTATGATTTAAATCTGGTACAGTCACTGGTAAGTGTTGCTTGAAATGCAGGCAGGGGATAAGCAAGCACTTCACAGAGTTTACAAAATGCAAGTAGGATACTACCACAAAGTCACAGTTGTCTTTCACAATGTGTATTAATATTTGCCTGCTGAAAATTCCATGCATTTTGCCTGTTAATGAAGACCTTTTAAGTTAAAATTCCCTTTCTGAACAGGAATACTGTCCCTATATACTATATATATACACACACACACACTAATATTACACTACTATTATTATACTATTATATATAATTATATATACTATTATATTTATGTGGTTTTATATACATAATATATTTACTATTAAACTAGTTATTTACTATTAAGCTATTTAGCTATCACAATTAAGCAAGTTTTCAAAGAGATTCTTTCCAAATGTGTGCTTCTTTCCACAATACCCATTATAAATATTTCAACAAGGAAAAGAATATGAAATGTTTGCAGACTTCTTGTCCACAACACATTTTTGTTCAGCAATAATGACTTCAAGGTGTTTCTATTCAAAAATAAAGCTTTGCAGGAAGTTGAAGAGGAAGCCCTTACTCCTTGCCCCTTCATTTCTTTGTGTCCTGAAATTTGTGACTCAGTGCAATGAAAATAATCAGAATGAAACCTTGCCCAGAGGGAAGTCCTCTCAAATGCTGGCGGGGTTCCACTGTCCTCCTCCAGCATCATCCCTCATTTTCTTTGGAATATTGTAAATTTTAAGACCTGCTAGTAGAATCTATATCAAATATGTTTTATTGGGAAAGAGATTTTGAGGTGGAATAAAAACATATTTTCTTAACCCTTTCATATTCTGATCGATTTACTTTAATCTGGATTAACTAAAATCCCTGAAGACCCTAAGAAATTACATGAGATTTCACCTCAGAGAACATTCTCCTATGTTAAACCACAGTGCAATTAGGAAGCCAGGAATGGAGTTTGAGCTCAGTACTCTTGAAGCTGAGAAAAGAAGTTTATTTGCCTTTACACAATTTTCATTCTTTTTGTGGCTTTTCTTAAGTCTCACTCAGGGCAAGATTCTCTATTGCTAATAAGCATTCCCAGTAATTTAGGGCACTGACCTCCTGTTTTCCCAAATAATATTTGTTGGTGCAAATAAAATCTGTTTTTCTCTTATGTTTTCCCCCCACATTTGCAGGGGCCTATATTGATGTATTTAATTTTGAAAAGTGTTATGGGATACCTTAAAAGAGAGTCAGTCCTTCTCATGCCGAGAAGTTAAACCTAAGATACATATTGTTGAGTTTTAAAGGTATGTTGGGTGGAGTTTGAATCAAAATATAGGCCATGTGGCACATTTGAAATGCACCTTATGCCCTTGGGAGTGCCCCAGAGAGAAGGGTAGTCATCTTCCAGAGCAGATGGAATGTTGTGATTAGAGACCCCAGTGACTGTTAATGGTAGGTGGCATGGCATATATATCATGACATTTGGATAGTAAAAACAGATGTTTCTAATAAAATTCTCAGATCAAAGCTCTAAAAGCAGACGCTCTAATTTGAATAACTTTGTAGCATGTTTCTGGGTGACCAGTAGCAGAAAGTCATTTTGCAATAGTTAACAGTTTTCCTGAGCTACAATCATCAGGCTCCCTACTGATTAATAAAAACGTGCCAAGTTCTTTGAGGTTAAGTTACTTGGGTAAGTTACTTAAGTTCCCTCAGCATGAATTTGTTTATTCGTTACATGTACACAGGACCTGGCTCTGTAAGCACACGGTAATCACCTGATTTTCAACAAATGAGTGCACACCTACCTTATTAATAGGTAGGTATTTAAAAGATTAAATGAGATAAAATAATATCATGTAAGCAAAAGTTTCATCACGCACTTAGCATCCGTTAAACACTAACCACTTGAGCGTCTTTATCCCTTTTTCACAAAGTGTCTTCACATCGAATACCTTATTTAGACCAGACAATTTCTAGTTTTTATTTAGGGTACATGTTACCTTCATTTTCAAACAAAAGACTGAGATTCAGAGAAACTAATTGGCTTTCCAATGTCCATGTGGCCAGTGCATATCTGAGCCTGGAGTAAATATTCAGATAGTCAAGGTTCTGTTTCAGGGCCTAACTTCCAGCCCTGCCACTACTATCCATCTGCTTCCACTTTGGGGTCTGGTTTTCTCCTCTATAAATTGAAGGAGTTGACGTTGTTGGGTGTGGCATCAACTAATATATGGCACGATCCACCACATAGTCTCAGTATCCCACAGCAACATGCATTTACCTAGATCACAAATCCATAGGTCACCTGAGGGTCTCCTGTTCTAGGCTGGGTACATCCCTGGCTGGCTCAGCCCTGTAGGTCTCTAATCCTCCTCCTCAGCTAGCCCAGGCTTACTCTCCTGCTCTGACAGATGTGAAAGAGAGCAGGCACAATAGCACAAACAGTTTTCTGTTAACAGTCCATTAACCCAGGCAGATCATGTGGCAAACCCGAAAGCAAGGGGTAGGGAAGTATCTTCTGTCTCTTTCCTGGGAGAAGGTACTGCCAGGTGGTATGTGAAGGATGTGGATAAGGGCAGGGTAAAGAATTGAGGACATTAATGCCATGTATTTCAACTGCTAAGATTGCTTTTAGCTCCAGCACGTTGTGATTTTCTTCCAATTTACATTTGGTTGGCAGAGTCTCTTTTCCTTATTTCTTTTCTTAATGTTTTTCTTTTTTAAAAAAGTGTTATTTTTTAAAATGAATTCTTATTGGAGTATATTTGCTTTACAATGTTGTGTTAGTTTCTGCTGTACAGCAAAGTGAATCAGTTATGCGTATACATATATCCCCTGTTTTTAAGATTTCCTTCCTGTTTAGGTCACCACAGAGCACTGAGTAGAGTTCCCTAGTGCTATAGTGCTATACAGTAGGCTCTCATTAGTTATCTATTTTGTACACAGTAGTGTATATATGTCAGTCCTAATCTCCAGTTCATCCCACCCCCCCCAAACCCCTTGGTATCCATAAGTTTGTTCTCCACATCTCTGTCTCTATTTCTGCTTTGCAAATAAGTTCATCTGTTCCACTTTTCTAGAGTCTTCATATAAGAGATATTATATGATATTTTTCTCTTTCTGACTTACCCCACTCTGTATGACGGACTCTAGGTCTATCCACGTCTCTGCAAATGGCACTATTTCATTCCTTTTTATGGCTGAGTAATATTCCAATGTATATATGTACCACATCTTCTTTAACCCATTCCTCTGTTGATGGACATTTAGGTGGCTTCCATGACCTGGCTATTGTAAATAGTGCTGCAGTGAACATCGGGGTGCATGTGTCTTTTTGAATTATGGTTTTCCTTGGGTATATGCCCAGTAGTGGGATTGCTGGGTCATATGGTAATTCTGTTTTTAGTTTTTTGAGGAAACTCCATACTGTTCTCCATAGTGGCTGTACCAATTTACATTCCCACCAACAGTGCAAGAAGGTTCCCTTTTCTCCACATCCTCTCCAGCATTCATTGTTTATAGATTTTTTGACGATGGCCATTCTGACCAGTGTGAGGTGATACCCCATAACTTCTTCACACTCTTTTCAGATCAAAATCCCTATATTCTGCATCTAGGAAGGACTAATTATTTCCTTCTTTTCTGTTGAAACAAAAAAACCTGCATCTGTGTGAACCCTGAAAGCATATTCACGATGAAGAAAATATAGTGCTACAACCTCCTATGAGATTGTCCTTTAATATTGCCTTCTGGAACAATATGTTCAGGGAACAGCAAGATCAACATATAAAAAAAAACACAGAATGGCAAACTGACATGAGTTTTCTGCCCTTCAGTGAATTCCTGTTTGCCCTAGGCAACTTGAAAAACATTGACACTAATGATTAGAGAAATGCAAATTGTAATGTTTTTGTGTCTATGTCCATCATTGATATTGACCTATAATTTCCTTTTTTGGTGATATCTTTGTCTGGTTTTGGTATCAGGGTGATGGTGGCCTCGTAGAATGAGTTTGGGAGTGTTCCTCCCTCTGCAATTTTTTGGAAGAGTTTGCGAAAGATAGGAGTTAGCTCTTCTCTAAATGTTTGATAGAATTCACCTGTGAAGCCATCTGGTCCTGAACTTTTGTTTGTTGGAAGATTTTTAATTACAGTTTCAATGTCATTACTTGTGATTTGTCTGTTTATATTTTCTAATTCTTCCTGGTGCAGTCTTGGAAAGTTGTACCTTTCCAAGAATTTGTCCATTTCTTCCAGGTTGTCAATTTTATTGGCATAGAGTTGCTTGTGGTAGTCTCTTTTGATCCTTTGTATTTCTGTGGTGTCAGTTGTAATTTCTCCTTTTTCATTTCTAATTTTATTGATTTGAGTCCTCTCTCTTTTTTTCTTGATGAGTCTGGCTAAAGGTTTATCAATTTTGTTTATTTTCTCAAAGAACCAGCTCTTAGTTTTACTGACCTTATTTATTTATTGCTATTGTTTTCTTAATTTCTATTTAGTTTATTTCTGCTCTGATCTGTATGATTTCTTTCCTCCTACTAATTTTGGGGCTTTTTTTTTTGGTTCTTCTTTCTCTAGTTGCTTTAGGTGTAAGGTTAGATTGTTTATTTGAGATTTTTCTAGTTTCTTGAGGTGAGATTGAATTGCTATAAACTTCCCTTTTAGAACTGCTTGTGCTGAGTCCCATAGGTTTTTGGTCATCGTGTTTTTGTTGTCATTTGTTTCTAGGTATTTTTTGATTTCCTCTTTGATTTCTTCAGGGATCTCTTGGTTATTTAGTAACATGCTGTTCAGCTATCATGTGTTTGTGTTTTTTACGGTTTTTTTCCTGTAATTGATTTCTAATCTCATAGCGTTGTGGTCAGAAAAGATGCTTGATACGATTTCAATTTTCTTAAATTTACTGAGCCTTGATTTGTGACCCAAGATGTGATCTGTCCTGGAGAATGTTCCCTGTGCACTTGAGAAGAAAGTGTATTCTGCCGCTTCTGGGTGGAATGTCCTATAAATATCAATTAAATCTATCTGGTCTATTGTGTCATTTAAAGCTTGTGTTTCCTTATTTATTTTCTGTCTGGATGATCTGTCCATTGGTGTAAGTGGCGTGTTAATGTCCCCCACTATTATTATTATTATTTTTAAAATATTTATTTATTTATTTTCGGCTGCATTGGGTCTTAGTTGTGGCATGCGGGATCTTTGTTGCGGTGCACGGGCTTCTCTCTAGTTGTGGTGCAGGGCTCCAGAGCATGTGGGCTCAGTAGTTGCGGCACGCAGTCTCTCTAGCTGTGGCACATGGGCTCCAGAGTGTATGGGCTCTGTAGTTGCGGCACATGGGCTTACTTGCCCCACAACACGTGGGATCTTAGTTCCCTGACCAGGGATCGAACCTGCGTCCCCTGCATTGGAAGGCAGATTCTTAACCACTGGACCACCAGGGAAGTTCCCCCCCAGCTATTATTGTGTTACTGTTGATTTCTGCCTTTATGGCTGTTAGCATTTGCCTTATGTATTGAGGTACTTCTATGTTGGCTGCATAAATATTTACAATTATTATTTCTTCCTCTTGGATTGATCCCTTGATCATTATGTAGTATCCTTCTTTGTCTCTTGTAACAGTCTTTATTTTAAAGTCTATTTTATCTGATATGAGCATTGCTACTCCAGCTTTCTTTTGATTTCCATTTGCATGGAATATCTTTTTCCATCCCCTCACTTTCAGTCTGTATGTGTCTCTGGGTCTGAAGTGGGTCTCTTGTAGACAGTGTATATACAGGTCTTGTTTTTGTATCCATTCAGCCAGTCTGTGTCTTTTGTTTGGAGCATTTAATCTATTTGCACTCAAGGTAATTATTGATATATGTGTTCCTATTACCATTTTCTTAATTGTTTTGGGTTTGTTTTTGTGGGTTTTTTCTTCTCTTGTGTTTCCCACCTAGAGAAGTTCCTTTAGCATTTGTTGTAAAGCTAGTTTGGTTGTGTTGAATTCTCTTAGCTTTTGCGTGTCTGTAAAGCTTTGGATTTCTCCATCGAATCTGAATGAGATCCTTGCTGGGTAGAGTAATCTTGGTTGTTGGCTTTTCCTTTTCATCACCTTAAATGTATCATTCCACTGCCTTCTGGCCTGCAGAGTTTCTGCTGAAAAATCAACTGATAACCTTATGGGGATTCCCTTGTAGGTTATTTGTTGCTTTTCCCTTGCTGCATGTAATATTTTTTCTTTGAATTTAATTTTTGTTAGTTTGATTAATATGTGTCTTCGTGTGTTTCTCCTTGGGTTTATCCTGTATGGGACTCTCTGTGCTTCCTGGACTTGGGTGGATATTTCCTTTCCCATGTTAGGAAAGTTTTCAACTATAATCTCTTCAAATATTTTCTCAGGGGCTTCCCTGGTGGCGCAGTGGTTGAGAGTCTGCCTGCCAATGCAGGGGACACGGGTTCGAGCCCTGGTCTGGGAAGACCCCACATGCCGTGGAGCAACTGGGCCCGTGAGCCACAATTACTGAGCCTGAGTGTCTGGAGCCTGTGCTCCGCAACGAGAGAGGCCGCGATAGTGAGAGGCCCGCGCACCGCGATGAGGAGGGGCCCCCGCTTGCCACAACTAGAGAAAACCCTCGCACAGAAACAAAGACGCAACACAGCCATAAATAAATAAATAAATAAATAATTAAAAAAAATGTTTTTTTCTCAGACCCTTTCTCTTTCTCTTCTTCTTCTGGGACCCCTATAATTTAAATGTTGGTTCATTTAATGTAGTCCCAGAGGTCTCTGAGACTGTCCTCATTTCTTTTCATTCTTTTTTCTTTATTTTGTCCCTCAGCAGTTATTTCCACCATTCTATCTTCCAGCTCACTTATTCATTCTTCTGTTTCAGTTATTCTGCTATTGATTCCTTCTGGTGTATTTTTCATTTCAGTTATTGTGTTGTTCATCACTGTTTGTTCTTTAGTTCTTCTAGGTCCTTGTTAAACATTTCTTGTATTTTCTCAATCCATGCCTCCATTCTATTTCTGAGATTTTGGATCATCTTTACTACTATTTCTCTGAATTCTTTTTCAGGTAGATTGCCTATTTCCTCTTCATTTATTTGGTCTTTTAGGTTTTTACCTTGCTTCTTCTTCTGTAACATATTTTTTTGTCATCTCACTTTTTTTGATGAGTGGGGCTGTGTTCCTGTCTTACTGGTTGTTTGGCCTGAGGCGTCCAACACTGGAGTTCGCAGTCCAACGCTGACAGTTGTGTAGAGCCAGGTCTTGGTGCCAGAATGAGGACCTCTGGGAGTCCTCACACCAATTAATATTCCCTGGGGTCTGAAGTTCTTTGTTAGTCCAGCTGTTTGGACTCAGTACTCCCACCACAGGTCTCAGGCCTGACCCTTGTCCTGGGAACCAAGATCCTGCACGCTGCAGGGTGCAGCAAAAAAAAAGAAAAAAAAAAAAGAAGGCAACAAACTAAAAGTAGCAGAACAGTAACAAAGAATAAAAAATAAAATAAAGTTAGAAAAATAAAAAATATATTAGAAAAAATAATAATATAAATGAAACAACAACAAGAAGGCAAAACAGAACCACAACAGCAAAAGAAAAAAAAAGAAAAAATGCCAGAAAAGGCCTTTGGGGGTTAGATGGGGGTGCGGGGCTTAGGCAGGGGCAGCTGGGCCTAGGCTCAGTGTGGCTGGAGGGGGTCCTGGAGGATGGAGGTTCAGGCCCGGGACCCCAGCAGGCTTGCCGGGGCCCGAGCAGGTCGGGAAAATGCTGGCTGCATTCCCCTCTGATTCCCTGATCCCCCAAAGTTCTCTCCCCATCCCCACTGATCCCTTCACCATGAGTGGGCCCCTCCGAGCATGGGAACCCCTCCCCTCCCCCTGCTGCCCCTTGGGGTACTGGTTCTCTCTCGCCTCTACTTCTGCTCCCCCCCTCCCTCCCATGCCCCCAGGACATGCGTGACTGGAGGGGGCCCCAGAGGGTGGAGGTTCAGGCCTGGGACCCCAGCAGGCTTGCCGGGGCCCGAGCAGGTCGGGAAAATGCTGGCTGCATACCCCTCTGATTCCCTGATCCCCCAAAGTTCTCTCCCCATCCCCACTGATCCCTTCACCATGAGTGGGCCCCTCCGAGCATAGGAACCCCTCCCCTCCCGCAGCTGCCCCTTGGGGTACTGGTTCTCTCTCACCTCTACTTCTGCTCCCACCCTCCCTCCCATGCCCCCAGGACATGCGTGACTGGAGGGGGCCCCAGAGGGTGGAGGTTCAGGCCTGGGACCCCAGCAGGCTTGCTGGGGCCCGAGCAAGTGGGGGAAATGCTGGCCACATTCCCCTCTGATCCCCCGAAGGTATCTCCCTGTCCCCGCTGATCCCTTAGTGGTGAGTGGGCCCCTCTGGGTGTTGGAACCCCTCCCCTCCCCCAGCCGCCCCTCAGGAGCACCAGTCCCATCCTGCCTCCACTTTTGCTTCCCTCTGCCCAACCCCCCACGTCCTACCTGGTTGTGCAGGGGTTCCTCCCGTCCCCTTAGGTGTCCAAGGTCCCCCACCAGAGCCTGGTAGGTGCCCTAATTGTGAGAAGATGTGAACTCTGCATCCTCCTACTCTGCCATCTTGACTTCACCTCCCCCCCATCCCTGGAATAAAGCTCCTTGACATGGGTCTTGGTAGTAATTTTTTGAATATGATACTTAAAGCACAAGCAACAAAATCAAAAATAAACAAGTGGGACTACATCAAACTAAAAAGCTTCTGCACAGCAAAAGAAACAATCAACGAAGTGAAAAGACAACCTATGGAATGGGAAAAATATATGAAACCCTATAACTGATTAGATATTAATATCCAAAATATATAAAGAACTTACACAAATCAGCAGCAAAAAAACCAAACAATGAAAAAATGGGCAAAGAACCTGCATAGACATTTCTTCAAAGAAGATATAAGAAAGACCAACAGGCACATGGAAAAAATGCTCAACATTACTAGTAACTAAGGAAATGCATTAAAACTGCAATGAGACATCACCTCGCACTTGTTAGAATGGCCATTATAAAAAAGACAAGAGATACCAAATGCTGGTATGGATGAGGAGAAAGGGTTTGGTGGGATTGTAAATTGGTACAGCCACTGCAAAACAATATGGAGGATCCTCAAAAAATTAAAAATGGATTACCATATTACCCAGCAATTCTAATACTTCTGGGAATATATACAAAGAAAATGAAAACTCTAACTCAAAAGATATCTGCCCTCCCATATTCATAGCAGCATTATTTACAATAGCCAAGAGATGGAAACAACCTAAGTGTACATTGATAGATAAAATGAGTAAAGAAGTTGTTGTATCTATACACAAAATGGAATATTATTCAGTCAGATAAATGAGGAAATTCTACTATTTCTGACAATGTATGGACCTTAAAGGCATTATGCTAAGTGAAATAAATCAGACAGAGAATGACAAATACTGTGTCATCTCACTTATATGTGGAATCTAAAAAACAAAAGTCAAACTCATAGAAAAAGAGATCAGACTTGTGGTTACCAGAGGCTGAGGGTGGGGGGAAGGGCAACTGGAGGAAGGTGGTTAAAAGGTACAAACTTCTAGTTATTAGATAAATAAATATTAGGGATGTAATGTACAACTTGATGACTACAGCTAGCACTGCTGTGTGTTGTATAGGTAAGTTGTTAAGAGAGTAAACCCTGAGAGTTCTCGTAACAAGGAGAAACAGTTTTTTCCTTTTTGCTTATTTTTTCTTTTTATTGTATCTATATGTGAGCTGAGCCTATTGTGGTAATTGCTTCACAGTATATGCAAATCAAAAAATCAAACCATCCTGCTGTAGACCATAAACTTATACTATGATGTATGTCAATTATTTCTCAATAATTGGAAAACTGGAAAAAATAGAGAAATAAAAAACCAAACGTAAATTAAACTTTTGTTCATTTGAACACTTTCTTTCTGGCTACCTAGAAGATTTCATCTTTTCTTCAATATTCTGTAATTTTACCATTATGTAGTCAGGTTTAGTTTTGTTTGTATTTATCTTACCTGAATATTCTAAAATTAGATGCTTTATATATTTTTCATCAGTTTTGGTTAATTGTCAGTCATTATTTACTCAAATATTGCTTTTTCTTCAGGTTCTCTCTTCTCTACTTTGGAATTCTTACACATCTCTTTGACCTTTAAGTTTTTCCAGTATTTCATGTTTTTATTTTTTCCATGTGCTTATTTCACGTATTTTATCTGACCTATCTCAGGTCACTAATTCTATCATGTGTAATTTGATAATAAATACATTTTTGAAATTCTTAATCTAGTCATTATGTTTTTATTATTATTTTAAAAAATCCATTAGATCATTTAAAATTTTCCATTCATGGCTTAAATTTTCAATCATTTTTTATTACCTTGAACGAAATAAGAATAATTATTTTGAAATCTATTATCTGGAAGCCCTTGGTGTCTGTTTTATAACCTTTGATTTCTCCTGGATTTTGTTCACATTGTCTTGTTTCTTCAAATGCCTGGCCATTTAAAACTATATGCTGGAATATATATGTGTGTGTGTATATATATATATATATATATATATATATATATATATATATATACACACACACACACACACATACACACACACATACACATGCACACATATATATTCATATGTATATTATTTTATATATAATATATTCTAGAGTATACTTAAATATGTATATTCAGCATATGTTAAATATATATGTATATGTGAAAGATAATTTAAAGTTTTTAATATAGTATAATATGCATAATATTCATATTATCTAGCATAATATATAATACGCTAGACTTTATATAACACCAGCTGACATTTTTTAAACAATTTTAAAAAATTGAAGTATAGTTAATTTACAATGTTGTGTTAGTTTCAGATGTACAGCAAAGTGATTCAGTTATACATATGTATATATATCTATTCTTTTTCAGATTCTTTTCCATTATAGGTTGTTACAAGATATTGAATATAGTTCCATGTGCTATACAGTAGGTCCTCATTGTGTATCTATTTTATATATAGTGTTGTGTATAGGTTAATCCCAACCTCCTAATTTATCTTCCCCCCATGCCCCCTGCTATCCCGTTTGGTAACCATAAGTTTGCTTTCTATGTCTGTGAGTCTATTTCTGTTTTGTAAGTAAGTTCATTTGTATCATTTTTTTAGATTCCACATATAAGTCATATCATATGATGATTGTCTTTCTCTGACTGACTTACTTCACTTAATATGATATTCTCTAGGTCCATCCATGTTGCTGCAAATGGCATTATTTCATTCCTCTTTTGGTTGAGTAATATTCCATTGTATATATATATATACCATACCTTCTTTATCCAGTTATCCATTGATGGACATTTGGGTTGTTTCCATGTCTTAGCTATTGTAAATAGTCCTGCTGTGAACATTGGGGTACATGTATATTTTTGAATTAGAGTTTTCTTCAGATATATGCCCAGGAGTAGGATTGCAGGATCATATGGTAACTCAACTTTTATTTTTTTAAGGAATCTCTCTACTGTTTTCCACAGTGGCTGCACCAGTTTACATTCCCACCAACAGTGTAGGAGGGTTCCTTTTTCTCCACACCCACTCCAGTATTTATTATTTGTAGACTTTTAAATGATGGCCATTCTGACCGGTGTAAGGTGATGCCTCATTGCAGTTTTGATTTGCATTTCCCTAATAATTATCAATATTGAGCATCTTTTCATGTGCCTGTTGGCCATCTGTATGTCATCTTTGGAGAAATATGTATTTGGGTCTTCTTCCCATTTTTTGTTTGGGTTGTTTGTTTTTTTGATATTCAGCTGTATGAGCTGCTTATATATTTCGGAAATGACTCCTGTGTCAGTAGCATCCTTTGCAAATGTTTTCTCCCAGTCTGTAGGCTGTCTTTTTCGTTTTGTTTATGGTTTCCTTTGTGTGCAAAAACTTTTAAGTTTAATTTGTTTATTTCTGTTTTTGTTTCCATTACTCTAGGAGACAGATCCAAAAAAGTATTGCTGCGATTTATGTCAAAGAGTGTTCTGCCTATGTTTTCCTCTAGGAGTTTTATAGTATCCAGTCTTTCATTTAGGTCTTTGATCCATTTTGAGTTTATTTTTGTATATGGTGTCAGAGAATGTTCTAATTTCATTCTTTTACATGACCAGTTTTCCCAGTACCACTGACTGAAGAGACTGTCTTTTCTCCAATGTGTATTCTTGCCTCCTTTGTCATAGATTAATTGACCATAAATGCATGGGTTTATTTCTGGGCTTTCTATCCTGTTCCATTGATCTCTATGTCTGCTTTTGTGCCTGTACCTTATTGTTTTGATTACTGTAGCTTTGTAGTGTGGTCTGAGGTCAGGGAGGATGATTCCTCCAGCTCCATTCTTTCTCAGGATTGTTTTGGCTATTCGGGGTCTTTTGTGTCTCCGTACAAATTGTGAAATGTTTTGTTCTAGTTCTGTGAAAAAATGCCATTGGTAATTTGATAGGGATTGCATTGAACCTATAGATTGTCTTGGGTAGTATGGTCATTTAACAATATTGATTCGTCCAATCCAAGAACAGAGTATATCTTTCCATCTGTTTGTGGGGTCTTTAATTTCTTTCATCAGCATCTTATAGTTTTCAGAGTACAGGTCTTTTGTCTCCTTAGGTTTATTCCTCTGTATTTCTTTTGGATGTGATGGTAAATGGGATTGTTTCCTTAATTTCTCTTTCTGATATTTTGTTGTCAGTGTATAGAAATGCAACAGATTTCAGTGTATTTGTTCTGTGTCCAGCAACTTTACCAAATTCATTGATGAGCTCTAGTAGTTTTCTGGCAGTGTCTTTAGGATGTTCTACGTATAGCATCATCCCATCTGCAAACAGTGACAGTTTTACTTCTTCTTTTCCAATTTGGATTCCTTTTATTTCTTTTTCTTCTCTGATTGCTGTGGCTAGGACTTCCAAAACTATGTTCAATAAAAGTGGTGAGAATGGTCATACTTGTCTTCTTCCTGATCTTAGAGGAAATGCTTTCAGCTTTTCACCATTGAGTATGATGTTAGCTGTGGGTTTGTCATATATGACCTTTATTATGTTGAGGTATGTTCCCTTTTTTCTCCCTTTCTGAAGTATTTTTATCATGAATGGATGTTGAATTTTATCAAAAGATTTTTCTGCTTTTATGCTTTTCTGAGATGATCATATGGTTTTTATTCTCCAATTTGTTAATGTGTTGTATCACATTGATTGATTTGAGGATATTGAAAAATCCTTGCATCCCTGGAATAAATCCCACTTGATCATAGTTTATGATTGACAGTTTTATATCCAACTGAATTATCATTTAATACTGAGGGTGAAATGAAGATATTTTCAAGTAAAATAGGAAGAGTTTATCAACAGTAATCTCTGTTGGTGCTGCATTGTGTTCCCTCAAAATTCTTCTGTTGAAACCCTGACCCCTAGGACCAGAAAATGTGAGTGTATTTAGAGATAGGGCCTTTAAAATGAAGATTAAGTCAAAATGAGGCTGTTAGAGTGGGCCCTAATCCAATCTAACTGGTGTCATGTAAGAAGAGGAAATTTGGATGTACAAAGGGACACCAGGGTATCTGCTGCAAGAAAAGACCATGTGAAGACACAGTGAAAGGCAGCCATCTGCAGTCATTAGGAGAGGCCTCAAAAGAAACCAAACCAATCGACACCTTGATCTTAAACTTCCAACCTCTCCAACTGTGAGAAAATAAATTGCAGTTTTTAAGCCAGTAGTCTGTGGTATTTGTTATGGCAGCCCTAGCAAGCTAATGAAGATTCTTATAAGAAGTACTAATACTTTAACTCCTAAATATTTTCAAATCGCATCACACATATAAAATATTCCTGCAGTATTCTGACAGAAGTACACAGGGGTTGGGGCGCTGAACAACACAGGGGTTGAACAACCCCTTGAACAGCACAGGGGTTGGGGCGCTGACCCTCTGTGCAGTTGAAAGTCCTCATATAATTTATAGTTGGTCCTTCATATCCATGGTGCCACACCATGGATTCAACCAACCTCAGATCTTGTAGTACTGTAGCATTTACTATTGAAAAAAAATTCACCCATAAGTGGTCCTGCACAGTTCAAACTCATGTTGTTCAAGGGTCAACTCTAGATAAGAATGGTCACAGGCCAGAGATCAGCCAGGGGGTTCTAGCCATTCTGTTCTCCACAGCCACACTAAGGGTTAAGGTTATCAATATTTCATGCACATCTGTAACCCATTCATGACACCTCATCTGGGAAGCTCTTTTCTAAAGGATAAACTTCAGGAAGAAGTAAAATGATCTCATAAGGAATGTCTGACATTCATGGAGGAAGTTTCTTTCTATATATCAACTGAACCCCAGGCAGAATTTCAGGATGGCTATTAAAACAATTTTTTTTTATAAACAGAAGGACACTAACTGATGACTTCTCAGAGAGCTGAGCCCCAATCTTCTTTATCACCTTTACCTTCCAGGTATGTTTTCCTGCTTCTGCACTTGGATTCCAGTAAGTTGTGAGGATAGGTCTGTGAGTATAGCCCCATTCTCTGCTTTGGGTTTCTCTCTGGAAATACAAAGATTTTTGTTTGATCCTAGCTTTATAATTCTCTTTTTGTATTTATCATCACTATGTCTTTTTTTAATTTATTATTTTTAAAAATTTATTTTATTTTTGGCTGCGTTGGGTCTTCATTGCTGCACGTGGGCTTTCTCTAGTTGCGGTGAGCAGGGGCTACTCTTTGTTGCAATGCACGGGCTTCTCATTGTGGTGGCTTCTCTTGTTGTGGAACACGGGCTCTAGGTGCCAGGGCTTCAGTAGTTGCGGCACGTGGGCTCAGTAGTTGTGGCTTGTGGCTCGTGGGCTCTAGAGCACCGGATCAGTAGTTGTGGCGCACGGGCCTAGTTACTCCACATCCTGTGGGATCTTCCCGGACCAGGGCTTGAACCCGTGTCTCCTGCATTGGCATGCAGATTCTTAACCACTGCGCCACTAGGGAAGCCCATATCATCACTATGTCTTTTGGACAGAGATAGTATATTGAGAGTGTGAACAAATGGAGACTTAATCGGAAACCAAGCATAGCCATTATTCAAAAAGTTTCAGATTCCTCTTTGCCTAAGATATTGACTTATGAGATACAACATGAGGATTCATATGTTCAATTCAGTTGTGTTAAAGTGCATGACAATACCCAAAATGAAATTTCACGCTTGAAAATTGGACACCACTGAAGCTATTTAGTAACTATTTAGAAAGCATTATTTTCACCTTGGAAAATAAACATTAAAGTTTATTTATTCTAGTAAAATTATGTTTCCAAAAATGTTACTTCTGAGGCTTAGTTTATCTTAGTATAAACTAGTTGTTCTCTTTCAGGGGTTATCCCCACCCCACCCCAACTGAGGACATTTGGCAATGTCTGGAGGCAATTTTGATTTTTGTGACTTGGGGGTGGGTGCTACTGGCATCTAGTGGGTAGAGGTCAGGGATGTTTCTAGACATCTTAGAATGCACTGAACAACCCCACATAACAAAAAAATTATTGACCCCAAATTTCAATAGTGTCAAAATTGAGAAAACCTACATCATTTGACTGTACTCACCATACAAAAGCAAAAATCATTTAGGAGCACCTGTTGACACTTTTTTGTCCCCTGAGATTCTGTTACCAAGGCTGTTGCCCCAGAATCATACCCCTGCCCCTCCCTCGAATGGAAACCAGTTGTTCTTATCTAAGTTCAGGAGGAAGCTGCAAAGAGAAAAGCAAGGACTGGTTAGAACAACTAGACCCAAGATGACAGAAGATTTGACTTCCAGTAGACCTTGATCCTCATTATACGCTCATTGTAATACGTTAGCATGCTAAAGGGCCCATCCACCGGCACCATGACAGGTGACGATCGCCTTGACAACAACTGGAAAAGCCCATACAAGGACTGAAAAAGAGTGTTGCATCAGTTCTGTGTCCAAACCACAACCCTGTTCTCAGATAAGACGTGAGTATGCCTCCCACTCTTTCCAATTCCTTCCCTTTTACCTCGGCCCTCCTAAACATATGGTGTCTCTGTCCCAATTGGGTTGTGAAGTTGATTTGCGAACTAAATTTGCGCTTCTCCATTCTTTGGCCATTAATGAAAGCTTGTGCTGTTCCAGTCTCAGCATAGGTTTCATTATTGGCTGTGCGAATCTGCGCGGAAAAAGAACCTCCCTGGGTGTCGGCGCCTGGCTAGGACTTTAGTGAGGGTCCAGTTGACCAGTTTGGTAACAGTTCCATTTAGGAGGTCAGCCTGGGGTCCCAGGACTCTGCATTTTTCCAGGTGGTTTCCATCCAAGAGGTCCAAGGATTACATTCTAAGAAATCTTTTTTACCCCTTGCTATTTCTGAAAGCTACTTAAGGATAGGGGCTGCATCCTCGCCTAAATCCAGAAAACGCTTGTTGAGTGAATGACAAAACGATGGATGAAAGTATGAATGAAGTTAGGGGAGTCAATCATTTTACTACACAGGTCCCAGCAGCTCCCGTTACTTCCGGCCGCAGAACTGGCCCTTTCAAGCCAAGCCTCTTGGGCAGGCTCTCGCCGCGACTGGAGGCATGCTGGACTACATTTCCCAGAGTTCCAAGGGATCGCTGCGCAGGCGCACTTGGAAAACTCGGCGTCTCTCTCCTCCGCAGAAACAGGCAGGTCATTGCCGTCCTGCCCCAGCCTGTCCTCCTGTCCTCCTTGTCCCGCAGTCTGAACTCCAGTAGTTCTCCTCGTGTATGTGTGTCGCTGCAGGCTGGACTTATGGCCTCGCCGTTGAGGTTCGACGGGCGGGTGGTACTGGTCACCGGCGCGGGGGGAGGTGAGTACGCGAAGGCTAGAGGGCCGGCGTCCTCCAGCGGTCCGGGATCCGCACGCAGCTGTAGCTGCGATCTCAGCATCTGGGCTGCGGGCAGCGGTGGCGGGGCGGCTTGGGGAGCGAGCGACTGGACTCGGTGGGGTTGAGGGTGGGAGGACGGACAACGATTGTTCTCCGGGCGCCTAATCGGCTGAGGATGGTGAGGAGGGGCTGGCCAGCCTTGAGTGGGGAGCCAGAAACTCCTGGTGCAGCCCACTTCTCCACCCGCCCCCAACCCTGTGGGAGCTTCTCAAGGCTTCAGGTCTTGAGAGGAGAGAGGCCCGGCTCGGCTGCGGGTTGCAAAACTAGGTAAAATTCATCCCGACGCCCGTCTGTGCGTATCGATTGCGACTCTTCCTGTTAATAGACTCCCTAGGCCTCTGTCAAGTGTTTTAAACGTGGCGGGAAAGCCGTCTGGGGGCTGGAATCACCCCCGCAGTAGTAGAGATGTCAGCCCCTTGCCTTTGAAAAGTCAATCATCTTTCCCTCTGTCAGGTGATTTTAAGTTCTTGAGAGGACCTTCTTTAAAAAAAGGCATCTGATAAGAGTCCTCCTTTTTGGACTTTGTGTGTTTATCAAGCGGATTGCAAACTCCAATGCCTGCAGGACTCAGGCAGGTGATAGAGGAATAAAATGAGAGTGAGGTGGGGGCAGTAGGAACTGGAGAGCAGAGGCCTTTCTGAAGTGGGCCAGATCTTCCTGTATTTCAGAAGCCAAGTGGAGATTGGTTATGTGAAATAACCCTATTTTTATTTCTATTTATTTATTTATGGCTGCATCAGGTCTTTGTTGCGGTGCGCGGGCCTCTCATTGCGGTGGCTTCTCTTGTCGCAGAGCCGGGCTCTAGGCGCGCAGGTTTACTTGCTCCACGGCATGTGGGATCTTCCCGGACCAGGGCTCGAACCCGTGTCCCCTGCATTGGCAGGCGGATTCTTAACCACTGCACCACCAGGGAAGTCCCCAAATAACCCTATTTTTAAAGGACAAAATTTAAGACAAACCACTCATACCCACACGGATGCTTTGCAGTGAGGTTTTACACTATTTCCCACCTGTCCATGATCTCTGTAATCTCCAAGTGCAGGGATGTTGACCTTACGGGCCTTTGATTACCCACTGGTAGTGCCTTATACCTAGAATGGACCTAATGCAGAATTAATATGAATTATATATTCGAAGTCACAAACAGTGGGATTCTGACAGTTAATTCATACGTATTTTCACGTCTCCATTTATAAAATGGATTCACATGCTTCCTTTCAGAAAATATCTTTAGTATTAATTGGTGGCCAAATGTTTTCTATCCGTAGCTATATTTATTCTAAAATGATTATGTTTTTGGGAAAACATTTTGTTTACACTTTGCTTTTGATGGAAATAATTAAGTAAAGCACTCATGTTTTAAACCTCTTTTGACAGTGAGTGATTCACAGTATGAAATACATTTTATACCAGGACCTGGTATACACACACACACACACACACACACACACACACGCACCATATTTGAAACAAGCTCATGACACGGTACATAGTAAATGCAGTGCACTTTGAACGTTTCTATTCTGTTTCATTAAGTAAATGCAGGTTACAACCCACTAAATTGATTTTGTGAAGTATTAATGGGTTGTGACTAGACAGTTCTGAATTTAGCACCTCCTGTTCATGAACTGATTCATATTTTAAAGAGCCTGGATTATGATACAATTACTAGCCATTAGATTTGAATACTGATCTGGGGCAGATATAATTTTGTGGTAAAGTTGAGACTGTCATTAGGTCTACACTGGGCCATCATTATGAAAGAGAGATTGAGATCTAATTCCAGTCCTCTCATGAAGACTGTTGTCCTTGAGGTCTTGGGGTTCTCATTTAAGGATACATATCTGTAGAATTGAGGCACTGCTAAACATCCCAGGAGGGTGTCCGTGAATGCCTGCCAGGCCTGTGTCTGGGAATTAGTCTGACTCCAACCCACGCATGTTCTAGAGATGAATAGAAATATCTTTGCACTATTCAGGTGCTGTTGTTTAGCTTGGAATATTGAATAGTTTAATGGGAGACCTGGAAGGAGAGGTTTAGAATTGTCTAGGATTAAGGGAAACAATTTTGCCGTGATGGGTGGTATAACGGGAATTCGTATTTATTAGCTGATTGTAGTAGTTGCTGGGGATGTAGTTGTGAGAGTGGTGGAGGTGGGCCGTGGAAGAAGGGAGTCTGGCCATTGTGAATTTGAGATGGTTATAAAATAGCAAGCTGTAGCTCTGGAGATAGTGAGAAGTGTGTGAGTAGTTGGAGATTCTGGAGTCAGGAGAGGTTTCGAAGTCATTTGACTTCCTTTGATTGGTAAAGCTAGAAGGTGAAATAGTCCAGGAAGCTAATCTCAGAGGCTCTGTCAGCTTGAAGCAGAGAGAAGTCTAACCCACTGAAGAGAGCACTGAACAAGCACTGTGAGAAAAGAATCAACTGATATTTGACAGTGCTAAAGAAGTTAAGGTCAGAAGAGAAATGGGGGAGAGAGGACGGTTGACAATGAACTTCGGTGTGGGAGAAAGTTAAGACAGGATTTAAAAGAGGATTAAGAGAAAATAGAGGCTCTTGGCTTTACCTTTTTGTGCATTTTGACTGTAAAGATGTGCTGGGCATTGTGGGAAATGTAAAAGAACGACATAATCTCAACCTACAAGGACCTTCTAGTTTAGTTGGGGAGACAAAGACACATAAAGTATTTAAATAATGTTTATGTAAGCACAGATATAAAAACATTGGAGGACACTTAACGAACCTGTTAATGGACGAGTGGTATTACAGGGAAACAGGGAGGAGAATGTCACTTTTAACTTTATATACAGATTTGTGTACAGTTTGCATGGGCCTTTATGGTAAAAGTAGATTACTGACATGTCTTTTCAGAGAATTGTATAGCTTGGTTTTGAGATAATTCTCTGATTAACTTAGATCAATCTCTACGAGAGACATACCCCATTCCTTTCATCTGATGATTTTCTACTTTGTTACCATTTTTTTTTTTTTTTTTGCGTTCTGGTTATGAGTATTTGATTTCTCTGAAAACCTCATGTTTCGAGCAAGTGCTTCAGCCTAGATCTGATAAAATATGAGGAGACTTGAGTTATTATATTGGGTGGGTTCTCTCTCATCCATTCAGAGTGGATTAAATTTTAAAATAAATTATTTGGTGATCTTTTAGTTTTGGAAAACTTTATAGTTTGGGTCCTTTTTAGAAGAGCCTGATAATTTAGCCATCTCAATATTTGTTTACTTGTTTATCAGTTAATTCAAATTAAATTTAAACTACCAATTAAATTTCTCAATTACATTTAAAAAAACGTGTGCACGGGGCGTCAGGGGCACGAGGCGGTGCCGGCCTGGCGCGGGGCTGCGGCGGCCGCGTGGACCGGCGCCCGGGGCGGCAGAGCGGGGGCGGGGCCGTGGTTCCGGAGCGCAGCCCCGCCGGCCGGGCCGAGGCGCTGGGGCGCCGGGGACGCGTGGTGGGCGCAGGGCAGGGGCGCCGTCCCGGGCAGAGGCTGCCGGAGCGCCGCAGGCCTGGAAGTCCGCGCGGGTCGCCTGGAGACGACGCCTCCGCCAGGCCCTGCTCGAGCCCGCCCCGCGCCCAGGCGCACTTGGCCGCCCGGTGCCCAGGGCGCGCTGGGCCTCAAACCATGCCGGTGTCTGACCAGGCGTTTGTCACGCTGGCTACCAATGACGTCTACTGCCAGGGGGCCTTGGTGCTGGGGCAATCATTGCGGGACCACAGGGCCACCAGGAGGCTGGTGGTGCTGGTCACCCCTCAGGTGTCCAACCTGCTCAGGGAAATTCAGATGATCCACATTGACACCAGAAGAAGTGAAACCCTTCTGCTGACCAGTAACAATGGGAGACATGGAGAATGTTATCAAAGGCTTATCTGGGGGGAAGGACCTGGGCCTGGGCAATTGTAAGGGATGTTCTGTAAAACTGGGCACAATAAATTTCCATGCAAAAAGGAAAAAAGCAAAAAAACAAAAAAACGTGTGCATGTTAAAATAATTTAAACAATGCAGAAGTAAGCTTTCCACCCCTTGTTGCTAGTTACATAATTCTGTTCCCCAGAGGTAACCACTAATTGCCAGTCTCTTATATAGTCTTCCTGAGATATTCTCTGCCTATACAATTTATATGGGCACGTATCCATTTTTGGATGTATAAATTTACACCTCATACCTTTGAGTCTGAATTAAATATTTCCTGTGTGTGGTGATTATGTAGTCAAGGTTCAGAGCAGGATATAGAAACCACTAGATATTTGAAACAAGAAAGGACTTAATTTAAGCAGTTGGGTTTTAGGCAGTTCCTCTTGGAATTCCTTATGGAACAGTATAAAACTGGCCCATTAGGGGAGCCACTACCTCTGAGGCTACCATTGGAACTGCCACAGCCCAAATAGCCACTGGCCCCAGGGATCTAGAGAATGGAAGCTGCCATCCAGAAATTAGGGAGCTAGATCTAGAAGCTGCCACTATACCTGCTTAATACCTAGGAAGCCTCAAGAAATCAGCTTCTTAACCAACAGTAACATCCAAAAGTCACAGTAAGGTGGCTTCTGCCTCATTCCCTCCTTCCACATTTCATGCAAATGCGTTTAATGGTGGAACCCAATTCACATCTAGCGTCCATCCTAGAAGCTAGGTAGAATGATAGGAAATGGTAGGTAGAATAGGTGGAAAATACAGTTTTAAGCTTTCCAACCCCTGAAAGTAGAAGTAGGTGAAGTAGAGGCTGAGAGTACCAATGAAAGCTCTACCTTTGTAATGTAATTAATTGCTCACCAGTTACTTTGCAATAGGGATTGAGTTGAGTGGACCAGAAAAATTATGCTAACATTTGCTCAACCTTCTGATTTTTTTCTTTTGTTTTCAATAGGATTGGGCCGAGCCTATGCCCTGGCTTTTGCAGAAAGAGGTGCATCAGTTGTTGGTAAGTTGATACATTTTTCTTTTCATTCAGTAGCTGGGAACTAAAATACAGTCTTCACAAGCCAGAGGCCTTTGTATTCACATCAAATAATTTGTTAAGGTCAAATTTCATCACTAATTTTTTCTTGTGCCAGCAAAATTTTTTTCCCCATTGAGGCTAACTTTGTAACTTACTTTTTAAAGTAAACTAGTTTCACAGAATTTGCAACTTAATAGAACTGAGAACGATGAGCCGACATTCATTATATAAAAGGAAATTCTTGAATTTGGTCTATTGTGGGCTGTAATTTTTCGATGTAGAAGACTGGTGCAAGATGAATCCTTGTAAGTGTAAATATATTGATAAGGTAAGAAATAAGTGCATTTTCATAACTAAATGTTTGGAATCAGGGAATCCAAAGTATTTTTTTTTTAATCTCTGTCATAAAAATTTTTCAAATGGAAGCTTTTATAACAGTTAAAAAGTTTTTAAATTAAAGGGGCACTTGCATGAGTTTTATTATGGGGGGATCAGTTGGAAGATGGTGTATTGAAGAATACACCAAAAGTGGGAGGTTTTAGTAATCTTAGTGGTTTGCCTGATGTACTTGGCAGTTGGTATGGACCTAGGAGTGGATTTGTCTACAGTCAAGTCTTTGTGGGGAATATCTAAATGAATGCCAGGTAGGTACATAGGGCAGATGTATGGCCCAATATTTATTAATATCTTTCCTGGGCTAAAATTGTTGGCCCACATTATTGTCCTCCCAATCCCAGTTTTCCTACATCTTTTTTTTTTGTTGTTGTTTTTTGTTTTTCACACACACACAGTGTATTTTATTTTTACAAGAGATAAATAGACTGACACGAAGCATTGTACATGGATGACCACAACAAAAGCAACAATGATTGCAATTACCAAACCTGAAACACACTCATACTATGTCATAATATTGACATTCAGTCCAGTAATCCTCCACTGTAACAGCTCCTTTACTTTGCAGTGAAAATTGATTTGTATATTCTTTGCCTCTGAGTCCTTGTGGGATTTTTTTTTAAATTCAGACAGAAAGTCACAAAAATTATACTCATCCTCATCAGTTCACTCAGTCCCATGTAATTAAATTTTTTTTTTCATCTTGATCTTTTGTTAGCACTTTTTTGAGTTCATCAGTTTTTCATTAGGGTGCTGAAAATGCTTATTCATTCAGTTCAGCAGTACAGTCAGTTACCAGAAACCTGTACTTGTCAGAGTCTTTTCCATGAATTTCTTGAAGATGAAACCCTTTAATAGGAACACATTTGCAAAAGCATCAGAGTACACCCAGAACTGTCTGTAAATGAGAAAAGACTTAAAAATGACCACAGTTAAAGATTTGATGAAAGTTCATAATAATGCAGTTGACAAGAAAATTAGTTATTTCTGAGATATACATTTTAAAGTAATAACTAGGATTATTACTTATAACATTATACCAGAACATATAAGATTTTTAGAAATTTCATGTAATGTCTGAAACATTTATATTAACATATTTCCATACATATTTCCATACAAATACAAATATAAGATTTTTAGAAATTTCATGTAATGTCTGAAACATTTATATTAACATATTTCCATACAAATAACCCAATGAAAGTTTAGTATTAGTTGTTTTGTTTGTTTGTTTTTTTATACTGCAGGTTCTTATTAGGCATCAATTTTATACACATCAGTGTATACATGTCAATCCCAATCACCCAATTCAGCACACCACCATCCCCACCCCACCGCAGTTTTCCTCCCTTGGTGTCCATATGTCCATTCTCTACATCTGTGTCTCAACTTCTGCCCTGCAAACCGGCTCATCTGACCATTTTTCTAGGTTCCACATACATGCATTAATATACGATATTTGTTTTTCTCTTTCTGACTTACTTCACTCTGTATGACAGTCTCTAGATCCATCCACGTCTCAACAAATGACTCAATTTCGTTCCTTTTTATGGCTGAGTAATATTCCATTGTATATATGTACCACAACTTCTTTATCCATTCGTCTGTTGATGGGCATTTAGGTTGCTTCCATGACCTGGCTATTGTAAATAGTGCTGCAATGAACATTCGGGTGCATGTGTCTTTTTGAATTATGGTTTTCTCTGGGTGTATGCTCAGTAGTGGGATTGCTGGGTCATATGGTAATTCTATTTTTAGATTTTTAAGGAACCTCCATATTGTTCTCCATAGTGGCTGTATCAATTTACATTCCCACCAACATTGCAAGAGGGTTCCCTTTTCTCCACACCCTCTCCAGCATTTGTTGTTTGTAGATTTTCTGATGATGCCCATTCTAACAGGAGTGAGGTGATACCTCATTGTAGTTTTGATTTGCATTTCTCTAATAATTAGCGATGTTGAGCATCTTTTCATGTGCTTCGTGGCCGTCTGTATGTCTTCTTTGGAGAAATGTCTATTTAGGTCTTCTGCCCATTTTTGGATTGGGGTGTTTGTTTCTTTAATATTGAGCTGAATGAGCTGTTTATATATTTTGCAGATTAATCCTTTGTCCGTTGATTCGTTTGCAAATATTTTCTCCCATTCCGAGGGTTGTCTTTTCGTCTTGTTTACGGTTTCCTTTGCTGTGCAAAAGCTTTGAAGTTTCATTAGGTCCCATTTGTTTATTTTTGTTTTTATTTCCATTACTCTAGGAGGTGGATCGAAAAAGATCTTGCTGTGATTTATGTCAAAGAGTGTTCTTCCTATGTTTTCCTCTAAGAGTTTTATAGTGTGCGGTCTTACATTTAGGTCTCGAATCCATTTTGAGTTCATTTTTGTGTATGGTGTTAGGCAGTGTTGTAATTTCATTCTTTTACATGTAGCTGTCCAGTTTTCCCAGCACCACTTATTGAAGAGACTGTCTTTTCTCCATTGTATATCTTTGCCTCCTTTGTCATAGATTAGTTGGCCATAGGTGCGTGGGTTAATCTCTGGGCTTTTCTATCTTGTTCCATTGATCTATGTTTCTGTTTTTGTGCCAGTACCATATTGTCTTGATTACTGTAGCTTTGTAGTATAGTCTGAAGTCAGGGAGTCTGATTCCTCCAGCTCCATTTTTTTCCCTCAAGACTGCTTTGGCTATTCGGGGTCTTTTGTGACTCCATACAAATTTTAAGATGATTTGTTCTAGCTCCGTAAAAAATGCCATTGGTAATTTAATAGGGATTGCATTGAACCTGTATATTGCTTTGGGTAGTATACTCATTTTCACAATGTTGATTCTTCCAATCCAAGAACATGGTATATCTCTCCATCTGTTGGTATCATCTTTAATTTCTTTCATCAGTGTCTTATAGTTTTCTGCATACAGGTCTTTTGTCTCCCTAGGTAGGTTTATTCCTAGGTATTTTATTCTTTTTGTTGCAATGGTAAATGGGAGTGTTTCCATAATTTCTCTTTCAGATTTTTCATCATTACTGTATAGGAATGCAAGAGATTTCTGTGCATTCATTTTGTATCCTGCAACTTTACTATATTCATTAATTAGCTCTAGCAGTTTTCTGGTGGCAGTTTTAGGATTCTCTATGTATAGTATCATGTCATCCGCAAAGAGTGACAGTTTTACTTCTTCTTTTCCAATTTGTATTCCTTTTATTTCTTTTTCTTCTCTGATTGCCGTGGCTAGGACTTCCAGAACTATGTTGAATAATAGTGGTGAGAGTGGACATCCTTGTCTCGTTCCTGATCTTAGAGGAAATGCTTTCAGTTTTTCACCATTGAGAATGATGTTTGCTGTGGGTTTGTCATATATGGCCTTTATTATGTTGAGGTAGGTTCCCTCTATGCCCACTTTCTGGAGAGTTTTTATCATAACTGGGTGTTGAATTTTGTCAAAAGCTTTTTCTGCATCTATTGAGATGATCATATGGTTTTTATTCTTCAATTTGTTAATATGGTGTATCACATTGATTGATTTGCATATATTGAAGAATCCTTGCATCCCTGGGATAAATCCCACTTGATCGTGGTGTATGATCCTTTTAATGTGTTGTTGGATTCTGTTTGCTAGTATTTTGTTGAGGATTTTTGCATCTATATTCATCAGTGATATTGGTCTGTAATTTTCTTTTTTTGTAGTATATTTGTCTGGTTTTGGTATCAGGGTGATGGTGGTCTCATAGAATGAGTTTGGGAGTGTTCCTTCCTCTGCAATTTTTTGGAAGAGTTTGAGAAGGATAGAGTTTTCCTACATCTTATCAGGGAATACAGAGAGCCAAATTTCTCCCAATTTGTTTATGGAGATGTGTAATAAAAGACTGAACAAGCAGCCAGGTTTTCTAAACAAAGAAGACCTAAGCAGGATATTGAATATACTTTTCCTCCTCAGCATATATCTTTTTTTTTTTTTTCATTCATGAGATATTTATTAAAATAACACATTTAGGGAAAAATATCAATACAATTGTATACATCATTACTGAAAACTGTATACCATCATACAAAAAAGGATTTTATATTGGGAAATCAATTCCTAATTTATGGCAAGTTTTACTTTCAGAAATAAAACCACAAAACAACACAATCTAATTCAATCTTAACGGCTGGCATGCTGAGCAAGGAATGTTCTTATTCTTTGTAGGAGCTCCTTCTTTACACTGTCAGGTACCAGGGCTCTGCCTTTTGGTGTGATTTCAGCCACCAAGTCATCAACAGTAACGTGTTCTAGTCCTTTTTCTTTAATTACCTTTACAGTGTGCCTTCAACTGATCCTTCCAGCCACATTCAATTAATTTAGCTCTCAGCAACTCTTTGAGGCCTTCTCTTTCTCCAGTTTCTATCAACTTTTGGTTAATTGCTGCTCTCATCTGCGCATCTTTGTTCATCTTGCTAACCACACTCTTCGGCTGCTCGGACCTAGCATATATCTTTATGGAAGGGACACAGCGACTTTGGATGTTCCTTGTTTAAGGTCATAGCCACTGGCTGTTAATCCAGTCTACTTCTTGGGGCAAGGACAAATTTTGATATTGTGGTATTTGGTCAGGGCGTGTATAGTTCAGGCCTTTTTTGCCAGGTTTTCCCCAAAATATTTCATGTCAGGGCTTAAAGGCACATGTTGTTACTTTTTTTTTTTTCTTAAAAAAAAATATTGTTATTTATTTATTAATACTTAAAACTTTTTATTTATTTACATCTTTTCCACTCAATTCCGTAAGTGCAAGTATCTCATTTTATCTTTTGTATCTCCTAAAGTTCTGAGAATGTTGCCTTTTGTAAAGAAGGGACTTTGTTCATTCCTTCCTTTATTGTTTGCTGTAGCCCTTTTCTGGGGGTGGGGCGGGCTGGGGAGTGGTTGGTGTGTCTTTGAGATTGGTTGAATAAATTTCTGCTTTTTTTGTTGTGACTAAGTTATGATCTTAGTTTATAAACTTGTTTTGTAAAACCTTTTGCAGCAGTATGTGTTTATGTGGATCAGTTTTCCTGTATTTATTTATTACCTTTGAATTTGTTGAACTCAGATTGGAGTTTTTCAGTTCTAAGAAAAAGGTAAACAGGGACAGTGTATCTGTTTATTTTGTCATTGCCTCAGGGATGGTATCGCAGCAAGTGCTTGTGAGAGTCCAAAAAGGCAGAAAATTAGTGTTTTGGGAAAAATATTTACCAAACTAGGCTGGAGAGCCAGATTTAGTTTAGCTTAGTTTATGTGAAAATGTAGAACTTTTCACTGATGGTTTCTACCACTTTTTAGCCTGTGACCTAGCTGTGAACTTTCTGGGCTACCAATGGGTTTTGTTTTTCCCTAACCACCACTACCCTCTGCTTTAACTTTTTTAAAACACAGATGCCCTGAGTCCAGGTTGTATCATGTGCACTAACATTTCTCCTGTGTTAATTTTGTTCTGCTCAGCATATTTTTACCTGAGTAAGCAAAAAATAGTAAAGAGGAGTAAGCAAACCTAGGATTTATGACATCAGAGTATCTTGTTTGTGGAAAAATTACTAATCAGTTAATCCTATGACTAGCTCAGAGGCCAGTAAGAAGTAAGACCTTAAGAAATGGAGTACCTTGTTTCTCATATAAGTCAACTTTTGCTAGGTTATGCCGAGTTAACAGACAAATCTCAATGGTTTATAATAATAAAGGATAATTTCAGGACTTCCCTGGTGGTGCAGAGGTTAAGAATCCACCTGCCAATGCAGGGGTTACAGGTTCGAGCCCTGGTCCGGGAAGATCCCACATGCCACGGAGCAACTGAGCCCGTGTGCCACAACTACTGAGCCTACGCTCTAGAGCCCACGAGCCACAACTACTGAGCCCGTGTGCCACAACTACTGAAGCCCATGTGCCTAGAGTCCGTGCTCCCCAACAAGAGAAGCCACTGCAATGAGAAGCCCACACACCTCAACGAAGAGTAGCCCCCGCTCGCCGCAACTAGAGAAAGCCCACGCACAGGAAGGAAGACCCAACACAGCCAAAAATAAAAATAAATAAAATAAATAAATTCATAAAAAAAAAAAAAGGGTAATTTCATACCTACCTGACCTTTCAGCTTCTGGTCAGCTGTGTCTCTGCTTTTGTGTCGTACTAATTTCAGGATCCCAGCTGAAGGAGCAACTTTCATCATGGCTGTTCTTCCAGCAGAGGGAAAATAAAAATGGATCCCCTTGGTGTCTCATAAAGCTTCTGTTTAGAAGTGGCATGTCATTTCTACTCACCTTTCATTGGCCAAAGGAAATCACCTGGCCAAGCCCAAAGTTAAGGGTATCACTTAAGATATTCTCTTCATGTAAATATGATTGCTATGTTTTATATTCCGTAATATAAAGCATTATGGGAGATTTAAATCTGGGTGTAAGAACTGCTAAGCCTGTGGCTGATAATTACAACAAGGGACATTTGGTTTCGTACACGTTACATCTTTGAAGAAATGTTCGCACATGTCTGAAGGAAATGTTGGGAATGGAATAGGTTTGAGATTTCCTCAGTAGGTGAGCTGTATCGAGTTCTCTGAATATTAAGTTTTGTCTTGAGGGTGTGAACACAAAGAAGATGGAAGTGTTCCAGCAAGGAGAACCTCTTTTTGGACAGTAAGAAAGGCAGAATGCTTTCTATTCTTGAACTGGAGGAGTAGCATTTTTGGGTAATTGAAACTGCAATCTTTTGAAGTAAGATCGACATGATTTCTTTTCTGTACTGCAGTTGCATAATCACTGGTAAAGATGAGTTACAAGTTCCTGTGGTCTGATGCCAGAGCCTGTGTTTTTAACCGCTGTGTGATCCTGACAGCCAGAAGGTGAACTGCAGTGGGGAAAGTGAATTGTCTTTGAAGTTAGGTCAGGCTATAAATCCTGTTTCTGCTGTCTAATTACATGACCTCTGAATATTAGTAGCCACCTTACCTAATAACTTCCAGGATTATGGTGGGGATTAAATGACATCAAGAATTAAAACCTTTTGTAAAGGGGGTAAAAAGCGAATAATAGTGACTGCCTACCGTGTGCTGGGCACTGTGCTCAAGATTATGTCAAAGTGAGCTTAGGGGGCATCCCAGGCTGGCGTGAAGTCGTCTAGGGGAACAAAGTGAGAGATGAGAGATCACAGGAGGTCAGGTCATGTAGGACCATTTAGTTCAGAGTAAGGACTGGCTTTTACCCTGATTGAGATGGGAAGCCATTGGAGAGCGTGGAGGAGCAACATGACCTCATTTAAGGTTTAAGTGGATCATTCTGAGTGCTGTGTGAGGAATAGGTTCTAGGGGAGCAGGCGTGGAAGTGGAGAAGTACGTTGGGCATATTGGGGTCTATTATCCTATTAACAATTCTTGTCCACACTTGTGATTTTTTGTTAAAAAAAAGAAGAGGAAGCAGAGAGATCTGTCAGGTTATTGCAGTAATCTACATAAGAGATGGGGGTGATTCAGACAGGTGGTAGGGATGGAGGTGGTGCAAAGAAGTTAAATTCTGGATATATTTTGAAGGTAGGTATGGCAGGATTTGCTTATTTGCTGATGTGGGTTGAAAGGGAGAGAGAAGGATAAAGTGGTGGTTTACCGAGATAGGAAAGACTGGAGGAGGGCCGGATTCGCAGAGAGGGGACATTCCCAGTAGACTTTCAGATGGGGATAGTAGGTAGGCAGTGGGATGTAGGACTCTGTAGTTGGGGGGACAGGTTGAAGCTGTGTAAATCTGTTTTCAGTTTCTAGGTGGTATTCAAAGCCAGGAGACTGGATTAGATTACCCAGGTGGTGAGTGCATATAAACAGGAGATAGGGTCCCAGGACTGAACTCTGGAGGGGACTCAGTCTCTCATTTTCAGTTTCTTCTCCCTTTAAGGAGACCTTTGATGCCTTCTTGTTGTTGAGACAGATTAAGTCCCTTAAATTAAAGAGCCCTAATTTAAGACGTTGCTTTCTAAACTGTCACAACATTTTGGAGGTCTTCAAATATTTAGATACATTTATGGCCATTCTGGAAAAGACTCTGATGAACTAGGGTGATTGTATCTTTCTACCAAACGTGAAAATAGTATGGCAGCTCTGTGTTTTCCGCCTTTTCTTTGGCTGTCAAGAAGCTTGAGGGTAAACCTGACACTGTCCCCAAATAGAGTAACTACCATTAGCATATGGTTTGAGTAGGCTTCTCTTTCTCTGATGTAACGTTTTCTTAATTTTTCCATTTTTTAATAGCCCTTGCACATTTAAGCAACCTTAAATACTTTTTGGTAGCAGTCAGGACATGAACAGAATACAGGAAGAAATCCCCATTGGGCCCACAGCTCTAAAATCAATGAAATGATTCTTAATGCTATTGTTTGCTATCGGAAACTTTATCAAAATAGGAGGAAAGGCATCAAGCATAGAAAACAGAAATGTCTGGAAGAACATCCAAGAGATGGTTAATAGCAGTTACCTCTGGGGTAAGACACGGATTAAAACGACTTTTTGAATCTGCAGGGTTTGAATTTCTTGAAAGCATTAAAAAAAAAAAAAAAAAAAGTAAATAACCTCTCCAAAAAATAAGTACACTTGTAGTATAATATTGCCCGTGTCATCTTTTTATATGCTTCTCAGATTACTCATTGTAAAGGATGTCACTCACAGAATCAATACATATGCAAGTTATTTTGATTTTGTAAATTTGGAAGCACCATTTTACTTTGGAAATAAAAGTCGTATATAGATATGTCATTGGTAGTGGATATGACTCAGCTGGTGTCAAACCCTTGGATTGAATAAATATATGAACACGAATATGTGTAAGCACAGTGATAAAGCACTCTTCAAATACAAAGCATTATAACATTATTACTCTTGATAATTAAGTGGCAAGTTAGAAACTGCTATATAAGCAATTTCCCGCACTGAGCTACAGCAAAAAGGACGAACTACTTATAGTAAAGTGAAACAGTAAAGTGAGGGCAGACTTTAAGGGATCTTGAAAGTTAGGCAGTGAATAATTAGGGTTCCACTGCAGATTTTGAGCAAGGGGATGACGTAGTATAAAGGCTGCCTTTGGGCCATTACCCAGCAACAGTCTGCTGATTGCCTGGAAAGATTAAGATTGGAGGCAGAAGACCACCGGGAAGGCAACTGTAGTAATCTGGGCATGAAATTATAGAATAGGAAAGAAATGGCAGTAAACGATTCCTCGAAAGAACTGGAAACTCCTCAGTGCACAAACTGTCTACCTTGCGAGCTTAAAGCACCTAGCACAGTGCTGGATACAGAGTGGGAACAGAGTGAACATTTGAAGAATCATAATGAAATTGATGTCAAGCCTTGATGGCTCAGTGACATGTGCTGTTCAGAAATGGGAGAAAGGAAAGAGTACCTGGGAAATAACTCACCCAGCAAACTGATGTTGAGAAGATGGGACAGTTTGAGGAAGATGATAATCAATTTGCTTTGCTTTTTTTTTTTTTTTCCTATCAAACTATAAGTGACGTATATTCCCTCAGCTGGTTTAGCAGCCCTGATATCAGGAGACCCAAAGCATGTTTCTTGCTCTAGTCTTTGGAGCCAATAGTCAGGGCTGAAGGATAGCAAGAAAGAACAAGAAAACCAACTTCTGAGAGCAAAGTCCTGTACACAAATAGGATTGCTAAAGACAAATCCAGATTTCTCAATCTGGTTTATGTAACAAAACACTGGAAAACAATGTATGTAATGCTCATCAAATAATATTAATGCTCCAATGTTACCTCTGTTTCTCTTTCAACATTTCAATAAAGGAACTTATGATCTGCAACACATATAAAGAATTAAAATCTTTTATAAGTAAGGGACACGTACACATCTGTAAGAAAGAAAAACACCCCAAATGAAACGTGATTTAAGCAGGCAAAACAATAAGAAGTATAAATGACCAATAAGCCCATGAAAATAATGTTACCTTACTAGTGCTCAAAGAAATGTAAATTAAATAATGAGCTACAACTTGTAATCATTTAATTGTTATACTGAAAAGAATGATGATGTCCAGTGTTGGGAGGATATGGGGAAACAGGCCTTGTCACAAACATGGTTCTGTTTTCAGGCTTGGATAGCTGATAACTTGATACTTTGTATTTAGGTATCCATTTACCTATTAATAGAGTACTTTTACAGGCTCCAAGTGTGTTTTAGAATTCTCTGGATTCTTATATCCCTGCTCTAGTGGTTAGCATATTGCAGGTATTTAGTAAAATCTTGGGGTGGATTTTTAGTAAAAAACCTTATGTAGTCTTTAGTAGACTATCCAAGTCATTGATTTATTTAAAATGACAGAAATAGGAAAAAGATTTTACATCTTAAAAAAAAAAACAAAACTCTTCAGAGCTATAAACTGGATTTTATATGGAGGATTTACAAATATATCACTTTGGGGGATATTTTGATGGTTTTAGCTGAAAAGACTCTGTCCTTAACTATCATAATCTTAACCATTTTTACTCCCTAATTTAAAGCTATTTGTTTGACTGGGGTGGCTGATTTACTGTTCCTTCTATATTCTCCCCAAGCACATGTGATTTTTTTTTTTTTTTTTTTAGTGGAAATAATTAGGATAAAAGAAACTTGTTTACAGCATTAGAGGAGCAGAGTGGTATTGTGGTAGGTCCAGGTTCTAGTCTGAATTTTGCCATTTCATACAGCCTTGGAGCCTGGACAAGCTTTGGAGCCTGGAACAAGTTACATAACCTTTCCTAAACTTTGCTCTTCTGCGAAAATAGGAACAACTGTTCCTGCCAAACTCCTAAAAAGCTGTATGGAGATCAAATGCAGCAATGTACATAGATGGGTCTTTGAAAATGTAAAGTATATACATACCAGTATAAGGCAGTAATGGTATTTTAAAATATTATTGTGATTAGAATTTTAGTCATATATTTAAGCTGAACAGTGTCACATAGTGTGGATACATTTCTCTTTGTATACAATCTGTGAACATTGTTGCTATCCAAGCCCTTCAGCGTGTAACCAGTGCTTTTCTAGTTAAGCCTGAAATCCCTGTGATTTAGCTCTGGTGATAGTGGGATAACTGAGTGGGGTCAGTGTTAAGTTTGTACTCTCTAAGGTAGAGACTTGTCTTGAATAAATCTATTCTGAAACTGTTTCACTGCACATCATTGATCTCAATAATTATTTATACAGTCTTCAGTTCTTACCTTTGCTTGCACTTGGTTGCACTTTGAACAGTTTCCACTTGGGGGTAGTGTTTCATTTCACAATTGAACAATTCTTTCTTTACTTAAGTATGGCCTTTGCCAGTTTGCTCTTGAACTTTCCCTTGCTTAGTTAAAAAGGGTCTTAATAGACTGTTAGCCGCATGTTTTAAAATCTTGATTTTTAAAAACTGTTTCCTGTCATTTGAGTAATTGTACAGAAATGAATAATTAATAGGAATTTAGTCTTGAGAAGCTTAACACTTTTTTTTTTAATCTCTGAGGGATAATGTAAGCCTTTTCCCCATTATTTTGTGTCTTTGCGGCATTTTTTATTTGCAGTAAGGCTGTTAAGACTATATTGTTAGAAAAAATATATCCCAGTCCACATTTTGAAAAACTCATTTCCTTTAAGAGTAAAAGCACATTAGGCTAGCTTTGCTTGGTACCATCCCTGTATCTCCCTTTACCACCCAACCCCACTTGCAGCCCTCACTCCAGCCCCCACCAAAAGAGAACCATTGTTGAAAAGAAAAAAAGATCTTGTGGGTTTTTCTTTTTTCCCCAGGTATGGTAATTATCAATTTGGTAATATTAAGAGACTTTAAATTTTAGTATATACCTCTATGCCATTTATTAATTAGTAATTTTTAAATTGTTATATTCTGCACAGTGTGCAATAACCCTACAAAAATGATCACTTTGCAATGCAAATTAATTCTTTGTCCCAGGTATTTGTTTTAAATTCTGTTTTTTCCAAGTTATTTGGCATTGATCTATATATCTTTTCATTTGTTTTTGCATGTTATTTTGTAAATAATTAAATTATTGTATAAATTACCTTCGTTATCATATTATTTAGTTATGTTGGCTTTTATAAACTTTATGATGCAATTAGTGCATTAGTGTAGTTACCACATACTTAACTTTCAGTAGATTATAAACTCTGAGGATAGGCACCATTCTTATACATCTGTAGATTTCTGTAGATTTCCTTGCAAATAGTAAATGTGCAATTAATGTTTGTATCTATATAATTGGATATAGGGAGATGTTATGTGGTAAGTGTGGTCAGTTGTTAAACATATAAATTACATATATGCTATAAATTAATGACTGAACACATATTAGTTGTGTATGTAATTTCTGACCTCTTTCAATAAATAGTTTTTATTTCTTTTTTTGGTAGACCATGACACACTATGTTTTATAAAAATTCACGTGTGCTTCTCCAAGAGTTTAATATTGTGCTTGTTCTTTTTTTTTTTTTTAATAAATTTATTTATTTATTTATTTTTGGCTGTGTTGGGTCTTCGTTTCTGTGCGAGGGCTTTCTCCAGTTGCGGCGAGCGGGGGCCACTCTTCATCGCGGTGCGCGGGCCTCTCACTGTCACGGCCTCTCGTTGCGGAGCACAGGCTCCAGACGCTCAGGCTCAGTAGCTGTGGCTCACGGGCCCAGTTGCTCCACGGCATGTGGGATCTTCCCGGACCAGGGTTCGAACCCGTGTCCCCTGCATTGGCAGGCAGATTCTCAACCACTGTGCCACCAGGGAAGCCCCGTGCTTGTTCTTTATCACCATTCCTGTAAACAAAGACCTTCTTGACGTGGAGAAGATATTTCACATTGTGTATTTAACCTTTCTTTCTTTCTTTCTTTCTTTTTAATTATGGTAAGAACATTTAATATGAACATTTAACAAATTTTTAAGTGTACAATACAGTATTATGAACTGCAGGCACTATGTTGTATGGCAGATAAGATCTATAGAACTTATTCATCTTGCATTATTGAAACTTTATGCCCACCGATTAGCAACTCCCCATTTTCTCCTCCCCCTAATCTTTGCAACCACCATTCTACTCTCTGATTCTATGAGTTTGACTATTTTAGGTACTTTGATGTAAGTGGAATCATGCAGCGTTTGGCCTTCTGTGACTGGGTTACCATATTATCTTCAAAGCTCATCCATGTCATTACATATTGCAAAATTTCCTTCTTTTTTTAAAGGCTGAATAAATACATTGTATTTATGTACCACATTTTCTTTATCCATTTTTATCTGTCAGTTGATATTTAGATTATTTCTACATCTTGGCTATTGTGAATAGTGCTGCATTGAACATTTGGAGTGCTGTTGTCTCTTTGGTTCCTGATTTCAATTCTTTTGAATAAATACCTGGAATTGGGATTGCTGGATCTTGTGGCAGTTCTAGTTGTAATTTTTTGAAGAATGTCCATACTGTTTTCCTGTGTATTTAATCTTAAAAGTGATCTTTAGGTTTTTTTCTTTTCTTTCTTTTTGCTAAAAGTGGGTTGAATCATGGTCTTTTTCTTTCTAAAAAAGGAGAAGCATTGCACAGTTAAAAATTTCATGACATGAACCTGTGTTTAAATATTTTTCTGCTTCATATCTATATATATATATATTTTTTCATATCTATATTTAAAAACAAAGAGGCATGTTTTGAAAGTACGTATCTCATGGTGTGTTCAGTAAGATGGGAATATAGTAGTAGGGAATTAGGAAGTTGACTGAAGAAATACACTAATAATATAATTTCATTTCCAACTCATATTTTTAAGGTCTAGAACTGAATTCTTATTTGTTTATTTTTGCATCGCAGTGAATGATCTAGGAGGGGACTTCATGGGAGTTGGTAAAGGCTCCTTAGCTGCTGATAAGGTTGTTGAAGAAATAAGAAGGAAAGGCGGAAGAGCAGTGGCCAACTATGGTACAATATTTGAGAGAACTATACTGCTTGTTTTTTTTTTTTTTTTTTTAAAGTTTTACTTGATTTTATTTATTTATTTATTTATTTTTGGCTCTGTTGGGTCTTCGGTTCGTGCGAGGGCTTTCTCCAGTTGCGGCAAGCGGGGGCCACTCTTCATCGCGGTGCGGGGACCGCTCTTCATCGCGGTGCGCGGGCCTTTCTCTATCGCGGCCCCTCCCGTCGCGGGGCACAGGCTCCAGACGCGCAGGCTCAGCAATTGTGGCTCACGGGCCCAGCCGCTCCGCGGCATGTGGGATCTTCCCAGACCAGGGCTCGAACCCGTGTCCCCTGCATTAGCAGGCAGATTCTCAACCACTGCGCCACCAGGGAAGCCCTATACTGCTTGTTTTATATTTCCTCCACTGATGCTGTTTCTCATGTTAATAAGTATTGAGCAAATATCTTGGCATTCCAGTATAATTATGAAATTAGATTTTACCTAAGTCTGCCAAAGATGTTTAGTGACGTATTTTTTAAACTTTTGATGTAGATTATTTCATGAGTCTAACTTTTATTCAGTTGTCTATTTAATATTTTTAATAATGAGCGCATGATATAATCAGTACATTACTGTAGATGTGAATATGAATATGGTCTTTTCTTAAAAGACCTGCCTTAGCTAAAAGGTCTTATGTATTTCTACAGAGTAACATTAAATTCTTCGTTTTAAAATTGCTTTTAAAAAACATTTCTTAAAGTAATATAGTGTAAGAAGTGAAGTGCCCCCTTTCTGCACCCAGCCTTCATATTACATTCTGCACAGGTGATCATTGCTGTATGCAACTTTCTTATCTTTATGAAAACGTAAGAGTCAAAGTTAGGCATTAGAAATAAAGACAGCAAATACAACCTTTATGTTTGATGTATTGATTCTAATAGTATTTGTAAGGAATCTTCTTGAGTAGATTTACTTTAAAAAGCTAGTGCTTACTGACTTTTCTGCAAATTAGATTGTTTTTATGGACCAGGGAGAAAATTAGATTGCCAGTGACTTTATTCTGAAATTTTAGAGGAAAGGAAATAGGATATGATTTGTTTTGAGAGTTCAAGGGAATAATGAGACAGACATTTTAGTATCTTATTTCCACATTGAGAGTCTAGAAAAATGTTTTCAACTTAAAAAAATTTCTGGGGTTTTAAAACCTATTTTGTAAAGATAAAGATTTCAGACTCTCTTCCCTGCCCCTCAGTTTTGATATTCAGCCTGTATCAATCAGGATTCAGTCAAGAAAACAGAAGCCCCTCTCGGTTTTCCAAGTGTGAAGGGTTTTATACAAAGAATAGAGACTTACCATTGGAAGGTCTGGGCAGGTGCATGTCAGGGAAACTGTCGATGACCATCGCAGCTTGTGGCAGGTGGTTTTCAAGAGCTCACCTGCATGTGCTGTCAGTCTCACATCTGCCGCCTGCTCACAAGATTGCCTGCGTTTACAGTCTCTTCCTACTTTTCCTCCCTTTAAGCGAGTATTTCTTTTTGGCAGATCTAACTCAGGAGCTTATGGGTCCCAGGGAAGGGACCTGGCTCCCGCTGTGATTGCAGAGGAAGTAGAAAGAGGCAATGGTGATGTTGAGTTGACAGCTGACCATTTGACACACAGCTCTGGGGATATGAGCCCTTCTCCTGGGCTGATTAGCAGAAAATCACAAATCCGTAATATTTCATTGAGCTTTTCTTTTTGTAGTTAGTATTACAAAAACAGTAGGTTTGTTTTCCAAATGTAGTGATACAGAATTGAACATGCTTTTTCAAATTAAACACGCTTCTCCTTCCCTCCCTCTGAAAGTCTCATTTGCATCCTTAAGGGGAAGTGCTTATGTGGCTATTTAAAATTCAACAGAAATGAAATAAAATAGATTATTCCATTTGTCGTACTAGCCACACTTCAGGAGCCACATGTGGTTTGTGGTTACCATGTTAGTGCAGAAATAGAGCATTTCCATCCTCACAGAAAGTTCTGTTGGACCATGGTGTCTTGGATATTATTTGTCAAATACTTCTCATTTACCCCCTCTCTCTTTTTTTTTTTTTGGTAGGTTAAAGGATTGCCTTAGGGACTAAATTTCTTTTGTAACATGTATCATTTATATTTTAGTTTGTTACGTGCCTGCAATATAAATGTATTTTCCTTGGAAATGAGTTCTGTTGAATGAATAGTATCTGTCATGTGCTCTGAGCCACAGAATTTAGAAGTCCTTTGTAAGGGATATTACTGAAGTTTTGTCCTAATTTCCCTTTCCCTCAGATTCAGTGGACGCAGGAGAGAAGGTTGTGAAGACAGCACTGGATGCTTTTGGAAGAATAGGTAATGTTTCTTTGCATTTATGGTACTAACAGAGCAGCTTCTACCTTTCTAATGAAATATATTTTATTTCACTTTTGTTTATTAAAAACTCTTTTTTGGTAATCAAATTTTTAGATTTGTTTTAAATTTTAATTTTTTTACATACCCTAATCTTATTCCACAAAGGGCTTGAGGTGACAGTTTTTTTTTTTTTTTTTTTTTTTAAAGTAATCTTTTATTTTTTTATTATTTATTTTTGGCTGTGTTGGGTCTTTGTTTCTGTGCAAGGGCTTTCTCTAGTTGCGGCGAGTGGAGGCCACTCTTCATTGCAGTGCGCGGGCCTCTCACTGTCGTGGCCTCTCTTGTTGCGGAGCACAAGCTCCAGACGCGCAGGCTCAGTAGTTGTGACTCACGGGCTTAGTTGCTCCGCGGCATGTGGAATCTTCCCAGACCAGGGCCCAAACCCGTGTCCCCTGCATTGGCAGGCAGATTCTCAGCCACTGCGCCACCAGGGAAGCCCGAGGTGACAGTTTTTATGCATGTATGTGTTGAGTTTGTTTTATATTTTTTTGTACTTTAAGAGCCTTTAAAAAAACTTGTAAGTATTCTCTAAGTTTCCTTTTTATAATAATTTAATCATACCCCAAATATATTTAGAAAATAAAAAATAAATCAGTATTTTGGCAATAGAGGACCCAGTGGAATATTTTAGATAATTATAATGATTCAGATGAAAATGATTCAGTATCTTGCAAATTAATTAAGATGAATTATATAAAATAAAAATCTTCATTTTTAAGAAGCATTTCAAGCATTTCAAATATATTGTTTAATTTTCCTGACTTAGTCCCATACATTGTTAGTAAAAGGTTATTGAATTACTAGGGGGAAACTACTGCAGATAAGCCCAACGTGTTTATAATCTGAAAAATGTTAATTTTTGTAGTTTGAATGTGTTTCCCCCCCCTTTTTTTGGTCTAGCATATATATTTTTCTAGCTATATTTGGTTGAGTTTGTGAGAGACCTGTTCACATAGTGTCTGACACAGGGATAGAGACCACAAAGTTCTGAAGTCATAAGGTGAAAATAGCCACAAGATGGTGGTTGAACCTTAAGAAACAATCCCTTCTATTTTATAGTGAGAATGCAATTATGTATGAAGACAGGCCATCAGTTTCTCACTCTAATGGTTTCCTTTCTGGGCTTTTGACTTTTGAGTGGCAAGGAAAAATCTTTTAAACTTTTAAGTTTCCCAGTGAATTTTGAAGTTAATTGAGGGATGGTTTACGATTACCACTGAATTCTAAGAACCTAAGAGTTGTGTGACTGCTAATTCTGTAAATAAGCTCACAGAATTTTGGCAGGAGGTAGAGGTGGAAACATTTAGGTATGTAGACTTGAGAGGAAAGCACTGATATAATGGGGTACTTATTGTGCTTTTGTGAATCCGATTTTTTTTTACTATAGGTATAAAATTGTGTTCTGCTAGCATTTGTTACCTATTATATCTACTTTTCCATGGGCAGGGGGGAGGCAGGGAACGCTTTTGAAAGAAATGTGTTGTAAGCAAAGGCAAATTAATATGCTTGCTTTTATATTTGTGACTTGAATATTTTTATATTGTAGATGTTGTGATCAACAATGCTGGGTGAGTATTTCTTTTTAAATTTCCAATAAAGTAATGTACATGCAAACTTTTTTTAAGTGTTGACTTTCTCTTCTCAACATATATAATATCAATTTTTTAGAATTTTGAGGGACCGTTCCTTTGGTAGAATAAGTGATGAAGACTGGGGTAAGTTATTTTAAATATACGTTCTCTGGAACATACTTATCCATTTAGCCTTCTAATATTTGATACATTTCCACACTTAAGGAAAAACTTGCTTCTACCTATTTTTGCTTCTGCTAATATAAGTGATGAGTAAGCTTTACAACTGAAAATGAACAGTTGGAAGAAAAGGCTTTTGTGACTTTCGTTCGTTTCCCTTTTTCTCTTTGAGAGATTGTCAGCGTTTTCTTGCAGTATTAGTTGTTTCTAACAGCCTTTTGCATGCTTGTCTGGCTGTGTGATTCTTATTTCAAGAGCAAGAGTAGGCTATGACTACTGTAAGCAGACAGAAGGAAATGCTAAAAAAATCAAAAGGAAATGCTAAAAAACAAAAACTAAAAACGATGGAGATCTGAGAACTGGGTGGGAAAAACCTAGATATAATTTTGAAACTTCTAATAAGTAGGAAAAATTTCCATTAGGAATGTCATGTTGGAAAGATTGAGTTTAGATGATGAACAGTCACAGTTATAAAATTTTTTTATCCTGTTTGCTCTTTTTTGCCCTTACTTTCATTGGCTATCAGAACTAAAACAAGCATTGGTGGCTGCGACGGTGGCAGGCATGGTAACTGAGATGAATTACATCATTGTTTATAGAGTGTGTTTCTGGGAAATATTGCCAGAAGTTCTTTTGGAAGAAGGAAGATATCTTTCTGACTTAGAATTAAGCAAAGACGGCTTTTAGCTTCCAATTCCCTTGTAATAACTGGAGAAAAAAAGGAGCTGAGAAAGATAGAATTTGTTGGCAGAGGGGACTTAAGTCGGTGCTTTGCTTTGAGCTCTGATGGGGCTGGAGTGTGTCCTCTTCTGGTTTCATCAGAGTAAGATTAAATCTGGAATTGTTTGTTTATCTGCATCATCCTCCAAGTTGTCTGTTCATTAGATTGACATTTCAGAAAGCAGGCTTCTCTGTCTCTCTTTTTCCCTCTTTCCCTCCCCCTCTTTCCTACACCTCCACGCCCCGACCCCCAGCTCTCTCTAACTCATTTGCAAATCCTGTTAAAAATAGGGATTTAGGGATATACTGAACATTTTATAAACATTTCTTGATGAAGAACTGAGTGGTTTTTGATTATGCTTTAACTAACGTTTGTGTTGAGTCCCAATTATATATGTAAAATTCTTGGTTATTTGTATTATGAATTTTTATATAAAATAGGCAAAAATTAAAGATGGCATTGCACTTAGATATGCATAGGCATCGTATTTAGGTGGCATTATATTTATGATAAAGTTAGATATATTAGATAATAATCTAATCATAAATTATAGGCAAAATAGGTATGAATTATTGATTGGTTATGTAACTGGAACTAAAGCAAAAATGATTACTCAGAGTGCAATGTGACAATAGCTGATTTTGAATGCTAGGTATAAAATGAACATCTTTGTATAAGTAAGTCTTTGCTTATGTTGATTCTGAGATAGGTCTGTCTAAATTTGACAATATTCATGATAAAAATGTCTTGTTTTAGATATCATCCAGAGAGTTCATTTGCGGGGCTCATTCCTGGTGACCCGGGCAGCGTGGGATCACATGAAGAAACAGAAATTTGGAAGGTAGAGTTGTATGTGGCTGTCAAGGGGGTTTGGAGATGCCGTGTGTGGGTTCTTATGTCCAGAGGAAAAGAATTGCTTTGACGTTGAAAAATACACCTTCAGATATGCACAGGCTTTTTAAACGTAGTTTTGGAAGATGCCTCCCCGTTACATTGGTGTCAGTCATAGATTAGCGAGGTGGACAACTTAGTATTTCTTTTCACCTCCTACTTTTCATTATTAATGATTCTCCTGCTATTCTCTGATATTTTAGCAGTACAAACATTGAGGATTCAGCAGTACTTTATTCTCTAACCAAAATATCATTTTTTGTGCCCAGTGACCAACTGGGGAGAGATGAGTGGCTGTTTTCTACTGGCTGACACTGGTCAGACATGAGTTAGTCTTTGTAAACTAGGAACGGTAAGACTCTTATAGTTGCGTCTGTGTGACTCAGACGTGGCAGACCTAGTAAGTGGCCCCATGCTCTCTAACATAAAAGTTATTCCTGTTAACTCAGGGTTCACACACATCTACTAGAAGTAAATTGCGTGTGATATCTGTTCTTATTGGAGAGTTCTAGTATATCTTGATACTAGCAGTTTCTGAAAGTCAATGATAGGATTTACTTGTTCTACTAAGTAGAGTAAGTGAGATTAGGTCAGATTATGAGATGGTATTATTTAATATGAGGCATTTAATATTATCCAGAAAGGGAAAGGAGCAAAGTTCTGAGGACTAAAGAATTAGAACTTCATGATCTAATATTTCTTACTAAAATTTTAACTTGTAAATTGGCAGTTTATTTTATGTTTATAAATACTTATTGTTTTCAGTACATAATGAATATACATTCTTACACTTGAATTCATTTGATCCTGACCAGGGATTCTTTCTAAAACAATAAAATCTCACAGTTGAATTTTGAGAGATTACTTTTATTATTTATATTAATTTAGATATATGAATCATGACTTTAAGAACCTAATGGCAGTATACAGAGTTGCTTTTGACAGGTATAATAGTAATGAAAAAGAAAAAAAAATGCTTAGAGTTGCAACAGTATCAAAATATAGAAAAGATGATGTTGAGAGATTGATTTTCCTTTTAGGATCATCATGACTTCATCGGCTTCAGGAATATATGGCAACTTTGGCCAGGCAAATTATTGTGCTGCAAAGCTGGGTCTTCTGGGCCTTTCAAATTGTCTTGCAGTTGAAGGCGAGAAAAGCAACATTCATTGTAACACTATTGCCCCTACTGCTGGATCACGGTTGACCCAGAACATTTTGCCTGATGGTAAGTAGTTTAGATTTTTTTTAATGCTGTTCCTCACATACCTGTGTGGCGTGAGCTTTGTAAAAGTATTTAATTTTTTGAGTAGCTAAAAAAATTTCGTTACAATTTAAAAAAGCATTATGTGTAGTTTATGTTCATTATAGAAAATTTAGGAAAGCACAAACAAACAAAATATGACCCATAATTCTACCACACTGAGATAAACTTTCTCTTTGTGTAGGTAGACATACATACATTTTTTCTTTACAGAATGAGGTAATAGCATTCTTACTGGTTTATAATTATAATTATGTAAAACAATTAATAGATTGTTTTTTAGGGCAGTTTTAGGTTTATAGAAGAATTGAGCAGGTAGTAAAGAGAGTGCCCATATACTCCTCCTCCCACACAGTTTTACATCAGTGTGCTACATTTATTACAGTTGATGAACCAGTATTGATCAATGTTTATTTATTTATTTATTTATTTATTTGGCTGCATCGGGTCGTTGAGGCATGTGGGATCTTTCGTTGTGGTGCGTGGGCTTTTCTCAAGTTGTGGCACGTGGGTGTTCTCTCTCTAGTTGCGGCGCATGGGCTTCAGGGTGCGTGGGCTCTATATTTTGTGGCACGCTGGCTCTCTTGTTGAGGCACGTGAGCTCGGTCGTTGTGGCACCCGGGCTTAGTTGACCCTCGGCATGTGGGATCGTAGTTCCCTGACCAGGGATCGAACCCGCATCCCTGCATTGGAAGGCAGATTCTTTATCACTGGACCACCAGAGAAGTCCCTGATTGATTATCATTAACTATAGTTAATAGTTTACTTTAGGGCTCACTCTTTAGGTTGTATGATTTTATGCGTTTTCACAAATGCATGATGTTACGTACCCACGATTCTAGATCATACAGAATGGTTTCACTCTAAAAATCCCCTGTGTTCCATCTCTTCATCCTCTCCTCTTTTTCCCAAATGTCTGGGAGGATTGAAGCTCATTTCTTTTTATCACTACATAATATTACATGGTATGTAGGTGCCACAATTTGTTTTTTCATTCACCTATCGTGGAACATTTTCATTGTTTCCAGTTTTTGACAGTTGTGAGTGAAGCTGCTATAAACATTCATGTGCAGGTTTTTGTGTGGACATAAGTTTTCAACTCATTTGGGTAAATATTAAAGAGGATAATTGCTGGATTGTATGGTAAGACTGTCTTTAGCTTTGTAAAAATTTCCAAACTGTCTTCAAAAATGGCTGTATCGTTTTTCAATCCTACTAGCAGTGAGTGAGAGTTCTTGTTGCTCCACATCTTTGCCAGAATTTATTATTGTTAGTCTTTTGCATTTTAGTTCTTTTAATAGGTGTATAGGGTATTTCATTGTTTTAATTTGCAGTTCCCTAATGACTTATGATGTTATGCATGTTTTTCCTTTGCTTATTAGCCATTTATTTGTCTTCCTTGGTGATGTGTCTGTTCTTATTTTTTGCTCATTTTTAAATTGGGTTCTTTGTTTTCTTCTTCTTTTTTTGGGGGGGGGGGTTCTTTGTTTTCTTGTTGTTGAGTTTTAAGAGTTCCATGAATATTTTGGAAACAAGTTCTTTATCAGATATGTGTTTTGCAAATATTTTTTCCCAGTCTTTAGCTTGTTTTTTTATTCTCTTTAGTCTCTTTCACTTTTGAAGGATAATTTCACCGGGTACAGAATTCTGGGTGGGTAATTTTTTTCTTTCAACACCTGAAATCTTTCACTCCACTCTTCTTTTGCTTACATGGTTTCTGAAGGAAAGTCTGACATAATTCTTTCCTTGTTTCTTTATGCATAAGGTATTTTTTCCCCTCTGTGTTCCTCCAAGGTTTTCTCCTTGTTTTTTCCACAGTTTGAATATAGTATGCATAATAATAGGTGTAGATTTTTGGCAATATTCTACTTGATGTCTTCTGAGCTTCCTGGATCTGCGGTTGGTATCTGTGATTAACTTTGGAAAATTCTCAGCCATCACTGCTTAAAATATTTCTTCTGTTGTTTTCTTTTTTTCTTCTACTTCTGGTATTCCCATTATGTGCCTGTTCTATCTTTTTATTTTAATTAATTAATCGATTAATTTATTTGGTTGGGCCGGGTCTTAGTTGCAGCAGGTGGGCCTCTTTAGTTGCAGCTCACAGGCTCCTTAGTTGTGGCTTGCAAGCTCCTTAGTTGCAGCACGTGGGCTCCTTAGTTGTGGCATGCAAACTCTTAGTTGCGGGATGTAGTTCCCTGGCCAGGGATTGAACCTGGGCCTCCTGCATTGGGAGCGTGGAGTCTTAACCGCTGCGCCACCAGGGAAGTCTCAATGTATCTTTTGTAATTATACCACAGTTCTTGGATATTCTATTCCCTCTTATCTTTTTGTCCTTTTTTCTCTTTGCATTTCATTTCAGTTTGGGAAGTTTCTATTGACATATATTCAAATCAAGCTTACTGATTTTTCTTTTTTCATTTCAAAATGTTATATTGTTTTTGTGTTTTAACATTTCCTTTTGATTTTTTTAGCATTTCCTTCTGTCTGCTTACAGTAGTCATCTGTTCTTGTAAGTTGTCCACTATTCTCCATTAGAGCCCTTAGCATGTTAATCACAGTTATTTTAAACTCCTAGTTTGAAAATTCCAAAATCTCTGCTATATTTCAAGCTGGTTCTGAGGCTTGCTTTGTCTCCTCAGCCTGTACTTTTCTTGTCTTTTAGCATGCCTTGAAATTTTTGTTGAAAACTGAACATGATGTATTGGGGTAGTAGAAAGTGTGGTATACAGAGCTTTATTGTGAGGTTTCATGTTTATCTGGCTAGGAGTTAGGTTGCGTTTATTGGTTGCTGTAGCTGTTGGTGTCAGAGGCTACATTTTCCTCTTTGTCGTTGTTTTTGTGTCCCCTGTTGTCTTTGGGTTTCCCTAGGTACTCTTTGTGTTTGCAGCTCTCTCAGTTGTAATCCACTGTTATACTGGAGGCCTGTTGAAGTGGTTGTAAATTATGGCGAGGGGAAGTGTTCTATAATCTTATGATTAAATCCGCAAGTTTTTTAGCAGGTCAAAGTCTCTGGACTCTGAGCTTCAGTAGAGTTTTTTAGCCTTTTTTTTTTTCTCCCCTTATTTGAGACAGGAAGGCTAGAGGAGTTCCACTAGTCTAATTGCTCTTCCCTTAGGTCAAATAAGGCTCTGGTAGCTTCCCTTGAGGATAGGCCTTTGTTAAGGAGAACAGAATGCTCTGGGCATATTTCAAAATGATTTTGTCTTATTGATTTATTTATTTTGTTACCCTCTCCCTTTTTCTCTGTAACATTTCAAAGCAAATCTTAGATGTTGCATTTCACCTAATAAATACTTGGAAATGTGTCTCTAACTAACAGATATGGACATTATAACCACAATGCCAATATCACACCAAATAAAATAATTCATTACCATTGTCTAATACCAAATTTATATGAAAACTTCCTCGTTATCTAAAAAATATCGTTTTAGAGTTAGTTTATTCCACAATGGTCTAAACAAGGTTCACAGTCGTTTTGTTACTGTATCTCTTAAGTTTTATTTAACATATGATAGTTCATTCTCCTTTTTGAAAAAGTGCCAATTATTTGTTGAAGAAACTGCGAGTTCATTTGTCCTGAAGACTATTCCTCATTCTTGATTTGGATTGCCTTTGCACTTTTGTGGAAAATCAGTTGACCATGTATGTATGTGTGGGTCTATTTCTGGATTGTTTGTTCTGTTGTATTGATCTATGGGCCTGTCCTTTTACCAATACCATGATGTTTTGATTACTATATTTTTATAGTAAGTCTTGAAATCAGGTAATGTGAGTCTTCCAACTTTGTTCTTTGAAAACATGAAATATAAAGTTGTAAATTTAAAAATTTAAATGTATGATTGAGAGCCAATGCTTATTTATTTAGTTATATAAGAAATAGAATACTTGACTGGTGGAAAACTGTATGGTTTTTGATACTCCTGGTTTTAACATATATCTAAAAAGAAAATATCTGTAATACTTTAAAAGTAGTTTCTGTGAAACAGTACAAAACAATTGATGAGTGAAATTACTTTAGAATTAGCTGCTTCATGGCATACAAATGCTTATTCACAGTACCATTTTACTTTCCACGTTTGAGCTAACATTCATTTTAGAACTTGGGATTTGTAATACCAAGTATGTACTTGCTAGCTTTTCCTAAGAGCTGTGCCTAACCAGTTTGCTTTAGTGTAGAATAGCTATTTGTACCTGAGATCTAATTTTTTTTTCCTTTTCTTTTGTCAACAGGGCCATTTAAAAAAGTCCCTTATTTTAAAAAAACTTTATACTCTCATATCTTTTTGAAGGAATTCTTGTTAAAGAACTGGATTATTTAAGTATAATGCTACATATATATGCACAACAGTGTAGGTTACTGGCAAGAAGTAAAGTATCAAAATGTAATGCATAGTCATGAACTCACTGCTCAACCCAAGAATTGGAACATTACTTGCATCTAACTTTATACCTTCTATTCTGTTCCTCTGCTTCATGCCAAGAGATAACCACTATTTAGAATTTTATGCTTATCATTTCTGTGCTAGACTCCTACCTTAGTCACTTTTTGCCATTGGCTGTAGACTTTCTTGGGGAAGCAGCAAGTTTCCAAGAAAATATTGAAAACTTGAGCTTTTAAATTTGCTTTCCTTTGGGAATGTAGCTTCCATTAATTTTGACCTCTAGAGATGTTAGGTCACTGTTTAATGTAGTATCTTTTATGTCCACCAAACCCTAGTGAAAGATGTTTGGAGAATAAGATCTACTTTAGACAAATAATTTAAGTTTCTGGACCTGCTTTCTCTTCTGTAAAGGAAGAGAGTTGTTACAGATCATTTTTAAAAGCCCTTCAGATTCTGAATTCCTGTTATTTTAAATTTTGGTATTTATTACTTTTTTATAGTTTAGAAAAAGCCGAAAATTTATTTTGCCTCAGCGTTTTTCCTCTTTTCCTCTGAAATATTAACTTACAGGCTGTCAAAGGAATTATTTGTTAAAGAACCAGGTGTTATGAGTAATGTGGGGAGACATTTGCAATTTCATTTCCCCCTTTGAAATATATTTGAAAAATGGAAAGTCATGTATGTGACTTACATGTTTCTTACATGAAAAGAAACATAATCTTAGGATGAATACCCATGAACTAACTTCCCAAGCTGTATTAGTTATTTACTGCTGTGTAATAGATTACTTCAAATTTTGTGGATTAAAACAACAAGTATATATTATCTCACAGTTTCTGGGGTCAGGAATACTGTAAAGTGAAAGGTTCTTAGAGCTGCTCTTTAATTTACAGGGACTGTAAATGTCATCTTTGTCACTTTAAAATATAAAACTGTATTTTGTCCCTTCACAGTTAAAATTTACATTTATTTGATTCTTTAAAGATTATAAGATGTATTTACAAATCGTGTCTCCTTTGAGCCTTGCAACAACTTAGTAGAATAGGCAGGTAACGCATTTTAATTACCATCTTACAGATGCAGACACACGTCCAAGAGAGTTGAGCGCTGTGCTCAATGCCCTAAATTGCCTACATGGCAGGGCCAGCAGTAAAATCTAGGTGTTCATGCTCCTTGTGTAGTACCTTTCTGCTCTGTTAAGTTGCTCACAGAAGGTATGCAGCAGGAAAATATTTCTTACACTTTGTGACTCATCAGTAACGGTTGCAAGGTCCATTTTCCATCATCTTACTGCCATTACAGTTGTCAAGGCTGTTTTGTAGTTTTCTAGCTTCTGGGAGAGCAAAATAGTTTTGGGAATGAATGGTACCTAAGTTCATTATGCTATGTATGCCTTTGCTCACCAGTCTTTGCCAAGGCAGCTTTAACTTGTCTTCTAAACAGTATGTTACCCATCTTGGAAAGGTATATCTGATGCCTTCTATGTTAGAAGCCTGAATATATCCATTGGGATGAAAAGATTCTTCTAAAAGCCTTGGATGTTAATACTAATTACTTATGTATATCTAATTTTTTTCTTATTTATTTAAAAAGTCTCTGAACCTATAATTTTATAAGTGAGGAATTTTCAGAAAGTAAAATGATTGATTGAATATGTATATATTCTTATTGATAGATTTTTTTTTCTTTTTTTGGCTATTTATTTCAGATCTTCTGGAAGCTCTGAAGCCAGATTACGTGGCACCCCTGGTCCTCTGGCTTTGCCATGAGAGTTGTGAGGAAAATGGTGGCTTGTTTGAGGTATTCTGCACCTTTGCACTTTCTCCCAAAGCAATATTTGTGTAATTAAATATAAAAAATGATTCAAAAATCAGTATTTTCCAGTTGTTCACATTTGTAAAAATCTGCATCAGTTGGTATCACTTGTATATTTTTTAATATTATGTATTTGTTATAATTAAGGAACAAGTATGACTAATGTCCTTTTTTGAGAAAGTAACAGCAACTTTGTAAATTGTTCTTCCCTAGTTCTTCATTTCTGATATTCTTGTCAAATGAAAATGTGACTGGCTGGTTTGATGTGTTTAGTCAGATACAGAAAGTCTCATTTGGTTAGAGATGCTGAGTAGTAAAGTGAAGGGACAGAGGTGATGGTTTAAAGTCAGCCAGGCCAGGTTTTGATTTCTTGCTCTGGTAATTGCTGGCTCGCTGGAATATTGTACAGATTAACCTCCCTGAGTTTTAGTTTTCTTGGGGTTTTGTTGTGAGAACTGGAGATCATATTTTTAAACTCTTAGCATACCTAGCAGTCACCCCTCAATTTTAACTATTATATCAGTATAGCAGGAATTCAGTCTGGGTATGATAGATCAGTAAACACAAATTATTTGTATTAACTTTAAAAATAAACTTTGCTATGTTTCCCTATCGCAAAGCTTTACAAGTTTGCTATAAAAATAAAAACCACACATAATCCTACTATCCAGTGAGGTTCAGTTTTCACTCTATAATCAAAGTCCCTTTAGATTTCCTTATGCTGATTTATATATTTTTTGGTCCTCATTTGAGTTTGATCTCTTTTTTCTTTTCTAGCATAAACTGTTATATTTTAGACCACCCCCCTTTATTTGAGTCTCTGTGGTAATATAATAATAAACCTGTTGCATGCGGAATACATGACATCCAAAGATATTTCTTGGTAGCAAAATTACCTGGCTCAGTTTGAAGTGAATGATATATTAGCCTGATTTATTTGAATAAAAAGCTGTTTAGTAAATGAAAAACAGTCTACACCTGTCTATGCAGAGATAGGCACCTCTGCTTTCTTAATCACAGTCGTTGATTGTGAATTGTGGAAAATTAGAGGTGGAAAGAACTTTACAACTCTAGATTTACAGAAGAGAAATTTAATAATATCAAGCCATGTGGAGCTCCAAATTTGTTCTGCCTGTCTTTTATCTCATTAAGGAATTAAACAAAAATTCTTTGTCTTTTACATTTATATTTGTTATTAATTCTGTGAACAAAAATAATATATGCTTTTTGTAGAAAACTTCAAATATATAGGGGAGTTTATAGAGGAAAATAAAAATCACCCACATTACCACTATCGAGAGATAACTCCTATTAATATTTTTATGGATATTCTTTTCCAGTCTTTTATTAGATGTGCATTTTACACGAGTAGTCTTTTTATTTTAGGTATACAATTTACACACATACCCAGACATGCACAGATAACTAGGATAATGCTGTAGATGAAGTTTTGTATGTTGTTCTTTTATTTTACTATATTGTGAACAGTTTTAGTAAGGGACATTTGCTGTGTGAGATTGAGTGCAAAATACAGTAAGAGCGGTGTGTAATATCCTGACTTAAACCTTGAATGTAAATTGACACTTTGTTTGCCAAGTTTTGATAGATATCTAGAGTGGCAGATAGAGATTTTTTGGATCAACTGGAGCTGTTGTTTCTAGCACCTGCGAGGAGTTTGCAGCTTGTTGCTTCACTCCCCAAATATGATAAAAGATGATATTTTTCTTGCCTGTTATCAGTACCACTGCCACTTTAACTACTCTGACAGCATCAAGGCCGATTGTCCTGTTAATATATGTAAAGGAATGAGTGATTAAAAAGCCATACCCTTGAGCGTAGAGCCACTGAGAAGTGTGCTGTCTGCTGGTACAGTTTCTTCTGTTATATGCATGTGGAACACTGTAGTTGTGGTGTTTGAAGATATGACAAACAGATTTTCTTACATCAGACATTTTCTTCTGAGGATTTCCTTGAATGGCTTCTAGAAAAAATACCATCTTTCTGGACGGTGATTAATGTATTTGGTCATTTGCCACATTTCTATATAAAGGTGTTTCATTAAAATGAGTATGTGTAGTTCATTAAGTCAAATCCTGGCTTTATTTTTCTTTGCTTTTTATTTTTTTTTATTCATTAAGTCTTTCTAGAAGGACATGTATTTCAAGTGATGTGCTGGGCAAATTTGGTATTTATATTGTTTAACCTTCATGGTTACTTCATGAAGAGTGTATTATTATCCTGATTTTATATAAGGGGAATCTTGAGTTTAGGGAAGTCAAATTATTTGACCAGGAATCAGACAGCTAGTCTGTAGAAGAACTGGTATCGCACCTTGGTTTCTGTGCAAAGTCATGCTTTTCTACTACATGCATTTCTGCTATATTGTGTTGCTTTATTTTTCTACTCTGATAACATGAATAGTGCAAAGTCATGCCGGCCAACGGAGTTTTGTAGAGCTGCATTATTTTCATCCATTGTCATCTAGCATTCTGATACTCGTAAAAAGATAGCTGCCTGTTTTGTTAATTTCATGAAAATTCTATTAGTAATTTCACATTAGATGGTATAACTTCTTCCTCCTCTTTTTGGTAGGTTGGAGCAGGATGGATTGGAAAATGTAAGTCCCTTTTGGTTTTTGGTTTGCCATACATTATTTCCATATCTTTAAACCTGCATATCCAGGTAGAGCTGGGTAAAGACCTTGTCAAATGCCGAACCATTGGATTTAGTGCACGCATAATCAAACTCAAACATTGTAATAGCAACAGGTCTTCTAAAACATGGAAGTTGTCCTGCAGGCCTGTGGTATTTTCAAGGATCTTTTCAGTTTTTTTCCTATTAGCAGTGCTTATTCAATATTTGTCCTGTCCTATTCAGAACTGGCTGTTTTTTCAGACAGCACAGTCTCTCTTTATATTGATGTTTGTCTTCCCATGTCTCCGGCACCCCACATGCTTGTTCAGCAGAGTAGTGAGTGGGAGGGAGGGCGTTTTTTGAAGATGGGAAGAGCTCTGTCCTAGGCAAGTTCTCCAATTCTCTCAGTGATTCTTTTCTTCTTTGGAGCATGAGACATCAGAAGGAGACAGTGGGGAATCACACTGGACAGCTTTCTAGAAGAGAAATTGCAGCTGATCTATAGAAATTATTCTCCTTCAGCCCAACAGTAAATTCATCTGGCTTAAGTCCTCTTTTCCCCCAGTTCTTAAACCTTGTGAGCTCCAGATTGGATAATTACTTTATGGTGTTTAAAAAAAATTGTGAACATTCCAATATCCCAATTCAAGTTTTCAGTTGGATGCTGGTATCAAAATTAATTGAATTATTTAAAAGGCTGCCATTACTGGATGACATTGTTACAACATATTGTAGACTATTATTAATGACTGTTCTCTAAGTTATGAAGTAACTTATTCAAACATTTTTAAGTGTCTTATGACATCTTTTAAGAAAGGAAGATCAGTTGTTGCAATAAAAGCTGTATATGGGACTTTATCAATAAGAAATCTCTAGAAGCTTCTGTCATTCCCCAGGACAAATCTTCGATTTAGTAATCATCAAAGTCTGACCATTCTGTTTAAATAAGGTTCTGTTTATTCCTCAGGCTTTTTAAAAAAGACACAATGTTAAAAATTATCTTCATGGAACTTATGCAGCAATGATGATTTTTGTGAATCTGGGCAATCTAGTTGACTTCCCATGGACAAGGAGGAAGAGCAAAGGGAGGAAACGGGAGAATTATGTGGGGTTGTCTGATATGTTAATTTGATTATCTGGAGTCTTTGGCCTGTTATCACCACTAGTTTTCAGTTTTCTATTCAACAAAGCTCTACTCTGTTCTGTTACCTTAAAGTGTATTATCTAAGTGATCTGTGGTGATGAAGACAGTCTTTTGGTGTGATTATACATAATTTAACTTTCTGATTCAGCATTTCATCTTACCTTTAGTAGTATCTGGCATAGTCAGAGGAGGGAGAGGTTTTCCCTTCAGCTTCAAATATTAGAAAAAGAAATTTGACATCCTAATGGGTTTGTTATTCTTTTAAAAAAATTTTGTAGTAAAAATCTTTAGAAGTTAGAATCTTTTTTCCAAATTCCATTTTTCTTGAAGTTAAAAAAAAAAATTCAGGAGACTCATGAATTCTGCTTTCTGTCTCGCTCTTAAACTGTGTGTTCAGTATCTTAGTTTTGTTTCTATAACCAGCACGATGGGAGCGGACCCTTGGAGCCATTGTAAGACAGAGGACTCAGCCAATGACTCCTGAGGCGGTGAAGGCTAACTGGACGAAGATCTGTGACTTTGATAATGCCACCAAGCCTCAGAGAATTCAAGGTAAAGAGTCCCAAGTCAGTTCAGTCCTGGTTGGGGAATCAGAGGCAACAAAGCATTCTCTTCTCTTATGGAATTGTCTTCTTAATTGTGATAACTTAGATGCTCAAATCATCTAGAGCACATTTTCTGCTCCAGTAGGTATTAGAACTCTCCAATTTAAGGTATGTATGTTACTCCCACTGTCAGTTTTTCAGTTTTCTTATGATCCTGATTTTTTGGTATATGTGTGATGGAGAGGATGGTAGGAGGTGTTTACCCATTTGTGCTCAATGCATCTATTCCCCATCTGGTGGTTGGTTTCAAAGTCTTGCCTTATCTAATCACATGCTCCTTATCTGACCTGATTTTTCCTTATTTCCCCAAAAGTTTATTTAAGTCTTATATTATTTAGGCTTAGGTCTTTTCTCTCTAGTGAATAGATTTTGCTTTGTTTTAGCACTTTGTCTTTGCTACTGTTTCTCTGCCTTTCTAAGATGCCTCTTATTCCTTTTATCACCTCTGCTAATCTCGGTGCTTCTTTAGAAAAACTCAAGCCCCAGATGTTCAACAAAACCTCCCCAGATATTCTGGGCTTCATTGATCTCTTTCTTAGCTGAACTCTTACAACTTGAGCATCTAATCATGACTGCTTTCCACTGCTTTTGTTTCATAAGTGTGTGGTTTCTTAGCTGCATAGTAAGTTCCTTTGGAGGCAGAGAATGTATCTTGTATGTCCTTTTGTATTTGGTGCTAGTATAGTGCTGAACTCATAGAAAGGATTTAGTAAATGCTTGTTACCTTGAATTATTGAATCATCTATGATATGCCACAGGAAGAGATGGCCAATAAAAGTCACATTATTTTTTCTAGTATAACTCACATATGTATATAGTATATGAAATTTAAAGGACCTTTCTGGGAAGGATCATGAATCAGGATTATTTTATAGAAAAATCTTTTTTTCCCTTCCTAGTATTATATTTAATGTTTGACAGAGGAATATATCTGAAAAATGACTTTTCTTTTTTTTTTTTTAATCCCAATGTTACTTTCCTGTCTGCTGGTACACTCACTGAAATATTCATTGTACTTTTCTCAATCAGAGGATAACATGATTGTTATGTCATTAGCGGTAGCATTTTCTGTATTCTTTTTTTTGATATTTGAGATAAATTTAGTCTCCGAATAGCAATCACCTATCAATGAAAATTAGGAAAAGGAAAAAGGAAGAAGTGTCTTAAAAACTCTTCTCTGAGGTCAGAATTCCATTTTATTGCCTTAAAAGTATTAGACTAATATAAAGAAAAAGCTAACAATGAACTATATAGTTATAAATGAAAAGATACCCCTAGTATTTGAAGTACAGTTAGAAAAAAAATCTTACACTTTCTGTAGAATCACGACTTTCCAAGCACCCATTTCACCATTCTCATTTTACAGATGATGGAACTAAATCCCAGAAAAGCTGAGTAAGTGGCCCAAGCTTTCTCAGTGTTTGAGCCAAGAGTTAACTCAGGTGGTCTGTCTTTGAGTGCAGTACCGCCGGCCTGTACCGAGGTTACTTTCAGTTAAATAGCCTCCCATCTAGGCAGCAGCCTAAATGGGGTGGTAAGAGGAAGATTGGTAGGCAAGAAACCTACCTAGTGTCACCAGGAATGGCAGAGAGCCCTGGTCATCTCACATTCTGTAGTTTAGTTATAGTTTTTGTCTGAGTTTAGAAGGAGGTTTGTTAGAAAGGTCCCAGAGCTTTTGGAACCTTATGGCATATGTGGATACTCTGTGAATCTCCTTTATTAACCTTTCAGACCCCAGAATAGCAGCTTCTGAATTCTGTCCATAGTCACTGGTCATAATGGTGGTTTTCTCTGGAAGAATTTTCAGTAATATTTTCTGAGCAAGTTACCTGTACAGAGACCTGGGGGGTAATCTTGACATTGTTGCATCCTGGAGGAGGAGTGATGGTGGGGAGAGAAGGAAAATTAGTTGTCCCTCCACCAGATGGAAATTGCACATCTGTGGACAAGGATCCAACTTTACAGAGTTGTAAAAATCACTCAAAGACTGCAAAGCTCAGAGCCTCTTTGGAATCATAACGTGGGGAGAGTATGTTGGAAACACCCAGTTATCTTTGGTCTGTTCAGAGTCTCACGATTTTTTCCTGCAATAGCCTGACATCGTACAGTCAGTTCATGAATGCCAGCGAAGGTTCTGCAGCAGGCTTGCTGGATGTTATAGGAATGATTGTCTAAAGCATTGTAGCTTTTCTTAGTCACGTCTGTAACAAAAGCTTTTTTTTTTTTTTTTTTGGAAATAGCTTACATTTATTTGGATTTCACCAGGAGAATATTAGCTCTTTAGGATATTTGAAAGATGATGCTTTTATGATCTTTATGTAATAGGTTTACCAAAGCACTCTGTCTTATTTAAATTCCAGTGATCCTAAAGAGAAAATTCAGTTTGTTCATCCTTATTTATCCTGAAGTTGATTGACTTGAATCATTCATGATTTAAATTTTTTTTCAGTACAAATGAAATATAGTTCAACTATATAGGAAAAATCTGGAAGTTTGTCCTGTGGGTCACTATTTCAATAGCACTGTAAAATAACTGGCTAGATATTTCACATATGCAGATGCTCTTCCCACACCCTAGTGGGACTGATTTTTCTTTTAATTAATTTTTATTGGAGTATAGTTGATTTACAATGTTGTGTTAGTTCCTGCTGTATAGCAAAGTGAATCCATTATACGTATACATATATCCACTGTTTTTTAGATTCTTTTCCCATATAGGTCATTATAGAGTATTGAGTAGAGTTCCCTGTGCTATACAGTAGGTTCTTATTAGTTATCTATTTTATATATAGTAGTGTTTATATGTCAATCCCAGTCTCCCAATTTATCCCTCCCTGTCTCCCTCTCACTTGGTAACCATAAGTATGTTTTCTACATCTATAACTCTGTTTCTGTTACGTAAATAAGTTCATTTGTACCATTTTTTTAGATTCCACATATAAGTGATATCATAGATATTTGTCTTTCTCCTTCTGACTTCACTCAGTATGACAATCTCTAGGTCCATCCATGTCACTGCAAATGGCATTATTTCATTCTTTTTTTATGACTGAGTAATATTCTATTGTATATATGTACCACATCTTTATCCATTCGTCTGTTGATGGAAAAAAGCATTATTATTGTTATTTATTCTTTCTTTTTAGACTCAATTGACGGTATAATTGAAGCTCTAAATAAAATAGATTCAGATGGAGGAGTTTCGGCAAATCATACCAGTAATGTGACATCAACAGCTACATCAGGATTTGTAAGTGGAAGAGAAAGCCTAACGCTTTGCCTTCTTTGGAGACTTTTTTCTTTTCTTTCCTTTTTTTCTTTTTTCTTTTCTTTTATGCAAAAAATGCTTTTCCAAGCTATTAATTTATTGTTAAATAGGAAAGGTGAGTGACCATAAAACTTTATAGAACATGTAATGAATGTTTATAAAATTTGAATGAACGTAAAGCTAAAATATTAAATGTAACTTTTACTTTCTCTTCTTCAGTGTAATAAACAAGCGTATTTTTTGGTTTTTGGAGCATTTTTGATAATCGTCCTTCAGTCACTTTCTAACTCTTTAGAAAAGGATATTTAACTTAGTGCCTCTTTTGAGTCATTTCTTTTAAGGAAAAGCATTGACAGATTGTATTTTGGAAATATTTCAACATGGCTGCAAGTAAAAAGTCTCCCATTGTGTCAGAAATTCTAAGAGAGCTGTGGTTATAGCTCTTGTGAAGTTTGCTGATTAACTATGTCCAGTACTTCTTTTTTTTTAAAAAAATTATAGTGCATAAATAATAAGAAATAAGTCATTTGACACATTCAGTTTTGGTGTTTTGTGACTCAGGGGAGACATAGTGATGAAATAAACAATCTAATTGTAACCCTGAGAATATGATCAGTTTATAAATGTGATTTTACTTTAGAGTAGGGGTTGGCAAACTTTTTTGGTAAAGGGCCAGATGGTAAATATTTTAGGCTTTATGGACCACGTACTGTTTCTGACACATAATCTTCTTTTTCTTTTTTTAGACCACTCTTAAAAAAATGTAAAAACCATTCTTAATTCTCAGCTGTTGTTTGCTGACTCTTGCTTTAGAATGAAAGTGATCAAAAATTGGACATGATTCTTTTAGAACCTAACATATGCTTCACAAATTAGTTAGGCATGTCATCACTAAATAGAAAAATACAATATCCAATTAGATAAAGGACAGTCCTGGGTAGGAGCTTATGGTAAAATCTAATTATAACCAAAACCATTATGAGGGAGTCTGATTTACAAGCATTAAGCAGTGTTTTGCTCATCTGTTTCTACTGACTTTTATAAAATAGATCTTATAGAGCCATTCATTATCCCTGTTTATAATAAGTTTTTTATTTTTTGTAATTTTGAGTAGCTAACAGTCACTGTATTAATAGGCTTTTCCATCATCAGAGACAGGAAAGTTGAAAATGAGATATACTATCTGTTAACAAGAAGCGGGCAAGAAAAAAGTACTTATTTGTAAATGAAGTCTTTTTCCATACATTATAATTGATTTTATTTAAAAAATATAGTGAAACAATTATGATACCCTATCAGATTTAGTAAAATGACATTCTATTCACAAAGCTAAGTATGTAGCAGTTAATAGTTTTGAAAAGTCAGAAATTTAAAGATTTGACAAGAATATCAGTGAAAAAAATAACTTTCTACAATTGTTCCATAGGCTGGAGCTATTGGCCATAAACTTCCTCCATTTTCTTCTTCTTATACGGAACTGGACACTATTATGTATGCCCTTGGAGTGGGAGCATCTCTCAAGGAACCGAAAGATTTGAAATTTATTTATGAAGGGAGTTCTGATTTCTCCTGTTTGCCTACCTTCGGAGTTATTCTAGCTCAGAAATCTATAATGGGTGGAGGATTAGCAGAGATTCCTGGGCTCTCAGTCAACTTGGCAAAGGTATGCATAATAAGAAACCTTTATTTTGCTCTTCTTCTCTTTCTTTAAATATGATTGGTAAATGTCACATGCTGTGTATGTGTGTGTGTGTGTGTGTGTGTGTGTGTGTGGTGTCTTAATACAATAGTTTATAGTGGTGGATTCAAGGATAAAGATTTAGCATGTCTTTTGATTTTTCTTAAAAAGAAAAAAAGGGTAGAGAGTTAGTTGAAAAGGCAAGCAAAAAGAAGACAACAATAATTATATACAGTCCATAACCCTGGCATAATGTTATTAATTCTCTCTCTGCCATTACATGCTATTTGACCAAGGGTAAATAACTTCTCTAAGCTTCAGTTTCCTTATCTATAAAGTGGGTATGATAATCCTCACCTGACGATAGTGATGAAGGAGCAAGAGTGAAGAATATTTGAAGCAGAGAGAACAGGTGTAAAAGGCCTGGAGGCAGGTGCATACTTACCTTGTTTTTGGAACAGCAAGGGGGTTGATACAGCTATAGAATGAGCAAGGGGGCAGTGGTAGCAGAAGAGGGCCTTGTAGTCATCGTAAGAATTTCACCTCATACTCTGATTAACATGGGAGGCCATTTGTAGTGCTTTGAACTGAGGAGTGGTATGATCTGGCTATGTTCACTCACAGGCTCATTTTTGCTCCTCTGTGGAGAATAGATTTATGGGAGCCAAGCATGGAAGCAGGGAAACCAGTTTGGAGTTGATTATGGTAATTCCAGCACTAGTCTGGATATGCATGGACAGAAAGAGGAGTCAAGGAAGAAGGTTTTTGGTCTGGTTAACTGGGATGATATATATGCATATATACCCATATATTTAGAATTAATTATGTACAATGTATTTAACATGTATAGTAGTAGTAACATGTATGATATATTACTATGTATAATAAAATAGATATATACAGTTACTTTAAGGTGGGGATGATCAGGAGTTGGTTTTGGACAGATTTGAGATGCCTAGTACACATTCAAGTGGAGGTATACAGTGGGCAGTTAAATATGTGAGTTTAGAGTTTGCGGGGGAGCCCCTACTGGGATTGGTAGCATTTAAGTGAGATTTAAAGACATGAGGCTGGGTGAAATCACCCATGTGTGAACGTAAGTAGAGAAAAGCCTGAGTTTGGTGAGAGGTGAGAGGTGGAAGAGATGAGGAGGAGTGAGCAAGAGAGACTGGGAAGGAGTGGCTGGTGAGGTATGAGGCGTATCAGGAGAGTGTGGTATTTGAGAAGCAAAGTGAATAAATGGTTTCAAGAAGGGAGGAGCAAACAATTGTGAGAAGGCTTTGGGGTTATTTTATTTCTTGAAGTGAGGGTCAGGCCATGAGTCCAGTTGATAACTGTTGAATCGTAGACTTTTGAACTGATTTCTGTGATTTTGACTGATTGGAGAACCCATTTACTGGAGGATCGATTAGCTCATTGCTGCTCTGAGTCTATGAGAATCTACGGTTATTTTATTAAAGTATTCGATGAAGTTGGGAGGGAGGCAAGGAATAGATGCCAGGCAGTTTGTTGTTTTAGTCACTCTCCCATGGTATTTGTTGCATACAGTTCTTCTGTTTGGGTAATGTCAGTACAAACAATTAAAGTAAATGTTTCAGAATTCTTCCTCAGAGTTGGAAGGAGTTGGAAATCATGAATAGTGTTCAAAATCTGTCACTGGGAATGATAGCCGTCTTGGGATTTGAATCCCAGTCTTCCTAACCTTGAGCTTCCAGGTCGTATGATAGTGAGGCAGTCTTTCATTTGTCCTCCCATCACTACCCTCACCCCTTTTCTTTTTCCCTTCTGGGTTCTGAGGAAGACTGGGAATTAAACTGTCCCATAGCAGTTGAGTGTGGTCATTCGGATATATGGGTCAGGTTTTGTTTTTACTGTCCTATTGTATTCCTACATATATTTTTATATTCTTGCTTTGATACATTGAAGTTAAGTGGCTCTGATGTTGCACGGGGTCTTTAGTATTTACTCTTACACTAAGGAAATGTTGACATTGGCAGTGCTTTTACTTGACTGTGGTTGTAAGATTTATATTAATGTTTTGGTTGTGTCATTTGTATTTGGCAGGTGTGACCTGAAATTACTTTACTAGTACTGACCTATTTGTTCATTTTTATTCAATAGATATTTATTGGATACCTGCTGTGTTCCAGGCGCAGTGACGAGCACTGGAAATACGCCTAGTTTAGTGTCTCCATTGGCAAATAATCCACAGTTATCAGTCAACAAAAATTTATGAATGTCAAGAAAGAACACAAATGTATCTTTTCTATTCTAGAGAGCTGACAGTCTTTAGATTGGGGGACTGATTATTTCTGAATCATATAATTAAGAAGTGGGAGCCAATTTGAGACAGATAGTTTGGGGGAAGTAGTCGCGTGAACGTGTGGACAGTGAAATGCCACTTGTGATTAGCGGTATCCACAGAAGAAGCTGTGGAAAAAGAAAGTCTACTAATAAAATTTTGCTTACCCTAACGTAGGTTCTTCATGGGGAGCAGTACTTGGAGTTATATAAACCACTTCCCAGAGCAGGTGAGTTCTTGATGGTTTTATTTTCTGACTAACCTTCCAAACTGTGTCAATGTGTTAAACTGGCATAGAGCAACCTAAATAAACTATATTATAAGTTATTCATGTGCATGTCAGCCATTAGAGTAGATTGATGTTAACTAGTACCTATTTTGGTTGCCTTAAACTTTGTCCTATTTGAATAGTCTTATTTAATAAATTACTTCAAAATACTAAACATCTGGTCAACAATTGAAAGGAGCATATTCTGTGTGTGTCCTAAACTTAGTGATTGTGTATAATCAGTTATGATTCCCATGAATATGATTCTTCATTCTTTTCTCAGGTATTTGTGTTGGTACTGTTTTTCATAACGCAAACAATGTTAAAAGATACAGAATGTCTTGTAATTAACTTTTTTCTGTTTTCTTTTAGAGTAAGTAAAACCAAGGCTGTCTTAATAATCAGTTTATTTTTCTCAATAATATCTTACTTGTTTAGTAAATCTTCTCATTATCTTTTCACTTTACTTTGATATGTTTGTTTTATGTTGCTACTCTGATGTCAGAATATTAATTATATACTGACCATGTAAGGTGGTAAAATAAAAAAAAAGTCTTTTTCATTTCACATTATATAATGTAGAGGTCAGCAAATAGCTAGAATTGTGCTTTAATTTTTTTTGAGATTAAAAAAAAATTCGTATTGCTTAATGCTGAATAATTCTGTTTCAGTGTTAGTGTTACTTGTTTCTGGTTGTTTTTGTAGTTCTTCGCTGTTTTTTTCTTCTTCTTTTAGTTTTTTCCTTTGTGGTTTCATGCTTTTCTTTTGCTTGTGTTCATTTCTCTTTTGTTTTTGAGTATCTGTTGTAGATTTTTGATTTGTGGTTACCATGGGGCTCATAGATGTTGATCTATGACTGTGTTTATTTGTTTTAAACCAGGTAGTCCCTTAAGTTCAAACACATTTTAAAAGCTCTACATTTTTTACTCGCTTCCCCCATACTTTGTGTTTTTTTTTTTTTAATTAATTAATTTTTATGGCTGTGTTGGGTCTTCGTTTCTGTGCAAGGGCTTTCTCTAGTTGTGGCAAGCGGGGGCCACTCTTCATCACGGTGTGCAGGCCTCTCACTATCACGGCCTCTCTTGTTGTGGAGCACAGGCTCCAGATGCGCAGGCTCAGTAATTGTGGCTCACGGGCCCAGTTGCTCCGTGGCATGTGGGATCTTCCCAGACCAGGGCTCGAACCCGTGTCCCCTGCATTGGCAGGCAGATTCTCAACCACTGCGCCACCAGGGAAGCCCCTATACTTGTGTTTTTGATGTCATAGTTTACATCTTCATGTTTATCCCTTTACTGATTATTGTAGTTATACTTGATTTTACAATTTTTTTTGTTTTAGTCGTTGTACTAGCTTATTTAAGTGGTTGAGCCTCAGCCTTCCCTATATATTTGCCTTTACTAATGGGATTTTTTCTTTTCTATAGATACTTAATTCTTGTTATAGCTTTTTCTTTTCCACTTAGAGAAGACCCTTTAACATTTCTTTTAGGGTTGCTTTAGTATTGATGCTTATTCAAGAAGTTCTTTATCTCCCCTTCAATTCTGAAGGATAATCTTGCTGGGCAGAGTATCCTAAGTTGTAGGTTTTGCCCTTTCAGCACTTTAAATATACCATGCCACTCCCTTCTGGCCTGCAAAGTTTCTGCAGAACAATCAGCTGATAGCCTTATGGGCATTCCCTTGTATATGCTCTTTGTTTTTCTTTTGCTGCCTCTAGAATTCTCTCTTTAAGTTTTGCCATTTTAATTATGATATGTCTTGGTGCGGGTCTGTTTGGATTCATCTTGTTTGGGACCCTCTGTGTTTCCTGTACCTGGCTATCTGTTTCCTTCTTCAGACTTTGGAAATTTTCAGCCATAATTTTCATTAAATATATTTTTACCCCCTTCTCCCTTTCTTCTCCTTCTGGGACCCCTATAATGGAAAGTTGGTATGCATGATGTTACCCCAAAGATCCTTTAAAATGTTCTCATCTTTTTTCTTTTTGCTGTTCTGATTGGGTGATTTCCATTTTCTATCTTCCAGATCACTTATGTGTTCTTCTGTATCACCTAGTGTGCTGTTAATTCCTTTTAGTGTGTTTTTCTTTTCAGTTGTTGTATTCTTCAGTTCTGATTGGTTCTTTTTAGAATTTTCTAGCTCCTTGTTAAAACTCTCACTGTAGTCAGCTATTCTTTTCCATAATTCAGTTAGCATTCTTATTACTAATGCTTTGAATTCTTTATCTGGTAAATTGTTTATTTCTATTTCATTAGTTGTTTTTTTCAGGAGTTTTCTCTTGCTCTTTCAGTGGAAACAGATTCCTCTGTCTTTTCATTTTGCTTATCTATTTCTTTATCTATTGAAATTTGGTGAAATAGTTACCTATGGTGGTCTTGAAGGGGTGTTCTTTTGTGGGCATGTCCCTATACAGTCTGCATGTGCCCAGTGGCATTGATGGGAGAGCTGGATTTGATGTGAGCACAACTTATGTCTTTTCTCAAGGTGTGCTGGCAGCTGTCATCTTGGTAGGGGGTGGGGCTGGAGATGGAGGGGTAGGGCCAAGCCAGATGTTAGGTAGAGCTTCCCCTCTGCTTAGTGGCTGTTACCCCACTATTTGGTGCGGGGGCAGGTCCCAAGTTGCTGGAGCAGAAGCCCTGAGGGTCGGGTCTGAGCTGGCTAAGTTTCCTTTAAGTGTGTGCTTCCCCCCGCTCCCAGCACTGGCACCCTTACTCCAGAGGGGAGCAGTGGTGGAGCAAGAGGGGCAGGTGTGGGTAATCAGTGACGGTCAGAGCATGGTTTTGTTTTGTTTGTTTGTTTGTTTTAACATCTTTATTGGAGTATAATTGCTTTACAATGGTGTGTTAGTTTCTGCTTTATAACAAAGTGAATCAGTTATACATATACATATGTTCCCATATCTCTTCCCTCTTGCATCTCCCTCCCTCCCACCCTCCCTATCCCACCTCTCTAGGTGGTCACAAAACACAGAGCTGATCTCCCTGTGCTATGCGGTTACTTCCCACTAGCTATGTATTTTACGTTTGGTAGTGTATATATGTCCATGCCACTCTCTCACTTTGTCACATCTTACCCTTCCCCCTCCCCATATCCTCAAGTCCATTCTCTAGTAGGTCTGTGTCTTTATTCCCGTCTTGCCACTAGGTTCTTCATGAGCCTTTTTTTTTCCCCCCTTAGATTCCATATATATGTGTTAGCATACAGTATTTGTTTTTCTCTTTCTGACTTACTTCACTCTGTATGACAGACTCTAACTCCATCCACCTCACTACAAATAACTCCATTTCGTTTCTTTTTATGGCTGAGTAATATTCCCAGAGCATGGGTTTCGTTTGGCATGGCCACCATCAGAGATCTGGGGCCCCTGTGCAGCCACCAGTAATTGCTGCCCGCTCACTGCTCAGTTGCCATGTAGAGTTTGAACCTCCTCAGTGTCTCATGGCTGAGCCTTTTCCTCAATCATGGCAGCCCAGAGTGTGAAGCTGCGACATGAGGCACATGGTGCTGGCGTGTTCTCTCAGCTCAGGCTGGGGACCAGGGCAGTCGTAGGAAACCAGTCAGCTACCCAAGTGGTTTCAGTCTGCCCTCTCTGCCCTGCCTCAGGGGCACGTAAGTGTTCACGTGCTCCCGGAGTCCAGGCTTCCCACAGCCCTCCTGTTAATCCCACTGGCCCTCCAACCAGCCAAGGGGACTCGTGTTCCCCTTGTTGGACACCAGGGCTGGGGCGCCCAATGTGTGGCTTGAACTGCTCACTCCCCAGGGAAGGTCTCTTCCCGTGTAATCTCCTTTTTCCTCTGAGTCCCCTCTCAGGGACACAGGTCCTGACCTGATCGCTTTTCTTCCCTTTCTACCCAATTACCGGTGGGTCTTTCTTATAGTCTTGGTTGTACAGGTCTTTCTGTTAGTCTGCACTTAGTTTTCGGTGAGAATTGTTCTACATGTAGATGTATTTTTGATGTGTTTGTTGGTGGGGAGGTGAGTTCCGTGTCCTCCTGCTCCACTGTCTCAGTTTGAGTCTTCAGTTTAGTGTTACAGCCTAAGTTTTCACACAGCCCTTTTTTTAATCTGAGGCAGTGTGCAGTGTGTGGTCAGGTGAAGAAGTTTGGCTTTTATTTTAAAGACAATAGATAACCACTGAAGGACTGAAAGGAGAGAATTATATGATCAAACATGGATTTTAGAAAGCATCAACTCTGGCTCATGTTTGTAATGCTTGGATTTTAAGGGAATGAGATAGAGAGAAGGAGATTTTCTAAGAGACTGTTGTAATAATCTAGGTTAGAGACCGTGGTTGATTGAATAGGATTGTGGGCATGGGGATGGATATAAGTGGAGAAATTATAGAGATATGTAGGGAGTGGGCTTGGTGTTTGATTGGATGTGGAGTTGATCACCTGAGGAGGTCACCAGCAATTTGACAATGAATATTTATTGATTACTTCCTAACTTCTAAACTTTCTGCTAGGGTTGTGAATAAATGGAGAATGGAAGTAAATCTGGACTCTGCCCTCACGGAGCATATAACCTAGCTGGTGGGGAGGGCAGCCAATAGTCAAAAAGCCACACAAATAAATGTACACTTGCAACTATATGTGATAAACATTACAGATGAAACATACGTGATACCATTAGAACTTAAAATAGAAGGATTTGGCATAATCAGGTTGGTAATCAGGTTGACTTTGGGAAAAAATAACTTCAGACATAATAGGAGAGCATGTTTTAAAGTTGGTCAGAGTGGACATGTAGGTACCTAGTTAGAAGTCTGTTGTGGTAGTTCAAATGAAATGATGGTAGCTTAGGCTAAGGTGGTGGTGGAGAGATGGAGAGAAGTGGGAGAAGCAGAGAGAGATTTAGGAGGTGAAAGTGACAGCAATCTAGGTATCCTTAGCGTTTCTTTTACCATCTTTCATACCCAGGCGGGTACCAAGTTCTTTGATTCTCTCCCTTCAATACATTTAGAATCCTATTTCTGTCCCCCTCACTTTGACCACCATCATCTCTCACTTTCTAAGTGTTCTCTCTGCCTCCATTCTTTTTTTTTTTTTTTTAAAGAGATTGGAGTTTATTTATTTATTTATTTTTGGCTGTGTTGGGTCTTCGTTTCTGTGCAAGGGCTTTCTCTAGTTGCGGCAAGCGGGGGCCACTCTTCATTGCGGTGCACGGGCCTCTCACTATCGCGGCCTCCTGTTGCAGAGCACAGGCTCCAGACGCGCAGGCTCAGTAATTGTGGCTCACGGGCCCAGCTGCTCCGCGGCATGTGGGATCTTCCCAGACCAGGGCTCGAACCCGTGTCCCCTGCATTAGCAGGCAGATTCTCAACCACTGTGCCACCAGGGAAGCCCTCTGCCTCCATTCTTGCTCCCTTCAGGTCTGCTCATCTCACTGCAGCCAGAATATTATTTCCAAAATGCAAGTGTATTTGTCACTTCCCTGTTAAAAACCCCAGATGGCTGTTCATAGACTTCAGGACGAAGTCAGAAACTTTTCATATAATTTAGCTCCTCCCAGTCTCTGCATACTCAAGTCTTGCCACATACTTAGACACTGTTTTATGAGACAAGGGTCATGCTGAAGTTTCTGGCTTGGCAGTTGGGTGGATAGTACCATTCATTCGTATAGGGAACAAAAGAGAAAAACAGGTTGGAGAAAAAGATTATGAGTTCACTCTCAAATAATTGTTAATCCATCAAGACATTACCAGTTAAATAATGGAACAGTCCCTAAAAGAACAGAGTAGTTAGAAAGAAACACTGTCTAACTGAAGCCCATAGAGATTTGAGAAGGAATGGGGTAGATGGTGTTGGCTGTATGCTTAACAAGTGTTCATTGAATGATTGAAAATTGTTACTTTTTACAACCTAATGTATCAGAATTATTGATGTTTCAAATTTGGTGACTCAGGTATTCTGATTGTTTTTAATGTTTATGATTCAACATTATATTGAAAATTATTCTAAATCATGATTTTTTAGCTTTGCTGAACTTACAGTGGAAGTTATGTTAATTTCTCTCATGTCTTCATATAACTTATGGTCTTTAAAACAGTCTCCTTATTTATTTATGTATTATTTATTTATTTACTTTCCATTTTTAGGAAAATTAAAATGTGAAGCAATTGTTGCTGACGTCCTGGATAAAGGATCCAGTTTAATAATTCTTATGGATGGTAACTTATTTCTAGTTCTTATAATAATATTGTTAGATTCATAGGCTTTGTATGTAACATAATACTTTATCACAGAAGTTGATTAATAAGTTTCTATTTATCTTCCAATTGTGAGAAAGCAAGATTAGTGTTCTAAAAATTCATAAGCTTTTTTAGAAAATACGGGAGGAGGGGGTGGAGTAGATTGGGGTAGAGGTCCAGAGAGTGGGACATTTCAGGAGATTTGTAACAACATAACCAAAGCACAGAGGTGAGAAATGTAGCTGGTATAGCAAACATAGAGGAGAATTATGCTTCCTAGAGTATGTTTTTTGGCAGGAATGAATACATAGACTGCCCTCAGTTGATAATTAGGCTATGTTGTAGATACTCTTTTCTGTGTTAGCTCTTTGGAACTTCAAACGTATTTGACCCCTGAATCATTCTTATAAATGGTAGTTAGGTTCTTAACCTTGCACATTCAAACCTATTGAACTTAAAATGGGGTTTAAACACCATAACCACATTTTATTTGCAGTGGAAAAAAAGATGATAGTAGTTTAATGAATGTTGAAATACTAGTAACTAAACATAAGCCAAAGATACATTGCTTAGAATTTATTTGTTTTAAAGTTTAAGAACAATAGAAATAGATAAACATTATAAAAAATTTTGGACATAACAGTGGAAAGTTTTTGTCTGGTATTTGGAATGTAGGCTTTATCATTTTTGTTCTAAATACATAGGAGGTTATACTGAATATGTTGTTTTGGAACTTGCCTTGTTTTTACTTAATAATATATTGAGAACATTTTTAATGCTCTTAAATATTTTTCCACTACATTGTTTTTGTTAACTCATAGTTTACAAAGTAAACTATGTATTTCATCATAGACACATAGAACATGTGTCTGTTCTCTCTCTTTCCCTCTTCCTCCTTACCCCTCTTCTTTCTTTTTTAAGGTTTTGGTATTTTCTTACCACTCCAAATATTGGCTAACATTTGGCTGGAACTCTCCTGGTTTTCTTTTAGTCTTCTCACCATTCTACCAAATGTCTACCACAAAAAAGTTTTGCAGTAACCTTAGCTTTAATTTTTACTATTCTTTCTTGATCTACTCCATTTATTTAGCTATAGCTTGGTAATGGGTAATAATGTATTACAAGTTGTAGATAAAATATAGATGAAATTAGATATCCAATTTTCTGTGTAATAAGGATAAAAGTCTTATTTTAAATGCAAATCACCATGACTTCCCTTATTTTTTGTTATAATTATATTTTTCCTTATTATACAATTCAAAATCATATTCCTAGTTTTATAGTGCTGGTGATTTAGGTGATGCTCAAACTGTCACCAGGAAAGTAGTCAGTAGAAAGAGGGACAGCTGTCTTTCATTCATTACTTGCTTACTTATTCACTAACTTGCTCAGTCACATCGTTTGTTCATTGATTTACTAATTAATTTAATACATATTTATTAGGTACCTTTTCTGTCCCAGTTACTATTCTAATTGCTGGAAATATGATGGTGAGCAAAAAAGCCGTGATCCTGCCCTCCTGAAGCTTATACCTTCATTCTCACTTATTTCTTCTTTTACATTCCAGGCTCTATTGAGGACTTCAGCAGAATGTTTGAAAATTTGGGAGTGTGGTTATCTGTATTTTATTTTAATTTTTTAATTTTATTGAATTATTGAATTTTAGTGGATTTACAATGTTGTGTTAAATTCTGCTGTACAGCAAAGTGATTTAGTTATACATATATACATACTTTTTCGTATTCTTTTCCATTATGGCTTATCACAGGATATTGAATATAGTTCCCTGTGCAATACAGTAGGACCTTGTTGTTTATCCATCCTATATATAATAGTTTCCATCTGCTAATCCCAAACTCCCAATCCATCCCTCCACCACCTTCCCTTCCCTTCCCCTAGGCAACCACAAGTCTGTTCTCTATATCTCTGAGTCCGTTTCTGTTTTGTAGATATGTTCATTTGTGTCATATTTTAGATTCCACATATAAGTGATATCATATGGTATTTGTCTGTCTCTTTCTGACTTCTCTTGGTATGATAATCTCTAGGTGCATCCATGTTGCTGCAGATGGCATTATTTCAGTCTTTTTTATGGCTGAGTAATATTCCAGTGTGTGTGTGTTTGTGTATCACATCTTCTTTATCCATTCATCTGTTGATGGACTTTTAGGTTGTTTCCATGTCTTGGCTATTGTAAATAGTGTTGCTATGAACATAGGGGTGCATGCATCTTTTTGAATTATAGTTTTGTCTGGATATATGCCTAGGAGTGGGATTGCTGGATCATATGGCAATTCTATTTTTCGTTTTTTGAGGAACCTCCATACTGTTTTCCATAGTGGCTGCACCAATTTACATTCCTACCAACAGTGTAGGAGGGTTCCCTTTTCTCCACACCCTCTCCAGCATTTGTTATTTGTAGACTTTTTAATGATGGTCATTCTGACCAGTGTGAGGTGGTACCTCGTTGTAGTTTTGATTTGCATTTCTCTAATAATTAGCGATGATGAGCATCTTTTCATGTGTGTTAGTCTGCATTTTATAGTGGAATTGTTTGAAAGGTTTGAGAAGGAGAGAATTGAAATATGAAAGGCAGTTGGGGCACTTTAAGAAGAGGTGAGATGAACTGCTGTTTCATAGTCCAGAAAGGATTTGTCAAGATCCTCTTCTCTCTGCCTTCCAGAGACTGGTAGTGAATGATTAAAATGAGTGCTCTGTATCCCAAACTTGGGTGTCTTTAAATTGCAAAGCCTTTTAGTAATTGGATTTTGTTTCTGAAACATTTAAAAGGATTGTTGATCACATATTGGGTAACTAGTTATGTCTTTTGGTAATAACCTCTTTTTTTTTTTTCATTTGCTTTTCAGTCTGCTCTTACTCTGGGGAGGAACTTATATGTTATAATCAGTTCTCCATCTTTGTTGTTGGCGCTGGAGGCTTTGGTGGAAAACGGACGTCAGACAAAGCTAAGGTAGGCTATGACTTCATAAGTGAGAAACATGTGTCGTTAAGTATCCTTATCTGTATTTTGAACTTACCATATGTGTAATTTCATAGAGTAGGATTTCAGTAATCCACACTTCTTTGAATCAGAATGTGTTCCTTGGATTTGAAATGCTGTTTATATTTGTATATTTTAATATATAACATATGTTATATATAGAAAAGTCTGGCTGACGTAAGTGTAATGTAGCTGAGGTAACTATGGGAATATCTTTACTTTCTTATGCAAACTTTGCCTGCATCCAAAACTCTTTAGAAAAACCTAACACTTACAAGTGATCCTTGTATAAATGCAAATTATCATTCATTAAATGACTTGAGCATTTCTCTTGTATAAAACAATTCTAGTTACTCTTTAGTTCTCAAATTCTATCCAAAAACATATTTTTTTCCTAAAAATATTTTGTAAATTGGATTTTACATCAATTTAACCTAGCTTTTACCTCTGCCCTCAGTTCCCTGAATAGGGCTGCACTGTCTTCCTAGGAGGAGCAGCTCACTCATTTTTCCTATTACCCCCACCCCGGCTCCCCGGCCCCAGCTTGTGTTGCAGAAGCTCAATTCCAGGTAAAAGTGGCTGAGAGTTACGGGGCTGTCTTCCTCCACCCTACCCCCACTTGTAGGGTGGAGACTGTGTTCCACCATGGCAGGCTGAGAACACTAGGGCCCTGATAACTCTTGCCCAGGCTGCTCATAGCGTGGGGGTCCCCTGCTGCTAGAGGCAAGCTGAGAAGACCAGGAGCTCCGACCTCTGCCTAGGACTCTTCTTGTAAAGTGAGGATGTCACTTGGAGAGAAGTGGGCCACTATCCTTGCCCTCATGTCCGTGGCAGTGGTGCAGAGGTTTTGCCTGGGGGGCAAGGCAGGCTGTCATGATAGAGAGCTCTGAAGCCCTTCCCACGGAAACTGAGTCATTTTGGTAGCAAGTATTTGGAAGCTCAAAAGTAAGGATGGTTTCAAAAACAAGGTTACTTTAGTGATAATCAAGAGGAGGCTGGTAGCTCCATGGAAGCAGTAAACTAAACTAGTCCAACTAGAAGTTTGCCAGAGAGAACCATGGAAAGAGACAGCTAAGGAGAGTCGTCATGGGATCATAACAAACCTCAAAGACTGGCCTCAAAGACTACACCTCCTAAAAGGCCTGACTTTAATTGGATCAGACTGTGGAACAATTTATGCCCCAGGGCACTGTTGAAAATAATAGAACAGTCATCTGGCAATTTGTGAAGCCCAACAGCTGGACAGACAGTTTAACAGAGAGATCAGGGAGAGACGGTCACAGAGTGCCCTGCTAAAACCACTGTCATCCCAGGCTGACTGTGCTCGCCCAAGGCTGTACCCTCTGAGGAGCAACATCAGAGTCTGCACACTGTGGGGGAAATATACTTAACTAAAATCGTCTAGCCAAATGAATCGTCTAAACAAATGAACAAGTTAACAATAACAACAAGCCCTGGAAGGGGAAAGGGGTCTCAGTATCCAGAGTTGCTGCAATATATTATCTAAAGTATCCAGTTATCAACAAAAAAATTACAAGATCTGAAAGAAATAAAAGAGTATGACCCATAGATAGGAAAAAACAAAACAAAACAGAACAGGCAACAGAGATTGCTTTTGAGACAACTTAATAGGAAAAGACTTCAAAGCATTTATTGTAAATATAGTCAAAGAACTAAAGGAAACCATGCTTAAAGAAGTAAAGTGTGTAAAGAAGTAAAGTATGAGGACAATGTCTCATCAAATAGAGAAAAATTGGGGAATTCCCTGGTGGTCCAGTGGTTAGCATTCCGCACTTCCACTGCAGGGAGCATGGGTTCAGTCCCTGGTCGGGGAACTAAGATCCTGCAAGCTGCGTGGTGTGGCTCAAAAAAAAAAAAAAAAAAAAAAAAAGAGAAAGAAATCAATAAATAGAAATTATATAAAAAAAGAACCAAATAGAAGTAGTTCTGGAACTGAAAGTACAATAACTGAAATGAAGAATTTACTAGAGGGTCTCAACAGTAGATTTGAAGTGGCTTTTTGATTTTAATCAAAAAGCTTGAAAGTCCATTCATCTGTTGATGAATCAAAAATCTTGAAGATCAAAAATCAAAAAGCTTGAAGATCGATCAATCTATCTATGTCTGAAGAACAGAAAGAAAAAAGGTGAAGAAAAAGAATGAAGAGGCTTCAGAGAAATGTGAAATACCATTAAGTACACCAGCTTTTATATAATGGGCATACCAGAGAGGAGAGAGAAAGAAGCAGAAAAAATAATTGAAGGAACAATGGCATGGATGAAAAACGTTGATCTACACATCCAAGAAGCTCAACTGCTCCAATTAGGATATAAATGCAAAGAGGAAGATCTAGACAGACGTTTCTCCAAAGAAGACATACAGATGGCCAAAAAGCACATGAAAACATGCTCAACATCACTAATTATTAGAGAAATGCAAATCAAAACTATGAGTTATCACCTCACACTGGTTAGAATGGCCATCATCAAAAAATCTACAAACAGTAAATGCTGGAGAGGGTGTGGAGAAAAGGGAACCCTTTTGCACTGTTGGTGGGAATGCAAATTGATACAGCCACTACGGAGAACAGTATGGAGGTTCCTTAAGAAATGAAAAATAGAGTTAGCATATGATCCAGCAATCCCACTACTGGGCATACATCTGGAGAAAACCACACACCCCAATGTTCATAGCAGCACTGTTCACAATAGCCAGGACATGGAGGCAACCTAAATGTCCATCAGCAGAGGAATGGGGGCTTCCCTGGTGGTGCAGTGGTTAAGAATCCGCCTGCCAATTCAGGGGACACAGGTTCAAGTCCCAGTCCGGGAAGATCCCACATGCCGTGGAGCAACTAAGCCCGTGCGGCACAACTACTGAGTCTGTGCTGTAGCACCCACGAGCCGCAACTACTGAGCCCGCGTGCTACAACTACTGAAGCCTGTGCGCCTAGAGCCTGTGCTCCGCAACAAGAAAAGACACCGCAAGGAGAAGCCTGCGCACTGCAATGAAGAGAGCCCCCGCTCACTGCAACTAGAGAAAGCCCGCACACAGCAACAAAGATCCAACACAGCCAAAAAAAAAAAATAAATTTATTAAAAAAAAAAAGATTTATGCACTTAAAAAAAAAAAAGGAATGGATAAAGAAGAGTGGTACATATATACAATGGACTATTACTCAGCCATAAAGAAGAATGAAATAATGCCATTTGCAGGAACATGGATGGACCTAGAGACTGCCATACTGAGTGAAGTAAGTCAGATAAAGACAAATATCATATGATATCACTTATATGCAGAATCTGAAAAAAAAACATACAAATGAACTTCTTTACAAAACAGAAATAGAGTCACAGATGTAGAAAACAAACTTATAGTTACCAGGGGGGAAATGGTGGGGGAGTGATAATTTAGGAGATTGGGATTGACATATACATACTACTGTATATAAAATAGATAACTAATAAGGAGTTAACTGTATAGCACAGGGAACTCTACTCAATATTCTGTAAGGACCTATATGGGAAAAGAATCTAAAAAAGAGTGGAGATATAGATATAGATATATATATGTATAACTGTTTCACTTTGCTGTACACCTGAAATTAACACAACATTGTAAATCAACTATACTCCAATAAAAATTAAAAAGAAAATAAATGCAAAGAGATCCACACCCTTAGTAAAGTGCATTTAAAGATTAAATCAATATAGATGTGAATTGTTGGTCTAATTCTTACAGTTATTGTCATCTTTTGCATTGGGAAAAGAGTCTTTACCTTTTTCTCCTTTGTGGCCTAGAGAATGGATCTGGTTATATAATTCCTTTCGTTAAACAAGGTCATTTCAGGGAAATCATAATGTAGATGAAGCTAGCAGTTATGAAATTTTAAATGTCATTATGTGCTGAAAATAAAATATTAAAATAAACTTTTTATCCAGCTTGCAGATTTTGTTACAGTCAGCCCTCCATATCTGTGGGTTCTGTATCCACAGGTTTGGCATCTGCAGATTGAACCAACCGTGGATCAAAAATATTCAGAAAAAAAAAATTCCAGAAAGTTCCCAAACTATTTACACAGCATTTCCATTGTATTAGGTATTATAAGTGTATGGGAGGATGTGCATAGATTATATGCAAATACTACACCGTTTTATATAAGGGATTTGAGCATCTGCAGATCTTGGTATCCATGAAGGGGTCCTGGAACCAGTCACCCTTGGAAACTGAGGGATGACTGTATATTGAAACATGGTTGTTTATCAAATATCAGTCTGGGTAAAGAGAATAACAATTATTTTGTTATAATTTAACGTGTAATGTTTTTTGATCTCAGGTAGCTGTAGCCATACCTAATAGACCTCCTGATGCTGTACTTACAGATACCACCTCACTTAGTCAGGTAAGAATGTATTTTCGAAAAGTGATAAAGCCACCTGACTCCTGACACTTTTTGATTGATAACTCTGATACCCTGTAATTTTGTGAGTCCAAAAGTAGTGGCTGTGTTCTTCTATGTAATAAAAATAATGGCATATTTCTGTAGTTGAAATTCGTTCTTTCTGAATTTTTACTTAGCAGTTTTTTTCTCCACTAGGTATCAAAAGAAAATGTAAAATGGCTTTTCATTAGTCAATTGAAAAAGCATCATGCTTTGTTGGCAATGGATTGCTTGCCTTAAGGAGACTGCCTAGCTTAGTAGTGAAGAATTTCATTAAAGCCTTAGAGAGCAGGATAAAATAAAAGGCAAATTTCAGTTATCCTTTCTTCTATTGGAAAAGAAAACTGAGCTACATTGCTTCGAGAGAGATTATTTTATGCTAACTTTAGTGGACAGGTACAATAAAGCATCTGAGAAAGGAGTAGATGATTTAATCTCATTTGTTTGGCATAAATAATATGTTTTCTGATGGAGGAGTTAAAATGCCCTGTCAGTTAACAAATTCTGTAAGCATGCAAAGATTTATCTAAGAAGCAAAAGGTGACCATAAAGATGAGAAAAGCAACTTTGTTTTTGAGAGACCTGACGATTCTTCCCTAAGATGGCCAGAATCCTAACCATGCAAATATAGAGCAGAATATGTAAAGCTCTGAAGTTATGCTGTGAATAAGCAGGTGATGACAGCACATTATTTGTAAAATTCACTTATTTTTTGATACTAATTTTGATATACTTGATATGAGAACTTCTGCAGGATTTATGTGTGCTGGCAAATAGGAATATAATTTCATGAGCCAGAAAGAATTAAGTTTGGAACATATTAATTGTATTTTTTTATACACTATATAATTGGGTGATAGAACAATACTTTCTACCTCAGATTAGTTTTTGCCTTTAATTGTTCTTCCCATCCCTATTTCTTATCAGTTTCTTAAGAGAGCACTCATATTTATGTTTAATTAAAGCTTCATAGTGAAATTCATTTTATTAGCACACTAAAGAACAGAAGACTTCATGGTTTCATGGTTCAGAAAACCCAGAAATGCTCCATTATTATTCTTGTGTTACTGAAATAATAAAATGTATCTGCTGTAGATAAGAAAAGCTGAATAGTTTCCATGGCTTGAATTTCTTTATACAGGAAGCAGAAAGATTTTCTTGTTTTCTTTTTTCAGATGAATAGAACTTTTTGTTAGCTTTTAGCAGACTTGAGTATTTTGCTGTGTGACAAAGGACAGTTTATAAGTTAACAAATCTTTTTTGTATAAATAATGGGCACCCATCATTTGACAGAGGTTCCTGACCATTTGTATCATATGGTCACTCGAGAATATGATAAAAACTACCGACTGTTTCTTCAAAAACATTTTGCATAAAACTTTGCATAAATTTCAGGGGATTTGTGGGCTGTTTTAAATTGGATCTGTGCTATAGGAGATACAAATCAAGTAGAAGAAGTGTGATCTATTGACAAGGAACTGAAAGGACACTTAGATATAAGGCGTAGATGTCTTCATTTCTAGGGCACCTATTCTAAGCAACGAATGATTAAATACAAGGCTTTGAATTATAGAGTAAGTGCTGTAGACATTCTGAGATGGGCTACTCATTAGAGAATGACATACAGAAGAGTTTGGTAGGAAAGATGGGACTTCTGAACTAAAATGGTGTATAGATCTTCTGTCTTGCCAGGGGTATAAGGCTTGCAGTATGGCCTGGAAGGGGATAAGAACTTAGTAATGATAGCAGAAAAGAGCATGATGTATGTACAAGGAGTAAGAATTAGAGCATTCACACCGGAGAGTGGTGGGAGATGATTGTGGACGAACAGACCTTTAAGGAGAAGTGGAAATGGAACAGATTATGTTGTTATAGCCTAAACTTTGTGCCAGGTATTTAAATTAAATAAGTAACTTTTCAATCAGTAGGGAAACTGGCAACCATAGCTCTACCAATATCACTTCTGGAATATTTTGTTTTTCATGCCTTTAGGAAAATTTCTTCATCTTCAAACTGGTATATATTACAAGTATACTTCATGGTTTTTCATAATTAATAAAGAGAAAATTATTCCCCGATAATCTAGAAAGACCAAAGAATAAATAGGTAACAGGTGTCAGGCTTTGTATTTGAGGAGAATGAAAACAAGTATCTTTAGTTTCCCTAGATACATATCTCCTACTACTTATTCTAACAGTTAGGACCTTAGCTATACCATCATTGTTAAATAAAGTTAATCTTTGGAATATTGGTTATACTATCCATTAAAGTATAATTCTTTATTATATTACCATGTGTATTGTAAGTACTTTTAAAATTTTGTTTTGAAACAGTGATTTATTATTTTGCATGACTCTGGGTCGCCTGGGTGGTCCTTGTGCTACAAACGGTGTTGGCTGTCACTCATGTGGCTGTTCTCAGACGGCGGCTGGGTGGGGCAGGAAAGTCCCGGATGGCTCTTTCACAAGTGCAGGGTCTTAGTGCTCCCTGTTGGCTGGCGTGCCTCTAATCTCCACCTGGCTTCTTCTCCGGGTGGTGTCTCATCTTCCAGGGCCTTTCTCTGTGGCTCTCAAGGGGATTTCTATTTCAATTTCTGGAGCTCTTTCCTGTGTAGCTTCCTCCCTTTCAGTACGTCTGCATTCCAGCTGCCCATTCTCCCAGAACTCTGATCTTTATCTCTTTAACTCTTTGAGACTGTTTTGCTATGTTTCGGTTTCCCTTTTTGCACTGCAGTCTAGAAAGTGCTGTCAGGCAGAGCGCTGTGGCCATTGTAGAGTCCATCTTGTTTGTTTCTTTTCTATCAAGAATCATAATCCTGTCCTGCCTACTGTCCAATGTCTAAGAACAGTATCTCCCTCGCCCACTTAAAAAAATTTTTTTTTTCCTAATTGTTTACAGTGGAAGAGTAAGTTCATTCCACTTATTCCATCTAGGCTGAAAGTGGAAGTCCTATACCTTTTTATATGCCCATAGTGCCCAATTTTCTCATTTATTACTATTTGTTTTCTCAGTTTTTATTGCTGTGCTTTGTTTCCTATTTGTTTCTAACAATTAAAGAGCCTATTTTATTTTCTTGTTTCTCTTTCCCTTACAGTTCCCATTTTGGGGAATGCATTAATTTTACTTTTTCAGAACAATTTAACATTTATATATTATTCTTCCCTCTTCCCCACCTTTGTTTTAGTCTTAGATTTGCAATCGAATATATATCAATCCTTTTGCCAAAGGTTCTCCCATATCTCCTGGTTGGATAAAGCTCCTCCTGTGGTAGGTTCCCCAAGAAGGCCTCGTGTATAGTATTCCTTTGGTTCCTATGTATTTATTTATTTATTAAATAAATTTATTTATTTATTTTTGGCTGCACTGGGTTGTCGTCGCTGCGCGCGGGCTTTCTCTAGTTGCAGCAATCGGGGGCTACTCTTCATTGTGGTGCGCGGGCTTCTCGTTGTGGTGGTTTCTCTTTGTTTCGGAGCACGGGCTCTAGGCGTGCGGGCTTCAGTAGTTGTGGCACGTGGGCTCAGTAGTTGTGGCTCATGGGCTCTAGAGCACAGGCTCAGTAGTTGTGGCACATGGGCTTAGTTGCTCTGCGGCATGTGGGATCTTCCTGGACCAGGGCTTGAACCCATGTCCCCTTGCACTGGCAGGCGGATTCTTAACCACTACGCCACCAGGGAAGTCCGGTTCCTATGTATTTAAAACTATTTTTCTATACCCTGGATACTCAAAGGACAGCTTGGCTGGATATGAAATCTTGAGTTTCTTAAAATGGTGTTCCATTGTTGCCTGGCTTTCTATATTGCTGTTTAGAAGTCTGATGCCAGTCATTATCTTCCTTTAAGTTACTTGATCTTTATCCTCAAGGGCTTTAGGATTTTTTTTTCCTTCATCTTTAAAAATCTAATAGTTTTACTAGGATAAGTCTCAGTGTTGCTCATTCCAGGTCCGTTTTCCCATGTACCTGGTGGGCCTTTTTAATATGTGTGTTCAGATCTTCTATTTTCAAAAAGTTTTCTAGGGTTATAATTTTAAATATTAGTTCTTATTCATTGTTTTATTTTTATTTCTTCAGGTACTCTTTATGTACATTGGATCTTTTTCTATCTTTCTTCCAACCATTTTCTGTCCTTTTGTAGTTCTTTATTAATCTCATTTCCATTCTCTTGGTTTTTTTCTTCTTTTTCTTCTATGCCCCTTATTAAAATTTTGTTTGAATATGTTCTCCTTTGGGAACATTATAATTTAGTCTTCAATTTCTGGTATGACTTTGATTTTTCTTTTCTTTCTTTCCCAAGTTTAATCATCTCTTACTTCATTTCTTCATGTTTGTTGTCCATTTATATTTTTGGTTTTTGAATTTCAGATTCCAGATGTTTATTTCCTATCCCCAAATGCTTGAGTATTGTGTTATCGTTTTCTTCTGTTTGCTAGTTGTTTTGTTTGGGAAAATTGTATTTATTATAATGTTTTGGTTCTTATTTTCTTTTTTAGTCTTATTGTAGCTTTGTACAGGTGAAGATTACTTACCTATATGCATTTTGTAGGTAAAGTTAGTAGTTTGGGACAGTTTACAAGGTTCTTAAAGAAATTCAAGATTGTCATCTGTCAGTATAGCAAAGTGCCTTTTCTTTAATGGATGGCTTTTTGGAGTAAGGCATAGTGGGGAAGTGTTTTATTAAATTTTTTTTTAGTTCTCTTTATCCTGCAGGATCATAAATTTCCCCTCTTGCTTCTCTTTCTTCACCATTCGTCTTCGAAGGAGACATCTTTGTTTTATCCTCTTCTTCCTCAGAAGTATTGCCTTTCTAGGACTGCCGTTTGGAGGCCCGTGCACTTTTAATTCTTTTCTCAGTAGTCAGTATTCTAATCTTCCAGGATTCTTCTCAGTATTTTTGTCCTCGAGGTAGACTGTCTGTGTCTCGAAGTGATTTTTCTTTGTTTCCTTTTTTCTCTTCCATGAGCTTCTGCTATACTCCCCCTCCCCACCCCTACCACTCTCTCTAGCAGTTTTGAGAGGGTGCTCACAAGACAGTGCTGCTGGATATAGGTGTTTTTTTTTCTACTTATAGGAATTTGAAGTGTGTGGTTTTTCTCTTCTAATTACACTGTAGGCCTGGGATCTGTGTAGTTTTACTTGTTTTTCTTGTCGATCTGTTTGCTTTTTTAGGGGATGTGAGGATTTGGGAAGAACTAATTCCTGACCTTTTTTATTTAGCATTTGGTTTAACTTAATGTACACTTTAAAAAAAAAATTTACTTATTTATTTGGCTGCATTGGGTCTTAGTTGTGGCACACAGGGTCTTCGTTGCGGCATGCGGACTCTTTCACTGAGACACGTGGGCCCTCTAGTTCTGGTGCGCAGGCTCCAGGGTGTGTGGGATCAGTAGTTACGGCACGTGGGCTCTCTAGTAGTGGTGCGCGGGCTCTAGAGGGTGTGCGCTCAGTAGTTGTGGCGCAAGGGCCTAGTTGCCCCTTGGCATGTGGGGTATTAGTTCCCTGACCAGGGATCAAACCCATGTCCCCTGCACTGGAAGGTGGATTCTTAACCACTGGATGACTAGGGAAGTCCCTAATGGTACACTTTAAATAAATAAAACTAGGAACTAATTTACTCATATATGGAAGATCCTCCCACTTACATTTAATACTCAAGTAAGACAATATAGATCTATTTTTCTTAGTTTGTATGTGTGAATTTTAGTGATTTTTACATCTAGGCAGAAATGAAACACCAAAACACGAAGCTTTTTGCTTTTCTTCTGAAATACGAAAGTCCTTCAGGATATTCAGAAAATAAACCTTGATAGTGTTCTTTATTGTTTGGAGAATGGTTATTTTGCATTATGATTGAATTTAGTCAAACATCCAATCAGTTGACTTTAGTCATTTCTCATCATAGATCTTTTATGTCTTTGCTAATTCTGCCTTCTGTTGGAAGCAATGCTGTCATTGAAATAATATGAAAATTTTCATATTCCTTTAATATGATTTCTTTAGAAAAGTTGTTTCTTTTCATTTATAGGAATGATATCTGTGGGGTAAGAACACTGACACTAATCTTAAAAACTTGATCGTCTTATACTGTTGCTGAAATCTTTTAAATAATCATAATAGTTCACATTTATTGAGGTATGAATATTTATCAAGGATAATGCTCTGTAAGAGTTTGATTAGCCTCTCAGTTTTTTAAATGAGAAGGTTGAGGCTAGGGTGATAAAGAAAATTGCCCACTAATGGCAGAGCTGGATTTGAACCTAGGTCTGTCTGGTGCCAAAGCCCATGATCTATTATGTGTTTGACACCTTCCGCTTTGGGCCCTGAAATTCGTCATTCTTTTACCATTTGTATGCAACATGATGATGTATATTTGCCTAGTGTTTTATTTTTTTTAAAGTGCTTTCTAAAATTTATCATTTAATCTTCTGCCATCTTATACAGAATCTTAAGTCACATCTATATGATAATTGTTGATTTGATTTAATTATTTTTAGAAGCCATATAAAGGGAAAAAATACTGAGTCATTAAAAAAGTGAATAATTTAGAAAACTATCATATAGAGTGATGGGAAAGAGAAAGAGCTTATGAAAATTGTACAAAACATTAAAAAGTAAACAACATTTTCCTATGAATTACAGGAGATGTTATTTTCTGTAAATAAAATGTGTTAAAAAAGAATAATCAATAATTAAAAACAACAAAAACTCATTAAGAAAGTCAGGTATGCTGACTTGGCTAGTCTCTACACAACATCTTAATAGTCTTGGAAAGCTTAACCTAGCAATTGATAAGAGAGAAGTCTAGAGGCAGACCCAAAGTTAATACACAGATACATTAAATACTTACTGTTAGCTCTTTTGTGAATTTCTTCCCTTCAGTACTGAAAAGTACTCTCTCATTTGACCAACGCACAATTTAAATGCTGGGAAGTATGGTGACTTTTTTCCTATTGTTATCTATATCTTTCTGCTAATTGTGCCTTATCTAAGTACAGAAGTGATGTGAAGATCTGGAGTAAGCAGGAATATAATCTTAATGGCAAGTTATTAGTCTGTTTTTTTGCAGGATGAGCTGATCTCAGGATTTAGTATACCCAGTAGAATGAAAGTTTGTGAGAAGTGTGTGATGTTTATATGTCTAGTATTGGGTTACAGGCTTCAATTTAAAACACCCCATTAAGAAAGTTGGCATAAATTTTGCTTGGTTAGAAGAGGCTATAAACATTTACACCTTATCTTCATTGTGTTTTTTAAAAAAATGTTTGTTTATTTTATTTTATTGTTAAAAAATTAATTAATTAATTAACAATTTTTGGCTGCATTGGGTCTTTGTTGCTGTGCGCGGGCTTTCTCTAGTTGCGGCGAGCGGGGGCTACTGTTCGTTGTGGTGCACAGACTTCTCATTGTGGTGGCTTCCCTTTGTTGAGGAGCGTGGGCTCTAGGGCATGTGGGCTTCAGTAGTTGGGGTGCTTGGGCTTCAGTAGTTGTGGCTCGCGGGCTCTAGAGCTCAAGCTCAGTAGCTGTGGCGCACGGGCTTAGTTGCTCCACGGCATGTGAGATCTTCCCGGACCAAGGATCAAACCCGTGTCCCCTGCATTGGCAGGCGGATTCTTAACCAGTGCGCCACTAGGGAAGCCCTTCATTGTGTTTTAACGAGAGTAGATTGATGGATTCCTTTTTGTGAATTTCTCCTTCGGCAGTGGTAACCAGTGTTGTTCCCAGATGTAGTTCTTGGTTCCCCTTCCTATTATTTGACAGTCCTCACGCCTTATGATCTCAGTGGCAGGTGTTACAAAAAGCATTTGATTTACACTTAATCTTTTTTTGTTAGAAATAGTTATTTTTTAATCAAAGCTACTATGAGGTACATTATAATGCATTTCTTATGCAATAATCAGCCATATTTCCTGTTTTTATTTTAATGTATTCTAAGAAGGCACTGGGTGCTAGTTTCTTTTATAATTCTTTCTCCACAGGCTGCTTTGTACCGCCTCAGTGGAGACTGGAATCCCTTACACATTGATCCTGACTTTGCTAACTTAGCAGGTGAGTTGCTAATAATGTGAGCCAATGAAAATATTAGCTCAGTTATCTAAATAATACTTAAAGCCGTCGCTACTTATGACTGGAAGTTTGAGTAACATTTTAAAAATAGCCCTCTCCTAATATGTTTATGCAAAAGACATGGAAAGGTGGGAAGTAGTGTTCAGAAAATGGTGTACGTGAAATTCAGATTATGGTGGAAGGTAGCTCCTGCTAGTGCAAGGTCTAGGATGGGACCATGGGGATGGGTGTCTGAGTTATCATGAAGGTCAAGGCCATTGGAGGGGAGAGCAAAGAACTGAAAGGTTGAAGAAGGATCATCTACATACATGGATATTGAAATCACTGTGGATGATTTCGTGGTTACAACCAAAGCGAAACAAAATAATTATTTGTGTCCCCAGATCTCTGACATTCCTTCCTTTTTTTTTTCGTTTTTTGTTTATTTCATAATTTTTTTCCCAGGAAGTATTATTTATAAAATATTTTCCATGTTTCTTAACACATTATTGACTGGAGATGTATTAACGCCATAGGCGTTAGTTTCTGCAAAAATCCCCCTGGTCAATAATGTGTTAAGATAGGTGGTATGAGTCAGGCTAATGCAGTTTAAAAATGTATTTTTGAAGTCCTGAATGAACTGTTCTTGGTTTTTAAACATGAAATGTGCCTTTATCTAACTAAATTCTCTCTCTCATTTTTAGGTTTTGACAAGCCCATATTACATGGATTATGTACATTTGGATTTTCTGCCAGGCATGTTTTACAGCAGTTTGCAGATAATGATGTGTCAAGATTCAAAGCAATTAAGGTATGTGTAAATTATTAATAATTTAACTACTTGTTCCTTTTTAGTTTTAGAGGAGTCTTAGTGACTTCACTTAAAAATAGGTACTATACCGAAGTTCTTATTTTTATTATTTCATTGACTTGGCAATCCGCAAGTTCTCTTTTTGTAGCTCTAAATGCCTCTATTACACTTGCATCATGAAGGATATTATATACAGTTATACTTTTAACAGATTGATTTGATTGTTTTGTAAATTAATTAGGAGCATACATATATCAGCATATATGCCTTAACAAACTCAAGATTTACCTTTAAAAATTTATTTATTCATGTTTTACAGTTTTATAATTTGCCTTAATTTAATTGAAAATGTTAAGTGGCTGCATTTGAACTCTAATAAACATGCACCTATATCAGTATGTTGGTTGCATATTGATTTTAGTTTTGCACTTTTTTTTTTGTGGTCACTGTAAATTTCTTTATTTTTTGGCTGTATTGAGTCTTCCTTGCTGCGCGCAGGCTTTCTCTAGTTGTGGCGAGTGGGGGCTACTCTTCATTGTGGTGTGCGGGCTTCTCATTGCGGTGGCTTCTCTTGCTGCGGAGCACAGGCTCTAGGTGTGCGGGCTTCAGTAGTTATAGCACGCGGGCTCAGTAGTTGTGGCTCGTGGGCTCTAGAGCACAGGCTCAGTAGTTGTGGCACACGGGCTTAGTTGCTCCGCAGCATGTGGGATCTTCCTGGACCAGGGCTCGAACCCGTGTCCCCTGCATTGGCAGGCGGATTCTTAACCACTGCACCACCAGGGAAGCCCTAGTTTTGCACTTTTAAGTTAGCTTCAAGTTTTCATCCATTATAAATTGCAAAGAAAACTGACTCTGCACAGTTTTGCATAAATCGAAAGACATACACTTAAAACAAAACAAAACAAAACTTTAAGGCAGTGTCAAATAGCTCCAAAAGCTTTTATCAGTTTGTGCTCCATGCAGCAGTGGAAATTTATTTTCTGATGTCTTGCCTTTGATAACACTGATTATTCTCATTATTATAACTATTTTATAGTTATTATTATAATTATTTTAAAAACCAGCGAATAATATATACACAGAGCAAATAAAATAGTATAGAAAATTAGGAAATAAAAAATGTAATTATTCTGTCCTATACAACAACCCCAGGTCTTATTCCTCAGACTTAATTAGTGCTTTTTTTTAATTAATTAATTAAATTAATTAATTTATTTATGGCTGTGTTGGGTTTTCGTTTCTGTGCGAGGGCTTTCTCCAGTTACGGCAAGTGGGGGCCACTCTTCATCGCGGTGCGCGGGCCTCTCACTGTCGCGGCCTCTCCCGCTGCGGAGCACAGGCTCCAGACGCACAGGCTCAGCAGTTGTGGCTTACGGGCCCAGTTGCTCCACGGCATGTGGGATCCTCCCAGACCAGGGTTCGAACCCGTGTCCCCTGCATTGGCAGGCAGACTCTCAACCACTGCGCCACCAGGGAAGCCCCTAGTGCTACTTTTAACTGCTTCTCTTAAGTTGTTTTGGTGGTTACCTATATAACTCTACTTAATATGATTATTCTTCTGTGTTTTGATTTGTCAAGATTAAACTATTTATTGATTCTATATTTTGAAAGACAAAGAATTAACTTTTACTAACTATATCTCTACTAATTTTATCATACTACTATTTTTATGAATTTAAGTATAGTCCAGTCTCTGTTTCTTCCTTTTATGCTCTCCAACCTTCCCCCCAAATACCACCCCCCTGCAAAGTGGAAAAGTTTCATATTAAAACATTCTTAACCCTAAAACACATTTTTTTTAAAGGTTCGTTTTGCAAAACCAGTATATCCAGGACAAACTCTACAAACTGAGATGTGGAAGGAAGGAAATAGAATCCATTTCCAAACCAAGGTATGGATAATGTAGTTAGAGGTACATTGTTTCGTTAACCCTCTTCACTGTATCCTATAATTATGTTCCATCCTAGCATTCTTTTGGTTAATATTATGGATATGAGATAAAACTTAGAAAGTTTTTTTTAAAAAAGCAGTGGTAACTTTTAATTGAAAATAAGATGCCTCCGTACCTTGTTTTTTATTTTCTGTTTTTTTTTTTTTTTTTTTACAGTCCAGGTCTTTTATTTTCTTTACCCCCATCATGCCATGAATTCATAGGGAATGGGCTCCAGCAGTTCAGGCTTCTTTCCATTGGTTCTCACGAAGTGTGCTTCCCTGGGGGAGCAGGCTGGCGCTTCAGCTGAACCCAAGTACCTTTCTCTTTGGCTTCCTTCTTTTTCTGATCATTTTCCTTCACTCGTTTCAGGAAGCTATCTCAGCTCTTAGAGTGCGTAACATGCTCAATACGCACATTAATTCTCTTGGCAAGAATCTTGCCCTTAGCTTGTATGTTTACAATGATGCCAACAGCATGCTGGGTAACATTGTAGACTCTCCCAGTTTCGCCATGGCAACATTTGTGGGGCATTCCTTTTTGAACAGTGCCCGTTCCCTTGATATCTACAATATCACCTTTCTTGTAGATTTGCATGTATGTGGCCAAAGGAGCAGCTCCATGTTTTCTAAAAGGCCTAGAGAACATGTAGCGGGTGCCCCTCCTCTTTCTCTTTGTGTTGGTCATTTTGGCGAATTACTGGAAGATGGAGGTTCTGGCCGAAAAGAAGCTATTTTCTGTTTTTTATTCTCAGCTAAATTGGTGCCTGTCTACATAGCATTTCTGAAAACCCAACCAACCATATCTTTTTGGCTCAACCCATCATTCAAGTTGTTGTCAGAATATAATCTTCAGAAAATTAAAGGCATGACTCTCAGACAGATATAAAATGAAAATGTGACACAAATTAACATCTTATGTCACAGAGTCTGGGCTTAATTAATAGTAAGTAACAAGACAGAGTATATCTCCCTATAGAGTTAAGTAATTTTGGGGTGAGGCTGTTAGCAGTGCTCCAGTAAAATACTAAAAGGACATGCAATCAGCCTTTTATAAGTTTTTTACAGATTATTTTTGTTAATACAGTTGACCAGGGTGACACTTTTTGGCCTGATCATTTGTACTACATTGATGGTTTGTGTCGAGCAGTTTAAATACCACCACCAACAATAATAACAGCTTAAAGTTGTCGAGTACCTATAAGCAGGCTATCCCATTATTTCTACTATGCGTAACAGCTCTACATTTAATTTAGGAAAATCTAGGTTCAGGTCTCCTAAATAACTTGCTCATGGTCACATAGAAAGTGGTGGAGCTGGGATAGACACCCAGGTCTGCCTGGCTCAAGGCTTCCTTCCTAGGCCCTAACTTTTTTTTTTGTTTTTTTTACTGTATCATGATTTCTTTTTTTTTTTTTTTTTTAACATCTTTATTGGAGTATAATTGCTTTTGATTGTTGTGTTAGTTGCTGCTGTATAACAAAGTGAATCAGCTATACGTATACATATATCCCCATATCCCCTCCCTCTTGTGTCTCCCTCCCACCCTCCCTATCCCAGCCTTCTAGGTGGTCACAAAGCACCAAGCTGATCTCCCTGTGCTATGTGGCTGCTTCCCACTAGCTATCTATTTTATATTTGGTAGTGTATATAAGTCCATGCCACTCTCTAACTTCGTCCCAGCCTACCCTTCCCCCTCCCCATGTCCTCAAGTCCATTCTCTACATCTGCATCTTTATTCCTCTCCTGCCGCTAGATTCTTCAGAACCAATTTTTTTTTCTTTTTAGATTCCATATAAATGTGTTAGCATACGGTATTTGTTTTTCTCTTTCTGACTTACTTCACTCTGTATGACAGACTCTAGGTCCATCCACCTCAGTAAAAATAACTCAATTTCGTTTCTTTTTATGGCTGAGTAATATTCCATTATATATATGTGCCACATCTTCTTTATCCATTCATCTGTCGAAGGGCACTTAGGTTGCTTCCATGTCCTGGCTATTGTAAACAGTGCTGCAATAAACATTGTGCTACATTTGTCTTTCTGAATTATGGTTTTCTCAGGGTATATGCCCAGTAGTGGGATTGCTGGGTCATATGGTAGTTGCATTTTTAGTTTCTTTTCTTTTTTTTTTTTTTTCCACACACACACACTGTATTTTATTTTTACAAGAGATAAATAGACTGACACCAAGCATTGTACATGGATGACCACAACAAAAGCAACAATGATTGCAATTACCAAACATGAAACACACTCATACTATGTCATAATATTGACATTCAGTCCAGTAATCCTCCACTGTAACAGCTCCTTTACTTTGCAGTGAAAATTGATTTGTATATTCTTTGCCTCTGAGTCCTTGTGGGATTTTTTTTTTAATTCAGACAGATAGTCACAAAAATTATACTCATCCTCATCAGTTCACTCAGTCCCATGTAATTAATTTCTTTTTTATCTTGATCTTTTCTTAGCACTTTTATGAGTTCATCAGTTTTTCATTAGAGTTCTGAAAATGCTTATTCATTCAGTTCAGCAGTACAGTCAGTTACCAGAAACCTGTAGTTGTCAGAGTCTTTTCCATGAATTTCTTGAAGATGAAACCCTTTTTTTTTTTTTTTCCCACACACACACACTGTATTTTATTTTTACAAGAGATAAATAGACTGACACCAAGCATTGTACATGGATGACCACAACAAAAGCAACAATGATTGCAATTACCAAACATGAAACACACTTATACTATGTCATAATATTGACATTCAGTCCAGTAATCCTCCACTGTAACAGCTCCTTTACTTTGCTGTGAAAATTGATTTGTATATTCTTTTCCTCTGAGTCCTTGTGGGATTTTTTTTTTTAATTCAGACAGAAAGTCACAAAAATTATACTCATCCACATCAGTTCACTCAGTCCCATGTAATTAATTTCTTTTTTTTTTCATCTTGATCTTTTGTTAGCACTTTTATGAGTTCATCAGTTTTTCATTAGAGTTCTGAAAATGCTTATTCATTCAGTTCAGCAGTACAGTCAGTTACCAGAAACCTGTACTTGTCAGAGTCTTTTCCATGAATTTCTTGAAGATGAAACCCTTTTATAGGAACATATTTGCAAAATCATCAGAGTACACCCAGAACTGTCTGTAAATGACAAAAGACTTAAAAATGACCATGGTTAAAGATTTGATGAAAGTTCATAATAATGCAGTTGACAAGAAAATTAGTTATTTCTGAGATAATATTTTAAAGTAATAACTAGGATTATTACTTATAACATTATACCAGAACATATAAGATTTTTAGACGTTTCCTGTAATGTCTGAAACATTTATATTAACATATTTCCATACATATTTCCATACAAATACAAATATAAGATTTTTAGAAATTTCATGTAATGTCTGAAACATTTATATTAACATATTTCCATACAAATAACCCAATGAAAGTTTAGTATTAGTTGTTTTGTTTGTTTTTTTATACTGCAGGTTCTTATTAGGCATCAGTTTTATACACATCAGTGTATACATGTCAATCCCAATCGCCCAATTCAGCACACCACCATTCCCACCCCACCGCAGTTTCCCCCCCTTGGTGTCCATATGTCTGTTCTTTATATGTTATAGACTTACTTCTTTGTTGGCTATGTAGTTTGTAAATATTTTCTCCCAGTCTCTAGCTTGACTTCTTATACTCTTAAAAGAATCTTTCACGTAGCAAATGATTTTAGTTTTGATAATGTCTAGTTTACCTATTTTTCCTTTTATGGTTCATCTCTTTCCTGGTTTATTGCAATAGGCCCACTGTTCTCTCTGATTCTGACCTTGCCTCCCAAAAGTCTGTTCTTAACAAAGCAATTAGAGTGATCTTTTAACATGTAATTTCTCATTTAAAACTCTCCAAGCTTCCCATGTCACTCAGAGTAAAAGCCAAAGTTTGAGCAGTAGCCTCTAAAACCCTATATAATTTGGTTCCTCATTATCCCTCTGACTTCCCCTCTTACCACTCTCTCCCTCCCTCAGCCACACTGGCTTTCTTCCTGGTATTCAAACAGGCCAGGCAACCCCTGACCCAGACTCCAGTCTCTTTTTGCCTGAAAAATGTAACCTTGGCTCTAAGCTCCCTTATTGCCCTCAGGTACTACTGAGATGAGGCCCTTTTAGTGAAGCCTTCCATGATCTCCCATTCAGCATAGAAATTGCCCTATTTCCTATAGTCCCATATCCAGTTGCTTGTTTTCTTTTTCATCATGGTACTTGCAAATATCTAACCTACTAGGTATTTTACTTATTTAAAAAAAATGGTCTATCTTCTCCTCTAGAATTAAGCTCCTTGAGAGAAACTCTTTGCATCTTTTTTGTTCTTAAATGTTCAAGTACAGAATCTAGAGAGCCTGGCACATAGTAGGGGCTAAATAACGGTTTCTATAATGAAGAATGGACAGAGAAATGAAGGAATGACAAAAGTATGTCCCAACCTAGCTGGGGCTTGCTGTGATGAACCCATTGGCTCTAGGTTGGAGAACCTGAGCTGGTACGTTTGGAATCATCTTTCCTTTTCTGAGGAGAGGTTCATTTCTTTCAGAAATTCAGGGTCTAAGAAAGATGCCTTAAGAATCATCCTCCTTGGAATGACGGCATTAGAACTTCTAATGAAAGTTCAGCTCCTAAGGAAGTGGTGATTATCACCGGTTGTTAATACTCTTTGTTGAATGGTTGGTGAGGAGCATTGTGGTTCCTCATCATTATGGATGGAGGGACCAAGGTGACAGTACGTGAGCTCACTGATCAATCTTAACTTCATTAAAAACCGGACAACTTTTTGTACTTACTGTTGCAAAGCAATAGGAAGGTACACAGCATCACTTATAAAATAATCTTGTAGTAACATGAAATCGAATCTAAATCTAATTAATTCTCTAGCTATAACTACCTGTTTATAAGGAAATCGAGGTAATAGGGAACATCTTAAATGACATCACAGGAATACAATCAACAGACTCCTGTGGAAAATTCTACAGGATAAATTACTTAGTTTCTTCAATAAATCGGTGCCAAATCAAAGGGAGGGAGAACTGTTGTAGACTAAAAGACACATGGACATATTGCAAGGCGTGGACCTTCTTTAGATCTTGATTTCAATAGATCATGTATAAAAGAGACATTTAAACACATTTGGAGGCAATTGAGTATGGCTTAGTTATTGTGGTAAAAGAAATGATGATTAAATTTGTTGGGCGAGAGAATGATGTTATGTTAGAAACAAGTTTTTATCTGTTGGAGGTAAATACTGTGGCATGTAAGGAGAAATGACATAATGTCTGAGATTTACAATAAAAAACAGCACTTCCCCCACCCTCCCCAAACTCCTAAACCAAAATAAATACACAAAGAAATGAAAGTGTGCAAGTGAGTGAGTGTGTTTGTGTGTGTGTGTGTGTGTAGCAGAAGAAGAATGGCAGACTTTTGATAATTGTTGAAACTGGGTGATGGGTAAATGGTGCTGCATTCCTTTTATATCATTCTCTTTACTTTGTGTATGTTTGAAAATTTCTACCACAAAAAAATTAAGAAAAAAAATCCTCCTTGTCCCTTCTTTTCTAGAGATTTTCCAAGAAGCAGGAAGATTGAATCTCATCAGCAAACCCTCACAAGGCTGAAGTTGTCCTCTCTTCACTCTCTCGGTGCCTGAAACTTTAAGTCATTCTGCAGTGCCTTTTCAAATTGGGACCCGCCTCAGTCCATGTGGTATTTCTAATGAAAGCAGTGACTTCTGGGAGGCTACCTCATCCCGTGCACCAATCTTCCCACTGGATCATCCTGGCCACTACCTCAAAATGAGGTGTCTCTAATTCTAGAGTGGAATCAGGAGGATCCAGATGCATTGCCACTTATAACTGGTATAAATTACAGCCCACAAGCAGAGGTGTGCAAGAAATAGTACGAAAATTTTTTTATAACTCCATGTAATTTGTATTTGAAGCCTTGATCCTGCTGGTGTCCTGTTTGGATTTCCGCCATCCCTATTTGGAAGTCATACAGGGCCAAGGTTTTGAGGGAGTGGGTGGAAGGATGATCATTGTGGACTGGAGCCCACAGTTGTAAGTGTAGATGCCCATCAGCTCGGGGGCCGTGCCTCCTTTAGGTTTGGTGGCTCCTGTGCCATGCGTGGGACAGGTTGCCATGATTCTGCTTGTATGCACACTACAGCCATCTCCTTTTGGAATTTTTGCTCCATTTACCCCTCCAGCCACACTTGAGAGGCCTTTTCTCCTCCAGGATTTACAGACATCTCTCTCTGACTTAATTAGCACATTTCAACACTCCAGTAGGGAAACAAGACAGTACCTAATTTCAAAAACCTGCTTCTGTTATGTTTCTGCTCAAGTATCCTCTCTTTTCCATGGAGTTTGGGATTTTAGAAATAAAAGCCAAGATGATCAGCATGCTATTTCTGCTATGCCCTGCCGGGCTCTTCCACTGGCCAGTGAACATAGGGTCTGCTACCCACTTGAATGCAGAAGGGAAAACGTGAAATAAAGGAAGAAAAGGAAAAAAATGAACAGGAAAAGATTAACATCTCAAAGTATCCTGCCACATTTGAAAGATGTGAGAGTTGAATTCATGGGAAAGGTTCTGCTGGGAAAAAGGAGTTGTTCTTGAAAATGGGGTCTGTGCTGTTGCAGAGACTGTTGAACCTAGGTCCACAGAATGCTCTGATGTCATCACTGAGGTTAGAGAATTCTGCTGTAGGCCTGGCAACCTTTGAAACTTAACAGCCCTGGTGAGCACTAAGCAGTACTGCTTGTTCACTAAGTGGTCCAAGTTGTTCAGCCATTTAGGAGACTTGACTATTTTTATTTGTATTGAATCATTTCAACGGATTTCCCAAAAGCCAAGAAGGGCCAACCTGTAGGGAAGAGGAGGAGTTGGACGTGAGGCATCTTCTAAGGGAATCTTCCAGTTGGTACGATGAGACGGCGACAAAAGAGGAAACATCTGGAAAGTGAAGAGTCCCAGGAAACTGCCGAGAAGGGAGGAGGTATGTGGGGGGCAACTTGTGGGGGGAACATGGGTTTCTGCCAAACTGAGCCTTCTCTAGGAAGGGGGGTACTGAGAACGTGTCACCTGTGAAGCAGGGTGCGAGAGACCTTGTCTCACTGATGCTGCCGTATCCACGCAGAGGGTCCCTGTGGTGTGAGACGGCACAGAACAGCCAGGTGCCCCTGGGAGATGGGAGGTCAGCTCCGCTGGTCTGAGGACCCTCTCCTGGGGCTGCCGGGCCTGGAGCTTTGTCGGACTCACAGCAGGCTGCATCCTGCTTGCACAGACCTAGAGGTGCAGCTTTTCTCAGTCCCCGAGTTCTCTCTTATTCTCTTTGATCTTCCCCTGGGGTCACGAGGTGGGGGGTGTGAAGGATGCAAGGATGCTGAGAGAGACCCATGAGCTGCTTGGCCCCTTTTCCCAAAGTGGAAAGAGAAGCCCCATGAGTTGAAGGCCTTGTTGAAAAGTATCTTGAGAAGTGGAATGCAGTTCGAAAGGAGATTGTTTGTCTAGGGATGGTGTCATTGAAAGCAAGGAGGTTTTATTCCTTCGACAGGAAGAATTTCTCAAAGGAGATCAAGGGAAGGGAAGGGCTTTCCAGAGACTGAGCCCGCATGGGCGGGGGTGAGAGATGTCCTCAGGGTCCTGCGGGGAGCTCTGAGAGCCACGGGCCACCTGGTGCCTGCGTGCCTTAAACGTAGGCGAGTAGCTTGCCCTGGGAGAGGGGTGGTCACGTGAGGAAGTGGGGCAGAGTGGAGCCTACCCCAGACTTCCAGCTGGAGGCCTCTGCCCCAGATTAGAGCCCAGTAGCTCCTACCAGGCCTAGGGTCCTGGAGACTAGGATGGGCCCTGGGAGTGGAGGTCTAGACAGCAGGCAGATTTTCAGGCTGTGGCTGGGACAGGCTGGGGAAGGCAATGACTGCCCCTGTCTCACCATTCAGAATATTTTTCTCTATGTTCCAGTGTGTGTGTGTGTGAGTGTGAGTGTGTGTGTGTGTGTGTGTGTGGTAGTGGAGAGAAGAGCGGGATGAATGGGGGTAGAGTGCTCATCAGATATAAAGTCTGCATGGTAAAGTTCTTGTCACCCTGCCTGGAGCTGGGTGACACTCGGTGTATGTAAGAGTGTGTACAGAATTCTTGTTAGGGGTGTTTTATGAGGCAGTAACTCATACACCCATGTACACTCTGATACAGCAAATATATCACACACCCCACATATAACTTCCTTATTAAACCACACACAGCACATGTAGGTATATACACGCATCACTCCTGTACTACGTTCTCATACAACCCACCTGTGTCACAATCCTCTCCTCCAACACCAAACGCTGGAGATGAGATATGTATATAGACACACACACTATATATATATGACACACACACTATATATATATGTATCTCCTCAACTCTCGCAAACACAGCTAACTTCAGCTATCTCTAAATACCTCTGTAAGAACCAGTCACATGTCATACACACCACACTTCTAACACATTCTTTAGTGATGCCAGACCCGCTTTGTACAAACCACAGTAAAGCACAGTCTCACTAACCCATGTCAGGGTTGCCAGATAAAATATGGGCTGTCCAGTTAAATTTGAATTCCAGATAAACAACAAGTAATTTTTCAGTATGAGTATGTCCCAAATATTGTATGGGCCATACTTACACGAAAAATAAGTAAGACCAAATACTGCATGGGAATACTTACACTACAAAATTATTCTGGGTTTATCTGAAATTGAAATTTAACCGGGTGCCCTGTATTTTTGTTTGCTAAGTCTGGCAACCCTTATATACTTACCGCCAGCTGATGTGTTATATATTGATTGTATTGTTGTTTAGTGTTTGTCTTCCTCTACTAGAATGTGCAGCCTTACCAGAGACTAGAACAATGGAAGAGTGCCGGATACATAGGAGTAGCTGCTTACTGAACCTTGGTGAATGAATGAATGAACACACACCATAAATACAAGCCACACCGTGTGATGAGGAAAAGTTACATGTCCCAGAATTCCTGACTTGTGAACAGAAATCATGCACACAGAGGCCACAGATACAGATACACACATCTGCACTGTGCTCCCCACGCCAACCCCACACTTACCACAGACTTAAGTGATAGACATCACTCACTCTTCACACATACTCACAGTCACCACCTAGGCCCACATTACCCACAAGACACTGACAGAATAAGTATTGATTTTAATTAAATACTGGAGTATCCACTGGGAACCACACTCTCAACTGTGTGTATTCACTGCACCTGACACATGTCAGACCGTCAGTAAATATTTGTGGCCAGAGGATTGAGGAACCCACCCTGAGCCTTTCATTCCTCCCTCAGGAATCTCGAAGTCACAAGAGGATCCCGCTCGGCTTGGATCCCCTGTGGTGGCCCAAGGCTGCAGCCCAGGGGCAGGGGAGGTCCCCTCTGCCTCTGAATACTTCTGTGCTTCTTCTCCACGCAAGCTCATCCGTGGTGGTAAGGGCGCGGGGCTCCTCAGGTGAGGGGCTGCTTGGCTGGGAGGCAGGAGGCACACAGATCCCAGGGAGGCTGAGAGGAAACCCAGGGTCATCAGAGGCGCTGAGGGCTCTGTGGAGGAGCCTGAGCAGGATGGCTGAGCTGTACGAGGGCGTGGATCTCAGCTGAGTCTGGGGGCGTGTGAATCCTGGTACCACCATGGTGGGGAAGTTAAGGAGCAGGGGCCGGAAAGGTCTGGGCTTGAGGTGGAGGGCAGAGGGACCAGATTAAGCATCTTCAGAGGAAAATGTAGGGTTTGCCTTTGCCTTTGCTTCCTGAGAAGGACAGAGTTCTTCATCATAGACCTCCAGCCTGAGAGCAGGACCATCCAGCTGAGGTCCACCCAGCTCACACATACATCCGCTCTCCAGGCACAGCCATTCTTAGTGCACACGTAAACCCCAAGCACGTGATCCACAGTGCTCCTCTCCTACACCCCCATTCCACAAGTAATGCACCACCGATATTCCCAAACTCACACTCCTCGTAGTACACGCATCCTCCCACATCCCTCACATACCACAGCCCTCACCACCATACTCCACACCCCTGTATACAGACACCGCTCCAGTATCCCCCCACACGCAGATGAAAAGCCCACAGATGACACCAGATACACCACTCCATCCTACGGCCAACAGACACCAAGCTCATGACACAGCTACGTCATGCAAATGTCCCTCTCTCATCTACCACACCTGCTCCCTCAGCTTCCAGCATGGCCCGCGCATGTTATTATGTTTTTAATTTCCTTTCCCAGGAATCTGGAGATTACATCGAGACACTCCCCGGCCTAGAGCAGCCCTAGCCCGGGTTCAGGAACAAGGGGAGACCGCTCCCCCACCACAGTGTGTCGCCTTCTCATCCCCTTCATTCAGTAAGACCTCTCTGTATACAAACAAAGAGGAAAGAGGCATGAAAATATACTACATGCGGGTGAAAACGATCAAGGGTGTAGCTGTCTCCTGGGAGACAGAGAAACCCTTGGGGTTGCTAGAAAAGCGGCTGAGGATAGAAGAAGTGACCCTTCCTGAGGATGTGCGGGTAGGTTCTCCCCGCTCTGCTGTGTCCACCAGAAACCGCCTGTCTGACAGTGAGCCCACTGGGGCGGAGAAAGAGTGTGAGGAAAGGGCAGAGCCATACAGCCCATCAGGGTCAGCTGCAGTCCAGGAGAGACCCAGGGCCAAGACACCGGACTGGCTGGTGACCATGGAGGCCGGCTTCAGGTGCATGGCCTGCTGCCGGGTGTTCCCCACCTTGGAGATCCTCCGGCAGCACGTGCGGTACGGCGTCCAGGAGGGCTTCAGCTGCCATGTCTTTCATCTCACCATGGCCCAGATGATGGGCGATGTGGAATCCGAGAGCACCACCGAGGAGGAGGTGGAGGAGGAGGAGAGGAGGAGGAGAAGCAAGGAGCAAAGGAGAATGAGGAGGAGCAGCCCACGGGGGAAGACCTCAGCCCGAGGAGACCGTGGAGCCAATGTCCAGGCTGCGTGTTACATTCTCCGAAGGAGAGGAAGTGAGCAGGGGCTGGGGCTGCGGAGGGAGCTGTACCTTCTCCGAGCCAGTCCCATCTCTCCACCCCAGACTCATGCTTCCATAAGGGAGAGTTGGGGGCTTTAGCACCTCAGGGGGAACTGAAGGGGAGATAACCGGCTCCCGTGCTTCTGGCCCAGTCATGTAATAATAAAGTCATGACTGTAAGTGGGAATTGATCCTGAGCTTTTCAGCTTCCACAGGAAATTCTCTTTAGCGAAGAAGTGTTTTTCTCTCTTTTGATTTCCACACAGCAACTGAGATTCATGGGACAAGATCCTAGAAGACGGTGTGGCCTTCTGTTGGAAGAGGTAAGGCTTGAGGCTGGCACAGTCTTCTGAGCCTATGTCACGAGGGCCCCGAGGAGTGTAAGGGAAGGGGCCGCAGAGATGTGCTGGTTTATCTAATGGCTCTGCAGTTGCATCAACTTGGGACACACCCAGCACTTCCAAAGGAATTGACCTCTGTTGACTTAAACAAGAATGTGGAGCGTTTTGACTAGGAGTTTTCTCAGGGTCTGCATGATGGACCTCAGCTCTTAAGAGGACGTACTGCCAGCAGCTCCTTCTCGGCAGAGAGAGCCAGGGGTGGTCTGAAGAGAGGACAGGGGGCCCCGCAGGAGCAGAAGTTTGAGGTCTGAGAGCCTGTGGCCTGAGCTGAGATCTCACCCTGACCAGTGTACCTAGCCTTCTGGGACAAAGGGAAATGTGAAAGGGAGTCAGGTGGAAATGAGGTCCCCCGAGATATGGAAATGTTCCAGAAGCTTCGTTGTGCGGTAGTTGATCTGGAGCCAAGCTCACTGTGGTGTGTGTGGCTCTGAGCTTTAAGGCAACGCTGGAGGGTAACCCCGACCAGCAGAGCTTATAGTGCTTCTTGTCTCTTCCTGTTCTGCCTCATTTGTTTTATCCCTTCCAGGGAGAAGAAAGGACCCTCGGGATAGTAGTAGCAGACAGAGTGCCAGTGGTCTGAAGGAGGATGAAGGGCCCAGCACTCAGTCTAACATCATATGACAGTCTAAATATCATAGGCAATAAAGGGCATTTTCCAAACCTTTCCTGGATGTTTCATTTAATTACATTTATCTATCTATGCATCTATCTATCAGTCATCTACATCTGTATCTTTCAGGGTTCATGAACAAGCTTTCACATAAGCACTAGGGACGTCCACCAGCATTTTCCAGAAGGAGGCCTGAAAACTGCTGGGGACTTCTCACAAATAGGGAATGGCCACAACCCTTGCCACACAGACTATGTGCGTGGCCCTCCTGACTTACTCCCACTCACTCTGTGAATTGCCCCAGGCCTGAGATGGGGGTGCTGGCTGGAGGCAATGATCACGTGCAGGCTGGATCTCCTCCAGATTCTGATTCTCTTCCTGGGCATGTCGTCCTCAAGCACAGTTTCCATGTCCCTGGCCACACTGATCTCCCTCCTTCAGTCCTTCCCTCCCTCCCTCTTCTGCCTCCTAGTGCAGAGAATACTTTTTACATTTGAGATGAGATTTATATTTTGTTCACAGAATTCTCACCTGTTCTACTGTGGCCTCCGTTTTTAACATTCCAAAGCTGAGAAGTTTCTTTTTTTCTCCCTCATTTCTGCTGAGTCTTTACCTTCCTAATACAGTGAACTCAGAGTGCCTAGCTGACTGGATGGGGGAAAAAAATCCAGGGAGCAAAGAGAAATAATAAAAAATATATCAGTTAATTTTTCATAGTGTTATCCAACTATATATTTTTAAAAATTAGGAATAATATTAGGAATGTTCTCTTTATAAAAAAACTGAATTATTGGGCTTCCCTGGTGGCGCAGTGGTTAAGAATCTGCCTGCAAATGCAGGGGACATGGGTTCGAGCCCTGGTCTGGGAAGATCCCACATGCCGCAGAGCAACTAAGCCCGTGCACCACAGCTACTGAGCCTGCGCTCTAGAACCCCCATGCCAAAACTACTGAGCCCCCGTGCCATAACTACTGAAGCCTGCATGCCTAGAGCTTGTGCTCTGCAACAAGAGAAGCCACTGCAATGGGAAGCCCGTGCACCACAGTGAAGAGTAGCCCCCGCTCACTGCAACTAGAGAATGCCCGCTAGCAGCAACAAAGACCCAAAGCAGCCAAAAATCAATAAATTAATTAAAAAAACAATTATGTTAAAGGGTACAATGTATAAAAGTACAATAAAATTCTCCCTTCATAACCCCCCAACCCCACTGTCAAGACTATTTCCTTTTGTAGAGATTATTGATCACTAGCTGTCTGATTTCAAGACTTTTGGTCCATGAATTTACATATGTAGGTGCTTTATATGTGATTTATAGCTTTACAGAGATTTTTTATTTATAAATTATATCATACCATATCCATTCTAAAATTAACATTTTGATTGGAGATATTTTGATGTCTTTAATATAGAGATTTAGTATAAATCTTTGCTGTAGGTCTATCCCATTTTTTAGGCCAATGTTATTTATTTACTTCTAGTGACAAATCATAATATAATTATTCCCCTATTGATGGACATTTCGAGAAAGATACTCTTTTTCTCCTGCAATTGCCTTGTGACTTAACCTGTTAACCAGATTGTGTTTCTTCTAAGTATTTTTGATTTATAAATTGTATCATACCATATCTATTCTAAAATTAACATTTTGATTGGAGATCTTTTAATGTCTTTTAGATAGGGATTTAATATTAATATTTTAAATAGTCTCCCGTTTCCCTGTGGATTATTGACATTTTAAACTCTGCACTTCAATTTTCCCTCAATACCTGTAATTTTGTCATGGCTATTTCTCTACTTAAAGATGAGTAACTCTATGATTGATTTCTTCATTTTTTCCCATCTCTTTCCAAGGTACTGAGTTTGATTGTGTCTTATGAATTAGTGAAAAATGCTAGTCCTTGAGTCAGGACATTGGGCCCTTTACCAAGTAACTCAACCTATGTGGGCTTCAGCTTCTGTATGCGTGATCAAGAGGCTTGGACTAGCTGACTTTTCAAATGCTGTGTTTCTTTGATTCACTCTCACTTTCTGATCTGCTACTTAAGAAGAGGGTCTGTTCTCATAAAGTAAGAACAGTCTTTTTTTAATCCTTGGGTTGGGCAGAGTTTAATTGGTCATACTCAGTTTGTTATATTTACTTTTACATATGCTTAACTCTAAATAATTTATATAGGTCTTGTGACTTTTTTTTTTTTTTTTTTAATTGCTGACACAGCAAGAGGCTTTATTGGGAAGGAGCGCCCGGGCGGAGAGCAGCAGGGTTAGGGAACCCAGGCGGACTGCTCTGCCACGTGCCTCGCAGTCTCGGGCTTCACGGTAACGGGGTTAGTTTCCGGGTTGCCTCCGGCCCATCACCTCGCTTGGCCTGTAGTCGGCCTCAGGGTCCTTCCGGGTGGCGCGCGCATCTCTCAGCCAAGATGGATTCCAGTGCGAAGGGCTCTGCGAGGTTGGTCGTCTCCGCCGTCTTCTGGCCCCTCCCGAGTCCTGCTGGTTAGTTTTCCTCGGCAGCACCGTGTTCCGTGTCGGGACCTCCTGTTGTGAGACGCCTCAGGCAAGTGGTCATCGTCGTGCCGGGCCGAGGCGGGCGGTTTCGTTCTCTCACAGAATTACACGCAGCTTTTCGAGGACGGGGCTGCAAAGGGGAGGAGAAATGGGGCAACAGCTGGGAGGGAAGTGGGCTAGGAGAGGGTCGTTGTCCTTTAAAGAGAAGAAATAAGACCATGTTTGTGTGGCGGTGGAAGGTTGTAGTGGAGAGGGGAGAGTTGCTGGTGTGTTAAGCACTGAGAGAGGAGATGGGGACCCGGGCCGGAGGTCCCTCTCCGGTACCAGAGGGAGAGGGGACTGAGGCAGAGCGCAGAGGAGGGGGCGGGAGAGGGGCTGTGGGCTTCCCTCCAGTGGCTTCTGCCTCCTCTGTGCAGTAAAAGCTGGTCACCAGTAAGAGGCAGGGAAGGGGCAGGAGCTGGCGGTTTGAGGGCTGGTAGGACCGGAAAAGGCAGAAAACCCTGGAACAAGGGCAGGACTGAGGTGGGGTCATGACTGCCGCTTGGGCAGGAGAGAAACTCCACACAGGAGTGCGTACACCTGCTGCCTTTCCTCCAGCCACGGGCAGGACGCTCAAAGGGAGGAATATGCTGGTGTCTTGGCTGCTTTCTGCCTCAGGGGAATAGGCTCTCACAAGGGAAAATATCAAGAGCAGAGAGTAAAGCTAGAGCCAGACATTATTCCTCGTAGGCTGTCTGTAGTCAGATAGAAGTAGCCTGCCATCTACCAGTCAGTCCATCAGTCAGTCAGTCAACAAACACTCATCTTACAGACACCTGCTAAGCTCCAGGCACTGAGCGGTTGCTGGGGATATTAAACTACTGTCTTTCTTACTAGACTAACTGTTATTTAATGTGGCTGGAGCTCCGTCAGTGAGGACACTCTGGAGAGGGAGCGAGTCTTTCCGCCCAAGGGGAGAGGGCAGAGGAGGATCCCCACCAAGAGCTGCCCACGCTGCTCTCCTGGTTGGACCCTCTCTGTTCCTTGAACACACCTCACGCTGTTCCCTCTGCCCAGGGCCCTCTGCCCTGGCTCTTTGCATGGCTGATGCCTTCGTTATCTCTCACGTCTTATCTCAAAACCCTCTAGGCCTCTACCTAGAGCACCTTTGGACTCTGCCTGGAAGGCTCCTCCCCCACTCACCTGTGGCTTCCTCCCGTGTGTCTGTTCTTTTTTTCCACCTCAGCCTTACGGAGGTCTAGTTGACAAATAAAATCGTAAGATACTTAAAGCATACGTGCTGATTTGATATACATATACATTGTGGAATGATTCCCCCAGTGAGTTAATTACCATATCCATCACCTCACATATTTACCTTTTCTGTGTGTGGGAGAACATTTAAGCTCTACTCTCAGCAAATTTCAATTACACTATACAGTGCTATTAACTAGAGTCACCACGTTTTACATCAGATCCTCAGGCCTTATTCATCTCATAGCTGAAAATTTATACCCTTTTACTTTTACCAACCTCTCCCTATTTCCCCCACCACCAGCCACTGGCAACCACTTTTCTACTCTCGGTTTCTATGAGTTCGCCTCTCTTTTTTTTTTTTTTTTTCACACAGGCACACTGTATTTTATTTTGACAAGAGATAAATAGACTGACACCAAGCATTGTAAATGGATGACCACAACAAAAGCAACAATGATTGCAATTACCAAACACGAAACACACTCATACTATGTCATAATATTGACATTCAGTCCAGTAATCCTCCACTGTAACAGCTCCTTTACTTTGCAGTGAAAATTGATTTCTATATTCTTTGCCTCTGAGTCCTTGTGGGGATTTTTTTTTTTAATTTGAAGCAGAAAATCACTAAAATTATAATCATCCTCATCAGTTCACTCAGTCCCATGTAATTAATTTTCTTTTTCATCTTGATCTTTTGTTAACACTTTTATGAGTTCATCAGTTTTTCATTAGAGTTCTGAAAATGCTTATTCATTCAGTTCAGCAGTACAGTCAGTTATCAGAAACCTGTACTTGTCAGAGTCTTTTCTATGAATTCCTTGGAGATGAAACCCTTTTATAGGAACATATTTGCAAAATCATCAGAGTACACCCAGAAGTGTCTGTAACTGACAAAAGACTTCAAAAGGACCATGGTTAAAGATTTGATGAAACTTCATAATAGTGCAATTGATAAGGAAATTTAGTTTTTTCTGAGATATAAGTTTTAAAGTAATAACTAGAATTATGAATTATGACATTATACCAGAACATACAAGATTTTTAGAAATTTCACGTAATGTCTGAAACATTTATATTAACATACTTCTATACAGTTAACCCAATGAAAGTTTAGTATTAGTTGTTTTGTTTGTTTTTTTATACTGCAGGTTCTTATTAGTCATCAATTTTATACAAATCAGTGTATACATGTCAATCCCAATCGCCCAATTCAGCACACCACCATCCCCACCCCACCACAGTTTTCCCCCCTTGGTGTCCATATGTCTGTTCTCTACATCTGTGTCTCAACTTCTGCCCTGCAAACCGGCTCATCTGTACCATTTTTCTAGGTTCCACATACATGCGTTAATATACGATATTTGTTTTTCTCTTTCTGACTTACTTCACTCTGTATGACAGTCTCTAGATCCCTCCACGTCTCAACAAATGACTCAATTTCGTTCCTTTTTATGGGTGAGTAATATTCCATTGTATATATGTACCACATCTTCTTTATGCATTCGTCCGTTGATGGGCATCTGGGTTGCTTCCATGACCTGGCTATTGTAAAGAGTGCTGCAATGAACATTGGGGTGCATGCGTGTTTTTGGGGTTTTTTTTTTTTAACATCTTTATTGAAGTATAATTGCCTTACAATGGTGTGTTAGCTTCTGCTTTATAACCAAGTAAATCAGTTATACATATACAATATGTTCCCATATCTCTTCCCTCTTGCATCTCCCTCCCTCCCACCCTCCCCATCCCACCCCTCTAGGTGGTCACAAAGCACCGAGCTGATCTCCCTGTGCTATGTGGCTGCTTCCCACTAGCTATCTATTTTACATTTGGTAGTGTATATATGTCCATGACACTCCCGCACCCTGTCACATCTCACCCACCCGCTCCCCATATCCTCAAGTCCATTCTCTAGTAGGTCTGTGTCTTTATTCCTGTCTTGCCACTAGCTTCTTCATGGCCTTTTTTTTTTTCCCTTAGATTCCATATATATGTGTTAGCATACTGTATTTGTTTTTCTCTTTCTGACTTACTTCACTCTGTATGACAGACTCTAACTCCATCCACCTCATTACAAATACCTCCATTTCATTTCTTTTTATGGCTGAGTAATATTCCATTGTATATATGTGCCACATCTTCTTTATCCATTCATCTGTCGATGGGCATCTGGGTTGCTTCCATGACCTGGCTATTGTAAATAGTGCTGCAATGACCATTGGGGTGCATGCGTCTTTTTGAATTACGGTTTTCTCTGGGTATATGCCCAGTAGTGGGATTGCCGGGTCATATGGTAATTCTATTTTTAGTTTTTTAAGGAACCTCCATATTGTTCTCCATAGTGGCTGTATCAATTTACATTCCCACCAACAGGGCAAGAGGGTTCCCTTTTCTCCACACCCTCTCCAGCGTTTGTTGTTTGTAGATTTTCTGATGATGCCCATTCTAACTGGTGTGAGGTGATACCTCATTGTAGTTTTGATTTGCATTTCTCTAATAATTAGTGATGTTGAGCATCTTTTCATGTGCTTCTTGGCCATCTGTATGTGTTCTTTGGAGAAATGTCTATTTAGGTCTTCTGCCCATTTTTGGATTGGGTTGTTTGTTTCTTTAATATTGAGCTGCATGAGCTGTTTATATATTTTGGAGATTAATCCTTTGTCCGTTGATTCGTTTGCAAATATTTTCTCCCATTCTGAGGGTTGTCTTTTCGTCTTGTTTATGGTTTCCTTTGCTGTGCAAAAGCTTTGAAGTTTCGTTAGGTCCCATTTGTTTATTTTTGTTTGTATTTCCATTACTCTAGGAGGTGGATCAAAAAAGATCTTGCTGTGATTTATGTCAAAGAGTGTTCTTCCTATGTTTTCCTCTAAGAGTTTTATAGTGTGCGGTCTTACATTTAGGTCTCGAATCCATTTTGAGTTCATTTTTGTGTATGGTGTTAGGGAGTGTTGTAATTTCATTCTTTTACATGTAGCTGTCCAGTTTTCCCAGCACCACTTATTGAAGACACTGTCTTTTCTCCATTGTATATCTTTGCCTCCTTTGTCATAGATTAGTTGACCATAGGTGTGTGGGTTTATTTCTGGGCTTTCTATCTTGTTCCATTGATCTATGTTTCTGTTTTTGTGCCAGTACCATATTCTCTTGATTACTGTAGCTTTGTAGTATAGTCTGAAGTCAGGGAGTCTGATTCCTCCAGTTCCGTTTCTTCTTTTTCAAGATTGCTTTGGCTATGCAGGGTCTTTTGTGTTTCCATACAAATTGTAAAATTTTTTGTTCTAATTCTGTGAAAAATGCCACTGGTAATTTGATAGGGATTGCATTGAATCTGTAGATTGCTTTTAGTAGTATAGTTATTATCACAATATTGATTCTTCCAATCCAAGAACATGGTATATCTCTCCTTCTGTTTGTGTCATTTTTGATTTCTTTCATCAGTATCTTATAGTTTTCTGAGTACAGGTCTTTTGCCTCCTTAGGTATTTATTCCTGGGTATTTTATTCTTTTTGTCGCAATGGTAAATGGGATTGTTTCCTTAATTTCTCTTTCTGATCTTTCATTGCTAGTGTATAGGAATTTCACATCAGGAAGTGTTTTAATATAGTCACTATGAAAAGCAGTTTGGAGGTTCCTCAAGTAATTAAAAATAGAACTGCCATATGATCCAGCCATTCCATTTCTGGGTGTATATCCAAAGAGAACAAAATCATTATGTTGAAGAGACATCTGCAGTGTCATGGTCATTGCAGCATTACTTCATAATCAAGACATGGAAACAACCTAAGTGTTGACAGCTAAATGGATAAACAAATTTTGATACACACACACACACATCAGAATATTATTCAGCCATGAATAATTGAACTTTGAATTCATGAGTATTTCATGAAGAATTGAACTTCTTTCAATTGATATGTCTGTGAGTTTCATTTATATTGTTGTACGTGGATTTTGATTTTTATTCTCATTGTTACATACTACGATTATGGACATATACCACAGTTTATTTATCCATTCTAGTGCTGATAAGCATTAATAGTGTAGTTGGCAGTTTTGGCCTATTATAAACAGTGATGTTATAAACATTCTAGTTCCTATACTTTTGTAATCCATCTATGTATTAGGTGTACACCTAAGAAGGAAGGAAGAAAATAGAGAACAAAATTATATAGTTCTAAAATTAAATGACTTTAAAATATAAATAATAGACGATAGACTCACACATGACCATCTGCTTAAGCAAATAATCTGAAATATTTTCCATTAGATATCACACATGGCTCTACTGATGTTCAAAGAGAGAAAATTTAACCAAATAGACTTAAATGAAATTAAACACATCTTTGTCTGTCTTTGATGATTCAAAAGTACCCTGGAAGGACCTTACATATATAAATAAAAGTTGTTAACTTTGGACTGTCACAGTGGTGAAAGACTGTTTAGAATAGATCAGCTTAAGCAGATTGCATTATATAAACTGAAAAAATCCAACTCTGGGGAAATTTTTTAGAGTATTTAAAGTTTTGTCTTTTCATCTTTATTTTCATTTAAGAAAACTTTTTTTTCTGAAAATAATTGGCTCTGAAAAGTATCTTTTAATAAAGATTTTTAAAAACTGTTTTCTAAACCTCTAACCCATAAAAAAAACTCACTGAATTACAATATGCTGCATTAATTTCCATCTATTGTTAATTTAAAACTCAGTGGATTTTCTTACACTAAACATACTGTGTAACCAGCACTGAGATCCAGAAATAGGTCATTACTGTACTACAGTACTATACGATCTGCAGTTGCTGAATCCATGGATGCAGAACTGTGTATAAGGAGGAACCACATAGAAGGAGGGCCAATTATAAGTTATACTCAGATCTTCAACTGTGTGGAGGGTTGTTCAACAACTCTCTCATTGTTCGAGGGTCAACTGTACATTGTGATTCAGCTTCTCCTTCTGCCAGATTCTGCCTTTCTCACATTCTTCCAGGTGAACTTCCTAAGAGCATTGTCCATTAACTTTCCCATTAAAAAGCCCCATTTTCAGGAAACCCGATCTAAGATAGTACCAGCACAAATCCCAGAACATCCATATGGAGAACTATTAGGCTTGCTAAGGAATGAGGAAAACTATGTGCTGCCGTTGCTGCAGGATTTGGCTAATATGTACCAATATAGCATGAGGAGACAAGAGTAGATGCACAGGATTGTATATGTTGAGGATGCTGAATGAGGGGGAACAGAACGAAAAAGAAAGTTGGGGATGGGGGAGTTTATCAATATGGGAGATAGTCCTGTGAAATAGAATTTAACACTCTGGCATCTACAGTGGGAGATCATGCTATTCTCTCCTAGGATAGCTATTAGAAACATGTAAAAAAAAAATAGTGACACAAAATAAATTAGGTAGGAATGTCGGAGTTATCAGGGCTGATGATGGAAAAAGGATTCCGAAAGAGAGGTAGGTAGGATATATTACATAAAGCTGGATAAACAGCTGACAGTAGTTCATGCGAAGGCCTAGAGGACATGCCAGGTGACAGTACTAAGCAAGTAACTGGTGAAAGGGGAACAAAAATTGTTTAGGAGCTCAGGGATGGCTGTTCTCTCTAGGCTATGAATGACAGTAAAAGATGCTGTTTTAGGACTGGGAATCCTGATAGCAATTAATTTGATTGCATCTCAAAATAACAAAGCGGAGATGGTAGTGCTTAGCAATCAAAAGCAAGGTTAAGTGCAATGATCACAACGAGCAACAAGATCTGTGTGGCAGATGAGGAAGCTTGACTCACAGTGAGATATAGAAATGGTTAACAGGATATGTTAGTCCTTACAGAAATCTGAATATGCAGCAAGCAAGCATTTTGCATAATATGTACAATCAAAATAAATAAAAATAAATGATAAGGAGGCAGAGGGAAGCTGCCCATTAAAAAGCTGCCCACAAGTTTTTCCCCCTAGATTCCAGATGTGATCTGATTCTCAGACCATGAACCCATTGACTGGAAGAGAGGCCTATGATGAAAGATCATTTTTCACTGTGACAAATGTATAACAGTAATTCCCCTGTACTTTACCTAGGTGACCCCTGAACTTTAATTCAGGTGCCTCAGCACTGGGAAAAGGGAAATGTCCAGATCATTCAAGGGTTGATGTAAACATGAACATAGTGAGGAAGAAATTCCATATATTAAAAGGAACAAAATAGAATGTCTAGAACCCAAAATACGTTATGTGCAGATTAAACACCACAGAAAACATATCAGTGAGCTTAAAGACATAACAATAGAAATTATCCATACAGATATATTTAGCTTTGGTGAAATATGGGATGGTACTAAGTACTCTAACAATAGTGTTATTAGAGTTCCAGGAAGGAGGTTTACAGGAATTGAATAAATAATGGCTAATATTTTCCAAATTTGTTCAAAATTATAAGGCTGCATGTCCTAGAAGCTCAAAAAATTCTAATCAAGAAAAAGAAAAGCAAAGGCACATAATTCAAATTTTATAAAATCATTGTTAAAGAGAAAATTTTAAAAGCAGTCAGAGAAAAGAGAGATTAAATGCAGGGGAATAACCATAAGAAAGTTGTTGACTTTTTATCGGAAACAATGCAAACCAGAATATTTTGGAACAACATCTTTAAAATGTTGAAAAAAGGTCTGTCAACCTAAAATTCTATATCCAGAAAAAATATTCTTCAGAAATGAAGCTAAAATAAAAATATGTTCAGGAAAAGAAAACCTTGGAGAACTCATCACCCAAAGATCTGCACAAGAAGAAAATTTATAGTAAATTTCTTCAGGCTGAAGAAAGAGTAAACCAGAGTTTTACTAAGAAATAAAAAATACTGTGAATAGTCACTATGTAGGTAAATTTTTTAAAAATTCCTTCATTTTAAAATTTCTTTAAAGTGTATTTTATTGTTTAAATTATAAAATAATATATTTGTGGGGTTTATGACATATGAAGATGTAGATTATTTGACAATAAAAGTATAAATAAGAGGAGGGCATAATAGAAATATACTGTTATACATTTCTTACATTAAAACTCAAGAGGCATAATATTACTTGAAGAAAGACTGTGATAAGATGCGTATTGCAAACCCTAGAGCTCCTACTGCATAAACGTAAAAGTTATAGCTAGTAAGACCATGGTAAAGAAAAATTGAATATTGAAAATATTTAAATAGTCATAAAAAATGCAGGGACGGAGAACAAAAAATATATGGGACACGTCCTCCTCAGCATCATGGCCACCCTCAGACCTCTCATGAAGCCAAAGTTCAAAAAGAGAACCAACAAATCCATCCAGCACCAGTCAGACCGATATGTCATAATTAAGAACTGGCAGAAGCCCAGGGTCATGACAATAGGGTGTGCAGGAGATTCAGGGGCCAGATTTTGATGTCCAACTTTGGTTACTGGAACAACAAGAAAACAAAGCACTTGCTGACCAGTGACTTCTGAAAGTTTCTGTCCACAATGTCAAGGAGCTTGAAATGCTGCTGATCTGGAACATATATTACTGGGCTGTGATTTCTCACATCGTCTCCTCTAAGAACCACAGAGCCATTGTGGAAAGAGCAGCCTAGCTGGCTGTCAGTACCAATCCCAATGCCAGGCTGCACAGCGAAGAAAATGAAGAGGCAGCTTGTGTGCACATTGTATTCGTGTTAATAAAACCATAAAACTCAAAAAAGTATACGTATGGGACAAATTGAAAACAAATAGCTGGATGGTACACTTAGAAACAACCATGTAAATCATTAGATTAATTATAAATGCTCTAAACTTTCTTAAAAAAAGCCAAAGAATATTACACTGGATTTAAGAGCTAAATCCAATTTTATATCATCTGGAGGAAGTGCATTTTAAATATGGAGTTACAGATAGTCCAACAGTAAGAGAATGGGAAAATATACAGAGAAGTCCTCACAACCAGGAATATTGACAAAGATGAGAAGGGGAATTTCATAAAAATAAAAGTCTCAATTCTGAATCCCTGTGAACCTAGTACCAGAGATTCATAAATCTATGAAGCAAAAACTGCAAAAAATCTGCAAACAAAATGAGACAAATCCACATTATAGTTGAAATTTCTGCAGAAAATTACTAAGGATATAAAAGATGTGAATAAAATATCAACCAGCAGGACATACCTGAAATTTATAGAATAATTCACTGAACAATGGAACATACAAAGTCTTTTTAAAGAGCACATTCAACAGGTGGAACAAAAAATAAAATTAATTAATGAATAACTGAAAAAAAAGAAACTGAACAGTTGTTTGGGACACCTTCCATCTGATTTCACATTAAATGGAGGCATATTGTGGAAATGAATCCTTAATGGCTATCCAGACTTTAAAAGTGCTCACATCAGTTATTAAAGCTAATAGGAACAATTTCAGTTTAAAAGCAGGACTTCCTGTCCACTTAATACTACAGTAGTATTGACTACATTACTTGGAAATGCCCTATGTCTAATTTTCCATACCTTAACTGGAGGAGAATATTGTCTCGAATGCAGATGCCTCAGATACCTTGTAATTTTATGTAACCAATTTCAATGGACTTTATGCCATTTTTAGCTTGTCACCTATGTGTGATTATCCCAGAAAACAATCTCTTTTCCCCCAAACTCACTATTTATGTACTTCTTATGTTTAATTACTGAACCTTAGTACTTCCCCATTGAAGAATGGGCTTATAAGTATACTTCCTCATGATTATATGATTTTTAGACTAGATGGTTTATTTGGTAGATTTCCTAGCATCATCTCCCTGGGCTCTAAGTTATTTAATACATTAATTTTGGGCAGTTCATCATGATGAACTGATGGTGTTAATTTTTTATTATAGCCTATTTAGTAGTTTTATCCTCTAAGATCACAAAGATTTTCTTTGATATTTTCTTAAACAAATTGTGGTATAGCCAAACCATAAAAAGAAACAAACTACTAGACACACAGCATTGACGAATCTCAAAAAATGTGCTGAGCTACCTAGGACACAAAAGAACACATACCATATGAACCCATGTATATACTATTACAGAAGAGGTAAACCTAATCTATAGTAATCTCTGGCCTAGGCAACAACGGATAACATATCAGTTGTTGCCTAGGCCAGAGGTGAGGGTGGGTAAAATGCAAATGGATACAAGGAAAATTTGGGGGGTGATGGAAATATTCTGTATCCTGATGGGGTTGATGATCATATGGGTGTATACATTTGACAAGCTCATCAAACTGCAAACTTAAAATAGGTGCTTTTTTATTGCATGTAAGTCACACTTCAATAAAGTTAATAAGGAAAACCAAACAGAAAACTATTGTGTAGGGAGAAGAATGGAAGCAGGGAGACTAGCTAAAGTGCTGTGAATAATCTGAGCAATGATGGTTGAAACAGTAGAAATGGAAAACAAGAAGATAAATTTAGGATATGTTTTGAAGGCAAATTTTACGTGATACGTGGATAATTTATATGTGTACATTTGGGAGTGGGGATTCTGATGGACAGTGAGAAATAAGGAAAAATCCCTGAAAGTTTGGCTTAAAAAATTGGATAGTGTTATTTATTCAGAACAGTTAATCTGAGAAAAGAGTTTGGTAATTGAGTTCTATGGAGAATCAAGAGTACTATTTTGGCTGTGTTAATTTTAAGATGCTTTTTAAAAAACCTGTGGACAAATATCCAGCAGGGTGTTGGGTATATGATTCTGGAGTTCTAGGGCATGTTTGAATCTTAAGGTACAGATGTGGAAGTGATAGCGGACAAGTTCTATTTAAAGCCATAGGCTTGAAAACATGTCACCTAGAGAGCCCAGGACATTTAGTGGTGGAGGAGGAGAAAAGGACCAGCGAAGGAGACTGTGATGAAGCAGCTAACAATGCAGGCACTCAGTTACAAGCACATGGGGTCCTAGACATTAAGAGATGAGAGAGTTTTGTGAAGAAAAGTGAGCAGTTATGTTGAAAGCAATGGAAAGGTCTGGTTAAGGAAAGAACGGTGACCACTGGATAAATTTGTGTGTGTGTGACCCTGACAAGATCTTTTTCTGGAATAGAAGGGGTGGAAACTTGATTGGACTGGATGTAGAAGATCATATTGACATGACTCTATATTTGTCAAGAAAACGTACAATGAATTGGGAAGGAATGGAAGAGTGGTGGGAAGATGATTCAGGTCAAAGTCATGGGAGGTTTTATTTGATTTGATTTGAAAAAAACCAGTATTAGTGCTTGTTTGTATGCTGATGGTAATATTCCATCAAGAACTGAGAATTGGTTGAAGCAGGAGAGGGGGTGTTTGAGGAAAGTCTTTGAGAAAACATGGGATGCAAACCCCAAGTGGAGGAATTCGTATTTAATACCATGCTTCATTTTGGGATACATAGCATTATGCTAAGAGAATGTATTGATGTCATTGTGCTCTATGCTTTAATACTCAATTTAGAACTAAAAAAGAAGACTTAGCAAAATAAGATTTGGTTCAAGTTAAGATTTGGTTAACATTCTGTGATTTCTTTTTTGGTTTGGAACACACAATTTTCCCAGTTTTGCCTATCCTTCAGGAATATCTTGCCTTCATTAGATAACTACTCTAAAGTTAAAATGAAAAGAGAGCATTTTCTAAAGGTTATACTATTTAAGGTTGTATTTATTGAAGGAAAAAAACTTCTAAACAGTTTTATCCTGATGGAAAAAATAGTTTCACCTGAGCCACAAATGAGACTGGAAACAAAAGACAGAATCTGAGAATTTGTTTGCAGGGTCTTCTGTTCAAAAGAATACCGTCCTTGAAAAATCTGCAGCCATAGTAACAGCCATTCCCAGTCCTGTGATCTACAGAGCATAGAACCCTGTTAGGTGTCACAAAATTATACACCATTGCACGCCAGTCACTAGTGAAAGGTTGAATTTTTTTTTTTTTTCTTTTTTGGTTGCTTTGGGTCTTGGTTGCTGTGTGCAGGCTTTTTCTAGTTGTGGCGAGCGGGGGCTACTCTTTGTTGCAGTGCGCGGGCTTCTCATTGTGGTGGCTTCTCTTGTTGCGGAGCACAGGTTCTAAGTGCACAGCCCTCAGTAGTTGCAGCACATGGGCTCAGGAGTTGTGGCTCGTGGGCTCTAGAGAGCAGGCTCAGTAGTTATGGCGCATGGGCTTAGTTGCTCCGAGACATGGGGCATCTTCCCGGACCAGGGATTGAACCTGTGTCCCTTGCATTGGCAGGCGGACTCAACCACTGGGCCACCAGGGAAGTCCGAAATGTTGACTTTTTATTGTCAGTTCTTGAACAGCCACTAATAATCATTCGGAGCTAAAGACACTCTTCATCTAATGTGGTGAATGGAGCTAATGAAATACTTAAGGGCCAGAGCAAGAAGTGAGGAAAAAAGCTGTGACTTTAAAATCCCCAGAAACAAAGGATGTCTTACAAATGAGAAGAAAACTTGAGACTGTGAAAGCCTGAGGTCGGGTCTCAGGAAAAAAGAAAGTGAAAAAAGCAGATTATTTTCCCAAATACTGGCATTTAAGCTGCTAGTACTTCCACGGGGGTGACCACCAAGGTCGTGAGAGGATCTCCTACTCCTGCTGGTAGATCTGCGGATCTTGGGCTATCCCCTCACTCCTTCTCCTACCTCCTTCAAACATAGATAATAACACTAAAACAGGTGTATCACCGAGGATCCTTTAGGTGCAAGTCGCTGAATAAATGAAAAGTGGCTTCAACAGCGAGAATAATTCACTACCTCGCATAACAGGAAGTCCCAAGGTCGGCGCTATCCGAGTTGGTTACCTCCTCAGCTCCATGATGTGAGGGCTCCTGGTCACTCTCTCTGGGAGTCTCTTGACTTTCCCCTTTTGGGCACAAAAAGAATACAAGTAGGTCTTAACATAGAGGCCTCACGTGGCAGTGTCAAAGGCAGGAACAAGCAAGTCCCTATTTTATTTCTCCTTTTTTAATTATGAGGAAAACAATCCCAGAGGCCTCTCACTAGACTTTCCTCTTTGTCTTGTTTTTCTAATACTTGACCATGTGTAACAAATCACTGATAAGGGAAATGAAATTATAATGGCTGGCATAGACTGATGAGCATCTACCCCTGGGGGTAGGGAAGCCCCTTAAAGATACACAAAAAACTAGTTCCTAAATAGAGCTGGCTTTCTGCCAGCAGAGCAGAAAGGATAACTGTGACCGCTGAGAAGAGAGGGCAATGCATGCGCAGTGATGAGCAGAGTGGCTGGTGCCCAAATGCATTTAGTAAATATTAGCTGCTATTGTTGTCCTATCAAGCCGCTCTTCTGGGAAACACAATAGAAGACCCCAGCCTCACACCCCAGACTATGTATTCTGACCTCCATCCAATCTGTCATCAAATAGTACAGTTAAGCCCTTAGCTGTAGCTTTACTTTCTTTCCTTGACTGTAAATGCTTTTCCCTTGTCGTCCTGTTTGTCTCAAAAAGTGGTAGCTAATGAGTTGTCTGCCTCCAGCCTCATCGATTTTCAAAATTTTTGCATATTGTAGCCAAACTGATCTGTCTTTTTTAAACTTTTTTTTAAAATTTATTTATTTATTTTTATTTTTGACTGTGTTGGGTCTTCGTTTCTGTGCGAGGGCTTTCTCTAGTTGCGGCAAGTGGGGGCCACTCTTCATCGCGGTGCGCGGGCCTCTCACTATCGCAGCCTCTCTTGTTGCGGAGCACAGGCTCCAGACGCGCAGGCTCAGTAACTGTGGCTCACGGGCCCAGTTGCTCCGCGGCATGTGAGATCTTCCCAGACCAGGGCTCGAACCCGTGTCCCCTGCAGTGGCAGGCAGACTCTCAACCACTGCGCCACCAGGGAAGCCCCAAACTGATCTTTCTAAAGGCAGATCTAATCATGTCACCATCTTCCTTAAGAGCTTATCACAGTTCCTCATTGCATTACATCTGAAGGTTGACCTCTTCAGGATCATGTCCATGTAGTTGTTCTTCAGTGCAGGTGGAGGGAGGCTCTCTGTCCTTCAGCTCTGCCGTATGGAACATGCAGTCCCCTTGGTGCAGGAGGAGAGAAACAGAAGACTCCCAAGTAGGGTCTCCATTGTCCACAAAGAGTGGGGTGCCCAGCCCATCTGTAAGGGGCTGAGAAGCACCATCTGGCATTCACCCGGAAGGGGAGGAGGACATACTTTTAGGGAACACTATTGTAATAGATCCAGAGATGTGCCTCCCGGATCCCCCTTCAAGGAAGGGCTTGCTGCCCAATTTCAGAGAACTTGTCTGTCTCAGTGGCTGAGAGCTGCCTTGTCTGAGGTCACGACTTTCCTGGGGTAGCCCACTTGTAACTGAGTGAGGCAGAGGGATAAAGACATGGCCGTTTTGGCCCATGCACATAACTCCGAGAGGCACTGCTCACTTGAGGACTCCCTGCTGGGGTGGCCAGGGCTTCCTTGTGCTTGCTTCACAGTTGACTTCTTCCTCTTCTCTATCCTGTTTCACCATTTCTTTCATAGGTTTTGATCCTTTATGAACATCTTGTACCGCATACTCTACATGGTATCTGCTTCTGGAAATTACAACCTGCAACAACTAGTAATTTCTAGCAGAAAGTCCTTTAACCCTCAACTCTCTTTTCTGCCTCAATGATCATTATCTAAGTTGATAATTTTTCACTCCAGATTTATAGAAATACAGTTACCTGAATGCATCACCAAAATTTTGCAGATAAAATACAATTTATTAAGTAATTACATGCTGCCAAGTGCTTTTTAAAAAATAAGTTTATTTATTTTATTTATTTACTTTTGGTTGTGTTGGGTCTTCGTTGCTGCGCGCGGGCTTTCTCTAGTTGCGGAGAGCGGGGGCTACTGTTCATTGTGGTGTGCGGGCTTTTCATTGTGGTGGCTTCTCTTGTTGCAGAGCACGGGTTGTAGGTGCGTAGGCTTCTGTAGTTGTGGTGCATGGGCTCAGCAGTTGTGGCACGTGGGCTCTAGAGTGCAGGCTCAGTAGTTGTGGCACACAGGCTTAGTTGCTCCGTGGCATGTGGTATCTTCCCAGACCAGGTATCGAACCCATGTCCCCTGCACTGGCAGGCGGATTCTTAACCATTGTGCCACAAGGGCGGTCCCCAAGTACTCTTTTTTGTTTTGTTTTTCTTTTTTACTCTCTCATTCTCTCTAAGGCTCCCTATGAGTAGATAGATGCGTAGAAGAAAAGTCATCTGCCCAGACCCAATAGTTATTAAACCAGGGAGTTCAGACTCTGATCCTCCTTTGCCCTTTATAACTTTACAGCCTGTTTCCTTTATAACTAGTTTAAACCACCACTGCCTGGAGCACCCTTTCCCTCTTCCCTTTGAGGGGCTCACTGCTACTCACTCAGCTCAGCATCAGTAAATCCAAAAAACTTCCAAAGTTGTCCCCTATCCCTGCATGCACTGTCATGCTGTGTTGCGCCGATAGCTAGTACCCAAACATTTATCCCCATCTTGGTACTTATCAATACTGTATGATAGTCGTCGTTGCCTGTCTAGCATCTCTAATGGCTGACTAGTGCCTGGTGCATCCTTCTTTACCTACTTCTCAAAAGGATTTTTAGTGATTTAGTGTCAGCACATCGTAGGTATTGAAAAGTGTTTACTGAGTGAATTTAATAATGCTCTTTTTTTTCTCTAGCTTTGCACGAACTCTATCATCCTAGGAGATTCAGTTAAAAGAGGAAAAAATACTGCCATTCTAGAATGTATGCAACAAACATCTGTGAGTCTAAAGGAATTTGGCTCATTAATGTTTCTTTTCCAGTTCTGATAGTTGACTATGCTCGTGGCTGACTACACAGTGTGACGTAGCGCCGATAACTTGGGAAGGGCAGAGGTGTCTAGTGAATGGAGAACTCTTCCTAGACAGAACTATTTTCTGTTCATTTTTTTCCCCCACAAATCCACGTTCAACATCTATGACATGCAAGACCCCTTCAGGGATGACTATCTCAGTCAGTTTAGATAATCACATTCAAGATGTATGTGTGTAACAGGAATTATGAGTATTCACATTCTGGTTCTCTTCCCTGCCCCCCAATACTATCCCCATTAATTTTATTTGCAATTAAGCAAGATGAGGGGAGAAATATTCTGAGCAAAATGTTTTATTGTCTGATAACAAATGAAAATTATGCAAGTGGAAAAAAACTGAACCACTCTACAAAAGAACCATGTTGGGAGACTATAATATCCTTCATGGAACAGTACTTTATTAAAAGCCAGAAAAAATCTTTTATCAATGGTTGCATCCAAAAATCTGCCATTAATCTATGACAGTGATGCCAAGGAGAGTATCATCTTCCAGGTAGAAAGTTCATTTACTTAACTGAATAAAAAGAGAGTATTTTATAGCATTTTTATTTCACTCCTCATTGCTATGTGCTTTAAATAAGACAATTGCCCTTATTTTTCATAGAAAAATAAAAAAACACATGTACATTGTCTATGCAATTTAAAATAAAAATATGTACATATTTTATTGACTTCATTTTAATTATTATTAAATAGACAAATATAAAGACATAACATGAGAACCCACTTTGTCTTGCACAATATTTAATAACTATGTCCTATAAATGGGTGTGACCAAGAGAGTGCCACGTTGTGACAAGGTGGGCAAGGTGAAGATTACAAATAACATTTAGTCAATTGTGGGCCTGCAGAAACCAGTGCTCAGGTGAATGTCAAAGTCAGGCCACGTTTCCCAGCTGTGACGACAGCCTTTCTACTCCAGTTTTGGACACTCTTCACATTTTTAAAAGTACACCCACCAGGTCCCCCTCGCTCCCTCCTGAATTTTCTCCTTCCCTTTTTTCTTTGTGTCTTTCTACCTTTCCTTCCATCTGGCTTTCCCTCCAATTCTCTCTCCTTTCTTCAAACGAGTAGCCAGCACCTGCTCTGAGTTCAGCCACATTCTGACCCGGAGGGATACAAAGATGAATAAGTCAGCCGATTATTGTTTCCAGGGGCTTTTATTTTTGCCTCTCTTCTCATTTTAGACTTAACATTTGCTTTCCCATCTATCACAACAGGGCTTCAAACTACTGAAGTTTCTGTAACTGTCTCCTTCCAAATCAAAAAGTTACTCCTTTCTTCTTCCATTGGATCACGTCAGAATATGTCCCACTTATGTGCAAGGGATGCTAATGGAATAAGGATGTCCCTCACAGACAAATTTTCATATTTTTAGCATCCTGGGTTGTGTTTATCCTTAAAGGATATATCTACCTGTAAGAATTGTGGGCTCTAGGTAAGACATATTTTTGAGGATGTAGGTCTTGAGAAAAGGATTTGTGAATGTTGTTCAGAGTTGAGCTCATGGAGAGAGAGGGTTTGGGAAGCAGTTAGTCCTCTGGTCCATTCCCAGCTTGGCCATTTACTAGTTATGTGAAGCTGAGACCCTCGGTTTTCTCATCAGAATTCAGTAATGGGAATTAAATCAGCTGCAATTTGTAAGGTGTTATAAATTAATGTCTGTGTTATAATTCTTAAGCTATTCCTACCCTAAACGTCTTCTCTTTATGTACGTGTGTAAAACCTCATTAATGAGGAGTTGGATCCTTAGAATATATTATTATTATTTCTAGTTGCTTCTCGTTTTTTGCCAGTGTGTATGGCTAAAAAGCAGTGTGATGTGGTTGAGTTGGCTGATTCTACCTCTGAAGACCTGATTGTGAGCCTTTCTTCCCAAATTCACATTGCAGTGTCATTAAATTGATAGCTTGAAATAGGTCATCTTGGGAAAATTTATAGCGTGGAAATTAACAAACACTACAAAAAAAGGCTCTGTTTTCTTCTGGAGGGAGAAAAAAAATTGTTAACCCTTTACTAGCACACCACTGCCAAGAGTCCAGGCAGAGACAGAGAAAATCCTCTTTTTTCTTTTCCCAAATAACAGGATAGGACACTACAAGTCCCGAGTTCCCATTTCCCTATGACTGTGCTTCTGCTAGGAGGGGAACATATTTCCGAATTCTCTCCAAACTCAACTCTACCTTCTGATCAAGGTGGCCTTAATGTTCTCTCCTGCCTTTTGTTTCCGGAGCTGAGTTCAATTTCTCTCCGTGATTGCAGTAGTCTTGACCCCTAAGCAATACTCTTTTTTTTTTTTTTTTAAATTAATTTTTAGTTTTGGCTGCATTGGGTCTTCATTGCTGCACACGGGCTTTCTCTAGTTGTGGCGAGCGGGGGCTACTCTTCATTGCGGTGCGTGGGCTTCTCACTGTGGTGGCTTCTCTTGTTGCGGAGCACGGGCTCTAGGTGCTTGGGCTTCAGTAGTTGTGGCACGTGGGCTCACTAGTTGTGGCTCATACGCTCTAGAGCATAGGCTCAGTAATTGTGGCGCACAGGCTTAGTTGCTCCGCGGCACGTGGGATCTTCCCGGACCAGGGCTCGAACCTGTGTCCCCTGCATTGGCAGGTGGATTCTTAACCACTGCACCACCAGGCAAGTCCCTAAGCAATAGTCTTGAATGAAGTCTTCCTTGCCTATTTAACCCCATCAATGCAGTTTTTCTTTGACACTGTCCCAGTTTTTTGACACTGACAATTCCATTTTTTTTTTGCAATATCAATCTCTATTCACACCCCTCTTAAAGCATGTACAATATTTCATGCTCCTAACATGAAGTGCCTCTGAGCTGTCAAATTCTTTGACCATTTATTAGATAGTCTGGCTTATTTCGTCTCTATGATAAAAAAAAAAAAAGGACAGGTTGTCTGATATTTACAGAGAATCCCAGGTAAATTTTATTGGCATCATTTGAAAAGTACTTAGTGGATTCTTTTTTAAATATAAAAACTATTTTCAAAGACCAGATTGAAAAATAGAAAGTTGTTCCCTTTTAGTTCCCCAAACTTCTATCTGGTTCTGCAGGGTATTTCACACAGCTGTGCTTTATGAGAGGCAATGAATTGTATTTATTCAGCAGCTTCTCTGGGGCAGTGAACTCTGAGCTCTTGCTCATAATTAGCATAAGTAAGCAACACATTCCTGGTTGTCAGGCTCTTTTGAGCCTCCAAGTCACCCTCAAGGGAGGCATAACACACACCAGCCTAGAGTGCTTCCACCTATTTCAGCTCTGTGCTTGCTGCCCTACCGATCACTTTCAAATGCAAATATCTCCTTTACTATTTGAGGATTCATGCCTGCTTCTCCCTTTCTCATTAAATTATCCCTCCACCCACCCCACACCAAGGTGGGTCTCTGTGGATTGCAGACCAGTTGCCAAGAACCTTAAGAAGAACTGAAAACCTTTCACTTTCTACCCTGTGTCCTCTCCTTTTTTATTTGCTGTGGTCTCTGTAGCTGAGAACTATTTCTGGAGCAGCGCAGGCTAACAGCCAAGCCTTAGTGTGCTTCTTTCTTCAGGTTTCACCTAAGTAGATCTCAATATCATGCTGGCCTCGGGAATAGAGGCTCCTTAGAATACTTTGCTGCCTTCCCACCTGCCTTTAATGGTAACTAGAAATAGATTTAATGATCTCCAGGTGCATCTATCACCATCCTCAAACAGTCTGGTTTTCAATTATTCAGCTTACTGTGGCCAGGGAACAGGACTCACCTTTCTTAGGGAACTGTAAGTTCTACTTCCTATTTCCTCTCCATTTGGGCTCTTTACTGCCCTTCCTGTCCCCTGCCTGCCACCATCAAATCAGGAGAATCTTTGGCTGTCATGGTGTCATGGTAGGACGTCTATCTCTAACTCTCTGTCTTCAAATCTATTCAGACTCAGGATTTTGCCTTTAGAATCCCAAATGGCTTCTTTTTGCTATAAAATTATTTTCTTTATGAATGTCTCACAGTTTAGGTGCGTGAATGGTGAAAAGGCCACGGTCTTACCAAAAAAAAAAAAAAAAAAAAAAAAGACTAAAAGAGGAGAACTTCTGCTGATATTTCAAAATATTGTGCCACCACATAAATACCATGCTGACTGAAGAAGGCATTTTAGTGTAGATGCTGTCTTTTAGTATCTTTAAGCAGAAACCCACTTAAAAGATATAAAAGCCCAAGCTCTACTTTTTATGTTCCTTAACCTCAAATAAAAGGGAAGTTGATTTGGGCAGAGATTAAACATAACAAATACAAAACTCACTTTCCTACCCATAGATGAGTTCCATTTAAAATAAATATTTTTTATCAAATCATCCCATTGTACACTTGAAATATCTTAGTTTTATTTCTCAATTATACCTCAGTAATGCTAAAAACTAGAATAATTTTTTTTCAGGAGCACTTTTGTATTGGTGACTGTAAATTATGATTTAAATCTGGTACAGTCACTGGTAAGTGTTGCTTGAAATGCAGGCAGGGGATAAGCAAACACTTCATAGAGTTTACAAAATGCAAGTAGGATACTACCACAAAGTCACAGTTGTCTTTCACAATGTGTATTAATATTTGCCTGCTGAAAATTCCATGCATTTTGCCTGTTAATGAAGACCTTTTAAGTTAAAATTCCCTTTCTGAACAGGAATACTGTCCCTATATACTATATATATACACACACACACTAATATTACACTACTATATATCATTATATATACTATTATATTTATGTGGTTTTATAGACATAATAGATTTACTATTAAACTAGTTATTTACTATTAAGCTATTTAGCTATCACAATTAAGCAAGTTTTCAGAGATTCTTTCCAAATGTGTGCTTCTTTCCACAATACCCATTATAAATATTTCAACAAGGAAAAGAATATGAAATGTTTGCAGACTTCTTGTCCGCAACACATTTTTGTTCAGCAATAATGACTTCAAGGTGTTTCTATTCAAAACTAAAGCTTTGCAGGAAGTTGAAGAGGAAGCCCTTACTCCTTGCCCCTTCATTTCTTTGTGTCCTGAAATTTGTGACTCAGTGCAATGAAAATAATCAGAATGAAACCTTGCCCAGAGGGAAGTCCTCTCAAATGCTGGCGGGGTTCCACTGCCCTCCTCCAGCATCATCCCTCATTTTCTTTGGAATATTGTAAATTTTAAGACCTGCTAGTAGAATCTATATCAAATATGTTTTATTGGGAAAGAGATTTTGAGGTGGAATAAAAGCATATTTTCTTAACCCTTTCATATTCTGATCGATTTACTTTAATCTGGATTAACTAAAATCCCTGAAGACCCTAAGAAATTACATGAGATTTCACCTCAGAGAACATTCTCCTATGTTAAACTACATTGCAATTAGGAAGCCAGGAATGGAGTTTGAGCTCAGTACTCTTGAAGCTGAGAAAAGAAGTTTATTTGCCTTTACACAATTTTCATTCTTTTTGTGGCTTTTCTTAAGTCTCACTCAGGGCAAGATTCTCTATTGCTAATAAGCATTCCCAGTAATTTAGGGCACTGACCTCCTGTTTTCCCAAATAATATTTGTTGGTGCAAATCAAATCTGTTTTTCTCTTATGTTATTCCCCCCACATTTGCAGGGGCCTATATTGATGTATTTAATTTTGAAAAGTGTTATGGGATACCTTAAAAGAGAGTCAGTCCTTCTCATGCCGAGAAGTTAAACCTAAGATACATATTGTTGAGTTTTAAAGGTATGTTGGGTGGAGTTTGAATCAAAATATAGGCCATGTGGCACATTTGAAATGCACCTTATGCCCTTGGGAGTGCCCCAGAGAGAGGGGTAGTCATCTTCCAGAGCAGATGGAATGTTGTGATTAGAGACCCCAGTGACTGTTAATGGTAGGTGGCATGGCATATATATCATGACATTTGGATAGTAAAAACAGATGTTTCTAATAAAATTCTCAGATCAAAGCTCTAAAAGCAGACACTCTAATTTGAATAACTTTGTAGCATGTTTCTGGGTGACGAGTAGCAGAAAGTCATTTTGCAATAGTTAACAGTTTTCCTGAGCTACAATCATCAGGCTCCCTACTGATCAATAAAAACATGCCAGGTTCTTTGAGGTTAAGTTACTTGGGTAAGTTACTTAAGTTCCCTCAGCATGAATTTGTTTATTCGTTACATGTACACAGGACCTGGCTCTGTGAGCACATGGTAATCAATCACCTGATTTTCAACAAATGAGTGCACACCTACCTTATTAATAGGTAGGTATTTAAAAGATTAAATGAGATAAAATAATATCAAGTAAGCAAAAGTTTCATCACGCACTTGGCATGCATTAAACACTAACCACTTGAGCGTCTTTATCCCTTTTTCACAAAGTGTCTTCACATCGAATACCTTATTTAGACCAGACAATTTCTAGTTTTTATTTAGGGTACATGTTACCTTCATTTTCAAACAAAAGACTGAGATTCAGACAAACTAATTGGCTTTCCAATGTCCATGTGGCCAGTGCATATCTGAGCCTGGAGTAAATATTCAGATAGTCAAGGTTCTGTTTCAGGGCCTAACTTCCAGCCCTGCCACTACTATCCATCTGCTTCCACTTTGGGGTCTGGTTTTCTCCTCTATAAATTGAAGGAGTTGACGTTGTTGGGTGTGGCATCAACTAATATATGGCACGATCCACCACATAGTCTCAGTATCCCACAGCAACATGCATTTACCTAGATCACAAATCCATAGGTCACCTGAGGGTCCCCTGTTCTAGGCTGGGTACATCCCTGGCTGGCTCAGCCCTGTAGGTCTCTAATCCTCCTCCTCAGCTAGCCCAGGCTTACTCTTCTGCTCTGACAGATGTGAAAGAGAGCAGGCACAATAGCACAAACAGTTTTCTGTTAACAGTCCATTAACCCAGGCAGATCATGTGGCAAACCCGAAAGCAAGGGGTAGGGAAGTATCTTCTGTCTCTTTCCTGGGAGAAGGTACTGCCAGGTGGTATGTGAAGGATGTGGATAAGGGCAGGGTAAAGAATTGAGGACATTAATGCCATGTATTTCAACTGCTAAGATTGCTTTTAGCTCCAGCACGTTGTGATTTTCTTCCAATTTACATTTGGTTGGCAGAGTCTCTTTTCCTTATTTCTTTTCTTAATGTTTTTCTTTTTTAAAAAAGTGTTATTTTTTAAAATGAATTCTTATTGGAGTATATTTGCTTTACAATGTTGTGTTAGTTTCTGCTGTACAGCAAAGTGAATCAGTTATGCGTATACATATATCCCCTCTTTTTAAGATTTCCTTCCTGTTTAGGTCACCACAGAGCACTGAGTAGAGTTCCCTAGTGCTATAGTGCTATACAGTAGGCTCTCATTAGTTATCTATTTTGTACACAGTAGTGTATATATGTCAGTCCTAATCTCCAGTTCATCCCACCCCCCCCAAACCCCTTGGTATCCATAAGTTTGTTCTCCACATCTCTGTCTCTATTTCTGCTTTGCAAATAAGTTCATCTGTACCACTTTTCTAGAGTCTTCATATAAGAGATATTATATGATATTTTTCTCTTTCTGACTTACCCCACTCTGTATGACGGACTCTAGGTCTATCCACGTCTCTGCAAATGGCACTATTTCATTCCTTTTTATGGCTGAGTAATATTTCAATGTATATATGTACCACATCTTCTTTAACCCATTCCTCTGTTGATGGACATTTAGGTGGCTTCCATGACCTGGCTATTGTAAATAGTGCTGCAGTGAACATTGGGGTGCATGTGTCTTTTTGAATTATGGTTTTCCTTGGGTATATGCCCAGTAGTGGGATTGCTGGGTCATATGGTAATTCTGTTTTTAGTTTTTTGAGGAAACTCCATACTGTCCTCCATAGTGGCTGTACCAATTTACATTCCCACCAACAGTGCAAGAAGGTTCCCTTTTCTCCACATCCTCTCCAGCATTCATTGTTTATAGATTTTTTGACGTTGGCCATTCTGACCAGTGTGAGGTGATACCCCATAACTTCTTCACACTCTTTTCAGATCAAAATCCCTATATTCTGCATCTAGGAAGGACTAATTATTTCCTTCTTTTCTGTTTAAACAAAAAAACCTGCATCTGTGTGAACCCTGAAAGCATATTCACGATGAAGAAAATATAGTGCTCCAACCTCCTATGAGATTGTCCTTTAATACTGCCTTCTGGAACAATATGTTCAGTGAACAGCAAGATCAACATATAAAAAAAACACAGAATGGCAAACTGACATGAGTTTTCTGCGCTTCAGTGAATTCCTGTTTGCCCTAGGCAACTTGAAAAACATTGACACTAATTATTAGAGAAATGCAAATTGTAATGTTTTTGTGTCTATGTCCATCATTGATATTGACCTATAATTTCCTTTTTTGGTGATATCTTTGTCTGGTTTTGGTATCAGGGTGATGGTGGCCTCGTAGAATGAGTTTGGGAGTGTTCCTCCCTCTGCAATTTTTTGGAAGAGTTTGCGAAGGATAGGAGTTAGCTCTTCTCTAAATGTTTGGTAGAATTCACCTGTGAAGCCATCTGGTCCTGAACTTTTGTTTGTTGGAAGATTTTTAATTACAGTTTCAATGTCATTACTTGTGATTTGTCTGTTTATATTTTCTAATTCTTCCTGGTGCAGTCTTGGAAAGTTGTACCTTTCCAAGAATTTGTCCATTTCTTCCAGGTTGTCAATTTTATTGGCATAGAGTTGCTTGTGGTAGTCTCTTTTGATCCTTTGTATTTCTGTGGTGTCAGTTGTAATTTCTCCTTTTTCATTTCTAATTTTATTGATTTGAGTCCTCTCTCTTTTTTTCTTGATGAGTCTGGCTAAAGGTTTATCAATTTTGTTTATTTTCTCAAAGAACCAGCTCTTAGTTTTACTGACCTTATTTATTTATTGCTATTGTTTTCTTAATTTCTATTTAGTTTGTTTCTGCTCTGATCTGTATGATTTCTTTCCTCCTACTAATTTTGGGGCTTTTTTTTTTTTGTTCTTCTTTCTCTAGTTGCTTTAGGTGTAAGGTTAGATTGTTTATTTGAGATGTTTCTAGTTTCTTCAGGTGAGATTGAATTGCTATAAACTTCCCTTTTAGAACTGCTTTTGCTGAGTCCCATAGGTTTTTTTTTTTTTTTTTTTTTTTCCACACACACACACACTGTATTTTATTTTTACAAGAGATAGACTGACACCAAGCATTGTACATGGATGACCACAACAAAAGCAACAATGATTGCAATTACCAAACATGAAACACACTTATACTATGTCATAATATTGACATTCAGTCCAGTAATCCTCCACTGTAACAGCTCCTTTGCTTTGCAGTGAAAATTGATTTGTATATTCTTTGCCTCTGAGTCCTTGTGGGATTTTTTTTTTTAATTCAGACAGAAAGTCACAAAAATTATACTCATCCTCATCAGTTCACTCAGTCCCATGTAATTAATTTCTTTTTTTTCATCTTGATCTTTTGTTAGCACTTTTATGAGTTCATCAGTTTTTCATTAGAGTTCTGAAAATGCTTATTCATTCAGTTCAGCAGTACAGTCAGTTACCAGAAACCTGTACTTGTCAGAGTCTTTTCCATGAATTTCTTGAAGATGAAACTCTTTTATAGGAACATATTTGCAAAATCATCAGAGTACACCCAGAACTGTCTGTAAATGACAAAAGACTTAAAAATGACCATGGTTAAAGATTTGATGAAAGTTCATAATAATGCAGTTGACAAGAAAATTAGTTATTTCTGAGATATACATTTTAAAGTAATAACTAGGATTATTACTTATAACATTATACCAGAACATATAAGATTTTTAGACGTTTCCTGTAATGTCTGAAACATTTATATTAACATATTTCCATACATATTTCCATACAAATACAAATATAAGATTTTTAGAAATTTCATGTAATGTCTGAAACATTTATATTAACCTATTTCCATACATATTTCCATACAAATACAAATATAAGATTTTTAGAAATTTCATGTAATGTCTGAAACATTTATATTAACATATTTCCATACATATTTCCATACAAATACAAATATAAGATTTTTAGAAATTTCATGTAATGTCTGAAACGTTTATATTAACATATTTCCATACATATTTCCATACAAATACAAATATAAGATTTTTAGAAATTTCATGTAATGTCTGAAACATTTATATTAACATATTTCCATACATATTTCCATACAAATGCAAATATAAGATTTTTAGAAATTTCATGTAATGTCTGAAACATTTATATTAACATATTTCCATACAAATAACCCAATGAAAGTTTAGTATTAGTTGTTTTGTTTGTTTTTTTATACTGCAGGTTCTTATTAGGCATCAGTTTTATACACATCAGTGTATACATGTCAATCCCAATCGCCCAATTCAGCACATCACCATCCCCACCTCATCGCAGTTTTCCCCCCTTGGTGTCCATATGTCCATTCTCTACATCTGTGTCTCAACTTCTGCCCTGCAAACTGGCTCATCTGTACCATTTTTCTACGTTCCACATACATGCATTAACATACGATATTTGTTTTTCTCTTTCTGACTTACTTCACTCTGTATGACAGTCTCTAGATCCATCCACTTCTCAACAAATGACTCAATTTCGTTCCTTTTTATGCCTGAATAATATTCCATCGTATATATGTACCACAACTTCTTTATCCATTCGTCTGTTGATGGGCATTTAGGTTGCTTCCATGACCTGGCTATTGTAAATAGTGCTGCAATGAACATTCGGGTGCACGTGTCTTTTTGAATTACGGTTTTCTCTGGGTATATGCCCAGTAGTGGGATTGCTGGGTCATATGGTAATTCTATTTTTAGTTTTTTAAGGAACCTCCATATTGTTCTCCATAGTTGCTGTATCAATTTACATTCCCACCAACAGTGCAAGAGGGTTCCCTTTTCTCCACACCCTCTCCAGCATTTGTTGTTTGTAGATTTTCTGATGATGCCCATTCTAACAGGAGTGAGGTGATACCTCATTGTAGTTTTGATTTGCATTTCTCTAATAATTAGTGATGTTGAGCATCTTTTCATGTGCTTCGTGGCCGTCTGTATGTCTTCTTTGGAGAAATGTCTATTTAGGTCTTCTGCCCATTTTTGGATTGGGGTGTTTGTTTCTTTGATATTGAGCTGAATGAGCTGTTTATATATTTTGGAGATTAATCCTTTGTCCGTTGATTCATTTGCAAATATTTTCTCCCATTCTGAGGGTTGTCTTTTCGTCTTGTTTATGGTTTCCTTTGCTGTGCAAAAGCTTTGAAGTTTCATTAGGTCCCACTTGTTTATTTTTGTTTTTATTTCCATTACTCTAGGAGGTGGATCGAAAAAGATCTTGCTGTGATTTATGTCAAAGAGTGTTCTTCCTATGTTTTCCTCTAAGAGTTTTATAGTGTCCAGTCTTATATTTAGGTCTCTAATCCATTTTGAGTTTATTTTTGTGTATGGTGTTAGGGAGTATTCTAATTTCATTCTTTTACATGTGGCTGTCCAGTTTTCCCAGCACCACTTATTGAAGAGACTGTCTTTTCTCCATTGTATATCTTTGCCTCCTTTGTCATAGATTAGTTGACCATAGGTGCGTGGGTTAATCTCTGGGCTTTCTATCTTGTTCCATTGATCTATGTTTCTGTTTTTGTGCCAGTACCATATTGTCTTGATTACTGTAGCTTTGTAGTATAGTCTGAAGTCAGGGAGTCTGATTCCTCCAGCTCCATTTTTTTGCCTCAAGACTGCTTTGGCTATTCGGGGTCTTTTGTGTCTCCATACAAATTTTAAGATGATTTGTTCTAGCTCCGTAAAAAATGCCATTGGTAATTTGATAGGGATTGCATTGAATCTGTAGATTGCTTTGGGTAGTATACTCATTTTCACAATGTTGATTCTTCCAATCCAAGAACATGGTATATCTCTCCATCTGTTGGTATCATCTTTAATTTCTTTCATCAGTGTCTTATAGTTTTCTGCATACAGGTCTTTTGTCTCCCTAGGTAGGTTTATTCCTAGGTATTTTATTCTTTTTGTTGCAATGGTAAATGGGAGTGTTTCCATAATTTCTCTTTCAGATTTTTCATCATTAGTGTATAGGAATGCAAGAGATTTCTGTGCATTAATTTTGTAACCTGCAACTTTACCATATTCATTAATTAGCTCTAGCAGTTTTCTGGTGGCAGTTTTAGGATTCTCTATGTATAGTATCATGTCATCCGCAAACAGTGACAGTTTTACTTCTTCTTTTCCAATTTGGATTCCTTTTATTTCTTTTTCTTCTCTGATTGCCGTGGCTAGGACTTCCAGAACTATGTTGAATAATAGTGGTGAGAGTGGACATCCTTGTCTCGTTCCTGATCTTAGAGGAAATGCTTTCAGTTTTTCACCATTGAGAATGATGTTTGCTGTGGGTTTGTCATATATGGCCTTTATTATGTTGAGGTAGGTTCCCTCTATGCCCACTTTCTGGAGAGTTTTTATCAGAAATGGGTGTTGAATTTTGTCAAAAGCTTTTTCTGCATCTATTGAGATGATCATATGGTTTTTCTTCTTCAATTTGTTAATATGGTGTATCACATTGATTGATTTGTGTATATTGAAGAATCCTTGCATCCCTGGGATAAATCCCACTTGATCGTGGTGTATGATCCTTTTAATGTGTTGTTGGATTCTGTTTGCTAGTATTTTGTTGAGGATTTTTGCATCTATATTCATCCGTGATATTGGTCTGTAATTTTCTTTTTTTGTAGTGTCTTTGTCTGGTTTTGGTATCAGGGTGATGGTGGCCTCATAGAATGAGTTTGGGAGAGTTCCTTCCTCTGCAATTTTTTGGAAGAGTTTGAGAAGGATGGGTGTTAGCTCTTCTCTAAATGTTTGATAGAATTCACCTGTGAAGCCATCTGGTCCTGGACTTTTGTTTGTTGGAAGATTTTTAATCACAGTTTCAATTTCATTACTTGTGATTGGTCTGTTGATATTGTCTGTTTCTTCCTGATTCAGTCTTGGAAGGTTATACCTTTCTAAGAATTTGTCCATTTCTTCCAGGTTGTCCATTTTATTGGCATAAAGTTGCTTGTAGTAGTCTCTTAGGATGTTTTGTATTTCTGCGGTGTCTGTTGTAACTTCTCCTTTTTCATTTCTGATTTTATTGATTTGAGTCCTCTCCCTCTTTTTCTTGATGAGTCTGGCTAATGGCTTATCAATTTTGTTTATCTTCTCAAAGAACCAACTTTTAGTTTTATTGATCTTTGCTATTGTTTTCTTTGTTTCCATTTCATTTATTTCTGCTCTGATCTTTATGATTTCTTTCCTTCTGCTAACTTTGGGTTTTGTTTGTTCTTCTTTCTCTAGTTTCTTTAGGTGTAAAGTTAGATTGTTTACTTGAGATTTTTCTTGTTTCTTTAGGTAGGCTTGTATAGCTATAAACTTCCCTCTTAGAACCGCTTTTGCTGCATCCCATAGGTTTTGGGTCGTCGTGTTTTCATTGTCATTTGTCTCTAGGTATTTTTTTATTTCCTGTTTGATTTCTTCAGTGATCTCTTGGTTATTTAGTAACGTATTGTTTAGCCTCCATGTGTTTGTCTTTTTTACGTTTTTTTCCCTGTAATTCATTTCTAATCTCATAGCGTTGTGGTCAGAAAAGATGCTTGATATGATTTCAATTTTCTTAAATTTACTGAGGCTTGATTTGTGACCCAAGATGTGATCTATCCTGGAGAATGTTCCGTGTGCACTTGAGAAGAACGTGTAATCTGCCGTTTTTGGATGGAATGTCCTATATATATCAATTAAATCTATCTGGTCTATTGTGTCATTTAAAGCTTCTGTTTCCTTATTTATTTTCATTTTGGATGATCTGTCCATTGGTGTAAGTGAGGTGTTAAAGTCCCCCACTATTATTGTGTTACTGTCGATTTCCTCTTTTATAGCTGTTAGCAGTTGCCTTATGTATTGAGGTGCTCCTATGTTGGGTGCATATATATTTATAATTGTTATATCTTCTTCTTGGATTGATCCCTGGATCATTATGTAGTGTCCTTCCTTGTCTCTTGTAACATTCTTTATTTTAAAGTCTATTTTATCTGATATGAGTATAGCTACTCCAGCTTTCTTTTGATTTCCATTTGCATGGAATATCTTTTTCCATCCCCTCACTTTCAGTCTGTATGTGTCCCTAGGTCTGAAGTGGGTCTCTTGTAGACAGCATATATATGGGTCTTGTTTTTGTATCCATTCAGCCAGTCTATGTCTTTTGGTTGGGGCATTTAATCCATTCACGTTTAAGGTAATTATCGATATGTATGTTCCTATGACCATTTTCTTAATTGTTTTGGGTTTGTTTTTGTAGGTCCTTTTCTTCTCTTGTGTTTCCCACTTAGAGAAGTTCCTTTAGCATTTGTTGTAGAGCTGGTTTGGTGGTGCTGAATTCTCTTAGCTTTTGCTTGTCTGTAAAGCTTTTGATTTCTCCATCAAATCTAAATGAGATCCTTGCTGGGTAGAGTAATCTTGGTTGTAGGTTCTTCCCTTTCATCACTTTAAGTATTTCATGCCACTCCCTTCTGGCTTGCAGAGTTTCTGCTGAGAAATCAGCTGTTAACCTTATGGGGGTTCCCTTGTATGTTATTTGTCGTTTTTCCCTTGCTGCTTTCAATAATTTTTCTTTGTCTTTAATTTTTGCCACTTTGATTACTATGTGTCTCGGCGTGTTTCTCCTTGGGTTTATTCTGTATGGGACTCTCTGCGCTTCCTGGACTTGGGTGGCTATTTCCTTTCCCATGTTAGGGAAGTTTTCGATTATAATCTCTTCAAATATTTTCTCTGGTCCTTTCTCTCTCTCTTCTCCTTCTGGGACCCCTATAATGCGAATGTTGTTGCGTTTAATGTTGTCCCAGAGGTCTCTTAGGCTGTCTTCATTTCTTTTTATTCTTTTTTCTTTAGTCTGTTCCGCAGCAGTGAATTCCACCATTCTGTCTTCCAGGTCACTTATCCGTTCTTCTGCCTCAGTTATTCTGCTATTGATTCCTTCTAGTGTAGCTTTCATTTCAGTTATTGTATTGGTCATCTCTGTTTGTTTGTTCTTTAATTCTTCTAGGTCTTTGTTAATCATTTCTTGCATCTTCTCAATCTTTGCCTCCATTCTTATTCCGAGGTCCTGGATCATCTTCACTATCATTATTCTGAATTCTTTTTCTGGAAGGTTGCCTATCTCCACTTCATTTAGTTGTTTTTCTGGGTTTTTTTCTTGTTCCTTCATCTGGTACATAGCCCTCTGCCTTTTCATCTTCTCTGTCTTTCTGTAACTGTGGTTTTTGGTCCACAGGCTGCAGGATTGTAGATTTTCTTGCTTCTGTTGTCTGCCCTCTGGTGGTTGAGGCTATCTAAGAGGCTTGATGGGAGGCTCTGGTGGTGGGTAGAGCTGACTGTTGCTGTGGCGGTCAGAGCTCAGTAAAACCTTAATCCACTTGACTGTTGATGGGTGGGGCTGGGTTCCCTCCCTGTTGCTGTGGCGATCAGAGCCCAGTAAAACCTTAATCCACTTGACTGTTGATGGGTGGGGCTGGGTTCCCTCCCTGTTGGTTGTTTTGCCTGAGGCAACCCAACACTGGAGCCTACCCGTGCTCTTTGGTGGGGTTAATGGCAGACTCTGGGAGGGCTCACGCCAAGGAGAACTTCCCAGGACCTCTGCTGCCAGTGTCCTTATCCCCACGGTGAAACAGAGCCACCACTCGCCTCTGCAGGAGACCCCCCAACACCAGCAGGTACGTCTGGTTCAGTCTCCCCCAGGGTCACTGCTCCTACCCCTGGGTCCCGATGCACACATTACTTTGTGTGTGCCCTCCAAGAGTGGGGTCTCTGTTTCCCCCAGTCCTGTCACAGTCCTGCAATCAATTCCCACTAGACTTCAAAGTCTGATTCTCTAGGAATTCCTCCTCCCTTTGCCGGACCCCCAGGTTGGGAAGCCTGAGGTGGGGCTCAGAACCTTCACTCCAGTGGGTGGACTTCTGTGGTATAAATGTTCGCCAGTCTGTGAGTCACCCACCCAGCAGTTATGGGATTTGATTTTACTCTGATTGCGCCCCTCCTACCGTCTCACTGTGGCTTCTCCTCTGTCCTTGGACGTGGGGTGTCCTCCTTGGTGAAGTCCAGGGTCTTCCTGTCAATGATTGTCCAGCAGCCAGTTGTGATTCTGGTGCTCTCGCAAGAGGGAGTGAGAGCTCGTCCTTCTACTCCGCCATCTTGGTTAATCTCTCTCCCATAGGTTTTTGGTCATCGTGTTTTTGTTGTCATTTGTTTCTAGGTATTTTTTGATTTCCTCTTTGATTTCTTCAGGGATCTCTTGGTTATTTAGTAACATGCTGTTCAGCTATCATGTGTTTGTGTTTTTTACAGTTTTTTTCCTGTAATTGATTTCTAATCTCATAGCGTTGTGGTCAGAAAAGATGCTTGATACGATTTCAGTTTTCTTAAATTTACTGAGCCTTGATTTGTGACCCAAGATGTGATCTGTCCTGGAGAATGTTCCCTGTGCACTTGAGAAGAAAGTGTATTCTGCCGCTTCTGGGTGGAATGTCCTATAAATATCAATTAAATCTATCTGGTCTATTGTGTCATTTAAAGCTTGTGTTTCCTTATTTATTTTCTGTCTGGATGATCTGTCCATTGGTGTAAGTGGCGTGTTAATGTCCCCCACTATTATTATTATTATTTTTAAAATATTTATTTATTTATTTTCGGCTGCATTGGGTCTTAGTTGTGGCATGCGGGATCTTTGTTGCGGTGCACGGGCTTCTCTCTAGTTGTGGTGCAGGGCTCCAGAGCATGTGGGCTCAGTAGTTGCGGCACGCAGTCTCTCTAGCTGTGGCACATGGGCTCCAGAGTGTATGGGCTCTGTAGTTGCGGCACATGGGCTTAGTTGCCCCACAACATGTGGGATCTTAGTTCCCTGACCAGGGATCGAACCTGCGTCCCCTGCATTGGAAGGCAGATTCTTAACCACTGGACCACCAGGGAAGTTCCCCCCCAGCTATTATTGTGTTACTGTTGATTTCTGCCTTTATGGCTGTTAGCATTTGCCTTATGTATTGAGGTACTTCTATGTTGGCTGCATAAATATTTACAATTATTATTTCTTCCTCTTGGATTGATCCCTTGATCATTATGTAGTATCCTTCTTTGTCTCTTGTAACAGTCTTTATTTTAAAGTCTATTTTATCTGATATGAGCATTGCTACTCCAGCTTTCTTTTGATTTCCATTTGCATGGAATATCTTTTTCCATCCCCTCACTTTCAGTCTGTATGTGTCTCTGGGTCTGAAGTGGGTCTCTTGTAGACAGTGTATATACAGGTCTTGTTTTTGTATCCATTCAGCCAGTCTGTGTCTTTTGTTTGGAGCATTTAATCCATTTGCACTCAAGGTAATTATTGATATATGTGTTCCTATTACCATTTTCTTAATTGTTTTGGGTTTGTTTTTGTGGGTTTTTTTCTTCTCTTGTGTTTCCCACCTAGAGAAGTTCCTTTAGCATTTGTTGTAAAGCTAGTTTGGTTGTGTTGAATTCTCTTAGCTTTTGCGTGTCTGTAAAGCTTTGGATTTCTCCATCGAATCTGAATGAGATCCTTGCTGGGTAGAGTAATCTTGGTTGTTGGCTTTTCCTTTTCATCACCTTAAATGTATCATGCCACTGCCTTCTGGCCTGCAGAGTTTCTGCTGAAAAATCAACTGATAACCTTAGGGGGATTCCCTTGTAGGTTATTTGTTGCTTTTCCCTTGCTGCATGTAATATTTTTTCTTTGAATTTAATTTTTGTTAGTTTGATTAATATGTGTCTTCGTGTGTTTCTCCTTGGGTTTATCCTGTATAGGACTCTCTGTGCTTCCTGGACTTGGGTGGATATTTCCTTTCCCATGTTTGGAAAGTTTTCAACTATAATCTCATCAAATATTTTCTCAGACCCTTTCTCTTTCTCTTCTTCTTCTGGGACCCCTATAATTTAAATGTTGGTTCATTTAATGTAGTCCCAGAGGTCTCTGAGACTGTCCTCATTTCTTTTCATTCTTTTTTCTTTATTTTGCCCCTCAGCAGTTATTTCCACCATTCTATCTTCCAGCTCACTTATTCATTCTTCTGTTTCAGTTATTCTGCTATTGATTCCTTCTGGTGTATTTTTCATTTCAGTTATTGTGTTGTTCATCACTGTTTGTTCTTTAGTTCTTCTAGGTCCTTGTTAAACATTTCTTGTATTTTCTCAATCCATGCCTCCATTCTATTTCTGAGATTTTGGATCATCTTTACTACTATTACTCTGAATTCTTTTTCAGGTAGATTGCCTATTTCCTCTTCATTTATTTGGTCTTTTAGGTTTTTACCTTGCTTCTTCTTCTGTAACATATTTTTTTGTCATCTCACTTTTTTTGATGGGTGGGGCTGTGTTCCTGTCTTACTGGTTGTTTGGCCTGAGGCGTCCAACACTGGAGTTCGCAGTCCAATGCTGACAGTTGTGTAGAGCCAGGTCTTGGTGCCAGAATGAGGACCTCTGGGAGTCCTCACACCAATTAATATTCCCTGGGGTCTGAAGTTCTTTGTTAGTCCAGCTGTTTGGACTCAGCACTCCCACCACAGAATCTCAGGCCTGACCCTTGTCCTGGGAACCAAGATCCTGCAAGCTGCACGGTGCAGCAAAAAAAAAAAAAAAAAAAAAAAAAAAGAAGGCAACAAACTAAAAGGAGCAGAACAGTAACAAAGAATAAAAAATAAAATAAAGTTAGAAAAATAAAAAATATATTAGAAAAAATAATAATATGAATGAAACAACAACAAGAAGGCAAAACAGAACCACAACAGCAAAAAAAAAAAAAAAAAAATGCCGGAAAAGGCCCATGGGGGTGCGGGGCTTAGGCAGGGGCAACTGGGCCTAGGCTCAGTGTGGCTGGAGGGGGCCCTGGAGGATGGAGGCTCAGGCCCGGGACCCCAGCAGGCTTGCCGGGGCCCGAGCAGGTCAGGAAAATGCTGGCTGCATTCCCCTCTGATTCCCTGATCCCCCAAAGTTCTCTCCCCATCCCCACTGATCCCTTCACCATGAGTGGTCCCCTCCGAGCATGGGAACCCCTCCCCTCCCCCAGCTGCCCCTTGGGGTACTGGTTCTCTCTCGCCTCTACTTCTGCTCCCCCCCTCCCTCCCATGCCCCCAGGACATGCGTGACTGGAGGGGGCCCCAGAGGGTGGAGGTTCAGGCCTGGGACCCCAGCAAGCTTGCTGGGGCCTGAGCAAGTGGGGGAAATGCTGGCCACATTCCCCTCTGATCCCCCGAAGGTATCTCCCTATCCCCGCTGATCCCTTAGTGGTGAGTGGGCCCCTCTGGGTGTTGGAACCCCTCCCCTCCCCCAGCCGCCCCTCAGGAGCACCAGTCCCATCCTGCCTCCACTTTTGCTTCCCTCTTCCCAACGCCCCACGTCCTACCTGGTTGTGCAGGGGTTCCTCCCGTCCCCTTAGGTGTCCAAGGTCCCCCACCAGAGCCTGGTAGGTGCCCTAATTGTGAGGAGATGTGAACTCTGCATCCTCCTACTCTGCCATCTTGACTTCACCTCCCCCCCCATCCCTAGAATAAAGCTCCTTGGCATGGGTCTTGGTAGTAATGTTTTGAATATGATACTTAAAGCACAAGCAACAAAATCAAAAATAAACAAGTGGGACTACATCAAACTAAAAAGCTTCTGCACAGCAAAAGAAACAATCAACGAAGTGAAAAGACAACCTATGGAATGGGAAAAATATATGAAACCCTATAACTGATTAGAGATTAATATCCAAAATATATAAAGAACTTACACAAATCAGCAGCAAAAAAACCAAACAATGAAAAAATGGGCAAAGAACCTGCATAGACATTTCTTCAAAGAAGATATAAGAAAGACCAACAGGCACATGGAAAAAAATGCTGAACATTACTAGTAACTAAGGAAATGCATTAAAACTGCAATGAGACATCACCTCGCACTTGTTAGAATGGCCATTATAAAAAAGACGAGATAACAAATGCTGGTATGGATGAGGAGAATGGGTTTGGTGGGATTGTAAATTGGTACAGCCACTGCAAAACAATATGGAGGATCCTCAAAAAATTAAAAATGGATTACCATATTACCCAGCAATTCTAATACTTCTGGGAATATATACAAAGAAAATGAAAACTCTAACTCAAAAGATATCTGCCCTCCCATATTCATAGCAGCATTATTTACAATAGCCAAGAGATGGAAACAACCTAAGTGTACATTGATAGATAAAATAAGTAAAGAAGTTGTTGTATCTATACACAAAATGGAATATTATTCAGTCAGAAAAATGAGGAAATTCTACTATTTCTGACAATGTATGGACCTTAAAGGCATTATGCTAAGTGAAATAAATCAGACAGAGAATGACAAATACTGTGTCATCTCACTTATATGTGGAATCTAAAAAACAAAAGTCAAACTCATAGAAAAAGAGATCAGACTTGTGGTTACCAGAGGCTGAGGGTGGGGGGAAGGGCAACTGGAGGAAGGTGGTTAAAAGGTACAAACTTCTAGTTATTAGATAAATAAATATTAGGGATGTAATGTACAACTTGATGACTACAGCTAGCACTGCTGTGTGTTGTATAGGTAAGTTGTTAAGAGAGTAAACCCTGAGAGTTCTCGTAACAAGGAGAAACATTTTTTTCCTTTTTGCTTATTTTTTCTTTTTATTGTATCTATATGTGAGCTGAGCCTATTGTGGTAATTGCTTCACAGTATATGCAAATCAAAAAATCAAACCATCCTGCTGTAGACCATAAAGTTATATACTATGATGTATGTGAATTATTTCTCAATAATTGGAAAACTGGAAAAAATAGAGAAATAAAAAACCAAACGTAAATTAAACTTTTGTTCATTTGAACATTTTCTTTCTGGCTACCTAGAAGATTTCATCTTTTCTCCAATATTCTGTAATTTTACCATTATGTAGTCAGGTTTAGTTTTGTTTGTATTTATCTTACCTGAATATTCTAAAATTAGACGCTTTATATATTTTTCATCAGTTTTGGTTAATTGTCAGTCATTATTTACTCAAATATTGCTTTTTCTTCATGTTCTCTCTTCGCTACTTTGGAATTCTTACACATCTCTTTGACCTTTAAGTTTTTCCAGTATTTCATGTTTTTATTTTTTCCATGTGCTTATTTCACGTATTTTATCTGACCTATCTCAGGTCACTAATTCTATCATGTGTAATTTGATAGTAAATACATTTTTGAAATTCTTTATCTAGTCATTATATTTTTATTATTATTTTAAAAAATCCATTAGATCATTTAAAATTTTCCATTCATGGCTTAAATTTTCAATCATTTTTTATTACCTTGAACGAAATAAGAATAATTATTTTGAAATCTATGTCAGTAACTCTATTATCTGGAAGCCCTTGGTGTCTGTTTTATAACCTTTGTTTTCTCCTGGATTTTGTTCACATTGTCTTGTTTCTTCAAATGCCTGGCCATTTAAAACTATATGCTGTGTTTGGTAATTGCAATCATTGTTGCTTTTGTTGTGGTCATCCATGTACAATGCTTGGTGTCAGTCTATCTATCTCTTGTAAAAATAAAATACAGTGTGTGTGTGTGTGGAAAAAAAAAAAAAAAAAAAAAAAAAAACAAAAAACTATATGCTGGAATATATATGTGTGTGTATATATATATATATATATATATGTATATACACACACACACACACACATACACATGCACACATATATATTCATATGTATATTATTTTATATATAATATATTCTAGAGTATACTTAAATATGTATATTCAGCATATGTTAAATATATATGTATATGTGAAAGATAATTTAAAGTTTTTAATATAGTATAATATGCATAATATTCATATTATCTAGCATAATATATAGTACGCTAGACTTTATATAACACCAGCTGACATTTTTTAAACAATTTTTAAAAATTGAAGTATAGTTAATTTACAATGTTGTGTTAGTTTCAGATGTACAGCAAAGTGATTCAGTTGTACATATGTATATATATCTATTCTTTTTCAGATTCTTTTCCATTATAGGTTGTTACAAGATATTGAATATAGTTCCATGTGCTATACAGTAGGTCCTCATTGTGTATCTATTTTATATATAGTATTGTGTATATGTTAATCCCAACCTCCTAATTTATCTTCCCCCCATGCCCTCTGCTATGCCGTTTGGTAACCATAAGTTTGCTTTCTATGTCTGTGAGTCTATTTCTGTTTTGTAAGTAAGTTCATTTGTATCATTTTTTTAGATTCCACATATAAGTCATATCATATGATAATTGTCTTTCTCTGACTGACTTACTTCACTTAATATGATATTCTCTAGGTCCATCCATGTTGCTGCAAATGGCATTATTTCATTCCTTTTTTGGTTGAGTAATATTCCATTGTATATATATATATACCATACCTTCTTTATCCAGTTATCCATTGATGGACATTTGGGTTGTTTCCATGTCTTAGCTATTGTAAATAGTCCTGCTGTGAACATTGGGGTACATGTATATTTTTGAATTAGAGTTTTCTTCAGATATATGCCCAGGAGTAGGATTGCAGGATCATATGGTAACTCAACTTTTATTTTTTTAAGGAATCTCTCTACTGTTTTCCACAGTGGCTGCACCAGTTTACATTCCCACCAACAGTGTAGGAGGGTTCCTTTTTCTCCACACCCACTCCAGTATTTATTATTTGTAGACTTTTAAATGATGGCCATTCTGACCGGTGTAAGGTGATGCCTCATTGCAGTTTTGATTTGCATTTCCCTAATAATTATCAATATTGAGCATCTTTTCACGTGCCTGTTGGCCATCTGTATGTCATCTTTGGAGAAATATCTATTTGGGTCTTCTTTCCATTTTTTGTTTGGGTTGTTTGTTTTTTTGATATTGAGCTGTATGAGCTACTTATATATTTTGGAAATGAATCCTGTGTCAGTAGCATCCTTTGCAAATGTTTTCTCCCAGTCTGTAGGCTGTCTTTTCGTTTTGTTTATGGTTTCCTTTGTTGTGCAAAAACTTTTAAGTTTAATTTGTTTACTTCTGTTTTTGTTTCCATTATTCTAGGAGATAGATCCAAAAAAGTATTGCTGCAATTTATGTCAGAGTGTTCTGCCTATGTTTTCCTCTAGGAGTTTTATAGTATCCAGTCTTTCATTTAGGTCTTTGATCCATTTTGAGTTTATTTTTGTATATGGTGTCAGAGAATGTTCTAATTTCATTCTTTTACATGACCAGTTTTCCCAGTACCACTGACTGAAGAGACTGTCTTTTCTCCAATGTGTATTCTTGCCTCCTTTGTCATAGATTAATTGACCATAAATGCATGGGTTTATTTCTGGGCTTTCTATCCTGTTCCATTGATCTCTATGTCTGCTTTTGTGCCAGTACCTTATTGTTTTGATTACTGTAGCTTTGTAGTGTGGTCTGAGTTCAGGGAGGATGATTCCTCCAGCTCCATTCTTTCTCAGGATTGTTTTGGCTCTTCGGGGTCTTTCGTGTCTCCGTACAAATTGTGAAATGTTTTGTTCTAGTTCTGTGAAAAAATGCCATTGGTAATTTGATAGGGATTGCATTGACCCTATAGATTGTCTTGGGTAGTATGGTCATTTTAACAATATTGATTCGTCCAATCCAAGAACAGAGTATATCTTTCCATCTGTTTGTGGGGTCTTTAATTTCTTTCATCAGCATCTTACAGTTTTCAGAGTACAGGTCTTTTGTCTCCTTAGGTTTATTCCTCTGTATTTCTTTTGGATGTGATGGTAAATGGGATTGTTTCCTTAATTTCTCTTTCTGATATTTTGTTGTCAGTGTATAGAAATGCAACAGATTTCAGTGTATTTGTTTTGTGTCCAGCAACTTTACCAAATTCATTGATGAGCTCTAGTAGTTTTCTGGCAGTGTCTTTAGGATGTTCTACGTATAGCATCATCCCATCTGCAAACAGTGACAGTTTTACTTCTTCTTTTCCAATTTGGATTCCTTTTATTTCTTTTTCTTCTCTGATTGCTGTGGCTAGGACTTCCAAAACTATGTTCAGTAAAAGTGGTGAGAATGGTCATACTTGTCTTCTTCCTGATCTTAGAGGAAATGCTTTCAGCTTTTCACCATTGAGTATGATGTTAGCTGTGGGTTTGTCATATATGACCTTTATTATGTTGAGGTGTGTTCCCTTTTTTCTCCCTTTCTGAAGTGTTTTTATCATGAATGGATGTTGAATTTTATCAAAAGATTTTTCTGCTTTTATGCTTTTCTGAGATGATCATATGGTTTTAATTCTCCAATTTGTTAATGTGTTGTATCACATTGATTGATTTGAGGATATTGAAAAATCCTTGCATCCCTGGAATAAATCCCACTTGATCATAGTTTATGATTGACAGTTTTATATCCAACTGAATTATCATTTAATACTGAGGGTGAAATGAAGATATTTTCAAGTAAAATAGTAAGAGTTTATCAACAGTAATCTCTGTTGGTGCTGCATTGTGTTCCCTCAAAATTCTTCTGTTGAAACCCTGACCCCTAGGACCAGAAAATGTGAGTGTATTTAGAGATAGGGCCTTTAAAATGAAGATTAAGTCAAAATGAGGCTGTTAGAGTGGGCCCTAATCCAATCTAACTGGTGTCATGTAAGAAGAGGAAATTTGGATGTACAAAGGGACACCAGGGTATCTGCTGCAAGAAAAGACCATGTGAAGACACAGTGAAAGGCAGCCATCTGCAGTCATTAGGAGAGGCCTCAAAAGAAACCAAACCAATCGACACCTTGATCTTAAACTTCCAACCTCTCCAACTGTGAGAAAATAAATTTCGGTTTTTTAAGCCAGTAGTCTGTGGTATTTGTTATGGCAGCCCTAGCAAGCTAATGAAGATTCTTATAAGAAGTACTAATACTTTAACTCCTAAATATTTTCAAATCGCATCACACATATAAAATATTCCTGCAGTATTCTGACAGAAGTACACAGGGGTTGGGGTGCTGAACAGCACAGGGGTTGAACAACCCCTTGAACAGCACAGGGGTTGGGGCGCTGACCCTCTGTGCAGTTGAAAGTCCTCATATAATTTATAGTTGGTCCTTCATATCCATGGTGCCACACCATGGATTCAACCAACCTCAGATCTTGTAGTACTGTAGCATTTACTATTGAAAAAAAATTCACCCATAAGTGGTCCTGCACAGTTCAAACTCATGTTGTTCAAGGGTCAGCTCTAGATAAGAATGGTCACAGGCCAGAGATCAGCCAGGGGGTTCTAGCCATTCTGTTCTCCACAGCCACACTAAGCGTTGAGGATATCAATATTTCATGCACATCTGTAACCCATTCATGACACCTCATCTGGGAAGCTCTTTTCTAAAGGATAAACTTCAGGAAGAAGTAAAATGATCTCATAAGGAATGTCTGACATTCATGGAGGAAGTTTCTTTCTGTATATCAACTGAACCCCAGGCAGAGTTTCAGGATGGCTATTAAAAAATTTTTTTTTATAAACAGAAGGACACTATGGAGAACAGTATGGAGGTTCCTTAAAAAACTAAAAATAGAATTACCATATGACCCAGCAATCCCACTACTGGGCATATACCCAGAGAAAACCGTAATTCAAAAAGACACATGTCGGGGCTTCCCTGGTGGCGCAGTGGTTAAGGGTCCGCCTGCTAATGCAGGGGACACGGGTTCGAGCCCTGGTCCGGGAAGATCCCACATAAAAAAATTAAAAAAAAAAAAAAAGACACATGCACCCGAATGTTCATTGCAGCACTATTTACAATAGCCAGGTCATGGAAGCAACCTAAATGCCCATCAACAGACAAATGGATAAAGAAGTTGTGGTACATATATACAATGGAATATTACTCAGCCATAAAAAGGAACGAAATTGAGTCATTTCTTGAGACGTGGATGGATCTAGAGACTGTCATACAGAGTGAAGTAAGTCAGAAAGAGAAAAGCAAATATGGTATATTAATGCATGTATGTGGAACCTAGAAAAATGGTACAGATGAGCCAGTTTGCAGGGCAGAAGTTGAGACACAGATGTAGAGAATGGACATATGGACACCAAGGGGGGAAAACTGCGGTGAGGTGGGGATGGTGGTGTGCTGAATTGGGCGATAGGGATTGACATGTATACACTGATGTGTATAAAACTGATGCCTAATAAGAACCTGCAGTATAAAAAAACAAACAAAACAACTAATACTAAACTTTCATTGGGTTATTTGTATGGAAATATGTTAATATAAATGTTTCAGACATTACATGAAATTTCTAAAAATCTTGTATTTGTATGGAAATATGTACGGAAATATGTTAATATAAATGTTTCAGACATTACATGAAGTTTCTAAAAATCTTATATTTGTATTTGTATGGAAATATGTATGGAAATATGTTAATATAAATGTTTCAGACATTACAGGAAACTTCTAAAAATCTTATATGTTCTGGTATAATGTTATAAGTAATAATCCTAGTTATTACTTTAAAATGTATATCTCAGAAATAACTAATTTTCTTGTCAACTGCATTATTATGAACTTTCATCAAATCTTTAACCATGGTCCTTTTGAAGTCTTTTGTCATTTACAGACAGTTCTGGGTGTACTCTGATGATTTTGCAAATATGTTCCTATAAAAGGGTTTCATCTTCAAGAAATTCATGGAAAAGACTCTGACAAGTACAGGTTTCTGGTAACTGACTGTACTGCTGAACTGAATGAATAAGCATTTTCAGAACTCTAATGAAAAACTGATGAACTCATAAAAGTGCTAAGAAAAGATCAAGATAAAAAAGAAATTAATTACATGGGACTGAGTGAACTGATGAGGATGAGTATAATTTTTGTGACTATCTGTCTGAATTAAAAAAAAAATCCCACAAGGACTCAGAGGCAAAGAATATACAAATCAATTTTCACTGCAAAGTAAAGGAGCTGTTACAGTGGAGGATTACTGGACTGAATGTCAATATTATGACATAGTATGAGTGTGTTTCATGTTTGGTAATTGCAATGATTGTTGCTTTTGTTGTGGTCATCCATGTACAATGCTTGGTGTCAGTCTATTTATCTCTTGTAAAAATAAAATACAGTGTGTGTGTGTGGAAAAAAAAATAAAAAATTTTTTTTTATAAACAGAAGGACACTAACTGATGACTTCTCAGAGAGCTGAGCCCCAATCTTCTTTATCACCTTTACCTTCCAGGTATATTTTCCTGCTTCTGCACTTGGATTCCAGTAAGTTGTGAGGATAGATCTGTGAGTATAGCCCCATTCTCTGCTTTGGGTTACTCTCTGGAAATACAAAGATTTTTGTTTGATCCTAGCTTTATAATTCTCTTTTTGTACTTATCATCACTATGTCTTTTTTTAATTTATTATTTTTAAAAATTTATTTTATTTTTGGCTGCGTTGGGTCTTCATTGCTGCACGTGGGCTTTCTCTAGTTGCGGCGAGTGGGGGTTACTCTTTGTTGCAATGCACGGGCTTCTCATTGTGGTGGCTTCTCTTGTTGTGGAACACGGGCTCTAGGTGCCAGGGCTTCAGTAGTTGCGGCACGTGGGCTCAGTAGTTGTGGCTCGTGGGCTCTAGAGCGCAGGATCAGTAGTTGTGGCGCACGGGCCTAGTTACTCCACATCCTGTGGGATCTTCCCGGACCAGGGCTTGAACCTGTGTCCCCTGCATTGGCATGCAGATTCTTAACCACTGCGCCACTAGGGAAGCCCATATCATCACTATGTCTTTTGGACAGAGATAGTATATTGAGAGTGTGAACAAATGGAGACTTAATCGGAAACCAAGCATAGCCATTATTCAAAAAGTTTCAGATTCCTCTTTGCCTAAGATATTGACTTATGAGACACCACATGAGGATTCATATGTTCAATTCAGTTGTGTTAAAGTGCATGACAATACCCAAAATGAAATTTCACGCTTGAAAATTGGACACCACTGAAGCTATTTAGTAACTATTTAGAAAGCATTATTTTCACCTTGGAAAATAAACATTAAAGTTTATTTATTCTAGTAAAATTATGTTTCCAAAAATGTTACTTCTGAGGCTTAGTTTATCTTAGTATAAACTAGTTGTTCTCTTTCAGGGGTTATCCCCACCCCACCCCAACTGAGGACATTTGGCAATGTCTGGAGGCAATTTTGATTTTTGTGACTTGGGGGTGGGTGCTACTGGCATCTAGTGGGTAGAGGTCAGGGATGTTTCTAGACATCTTACAATGCACTGAACAACCCCACATAACAAAAAAATTATTGACCCCAAATTTCAATAGTGTCAAAATTGAGAAAACCTACATCATTTGACTGTACTCACCATACAAAAGCAAAAATCGTTTAGGAGCACCTGTTGACATTTTTTTGTCCCCTGAGATTCTGTTACCAAGGCTGTTGCCCCAGAATCATACCCCTGCCCCTCCCTCGAATGGAAACCAGTTGTTCTTATCTAAGTTCAGGAGGAAGCTGCAAAGAGAAAAGCAAGGACTGGTTAGAACAACTAGACCCAAGATGACAGAAGATTTGACTTCCAGTAGACCTTGATCCTCATTATACGCTCATTGTAATACGTTAGCATGCTAAAGGGCCCATCCACCGGCACCATGACAGGTGATGATCGCCTTGACAACAACTGGAAAAGCCCATACAAGGACTGAAAAAGAGTGTTGCATCAGTTCTGTGTCCAAACCACAACCCTGTTCTCAGATAAGACGTGAATATGCCTCCCACTCTTTCCAATTCCCTCCCTTTTACCTCGGCCCTCCTAAACATATGGTGTCTCTGTCCCAATTCGGTTGTGAAGTTGATTTGAGAACTAAATTTGCGCTTCTGCATTCTTTGGCCATTAATGAAAGCTTGTGCTGTTCCAGTCTCAGCATAGGTTTCATTATTGGCTGTGCGAATCTGAGCGGAAAAAGAACCTCCCTGGGTGTCGGCGCCTGGCTAGGACTTTAGTGAGGGTCCAGTTGACCAGTTTGGTAACAGTTCCATTTAGGAGGTCAGCCTGGGGTCCCAGGACTCTGCATTTTTCCAGGTGGTTTCCATCCAAGAGGTCCAACGATTACATTCTAGGAAATCTTTTTTACCCCTTGCTATTTCTGAAAGCTACTTAAGGATAGGGGCTGCATCCTCGCCTAAATCCAGAAAACGCTTGTTGAGTGAATGACAAAACGATGGATGAAAGTATGAATGAAGTTAGGGGAGTCAATCATTTTACTACACAGGTCCCAGCAGCTCCCGTTACTTCCGGCCGCAGAACTGGCCCTTTCAAGCCAAGCCTCTTGGGCAGGCTCTCGCCGCGACTGGAGGCATGCTGGACTACATTTCCCAGAGTTCCAAGGGATCGCTGCGCAGGCGCACTTGGAAAACTCGGGCGTCTCTCTCCTCCGCAGAAACTGGCAGGTCGTTGCCGTCCTGCCCCAGCCTGTCCTCCTGTCCTCCTTGTCCCGCAGTCTGAACTCCAGTAGTTCTGCTAGTGTATGTGTGTCGCTGCAGGCTGGACTTATGGCGTCGCCGTTGAGGTTCGACGGGCGGGTGGTACTGGTCACCGGCGCGGGGGGGAGGTGAGTACGCGAAGGCTAGAGGGCCGGCGTCCTCCAGCGGTCCGGGATCCGCACGCAGCTGTAGCTGCGATCTCAGCATCTGGGCTGCGGGCAGCGGTGGCGGGGCGGCTTGGGGAGCGAGCGACTGGACTCGGTGGGGTTGAGGGTGGGAGGACGGACAACGATTGTTCTCCGGGCGCCTAATCGGCTGAGGATGGTGAGGAGGGGCTGGCCAGCCTTGAGTGGGGAGCCAGAAACTCCTGGTGCAGCCCACTTCTCCACCCGCCCCCAACCCTGTGGGAGCTTCTCAAGGCTTCAGGTCTTGAGAGGAGAGAGGCCCGGCTCGGCTGCGGGTTGCAAAACTAGGTAAAATTCATCCCGACGCCCGTCTGTGCGTATCGATTGCGACTCTTCCTGTTAATAGACTCCCTAGGCCTCTGTCAAGTGTTTTAAACGTGGCGGAAAAGCCGTCTGGGGGCTGGAATCACCCCCGCAGTAGTAGAGATGTCAGCCCCTTGCCTTTGAAAAGTCAATCATCTTTCCCTCTGTCGGATGATTTTAAGTTCTTGAGAGGGCCTTCTTTAAAAAAAGGCATCTGATAAGAGTCCTCCTTTTTGGACTTTGTGTGTTTATCAAGCGGATTGCAAACTCCAATGCCTGCAGGACTCAGGCAGGTGATAGAGGAATAAAATGAGAGTGGGGTGGGGGCAGTAGGAACTGGAGAGCAGAGGCCTTTCTGAAGTGGGCCAGATCTTCCTGTATTTCAGAAGCCAAGTGGAGATTGGTTATGTGAAATAACCCTATTTTTATTTCTATTTATTTATTTATGTCTGCATCAGGTCTTTGTTGCCGTGCGCGGGCCTCTCATTGCGGTGGCTTCTCTTGTCGCAGAGCCGGGCTCTAGGCGCGCAGGTTTAGTTGCTCCACGGCATGTGGGATCTTCCCGGACCAGGGCTCGAACCCGTGTCCCCTGCATTGGCAGGTGGATTCTTAACCACCGCACCACCAGGGAAGTCCCCAAATAACCCTATTTTTAAAGGACAAAATTTAAGACAAAGCACTCATACCCACACGGATGCTTTGCAGTGAGGTTTTACACTATTTCCCACCTGTCCATGATCTCTGTAATCTCCAAGTGCAGGGATCTTGACCTAATGGGCCTTTGATTACCCACTGGTAGTGCCTTATACCTAGAATGGACCTAATGCAGAATTAATTTGAATTATATATTAAAAGTCACAAACAGTGGAATTCTGACAGTTAATTCATACGTATTTTCACGTCTCCATTTATAAAATGGATTCACATGCTTCCTTTCAGAAAATATCTTTAGTATTAATTGGTGGCCAAATGTTTTCTATCCGTAGCTATATTTATTCTAAAATGATTATGTTTTTGGGAAAACATTTTGTTTACACTTTGCTTTTGATGGAAATAATTAAGTAAAGCACTCATGTTTTAAACCTCTTTTGACAGTGAGTGATTCACAGTATGAAATACATTTTATACCAGGACCTGGTATGCACACACACACACACACACACCATATTTGAAACAAGCTCATGACACGGTACATAGTAAATGCAGTGCACTTTGAACGTTTCTATTCTGTTTCATTAAGTAAATGCAGATTACAACCCACTAAATTGATTTTGTGAAGTATTAATGGGTTGTGACTAGACAGTTCTGAATTTAGCACCTCCTGTTCATGAACTGATCCGTATTTTAAAGAGCCTGGATTATGATACAATTACTAGCCATTAGATTTGAATACTGATCTGGGGCAGATATAATTTTGTGGTAAAGTTGAGACTGTCATTAGGTCTACACTGGGCCATCATTATGAAAGAGAGATTGAGATCTAATTCCAGTCCTCTCATGAAGACTGTTGTCCTTGAGGTCTTGGGGTTCTCATTTAAGGATACATATCTGTAGAATTGAGGCACTGCTAAACATCCCAGGAGGGTGTCCGTGAATGCCTGCCAGGCCTGTGTCTGGGAATTAGTCTGACTCCAACCCACGCATGTTCTAGAGATGAATAGAAATATCTTTGCACTATTCAGGTGCTGTTGTTTAGCTTGGACTATTGAATAGTTTAATGGGAGACCTGGAAGGAGAGGTTTAGAATTGTCTAGGATTAAGGGAAACAATTTTGCCGTGATGGGTGGTATAACGGGAATTCGTATTTATTAGCTGATTGTAGTAGTTGCTGGGGATGTAGTTGTGAGAGTGGTGGAGGTGGGCCGTGGAAGAAGGGAGTCTGGCCATTGTGAATTTGAGATGGTTATAAAATAGCAAGCTGTAGCTCTGGAGATAGTGAGAAGTGTGTGAGTAGTTGGAGATTCTGGAGTCAGGAGAGGTTTCGAAGTCATTTGACTTCCTTTGATTGGTAAAGCTAGAAGGTGAAATAGTCCAGGAAGCTAATCTCAGAGGCTCTGTCAGCTTGAAGCAGAGAGAAGTCTAACCCACTGAAGAGAGCACTGAACAAGCACTGTGAGAAAAGAATCAACTGATATTTGACAGTGCTAAAGAAGTTAAGGTCAGAAGAGAAATGGGGGAGAGAGGACGGTTGACAATGAACTTCGGTGTGGGAGAAAGTTAAGACAGGATTTAAAAGAGGATTAAGAGAAAATAGAGGCTCTTGGCTTTACCTTTTTGTGCATTTTGACTGTAAAGATGTGCTGGGCATTGTGGGAAATGTAAAAGAACGACATAATCTCAACCTACAAGGACCTTCTAGTTTAGTTGGGGAGACAAAGACACATAAAGTATTTAAATAATGTTTATGTAAGCACAGATATAAAAACGTTGGAGGACACTTAACGAACCTGTTAATGGACGAGTGGTATTACAGGGAAACAGGGAGGAGAATGTCACTTTTAACTTTATATACAGATTTGTGTACAGTTTGCATGGGCCTTTATGGTAAAAGTAGATTACTGACATATCTTTTCAGAGAATTGTATAGCTTGGTTTTGAGATAATTCTCTGATTAACTTAGATCAATCTCTACGAGAGACATACCCCATTCCTTTCATCTGATGATTTTCTTTGTTACCATTTTTTTTTTTTTTTTTGCGTTCTGGTTATGAGTATTTGATTTCTCTGAAAACCTCATGTTTAGAGCAAGTGCTTCAGCCTAGATCTGATAAAATATGAGGAGACTTGAGTTATTATATTGGGTGGGTTCTCTCTCATCCATTCAGAGTGGATTAAATTTTAAAATAAATTATTTGGTGATCTTTTAGTTTTGGAAAACTTTATAGTTTGGGTTCTTTTTAGAAGAGCCTGATAATTTAGCCATCTCAATATTTGTTTACATGTTTATCAATTAATTCAAATTAAATTTAAACTACCAATTAAATTTCTCAATTACATTTTAAAAAACGTGTGCACGGGGCGTCAGGGGCACGAGGCGGCGCCGGCCTGGCGCGGGGCTGCGGCGGCCGCGTGGACCGGCGCCCGGGGCGGCAGAGCGGGGGCGGGGCTGTGGTTCCGGAGCGCAGCCCCGCCGGCCGGGCCGAGGCGCTGGGGCGCCGGGGACGCGTGGTGGGCGCAGGGCAGGGGCGCCGGCCCGGGCAGAGGCTGCCGGAGCGCCGGAGGCCTGGAAGTCCGCGCGGGTCGCCTGGAGACGACGCCTCCGCCAGGCCCTGCTCGAGGCCGCCCCCGCACCGAGGCGCACTTGGCCGCCCGGTGCCCAGGGCGCGCTGGGCCTCAAACCATGCCGGTGTCTGACCAGGCGTTTGTCACGCTGGCTACCAATGACGTCTACTGCCAGGGGGCCTTGGTGCTGGGGCAATCATTGCGGGACCACAGGGCCACCAGGAGGCTGGTGGTGCTGGTCACCCCTCAGGTGTCCAACCTGCTCAGGGAAATTCAGATGATCCACATTGACACCAGAAGAAGTGAAACCCTTCTGCTGACCAGTAACAACGGGAGACATGGAGAATGTTATCAAAGGCTTATCTGGGGGGAAGGACCTGGGCCTGGGCAATTGTAAGGGATGTTCTGTAAAACTGGGCACAGTAAATTTCCATGCAAAAAGAAAAAAAACAAAAAAACAAAAAAACGTGTGCATGTTAAAATAATTTAAACAATGCAGAAGTAAGCTTTCCACTCCTTGTTGCTAGTTACACAATTCTGTTCCCCAGAGGTAACCACTAATTGCCAGTCTCTTATATAGTCTTCCTGAGATATTCTCTGCCTATACAATTTATATGGGCACGTATCCATTTTTGGATGTATAAATTTACACCTCATACCTTTGAGTCTGAATTAAATATTTCCTGTGTGTGGTGATTATGTAGTCAAGGTTCAGAGCAGGATATAGAAACCACTAGATATTTGAAACAGGAAAGGACTTAATTTAAGCAGTTGGGTTTTAGGCAGTTCCTCTTGGAATTCCTTATGGAACAGTATAAAACTGGTCCATTAGGGGAGCCACTACCTCTGAGGCTACCATTGGAACTGCCACAGCCCAAATAGCCACTGGCCCCAGGGATCTAGAGAATGGAAGCCGCCATCCAGAAATTAGGGAGCTGGATCTAGAAGCTGCCACTATACCTGCTTAATACCTAGAAAGCCTCAAGAAATCAGCTTCTTAACCAACAGTAACATCCAAAAGTCACAGTAAGGTGGCTTCTGCCTCATTCCCTCCTTCCACATTTCATGCAAATGTGTTTAATGGTGGAACCCAATTCACATCTAGCATCCATCCTAGAGCTAGGTAGAATGATAGGAAATGGTTGGTAGAATAGGTGGAAAATACAGTTTGAAGCTTTCCAACCCCTGAAAGTAGAAGTAGGTGAAGTAGAGGCTGAGAGTACCAATGAAAGCTCTACCTTTGTAATGTAATTAATTGTTCACCAGTTACTTTGCAATAGGGATTGAGTTGAGTGGACCAGAAAAATTATGCTAACATTTGCTCAACCTTCTGATTTTTTTCTTTTTTTTCAATAGGATTGGGCCGAGCCTATGCCCTGGCTTTTGCAGAAAGAGGTGCATCAGTTGTTGGTAAGTTGATACATTTTTCTTTTCATTCAGTAGCTGGGAACTAAAATACAGTCTTCACAAGCCAGAGGCCTTTGTATTCACATGAAATAATTTGTCAAGGTCAAATTTCATCACTAATTTTTTCTTCTGCCAGCAAAATTTTTTTCCCCATTGAGGCTAACTTTGTAACTTACTTTTTAAAGTGAACTAGTTTCACAGAATTTGCAACTTAATAGAACTGAGAAAGATGAGCTGACATTCATTATATAAAAGGAAATTCTTGAATTTGGTCTATTGTGGGCTGTAATTTTTCGATGTAGAAGACTGGTGCAAGATGAATCCTTGTAAGTCTAAATATATTGATAAGGTAAGAAATAAGTGCATTTTCATAACTAAATGTTTGGAATCAGGGAATCCAAAGTGTTTTCTTTTTAATCTCTTTCATAAAAATTTTTCAAATGGAAGCTTTTATAACAGTTAAAAAGTTTTTAAATTAAAGGGGCACTTGCATGAGTTTTATTATGGGGGGATCAGTTGGAAGATGGTGTATTGAAGAATACACCAAAAGTGGGAGGTTTTAGTAATCTCAGTGGTTTGCCTGATGTACTTGGCAGTTGGTATGGACCTAGGAGTGGATTTGTCTACAGCCAAGTCTTTGTGGGGAATATCTAAATGAGTGCCAGGTAGGTACATAGGGCAGATGTATGGCCCAATATTTATTAATATCTTTCCTGGGCTAAAATTGTTGGCCCACATCATTGTCCTCCCAATCCCAGTTTTCCTACATCTTATCAGGGAATACAGAGAGCCAAATTTATCCCAATTTGTTTACGGAGATGTGTAATAAAAGACTGAAGAAGCAGCCATGTTTTCTAAACAAAGAAGACCTAAGCAGGATATTGAATATACTTTTCTTCCTCAGCATATATCTTTTTTTTTTTTTCATTCATGAGATATTTAATAAAATAACACATTTCGGGAAAAATATCAATACAGTTGTATACATCATTACTGAAAACTGTATACCATCATACAAAAAAGGATTTTATTTTGGGAAATCAATTCCTAATTTATGGCAAGTTTTACTTTCAGAAATAAAACCACAAAACAGCACAATCTAATTCAATCTTAAAGGCTGGCATGCTGAGCAAGGAATGTTCTTATTCTTTGTAGGAGCTCCTTCTTTACACTGTCAGGTACCAGGGCTCTGCCTTTTGGTGTGATTTCAGCCACCAAGTCATCAACAGTAACTGTTCTAGTCCTTTTTCTTTAATTACCTTTACAGTGTGCCTTCAACTGATCCTTCCAGCCACATTCAATTAATTTAGCTCTCAGCAACTCTTTGAGGCCTTCTCTTTCTCCAGTTTCTATCAACTTTTGGTTAATTGCTGCTCTCATCTGCGCACCTTTGTTCATCTTGCTAACCACACTCTTCGGCTGCCCGGACCTAGCATATATCTTTATGAAAGGGACACAGCGACTTTGGATGTTCCTTGTTTAAGGTCATAGCCACTGTCTGTTAATCCAGTCTACTTCTTGGGGCAAGGACAAATTTTGTATTGTGGTATTTGGTCAGGGCATGTATAGTTCAGGCCTTTTTTGCCAGATTTTCCCCAAAATATTTCATGTCAGGGCCTAAAGGCACATGTTGTTACTTTTTTTTTTTCTTTAAAAAAAATATATTGTTATTTATTTATTAATACTTAAAACTTTTTATTTATTTACATCTTTTCCACTCAATTCGGTAAGTGCAAGTATCTCATTTTATCTTTTGTATCTCTTAAAGTTCCGAGAATGTTGCCTTTTGTAAAGAAGGGACTTTGTTCATTCCTTCCTTTATTGTTTGCTGTAGCCCTTTTCTGGGGGTGGGGCGGGCTGGGGAGTGGTTGGTGTGTCTTTGAGATTGGTTGAATAAATTTCTGCTTTTTTTGTTGTGACTAAGTTATAATCTTAGTTTATAAACTTGTTTTGTAAAACCTTTTGCAGCAGTATGTGTTTATGTGGATCAGTTTTCCTATATTTATTTATTACCTTTGAATTTGTTGAACTCAGATTGGAGTTTTTCAGTTCTAAGAAAAAGGTAAACAGGGACAGTGTATCTGTTTATTTTGTCATTGCCTCAGGGATGGTATCGCAGCAAGTGCTTGTGAGAGTCCAAAAAGGCAGAAAATTAGTGTTTTGGGAAAAATATTTACCAAACTAGGCTGGAGAGCCAGATTTAGTTTAGTTTAGTTTCTGTGAAAATGTAGAACTTTTCACTGATATTTTCTACCACTTTTTAGCCTGTGACCTAGCTGTGAACTTTCTGGGCTACCAATGGGTTTTGTTCTTCCTTAACCACCACTACCCTCTGCTTTAACTTTTTTAAAACACAGATGCCCTGAGTCCAGGTTGTATCATGTGCGCTAACATTTCTCCTGTGTTAATTTTGTTCTGCTCAGAATATTTTTACCTGGGTAAGCAAAACATAGTAAAGAGGAGTAAGCAAACCTAGGATTTATGACATCAGAGTATCTTGTTTGTGGAAAAATTACTAATCAGTTAATCCTATGACTAGCTCAGAGGCCAGTAAGAAGTAAGACCTTAAGAAATGGAGTACCTTGTTTCTCATATAAGTCAACTTTTGCTAGGTTATGCTGAGTTAACAGACAAATCTCAATGGTTTATAATAATAAAGGATAATTTCAGGACTTCCCTGGTGGTGCAGAGGTTAAGAATCCACCTGCCAATGCAGGGGTTACAGGTTCGAGCCCTGGTCCGGGAAGATCCCACATGCCGCGGAGCGACTGAGCCCGTGCGCCACAAATACTGAGCCTATGCTCTAGAGCCCACGAGCCACAACTACTGAGCCCGTGTGCCGCAACTACTGAAGCCCACTTGCCTAGAGTCCGTGCTCCGCAACAAGAGAAGCCACTGCAATGAGAAGCCCACACACCTCAACAAAGAGTAGCCCCCGCTCGCCGCAACTAGAGGAAGCCCACGCATAGGAAGGAAGACCTAACACAGCCAAAAATAAAAATAAATAAATAAAATAAATAAATTTATTTTTTAAAAAAAGGGTAATTTCATACCTATCTGACCTTTCAGCTTCTGGTCAGCTGTGTCTCTGCTTTATGTGTCGTACTAATTTCAGGATCCCAGCTGAAGGAGCAACTTTCATCATGGCTGTTCTTCCAGCAGAGGGAAAATAAAAATGGATCCCCTTGGTGTCTCATAAAGCTTCTGTTTAGAAGTGGCATGTCATTTCTACTCACCTTTCATTGGCCAAAGGAAATCACCTGGCCAAGCCCAAAGTTAAGGGTATCACTTAAGATATTCTCTTCATGTAAATATGATTGCTATGTTTTATATTCCGTAATATAAAGCATTATGGGAGATTTAAATCTGGGTATAAGAACTGCTAAGCCTGTGGCTGATAATTACAACAAGGGACATTTGGTTTCGTACACGTTACATCTTTCAAGAAATGTTCGCACATATCTGAAGGAAATGTTGGGAATGGAATAGGTTTGAGATTTCCTCAGTAGGTGAGCTGTATCGAGTTCTCTGAATATTAAGTTTTGTCTTGAGGGCGTGAACACAAAGAAGATGGAAGTGTTCCAGCAAGGAGAACCTCTTTTTGGACAGTAAGAAAGGCAGAATGCTTTCTATTCTTGAACTGGAGGAGTAGCATTTTTGGGTAATTGAAACTGCAATCTTTTGAAGTAAGATCGACATGATTTCTTTTCTGTACTGCAGTTGCATAATCACTGGTAAAGATGAGTTACAAGTTCCTGTGGTCTGATGCCAGAGCCTGTGTTTTTAACCGCTGTGTGATCCTGACAGCCAGAAGGTGAACTGCAGTGGGGAAAGTGAATTGTCTTTGAAGTTAGGTCAGGCTATAAATCCTGTTTCTGCTGTCTAATTACATGACCTCTGAATATTAGTAGCCACCTTACCTAATAACTTCCAGGATTATGATGGGGATTAAATGACATCAAGAATTAAAACCTTTTGTAAAGGGGGTAAAAAGCCAATAATAGTGACTGCCTACCGTGTGCTGGGCACTGTGCTCAAGATTATGTCAAAGTGAGCTTAGGGGGCATCCCAGGCTGGCGTGAAGTCATCTAGGGGAACAAAGTGAGAGATGAGAGATCACAGGAGGTCAGGTCATGTAGGACCATTTAGTTCAGAGTAAGGACTGGCTTTTACCCTGATTGAGATGGGAAGCCATTGGAGAGCGTGGAGGAGCAACATGACCTCATTTAAGGTTTAAGTGGATCATTCTGAGTGCTGTGTGAGGAATAGGTTCTAGGGGAGCAGACATGGAAGTGGAGAAGTACGTTGGGCATATTGGGGTCTATTATCCTATTAACAATTCTTGTCCACACTTGTGATTTTTCGTTAAAAAAAAGAAGAGGAAGCAGAGAGATCTGTCAGGTTATTGCAGTAATCTACATAAGAGATGGGGGTGATTCAGACAGGTGGTAGGGATGGAGGTGGTGCAAAGAAGTTAAATTCTGGATATATTTTGAAGGTAGGTATGGCAGGATTTGCTTATTTGCTGATGTGGGTTGAAAGGGAGAGAGAAGGATTAAGTGGTGGTTTACTGAGATAGGAAAGACTGGAGGAGGGCCGGATTCGCAGAGAGGGGACATTCCCAGTAGACTTTCAGATGGGGATAGTAGGTAGGCAGTGGGACATAGGACTCTGTAGTTGGGGGGACAGGTTGAAGCTGTGTAAATCTATTTTCAGTTTCTAGGTGGTATTCAAAGCCAGGAGACTGGATTAGATTACCCAGGTGGTGAGTGCATATAAACAGGAGATAGGGTCCCAGATCTGAACTCTGGAGGGGACTCAGTCTCTCATTTTCAGTTTCTTCTCCCTTTAAGGAGACCTTTGATGCCTTCTTGTTGAGACAGATTAAGTCCCTTAAATTAAAGAGCCCTAATTTAAGACGTTGCTTTCTAAACTGTCATAACATTTTGGAGGTCTTCAAATATTTAGATACATTTAGCGCCATTCTGGAAAAGACTCTGATGAACTAGGGCGATTGCATCTTTCTACCAAACGTGAAAATAGTATGACAGCTCTGTGTTTTCCGCCTTTTCTTCGGCTGTCAAGAAGCTTGAGGGTAAACCTGACACTGTCCCCAAATAGAGTAACTACCATTAGCATATGGTTTGAGTAGGCTTCTCTTTCTCTGATGTAACGTTTTCTTAATTTTTCCGTTTTTTAATAGCCCTTGCACATTTAAGCCACCTTAAATACTTTTTGGTAGCAGTCAGGACATGAACAGAATACAGGAAGAAATCCCCATTGGGCCCACAGCTCTAAAATCAATGAAATGATTCTTAATGCTATTGTTTGCTATCGGAAACTTTATCAAAATAGGAGGAAAGGCATCAAGCATAGAAAACAGAAATGTCTGGAAGAACATCCAAGAGATGGTTAATAGCAGTTACCTCTGGGGTAAGACAAGGATTAAAACGACTTTTTGAATCTGCAGGGTTTGAATTTCTTGAAAGCATTAAAAAAAAAAAAAGTAAATAACCTCTCCAAAAAATAAGTACACTTGTAGTATAATATTGCCCATGTCATCTTTTTATATGCTTCTCAGATTACTCATTGTAAAGGATGTCACTCACAGAATCAATACATATGCAAGTTATTTTGATTTTGTAAATTTGGAAGCACCATTTTACTTTGGAAATAAAAGTCGTTTATAGATATGTCATTGGTAGTGGATATGACTCAGCTGGTGTCAAACCCTTGGATTGAATAAATATATGAACACGAATATGTGTAAGCACAGTGATAAAGCACTCTTCAAATACAAAGCATTATAACATTATTACTCTTGATAATTAAGGGGCAAGTTAGAAACTGCTATATAAGCAATTTCCCGCACTGAGCTACAGCAAAAAGGACGAACTACTTATAGTAAAGTGAAACAGTAAAGTGAGGGCAGACTTTAAGGGATCTTGAAAGTTAGGCAGTGAATAATTAGGGTTCCACTGCAGATTTTGAGCAAGGGGATGACGTAGTATAAAGGCTGCCTTTGGGCCATTACCCAGCAACAGTCTGCTGATTGCCTGGAAAGATTAAGATTGGAGGCAGAAGACCACCGGGAAGGCAACTGTAGTAATCTGGGCATGAAATTATAGAATAGGAAAGAAATGGCAGTAAACGATTCCTCGAAAGAACTGGAAACTCCTCAGTGCACAAACTGTCTACCTTGCGAGCTTAAAGCACCTAGCACAGTGCTGGATACAGAGTGGGAACAGAGTGAACATTTGAAGAATCATAATGAAATTGATGTCAAGCCTTGAGGACTCAGTGACATGTGCTGTTCAGAAATGGGAGAAAGGAAAGAGTACCTGGGAAATAACTCACCCAGCAAACTGATGTTGAGAAGGTGGGACAGTTTGAGGAAGATGATAATCAATTTGATTTGCTTTTTTTTTTTTTCCTATCAAACTATAAGTGACGTATATTCCCTCAGCTGGTTTAGCAGCCCTGATATCAGGAGACCCAAAGCATGTTTCTTGCTCTAGTCTTTGGAGCCAATAGTCAGGGCTGAAGGATAGCAAGAAAGAACAAGAAAACCAACTTCTGAGAGCAAAGTCCTGTACACAAATAGGATTGCTAAAGACGAATCCAGATTTCTCAATCTGGTTTATGTAACAAAACACTGGAAAACAATGTATGTAATGCTCATCAAATAATATTAATGCTCCAATGTTACCTCTGTTTCTCTTTCAACATTTCAATAAAGGAACTTATGATCTGCAACACATATAAAGAATTAAAATCTTTTATAAGTAAGGGACACGTACACATCTGTAAGAAAGAAAAACACCCCAAATGAAACGTGATTTAAGCAGGCAAAACAATAAGAAGTATAAATGACCAATAAGCCCATGAAAATAATGTTACCTTACTAGTGCTCAAAGAAATGTAAATTAAATAATGAGCTACAACTTGTAATCATTTAATTGTTATACTGAAAAGAATGATGATGTCCAGTGTTGGGAGGATATGGGGAAACAGGCCTTGTCACAAACATGGTTCTGTTTTCAGGCTTGGATAGCTGATAACTTGATACTTTGTATTTAGGTATCCATTTACCTATTAATAGAGTACTTTTACAGGCTCCAAGTGTGTTTTAGAATTCTCTGGATTCTTATATCCCTGCTCTAGTGGTTAGCATATTGCAGGTATTTAGTAAAATCTTGGGGTGGATTTTTAGTAAAAAACCTTATGTAGTCTTTAGTAGACTATCCAAGTCATTGATTTATTTAAAATGACAGAAATAGGAAAAAGATTTTACATCTTAAAAAAAAAAACAAAACTCTTCAGAGCTATAAACTGGATTTTATATGGAGGATTTACAAATATATCACTTTGGGGGATATTTTGATGGTTTTAGCTGAAAAGACTCTGTCCTTAACTATCATAATCTTAACCATTTTTACTCCCTAATTTAAAGCTATTTGTTTGACTGGGGTGGCTGATTTACTGTTCCTTCTATATTCTCCCCAAGCACATGTGTTTTTTTTTTTTTTTTTTTTAGTGGAAATAATTAGGATAAAAGAAACTTGTTTACAGCATTAGAGGAGCAGAGTGGTATTGTGGTAGGTCCAGGTTCTAGTCTGAATTTTGCCATTTCATACAGCCTTGGAGCCTGGACAAGCTTTGGAGCCTGGAACAAGTTACATAACCTTTCCTAAACTTTGCTCTTCTGTGAAAATAGGAACAACTGTTCCTGCCAGACTCCTAAAAAGCTGTATGGAGATCAAATGCAGCAATGTACATAGATGGGTCTTTGAAAATGTAAAGTATATACATACCAGTATAAGGCGGTAATGGTATTTTAAAATATTATTGTGATTAGAATTTTAGTCATATAATTAAGCTGAACAGTGTCACATAGTGTGGATGCATTTCTCTTTCTATACAATCTGTTAAGATTGTTGCTATCCAAGCCCTTCAGCGTGTAACCAGTGCTTTTCTAGTTAAGCCTGAAATCCCTGTGATTTAGCTCTGGTGATAGTGGGATAACTGAGTGGGGTCAGTGTTAAGTTTGTACTCTCTAAGGTAGAGACTTGTCTTGAATAAATCTATTCTGAAACTGTTTCACTGCACATCATTGATCTCAATAATTATTTATACAGTCTTCAGTTCTCACCTTTGCTTGCACTTGGTTGCACTTTGAACAGTTTCCACTTGGGGGTAGTGTTTCATTTCACAATTGAACAATTCTTTCTTTACTTAAGTATGGCCTTTGCCAGTTTGCTCTTGAACTTTCCCTTGCTTAGTTAAAAAGGGTCTTAATAGACTGTTAGCCGCATGTTTTAAAATCTTGATCTTTAAAAACTGTTTCCTGTCATTTGAGTAATTGTACAGAAATGAATAATTAATAGGAATTTAGTCTTGAGAAGCTTAACACTTTTTTTTTTAATCTCTTGAGGGATAATGTAAGCCTTTTCCCCATTATTTTGTGTCTTTGTGGCATTTTTTATTTGCAGTAAGGCTGTTAAGACTATATTGTTAGAAAAAATATATCCCAGTCCACATTTTGAAAAACTCATTTCCTTTAAGAGTAAAAGCACATTAGGCTAGCTTTGCTCGGTATCATCCCTGTATCTCCCTTTACCACCCAACCCCACTTGCAGCCCTCACTCCAGCCCCCACCAAAAGAGAACCATTCTTGAAAAGAAAAAAAGATCTTGTGGGTTTTTCTTTTTTCCCCAGGTATGGTAATTATCCATTTGGTAATATTAAGAGACTTTAAATTTTAGTATATACCTCTGTGCCATTTATTAATTAGTAATTTTTAAATTGTTATATTCTGCACAGTGTGCAATAACCCTACAAAAATGATCACTTTGCAATGCAAATTAATTCTTTGTCCCAGGTATTTGTTTTAAATTCTGTTTTTGCCAAGTTATTTGGCATTGATCTATATATCTTTTCATTTGTTTTTGCATGTTATTTTGTAAATAATTAAATTATTGTATAAATTACCTTCGTTATCATATTATTTAGTTATGTTGGCTTTTATAAACTTTATGATGCAATTAGTGCATTAGTGTAGTTACCACATACTTAACTTTCAGTAGATTATAAACTCTGAGGATAGGCACCATTCTTATACATCTGTAGATTTCTGTAGATTTCCTTGCAAATAGTAAATGTGCAATTAATGTTTGTATCTATATAATTGGATATAGGGAGATGTTATGTGGTAAGTGTGGTCAGTTGTTAAACATATAAATTACGTATATGCTATAAATTAGTGACTGAACACATATTAGTTGTGTATGTAATTTTTGACCTCTTTCAATAAATAGTTTTTATTTCTTTTTTTGGTAGACCATGACACACTATGTTTTATAAAAATTCACGTGTGCTTCTCCAAGAGTTCAATATTGTGCTTGTTCTTTTTTTTTTTTTTTTATAAATTTATTTATTTATTTATTTTTGGCTGTGTTGGGTCTTCGTTTCTGTGCGAGGGCTTTCTCCAGTTGCGGCGAGCGGGGGCCACTCTTCATCGCGGTGCGCGGGCCTCTCACTGTCACGGCCTCTCGTTGCGGAGCACAGGCTCCAGACGCGGAGGCTCAGTAGCTGTGGCTCACGGGCCCAGTTGCTCCGCGGCATGTGGGATCTTCCCGGACCAGGGTTCGAACCCATGTCCCCTGCATCGACAGGCAGACTCTCAAGCACTGCGCCACCAGGGAAGCCCCGTGCTTGTTCTTTATCACCATTCCTGTAAACAAAGGCCTTCTTGACATGGAGAAGATATTTCACATTGTGTATTTAACCTTTCTTTTTAATTATGGTAAGAACATTTAATATGAGCATTTAACAAATTTTTAAGTGTACAATACAGTATTATGAGCTGCAGGCACTATGTTGTATGGCAGATAAGATCTATAGAACTTATTCATCTTGCATTATTGAAACTTTATGCCCACCGATTAGCAACTCCCCATTTTCTCCTCCCCCTAATCTTTGCAACCACCATTCTACTCTCTGATTCTATGAGTTTGACTATTTTAGGTACTTTGATGTAAGTGGAATCATGCAGCGTTTGGCCTTCTGTGACTGGGTTACCATATTATCTTCAAAGCTCATCCATGTCGTTACATATTGCAAAATTTCCTTCTTTTTTTAAAGGCTGAATAATAGTACATTGTATTTATGTACCACATTTTCTTTATCCATTTTTATCTGTCAGTTGATATTTAGATTATTTCTACATCTTGGCTATTGTGAATAGTGCTGCATTGAACATTTGGAGTGCTGTTATCTCTTTGGTTCCTGATTTCAATTCTTTTGAATAAATACCTGGAAGTGGGATTGCTGGATCGTGTGGCAGTTCTAGTTGTAATTTTTTGAAGAATGTCCATACTGTTTTCCTGTGTATTTAATCTTAAAAGTGATCTTTAGGTTTTTTTCTTTTCTTTCTTTTTGCTAAAAGTGGGTTGAATCATGGTCTTTTTCTTTCTAAAAAAGGAGAAGCATTGCACAGTTAAAAATTTCATGACATGAACCTGTGTTTAAATATTTTTCTGCTTCAGATCTATATATATATATATTTTTTTCATATCTATATTTAAAAACAAAGAGGCATGTTTTGAAAGTACGTATGTCATGGTGTGTTCAGTAAGATGGGAATATAGTAGTAGGGAATTAGGAAGATGACTGAAGAAATACACTAATAATATAATTTCATTTCCAACTCATATTTTTAAGATCTAGAACTGAATTCTTTTTTTTTTTTTTTTAATTTTTTATAGCTACTTTATTTATTTATTTATTTATTTATTTTGGCTGTGTTGGGTCCTCGGTTCGTGCGAGGGCTTTCTCTAGTTGCGGCAAGTGGGGGCCACTCTTCATCGCGGTGCGGGGACCGCTCTTCATCGCGGTGCGCGGGCCTCTCACTATCGCGGCCCCTCCCGTTGCGGGGCACAGGCTCCAGACGCGCAGGCTCAGCAGTTGTGGCTCACGGGCCCAGCTGCTTCGCGGCATGTGGGATCCTCCCAGACCAGGGCTCGAACCCGTGTCCCCTCCATTAGCAGGCAGACTCTCAACCACTGCGCCACCAGGGAAGCCCTAGAACTGAATTCTTATTAGTTTATTTTTGCATTGCAGTGAATGATCTAGGAGGGGACTTCATGGGAGTTGGTAAAGGCTCCTTAGCTGCTGATAAGGTTGTTGAAGAAATAAGAAGGAAAGGCGGAAAAGCAGTGGCCAACTATGGTACAGTATTTGAGAGAACTATACTGCTTGTTTTATATTTCCTCAACTGATGCTGTTTCTCATGTTAATAAGTATTGAGCAAATATCTTGGCATTCCAGTATAATTATGAAATTAGATTTTACCTAAGTCTGCCAAAGATGTTTAGTGACGTATTTTTTAAACTTTTGATGTAGATTATTTCATGAGTCTAACTTTTATTCAGTTGTCTATTTAATATTTTTAATAATGAGCGCATGATATAATCAGTACATTACTGTAGATGTGAATATGAATATGGTCTTTTCTTAAAAGACCTGCCTTAGCTAAAAGGTCTTATGTATTTCTACAGAGTAACATTAAATTCTTCGTTTTAAAATTGCTTTTAAAAAACATTTCTTAAAGTAATATAGTGTAAGAAGTGAAGTGCCCCCTTTCTGCACCCAGCCTTCATATTACATTCTGCACAGGTGATCATTGCTGTATGCAACTTTCTTATCTTTATGAAAACGTAAGAGTCAAAGTTAGGCATTAGAAATAAAGACAGCAAATACAACCTTTATGTTTGATGTATTGATTCTAATAGTATTTGTAAGGAATCCTCTTGAGTAGATTTACTTTAAAAAGCTAGTGCTTACTGACTTTTCTGCAAATTAGATTGTTTTTATGGACCAGGGAGAAAATTAGATTGCCAGTGACTTTATTCTGAAATTTTAGAGGAAAGGAAGTAGGATATGATTTGTTTTGAGAGTTCAAGGGAATAATGAGACAGACATTTTAGTATCTTATTTCCACATTGAGAGTCTAGAAAAATGTTTTCAACTTAAAAAAATTTCTGGGGTTTTAAAACCTATTTTGTAAAGATAAAGATTTCAGACTCTCTTCCCTGCCCCTCAGTTTTGATATTCAACCTGTATCAATCAGGATTCAGTCAAGAAAACAGAAGCCCCTCTCGGTTTTCCAAGTGTGAAGGGTTTTATACAAAGAATTAGAGACTTACCATTGGAAGGTCTGGGCAGGTGCATGTCAGGGAAACTGTCGATGACCATCTCAGCCTGTGGCAGGTGGTTTTCAAGAGCTCACCTAGATGTGCTGTCAGTCTCACATCTGCAGCCTGCTCACAAGATTGCCTGCGTTTACAGTCTCTTCCTACTTTTCCTCCCTTTAAGCGAGTATCTCCTTTTGGCAGATCTAACTCAGGAGCTTATGGGTCCTAGGGAAGGGACCTGGCTCCGCCTGTGATTGCAGAGGAAGTAGAAAGAGGCAATGGTGATGTTGAGTTGACAGCTGACCATTTGACGCACAGCTCTGGGGATATGAGCCCTTCTCCTGGGCTGATTAGCAGAAAATAACAAATCCATAATATTTCATTGAGCTTTACTTTTTTAGTTAGTAATACAAAAACAGTAGGTTTGTTTTCCAAATGTAGTGATACAGAATTGAACATGCTTTTTCAAATTAAACACGCTTCTCCTTCCCTCCCTCTCAAAGTCTCATTTGCATCCTTAAGGGGAAGTGCTTATGTGGCTATTTAAAATTCAACAGAAATGAAATAAAATAGATTATTCCATTTGTCGTACTAGCCACACTTCAGGAGCCACATGTGGTTTGTGGTTACCATGTTAGTGCAGAAATAGAGCATTTCCATCTTCACAGAAAGTTCTGTTCGACCATGGTGTCTTGGATATTATTTGTCAAGTACTTCTCATTTACCCCCTCTCTCTTTTTTTTTTTTTTTTTGGTAGGTTAAAGGATTGCCTTAGGGACTAAATTTCTTTTGTAACATGTTATCATTTATATTTTAGTTTGTTACGTGCCTGCAATATAAATGTATTTTCCTTGGAAATGAGTTCTGTTGAATGAATAGTATCTGTCATGTGCTCTGAGCCACAGAATTTAGAAGTCGTTTGTAAGGGATATTACTGAAGTTTTGTCCTAATTTCCCTTTCCCTCAGATTCAGTGGAAGCAGGAGAGAAGGTTGTGAAGACAGCACTGGATGCTTTTGGAAGAATAGGTAATGTTTCTTTGCATTTATGGTACTAACAGAGCAGCTTCTACCTTTCTAATGAAATATTTTTTATTTCACTTTTGTTTATTAAAAACTCTTTTTTGGTAATCAAATTTTTAGATTTGTTTTAAATTTTAATTTTTTTACATACCCTAATCTTATTCCACAAAGGGCTTGAGGTGACAGTTTTTATGCATGTATGTGTTGAGTTTGTTTTATATTTTTTTGTACTTTAAGAGCCTTTAAAAAAACTTGTAAGTATTCTCTAAGTTTCCTTTTTATAATAATTTAATCATACCCCAAATATATTTAGAAAATAAAAAATAAATCAGTATTTTGGCAATAGAGGACCCAGTGGAATATTTTAGATAATTATAATGATTCAGATGAAAATGATTCAGTATCTTGCAAATTAATTAAGATGAATTATATAAAATAAAAATCTTCATTTTTAAGAAGCATTTCAAGCATTTCAAATATATTGTTTAATTTTCCTGACTTAGTCCCATACATTGTTAGTAAAAGGTTATTGAATTACTAGAGGGAAACTACTGCAGATAAGCCCAACATGTTTATAATCTGAAAAATGTTAATTTTTGTAGTTTGAATATGTTCCCCCCCCCCCCTTTTTTTGGTCTAGCATATATATTTTTCTAGCTATATTTGGTTGAGCTTGTGAGAGACATGTTCACATAGTGTCTGACACAGGGATAGAGACCACAAAGTTCTGAAGTCATAAGGTGAAAATAGCCACAAGATGGTGGTTGAACCTTAAGAAACAATCCCTTCTATTTTATAGTGAGAATGCAATTATGTATGAAGACAGGCCATCAGTTTCTAACTCTAATGGTTTCCTTTCTGGGCTTTTGACTTTTGAGTGGCAAGGAAAAATCTTTTAAACTTTTAACTTTCCCAGTGAATTTTGAAGTTAATTGAGGGATGGTTTACGATTACCACTGAATTCTAAGAACCTAAGAGTTGTGTGACTGCTAATTCTGTAAATAAGCTCACAGAAATTTGGCAGGAGGTAGAGGTGGAAACATTTAGGTATGTAGACTTGAGAGGAAAGCACTGATATAATGGGGTACTTATTGTGCTTTTGTGAATCCGATTTGTTTTTACTATAGGTATAAAATTTTGTTCTGCTAGCACTTGTTACCTATTATATCTACTTTTCCATGGGCAGGGGGGAGGCAGGGAACGCTTTTGAAAGAAATGTGTTGTAAGCAAAGGCAAATTAATATGCTTGCTTTTATATTTGTGACTTGAATATTTTTATATTGTAGATGTTGTGATCAACAATGCTGGGTGAGTATTTCTTTTTAAATTTCCAATAAAGTAATGTACATGCAAACTTTTTTTAAGTGTTGACTTTCTCTTCTCAACATATATAATATCAATTTTTTAGAATTTTGAGGGACCGTTCCTTTGGTAGAATAAGTGATGAAGACTGGGGTAAGTTATTTTAAATATACGTTCTCTGGAACATACTTATCCATTTAGCCTTCTAATATTTGATACATTTACACACTTAAGGAAAAACTTGCTTCTACCTATTTTTGCTTCTGCTAATATAACTGATGATGAGTAAGCTTTACAACTGAAAATGAACAGTTGGAAGAAAAGGCTTTTGTGACTTTCGTTCGTTTCCCTTTTTCTCTTTGAGAGATTGTCAGCGTTTTCTTGCAGTATTAGTTGTTTCTAACAGCCTTTTGCATGCTTGTCTGGCTGTGTGATTCTTATTTCAAGAGCAAGAGTAGGCTATGACTACTGTAAGCAGACAGAAGGAAATGCTAAAAAAATCAAAAGGAAATGCTAAAAAACAAAAACTAAAAACGATGGAGATCTGAGAACTGGGTGGGAAAAACCTAGATATAATTTTGAAACTTCTAATAAGTAGGAAAAATTTCCATTAGGAATGTCATGTTGGAAAGATTGAGTTTAGATGATGAACAGTCACAGTTATAAAATTTTTTTATCCTGTTTGCTCTTTTTTGCCCTTACTTTCATTGGCTATCAGAACTAAAACAAGCATTGGTGGCTGAGACGGTGGCAGGCATGGTAACTGAGATGAATTACATCATTGTTTATAGAGTGTGTTTCTGGGAAATATTGCCAGAAGTTCTTTTGGAAGAAGCAAGATATCTTTCTGACTTAGAATTAAGCAAAGACGGCTTTTAGCTTCCAATTCCCTTGTAATAACTGGAGAAAAAAAGGAGCTGAGAAAGATAGAATTTGTTGGCAGAGGGGACTTAAGTGGGTGCTTTGCTTTGAGCTCTGATGGGGCTGGAGTGTGTCCTCTTCTGGTTTCATCAGAGTAAGATTAAATCTGGAATTGTTTGTTTATCTGCATCATCCTCCAAGTTGTCTGTTCATTAGATTGACATTTCAGAAAGCAGGCTTCTCTGTCTCTCTTTTTCCCTCTTTCCCTCCCCCTCTTTCCTACACCTCCACGCCCCGACCCCCAGCTCTCTCTAACTCATTTGCAAATCCTGTTAAAAATAGGGATTTAGGGATATACTGAACATTTTATAAACATTTCTTGATGAAGAACTGAGTGGTTTTTGATTATGCTTTAACTAACGTTTGTGTTGAGTCCCAATTATATATGTAAAATTCTTGGTTATTTGTATTATGAATTTTTATATAAAATAGGCAAAAATTAAAGATGGCATTGCACTTAGATATGCATAGGCATCGTATTTAGGTGGCATTATATTTATGATAAAGTTAGATATATTAGATAATAATCTAATCATAAATTATAGGCAAAATAGGTATGAATTATTGATTGGTTATGTAACTGGAACTAAAGCAGAAATGATTACTCAGAGTGCAATGTGACAATAGCTGATTTTGAATGCTAGGTATAAAATGAACATCTTTGTATAAGTAAGTCTTTGCTTATGTTGATTCTGAGATAGGTCTGTCTAAATTTGACAATATTCCTGAAAAAAATTTCTTGTTTTAGATATCATCCAGAGAGTTCATTTGCGGGGCTCATTCCTGGTGACCCGGGCAGCGTGGGATCACATGAAGAAACAGAAATTTGGAAGGTAGAGTTGTATGTGGCTGTCAAGGGGGTTTGGAGATGCCGTGTGTGGGTTCTTATGTCCAGAGGAAAAGAATTGCTTTGACGTTGAAAAATACACCTTCAGATATGCACAGGCTTTTTAAACGTAGTTTTGGAAGATGCCTCCCCGTTACATTGGTGTCAGTCATAGATTAGCGAGGTGGACAACTTAGTATTTCTTTTCACCTCCTACTTTTCATTATTAATGATTCTCCTGCTATTCTCTGATATTTTAGCAGTACAAACATTGAGGATTCAGCAGTACTTTATTCTCTAACCAAAATATCATTTTTTGTGCCCAGTGACCAACTGGGGAGAGATGAGTGGCTGTTTTCTACTGGCTGACACTGGTCAGACATGAGTTAGTCTTTGTAAACTAGGAACGGTAAGACTCTTATAGTTGCGTCTGTGTGACTCAGACGTGGCAGACCTAGTAAGTGGCCCCATGCTCTCTAACATAAAAGTTATTCCTGTTAACTCAGGGTTCACACACATCTACTAGAAGTAAATTGCGTGTGATATCTGTTCTTATTGGAGAGTTCTAGTATATCTTGATACTAGCAGTTTCTGAAAGTCAATGATAGGATTTACTTGTTCTACTAAGTAGAGTAAGTGAGATTAGGTCAGATTATGAGATGGTATTATTTAATATGAGGCATTTAATATTATCCAGAAAGGGAAAGGAGCAAAGTTCTGAGGACTAAAGAATTAGAACTTCATGATCTAATATTTCTTACTAAAATTTTAACTTGTAAATTGGCAGTTTATTTTATGTTTATAAATACTTATTGTTTTCAGTACATAATGAATATACATTCTTACACTTGAATTCATTTGATCCTGACCAGGGATTCTTTCTAAAACAATAAAATCTCACAGTTGAATTTTGAGAGATTACTTTTATTATTTATATTAATTTAGATATATGAATCATGACTTTAAGAACCTAATGGCAGTATACAGAGTTGCTTTTGACAGGTATAATAGTAATGAAAAAGAAAAAAAAATGCTTAGAGTTGCAACAGTATCAAAATATAGAAAAGATGATGTTGAGAGATTGATTTTCCTTTTAGGATCATCATGACTTCATCGGCTTCAGGAATATATGGCAACTTTGGCCAGGCAAATTATTGTGCTGCAAAGCTGGGTCTTCTGGGCCTTTCAAATTGTCTTGCAGTTGAAGGCGAGAAAAGCAACATTCATTGTAACACTATTGCCCCTACTGCTGGATCACGGTTGACCCAGAACATTTTGCCTGATGGTAAGTAGTTTAGTTTTTTTTTAATGCTGTTCCTCACATACCTGTGTGGCGTGAGCTTTGTAAAAGTGTTTAATTTTTTGAGTAGCTAAAATAATTTCCTTACAATTTAAAAAAGCATAATGTGTAGTTTATGTTCATTATAGAAAATTGAGGAAAGCACAAACAAACAAAATGTGACCCATAATTCTGCCACACTGAGCTAAACTTTTTCTCTTTGTGTAGGTAGACATACATACATTTTTTCTTTACAGAATGAGGTAATACCATTCTTACTGGTTTATAATAATAATTATTTAAAACAATTAATAGATTATGTTTTTTAGGGCAGTTTTAGGTTTATAGAAGAATTGAGCACGTAGTAAAGAGAGTGCCCATATACTCTTCCTCCCACACAGTTTTACATCAGTGTGCTACATTTATTACAATTGATGAACCAGTATTGATCAATTTTTATTTATTTATTTATTTATTTATTTGGCTGCATCGGGTCGTTGAGGCATGTGGGATCTTTCGTTGTGGTGCGTGGGCTTTTCTCAAGTTGTGGCACGTGGGTTTTCTCTCTCTAGTTGCGGCGCATGGGCTTCAGGGTGCGTGGGCTCTATATTTTGTGACACGCTGGCTCTCTTGTTGAGGCACGTGAGCTCGGTCGTTGTGGCACCTGGGCTTAGTTGACCCTCGGCATGTGGGATCGTAGTTCCCTGACCAGGGATCGAACCCACATCCCTGCATTGGAAGGCAGATTCTTTATCACTGGACCACCAGAGAAGTCCCTGATTGATTATCATTAACTATAGTTAATAGTTTACTTTAGGGCTCACTCTTTAGGTTGTATGATTTTATGCGTTTTCACAAATGCATGATGTTACGTACCCACGATTCTAGATCATACAGAATGGTTTCACTCTAAAAATCCCCTGTGTTCCATCTCTTCATCCTCTCCTCTTTTTCCCAAATGTCTGGGAGGATTGAAGCTCATTTCTTTTTATCCCTACATAATATTACATGGTATGTAGGTGCCACAATTTGTTTTTTCATTCACCTATCGTGGAACATTTTGATTGTTTCCAGTTTTTGACAGTTGTGAGTGAAGCTGCTATAAACATTCACGTGCAGGTTTTTGTGTGGACGTAAGTTTTCAACTCATTTGGGTAAATATTAAAGAGGATAATTGCTGGATTGTATGGTAAGAGTGTCTTTAGCTTTGTAAAAATTTCCAAACTGTCTTCAAAAATGGCTGTATCGTTTTTCAATCCTACTAGCAGTGAGTGAGAGTTCTGGTTGCTCCACATCTTTGCCAGCATTTATTATTGTTAGTCTTTTGCATTTTAGTTCTTTTAATAGGTGTATAGGGTATTTCATTGTTTTAATTTGCAGTTCCCTAATGACTTATGATGTTGTGCATTTTTTTCCTGTGCTTATTTGCCATTTATTTGTCTTCCTTGGTGATGTGTCTGTTCTTATTTTTTGCTCATTTTTAAATTGGGTTCTTTGTTTTCTTCTTCTTTTTTTGGGGGGGGGGGTTCTTTGTTTTCTTGTTGTTGAGTTTTAAGAGTTCCATGAATATTTTGGAAACAAGTTCTTTATCAGATATGTGTTTTGCAAATATTTTTTCCCAGTCTTTAGCTTGTTTTTTTATTCTCTTTAGTCTCTTTCACTTTTGAAGGATAATTTCACCGGGTACAGAATTCTGGGTGGGTAATTTTTTTCTTTCAACACCTGAAATCTTTCACTCCACTCTTCTTTTGCTTACATGGTTTCTGAAGGAAAGTCTGACATAATTCTTTCCTTGTTTCTTTATGCATAAGGTATTTTTTCCCCTCTGTGTTCCTCCAAGGTTTTCTCCTTGTTTTTTCCACAGTTTGAATATAGTATGCATAATAATAGGTGTAGATTTTTGGCAATATTCTACTTGATGTCTTCTGAGCTTCCTGGATCTGCGGTTGGTATCTGTGATTAACTTTGGAAAATTCTCAGCCATCACTGCTTAAAATATTTCTTCTTCTGGGCTTCCCTGGTGGCGCAGTGGTTGAGAATCTGCCTGCCAATGCAGGAGACACGGGTTCGAGCCCTGGTCTGGGAAGATCCCACATGCCGCAGAGCGACTAAGCCCGTGAGCCACAATTGCTGAGCCTGTGCGTCTGGAGCCTGTGCTCTGCAATGGGAGGGGCCGCGATAGTGAGAGGCCCGCGCACCGCGATGAAGAGTGGCCCCCACTTGCCTCAACTGGAGAAAGCCCTCGCACAGAAATGAAGACCCAACACAGCCATAAATAAAAAAAAAAAAAAAAAAAAAAAAAAAATTAAAAAAAAAAATTTCTTCTGTTGTTTTCTTTTTTTCTTCTACTTCTGGTATTCCCATTATGTGCCTGTTCTATCTTTTTATTTTAATTAATTAATCGTTTAATTTATTTGGTTGGGCCGGGTCTTAGTTGCAGCAGGTGGGCCTCTTTAGTTGCAGCTCACAGGCTCCTTAGTTGTGGCTCGCAAGCTCCTTAGTTGCAGCACGTGGGCTCCTTAGTTGTGGCATGCAAACTCTTAGTTGCGGGATGTAGTTCCCTGGCCAGGGATTGAACCCGGGCCTCCTGCATTGGGAGCGTGGAGTCTTAACCGCTGCGCCACCAGGGAAGTCTCAATGTATCTTTTGTAATTATACCACAGTTCTTGGATATTCTATTCCCTTTTATCTTTTTGTCCTTTTTTCTCTTTGCATTTCATTTCAGTTTGGGAAGTTTCTATTGACATATATTCAAATCAAGCTTACTGATTTTTCTTTTTTCATTTCAAAATGTTATATTGTTTTTGTTTTTTAGCATTTCCTTTTGAATTTTTTAGCATTTCCTTCTGTCTGCTTACAGTAGTCATCTGTTCTTGTAAGTTGTCCACTTTTCTCCATTAGAGCCCTTAGCATGTTAATCACAGTTATTTTAAACTCCTAGTTTGAAAATTCCAAAATCTCTGCTATATTTCAAGCTGGTTCTGAGGCTTGTTTTGTCTCCTCAGCCTGTACTTTTCTTGTCTTTTAGCATGCCTTGAAATTTTTGTTGAAAACTGAACATGATGTATTGGGGTAGTAGAAAGTGTGATATACAGAGCTTTATTGTGAGGTTTCATGTTTATCTGGCTAGGAGTTAGGTTGCGTTTATTGGTTGCTGTAGCTGTTGGTGTCAGAGGCTACATTTTCCTCTTTGTCGTTGTTTTTGTGTCCCCTGTTGTCTTTGGGTTTCCCTAGGTACTCTTTGTGTTTGCAGCTCTCTCAGTTGTAATCCACTGTTGTTATACTGGAGGCCTGTTGAAGTGGCTGTAAATTATGGCGAGGGGAAGTGTTCTATAATCTTATGATTAAATCAAGTTTTTTAGCAGGTCAAAGTCTCTGGACTCTGAGCTTCAGTAGAGTTTTTTAGCCTTTTTTTTTTTCTCCCCTTATTTGAGACAGGAAGGCTAGAGGGGTTCCACTAGTCTAATTGCTCTTCCCTTAGGTCAAATAAGGCTCTGGTAGCTTCCCTTGAGGATAGGCCTTTGTTAAGGAGAACAGAATGCTCTGGGCATATTTCAAAATGATTTTATCTTATTGATTTATTTATTTTGTTACCCTCTCCCTTTTTCTCTGTAACATTTCAAAGCAAATCTTAGATGTTGCATTTCACCTAATAAATACTTGGAAATGTGTCTCTAACAGATATGGACATTATAACCACAATGCCAACATCACACCAAATAAAATAATTCATTACCATTGTCTAATACCAAATTTATATGAAAACTTCCTCGTTATCTAAAAAATATCGTTTTAGAGTTAATTTATTCCACAATGATCTAAACAAGGTTCACAGTCGTTTTGTTACTGTATCTCTTAAGTTTTATTTAACATATGATAGTTCATTCTCCTTTTTGAAAAAGTGCCAATTATTTGTTGAAGAAACTGCGAGTTCATTTGTCCTGAAGACTATTTCTCATTCTTGATTTGGATTGCCTTTGCACTTTTGTGGAAAATCAGTTGACCACGTAGGTATGTGTGGGTCTATTTCTGGATTGTCTGTTCTGTTGTATTGATCTGTGGGCCTGTCCTTTTACCAATACCATGATGTTTTGATTACTATACTTTTATAGTAAGTCTTGAAATCAGGTAATGTGAGTCTTCCAACTTTGTTCTTTGAAAACATGAAATATAAAGTTTTAAATTTAAAAATTTGCATGTATGATTGAGAGCCAATGCTTATTTATTTAGTTATATAAGAAATAGAATACTTGACTGGTGGAAAACTATGGTTTTTGATACTCCTGGTTTTAACATATTTCTAAAAAGAAAATATCTATAATACTTCAAAAGTAGTTTCTGTGAAACAGTACAAAACAATTGATGAGTGAAATTACTTTAGAATTAGCTGCTTCATGGCATACAAATGCTTATTCACAGTACCATTTTACTTCCCACGTTTGAGCTAACATTCATTTTAGAACTTGGGATTTGTAATACCAAGTATGTACTTGCTAGCTTTTCCTAAGAGCTGTGCCTAACCAGTTTGCTTTAGTGTAGAATAGCTATTTGTACCTGAGATCTAATTTTTTTTTTCCTTTTCTTTTGTCAACAGGGCCATTTAAAAACGTCCCTTATTTTAAAAACTCTTTATACTCTCATGTCTTATTGAAGGAATTCTTGTTAAAGAACTGGATTATTTAAGTATAATGCTACATATATATGCACAACAGTGTAGGTTACTGGCAAGAAGTAAAGCATCAAAATGTAATGCATAGTCATGAACTCACTGCTCAACCCAAGAATTGGAACATTACTTGCATCTAACTTTATACCTTCTATTCTGTTCCTCTGCTTCATGCCAAGAGATAACCACTATTTAGAATTTTATGCTTATCATTTCTGTGCTAGACTCCTACCTTAGTCACTTTTTGCCATTGGCTGTAGACTTTCTTGAGGAAGCAGCAAGTTTCCAAGAAAATATTGAAAACTTTAGCTTTTAAATTTGCTTTCCTTTGGGAATGTAGCTTCCATTAATTTTGACCTCTAGAGATGTTAGGTCACTGTTTAATGTAGTATCTTTTATGCCCACCAAACCCTAGTGAAAGATGTTTGGAGAATAAGATCTACTTTAGACAAATAATTTAATGTTTCTGGACCTGCTTTCTCTTCTGTAAAGGAAGAGAGTTGTTACAGATCATTTTTAAAAGCCCTTCAGATTCTGAATTCCTGTTATTTTAAATTTTGGTATTTATTACTTTTTTATAGTTTAGAAAAAGCCGAAAATTTATTTTGCCTCAGCGTTTTTCCTCTTTTCCTCTGAAATATTAACTTACAGGCTGTCAAAGGAATTATTTGTTAAAGAACCAGGTGTTATGAGTAATGTGCGGAGACATTTGCAATTTCATTTCCCCCTTTGAAATATATTTGAAAAATGGAAAGTCATGTATGTGACTTACATGTTTCTTACATGAAATGAAACATAATCTTAGGATGAATACCCATGAACTAACTTCCCAAGCTGTATTAGTTATTTACTGCTGTGTAATAGATTACTTCAAATTTTGTGGATTAAAACAACAAGTATATATTATCTCACAGTTTCTGGGGTCAGGAATACTGTAAAGTGAAAGGTTCTTAGAGCTGCTCTTTAATTTACAGGGACTGTAAATGTCATCTTTGTCACTTTAAAATATAAAACTGTATTTTGTCCCTTCACAGTTAAAATTTACATTTATTTGATTCTTTAAAGATTATAAGATGTATTTACAAATCGTGTCTCATTTGAGCCTTGCAACAACTTAGTAGAATAGGCAGGTAACGCATTTTAATTACCATCTTACAGATGCAGACACACGTCCAAGAGAGTTGAGCGCTGTGCTCAATGCCCTAAATTGCCTACATGGCAGGGCCAGCAGTAAAATCTAGGTGTTCATGCTCCTTGTGTAGTACCTTTCTGCTCTGTTAAGTTGCTCACAGAAGGTATGCAACAGGAAAATATTTCTTACACTTTGTGACTCATCAGTCACGGTTGCAAGGTCCATTTTCCATCATCTTACTGCCATTACAGTTGTCAAGGCTGTTTTGTAGTTTTCTAGCTTCTGGGAGAGCAAAATAGTTTTGGGAAAGAATGATACCTAAGTTCATTATGCTATGTATGCCTTTGCTCACCAGTCTTTGCCAAGGCAGCTTTAACTTGTCTTCTAAACAGTACGTTACCCATCTTGGAAAGGTATATCTGATGCCTTCTATGTTAGAAGCCTGAATATATCCATTGGGATGAAAAGATTCTTCTAAAAGCCTTGGATGTTAATACTAATTATTTATGTATATCTAATTTTTTTCTTATTTATTTAAAAAGTCTCTGAACCTATAATTTTATAAGTGAGGAATTTTCAGAAAGTAAAATGATTGATTGAATATGTATATATTCTTATTGATAGTTTTTTTTTTTTTTTTTTTGGCTATTTATTTCAGATCTTCTGGAAGCTCTGAAGCCAGATTACGTGGCACCCCTGGTCCTTTGGCTTTGCCATGAGAGTTGTGAGGAAAATGGTGGCTTGTTTGAGGTATTCTGCACCTTTGCACTTTCTCCCAAAGCAATATTTGTGTAATTAAATATAAAAAATGATTCAAAAATTAGTATTTTCCAATTGTTCACATTTGTAAAAATCTGTATCAGTTGGTATCACTTGTATATTTTTTAATATTATGTATGTGTTACAGTTAAGGAACAAGTATGACTAATGTCCTTTTTTGAGAAAGTAACAGCAACTTTGTAAATTGTTCTTCCCTAGTTCTTCATTTCTGATATTCTTGTCAAATGAAAATGTGACTGGCTGGTTTGATGTGTTTAGTCAGATACAGAAAGTCTCATTTGGTTAGAGATGCTGAGTAGTAAAGTGAAGGGACAGAGGTGGTGGTTTAAAGTCAGCCAGGCCAGGTTTTGATTTCTTGCTCTGGTAATTGCTGGCTCGCTGGAATATTGTACAGATTAACCTCCCTGAGTTTTAGTTTTCTTGGGGTTTTGTTGTGAGAACTGGAGATCATATTTTTAAACTCTTACCATACCTAGCAGTCACCCCTCAATTTTAACTATTATATCAGTATAGCAGGAATTCAGTCTGGGTATGATAGATCAGTAAACACAACTTACTATTTGTATTAACTTTAAAAATAAACTTTGCTATGTTTCCCTATCGCAAAGCTTTACATGTTTGCTATAAAAATAAAAACCACACATAATCCTACCATCCAGTGAGGTTCAGTTTTCACTCTATAATCAAAGTCCCTTTAGATTTCCTTATGCTGTTTTATATATTTTTTGGCCCTCATTTGAGTTTGATCTCTTTTTTCTTTTCTAGCATAAACTGTTATAGTTTAGACCACCCCCCTTTATTTGATTCTCTGTGGTAATATAATAATAAACCTGTTGCATGCAGAATACATGACATCCAAAGATATTTCTTGGTAGCAAAATTACCTGGCTCAGTTTGAAGTGAATGATATATTAGCCTGATTTATTTGAATAAAAAGCTGTTTAGTAAATGAAAAACAATCTACACATGTCTATGCAGAGATAGGCACCTCTGCTTTCTTAATCACAGTCGTTGATTGTGAATTGTGGAAAATTAGAGGTGGAAAGAACTTTACAACTCTAGATTTAGAGAAGAGAAATTTAATAATATCAAGCCATGTGGAGCTCCAAATTTGGTCTGCCTGTCTTTTATCTCATTAAGGAATTAAACAAAAATTCTTTGTCTTTTACATTTATATTTGTTATTAATTCTGTGAACAAAAATAATATATGCTTTTTGTAGAAAACTTCAAATATATAGGGGAGTTTATAGAGGAAAATAAAAATCACCCACATTACCACTATCGAGAGATAACTCCTATTAATATTTTTATGGATATTCTTTTCCAGTCTTTTATTAGATGTGCATTTTACACGAGTAGTCTTTTTATTTTAGGTATACAATTTACACACATACCCAGACATGCACAGATAACTAGGATAATGCTGTAGATGAAGTTTTGTATGTTGTTCTTTTATTTTACTATACTGTGAACAGTTTTAGTAAGGGACATTTGCTGTGTGAGATTGAGTGCAAAATACAGTAAGAGCGGTGTGTAATATCCTGACTTAAACCTTGAATGTAAATTGACACTTTGTTTGCCAAGTTTTGATAGATATCTAGAGTGGCAGATAGAGATTTTTTGGATCGACTGGAGCTGTCGTTTCTAGCACCTGCGAGGAGTTTGCAGCTTGTTGCTTCACTCCCCAAATATGATAAAAGATGATATTTTTCTTGCCTGTTACCAGTACCACTGCCACTTTAACTACTCTGACAGCATCAAGGCCGATCATCCTGTTAATATACGTAAAGGAATGAGTGATTTTTAAAAAGCCATACCCTTGAGCGTAGAGCCACTGAGAAGTGTGCTGTCTGCTGGTACAGTTTCTTCTGTTATATGCATGTGGAACACTGTAGTTGTGGTGTTTGAAGATATGACAAACAGATTTTCTTACATCAGACATTTTCTTCTGAGGATTTCCTTGAATGGCTTCTAGAAAAAATACCATCTTTCTGTACGGTGATTAATGTATTTGGTCATTTGCCATATTTCTATATAAAGGTGTTTCATTAAAATGAGTATATGTAGTTCATTAAGTCAAATCCTGGCTTTATTTTTCTTTGCTTTTTATTTTTTTTTATTCATTAAGTCTTTCTAGAAGGACATGTATTTCAAGTGATGTGCTGGGCAAATTTGGTATTTATATTGTTTAACCTTCATGGTTACTTCATGAAGAGTGTATTATTATCCTGATTTTATATAAGGGGAATCTTGAGTTTAGGGAAGTCAAATTATTTGACCAGGAATCAGACAGCTAGTCTGTAGAAGAACTGGTATCGCACCTTGGTTTCTGTGCAAAGGCATGCTTTTCTACTACATGCATTTCTGCTATATCGTGTTGCTTTATTTTTCTACTCTGATAACATGAATAGTGCAAAGTCATGCCAGCCAACGGAGTTTTGTAGAGCTGCATTATTTTCATCCATTGTCATCTAGCATTCTGATACTCGTAAAAAGATAGCTGCCTGTTTTGTTAATTTCATGAAAATTCTATTAGTAATTTCACATTAGATGGTATAACTTCTTCCTCCTCTTTTTGGTAGGTTGGAGCAGGATGGATTGGAAAATGTAAGTCCCTTTTGGTTTTTGGTTTGCCATACATTATTTCCATATCTTTAAACCTGCATATCCAGGTAGAGCTGGGTAAAGACCTTGTCAAATGCCGAACCATTGTATTTAGTGCACGCATAATCAAACTCAAACATTGTTATAGCAACAGGTCTTCTAAAACATGGAAGTTGTCCTGCAGGCCTGTGGTATTTTCAAGGATCTTTTCAGTTTTTTTCCTATTAGCAGTGCTTATTCAATATTTGTCCTGTCCTATTCAGAACTGGCTGTTTCTTCAGGCAGCACAGTCTCTCTTTATATTGATGTTTGTCTTCCCATGTCTCCGGCACCCCACATGCTTGTTCAGCAGAGTAGTGAGTGGGAGGGAGGGTGTTTTTTGAAGATGGGGAGAGCTCTGTCCTAGGCAAGTTCTCCAATTCTCTCAGTGATTCTTTTCTTCCTTGGAGCATGAGACATCAGAAGGAGACAGTGGGGAATCACACTGGACAGCTTTCTAGAAGAGAAATTGCAGCTGATCTATAGAAATTATTCTCCTTCAGCCCAACAGTAAATTCATCTGGCTTAAGTCCTCTTTTACCCCAGTTCTTAAACCTTGTGAGCTCCAAATTGGATAATTACTTTATGGTGTTTAAAAAAAATTGTGAACATTCCAATATCCCAATTCAAGTTTTCAGTTGGATGCTGGTATCAAAATTAATTGAATTATTTAAAAGGCTGCCATTACTGGATGACATTGTTACAACATATTGTAGAATATTATTAATGACTGTTCTCTAAGTTATGAAGTAACTTATTCAAACATTTTTAAGTGTCTTATGACATCTTTTAAGAAAGGAAGATCAGTTGTTGCAATAAAAGCTGTATATGGGACTTTATCAATAAGAAACCTCTAGAAGCTTCTGTCATTCCCCAGGACAAATCTTCAATTTAGTAATCATCAAAGTCTGACCATTCTGTTTAAATAAGGTTCTGTTTATTCCTCAGGCTTTTTAAAAAAGACACAATGTTAAAAATTATCTTCATGGAACTTACGCAGCAATGGTGATTTTTGTGAATCTGGGCAATCTAGTTGACTTCCCATGGACAAGGAGGAAGAGCAAAGGGAGGAAACGGGAGAACTATGTGGGGTTGTCTGATATATTAATTTGATTATCTGGAGTCTTTGGCCTGTTATCACCACTCGTTTTCAGTTTGCTATTCAACAAAGCTCTATTCTGTTCTGTTACCTTAAAGTGTATTATCTAAGTGATCTGTGGTGATGAAGACAGTCTTTTGGTGTGATTATATATAATTTAACTTTCTGATTCAGCATTTCATCCTACCTTTAGTAGTATCTGGCATAGTCAGAGGAGGGAGAGGTTTTCCCTTCAGCTTCAAATATTAGAAAAAGAAATTTGACATCCTAATGGGTTTGTTATTCTTTTAAAAAAAATTTGTAGTAAAAATCTTTAGAAGTTAGAATCTTTTTTCCAAATTCCATTTTTCTTGAAGTTAAAAAAAAAAAAATTCAGGGGACTCATGAATTCTGCTTTCTGTCTCCCTCTTAAACTATGTGTTCAGTATCTTAGTTTTGTTTCTATAACCAGTACGATGGGAGCGGACCCTTGGAGCCATTGTAAGACAGAGGACTCAGCCAATGACTCCTGAGGCGGTGAAGGCTAACTGGACGAAGATCTGTGACTTTGATAATGCCACCAAGCCTCAGAGAATTCAAGGTAAAGAGTCCCAAGTCAGTTCGGTCCTGGTTGGGGAATCAGAGGCAACAAAGCATTCTCTTCTCTTATGGAATTGTCTTCTTAATTGTGATAACTTAGATGCTCAAATCATCTACAGCACATTTTCTGCTCCAGTAGGTATTAGAACTCTCCAATTTAAGGTATGTATGTTACTCCCACTGTCAGTTTTTCAGTTTTCTTATGATCCTGATTTTTTGGTATATGTGTGATTGAGAGGATGGTAGGAGGTGTTTACCCATTTGTGCTCAATGCATCTTTTCCCCATCTGGTGGTTGGTTTCAAAGTCTTGCCTTATCTAATCACATGCTCCTTATCTGACCTGATTTTTCTTTATTTCCCCAAAAGTTTATTTAAGTCTTATATTATTTAGGCTTAGGTCTTTTCTCTCTAGTGAATAGATTTTGCTTTGTTTTAGCACTTTGTTTTTGCTACTGTTTCTCTGCCTTTCTAAGATGCCTCTTATTCCTTTTATCACCTCTGCTAATCTCGGTGCTTCTTTAGAAAAACTCAAGCCCCAGATGTTCAACAAAACCTCCCCAGATATTCTGGGCTTCATTGATCTCTTTCTTAGCTGAACTCTTACAACTTGAGCGTCTAATCATGACTGCTTTCCACTGCTTTTGTTTCATAAGTGTGTGGTTTCTTAGCTGCATAATAAGTTCCTTTGGAGGCAGAGAATGTATCTTGTATGTCCTTTTGTATTTGGTGCTAGTATAGTGCTGAACTCATAGAAAGGATTTAGTAAATGCTTGTTACCTTGAATTATTGAATCATCTATGATATGCCACAGGAAGAGATGGCCAATAAAAGTCACATTATTTTTTCTAGTATAACTCACATATGTATATAGTATATGAAATTTAAAGGACCTTTCTGGGAAGGATCATGAATCAGGATTATTTTACAGAAAAATCTTTTTTTTTTCCCTTCCTAGTATTATATTTAATGTTTGATAGAAGAATATATCTGAAAAATGACTGTTCTTTTTTTTTTTGTTTAATCCCAATGTTACTTTCCTGTCTGCTGGTACACTCACTGAAATTTTCATTGTACTTTTCTCAATCAGAGGATAACATGATTGTTATGTCATTAGCGGTAGCATTTTCTGTATTCTTTTTTTAGGTATTTGAGATAAATTTAGTCTCCGAATAGCAGTCACCTATCAATGAAAATTAGGAAAAGGAAAAAGGAAGAAATATCTTAAAAACTCTTCTCTGAGGTCAGAATTCCATTTCATTACCTTAAAAGTATTAGACTAATATAAAGAAAAAGCTAACAATGAATTATATAGTTATAAATGAAAAGATACCCCTAGTATTTGAAGTACAGTTAGAAAAAAAATCTTACACTTTCTGTAGAATCACGACTTTCCAGGCACCCATTTTATCATTCTCATTTTACAGATGATGGAACTAAATCCCAGAAAAGCTGAGTAAATGGCCCAAGCTTTCTCAGTGTTTGAGCCAAGAGTTAACTCCGGTGGTCTGTCTTTGAGTACAGTACCGCCAGCCTGTACCGAGGTTACTTTCAGTTAAATAGCCTCCCATCTAGGCAGCAGCCTAAATGGGGTGGTAAGAGGAGGATTGGTAGGCAAGAAACCTACCTAGTGTCACCAGGAATGGCAGAGAGCCCTGGTCATCTCACATTCTGTAGTTTAGTTATAGTTTTTGTCTGAGTTTAGAAGGAGGCCCGTATATCTAAGGTTTGTTAGAAAGGTCCCAGAGCTTTTGGAACCTTATGGCATATGTGGATACTCCGTGAATCTCCTTTATTAACCTTTTAGACCCCAGAATAGCAGCTTCTGAATTCTGTCCGTAGTCACTGGTCATAACGGTGGTTTTCTCTGGAAGAATTTTCAGTAATATTTTCTGAGCAGTTACCTGTACAGAGACCTGGGGGGTAATCTTGACATTGTTACATCCTGGAGGAGGGGTGATGGTGGGGAGAGAAGGAAAATTAGTTGTCCCTCCACCAGATGGAAATTGCACATCTGTGGACAAGGATCTGACTTTACAGAGTTGTAAAATCACTCAAAGAATTTGCAAAGCTCAGAGCCTCTTTGGAATCATAACGTGGGGAGAGTATGTTGGAAACACCCTGTTATCTTTGGTCTATTCAGAGCCTTTCATGATTTTTTCCTGCAATAGCCTGACATCATGCAGTCAGTTCATGAATGCCCGCGAAGGTTCTGCAGCAGGCTTGCTGGATGTTATAGGAATGATCGTCTAAAGCATTGTAGCTTTTCTTAGTCACGTCTGTAACAAAAGCTTTCTTTCTTTTTTTTTTTTGGAAATACCTTACATTTATTTGGATTTCACCAGGAGAATATTAGCTCTTTAGGATATTTGAAAGATGATGCTTTTATGATCTTTATGTAATAGGTTTACCAAAGCACTCTGTCTTATTTAAATTCCAGTGATCCTAAAGAGAAAATTCAATTCGTTCATCCTTACTTATCCTGAAGTTGATGGACTTGAATCATTCATGATTTTAAATTTTTTTCAGTAGAAATGAAATATAGTTCAACTATATAGGAAAAATCTGGAAGTTTGTCCTGTAGGTCACTATTTCAATAGCACTGTAAAATAACTGGCTAGATATTTCACATATGCAAATGCTCTTCCCACACCCTAGTGGGACTGATTTTTCTTTTAATTAATTTTTATTGGAGTATAGTTGATTTACAATGTTGTGTTAGTTCCTGCTGTATAGCAAAGTGAATCCATTATACGTATACGTATATCCACTGTTTTTTAGATTCTTTTCCCATATAGGTCATTATAGAGTATTGAGTAGAGTTCCCTGTGCTATACAGTAGGTTCTTATTAGTTATCTATTTTATATATAGTAGTGTGTATATGTCAATCGCAGTCTCCCAATTTATCCCTCCCTGTCTCCCTCTCACTTGGTAACCATAAGTATGTTTTCTACATGTATAACTCTGTTTCTGTTATGTAAATAAGTTCATTTTTACCATTTTTTTAGATTCTACATATAAGTGATATCATAGATATTTGTCTTTCTCCTTCTGACTTAACTTCACTCAGTATGACAATCTCTAGGTCCATCCATGTCACTGCAAATGGCATTATTTCATTCTTTTTTTATGGCTGAGTAATATTCTGTTGTATATATGTAGCACATCTTTATCCATTCGTCTGTTGATGGAAAAAAGCATTATTATTGTTATTTATTCCTTTTTTTAGAATCAATTGGCGGTATAATTGAAGCTCTAAATAAAATAGATTCAGATGGAGGAGTTTCGGCAAATCACACCAGTAATGTGACATCAACAGCTACATCAGGATTTGTAAGTGGAAGAGAAAGCCTAACGCTTTGCCTTCTCTGGAGACTTTTTCTTTTCTTTCCTTTTTTCTTTTTTCTTTTCTTTTATGCAAAAAATGCTTTTCCAAGCTATTAATTTATTGTTAAATAGGAAAGGTGAGTGACCATAAAATTTTATAGAACATGTACTGAATGTTTATAAAATTTGAATGAACATAAAGCTAAAATATTAAATGTAACTTTTACTTTCTCTTCTTCAGTGTAATAAACAAGTGTTTTTTTTGTTTTTTGGAGCATTTTTGATAATCGTCCTTCAGTCACTTTCTAACTCTTTAGAAAAGGATATTTAACTTAGTGCCTCTTTTGAGTCATTTCTTTTAAGGAAAAGCATTGATAGGTTGTATTTTGGAAATATTTCAACATGGCTGCAAGTAAAAAGTCTCCCATTGTGTCAGAAATTCTAATAGAGCTGTGGTTATAGCTCTTGTGAAGTTTGCTGATTAACTATCGCCAGTACTTCTTTTTTTAAAAAAAAATTATAGTGCATAAATAATAAGAAATAAGTCATTTGACATATTCACTTGTGGTGTTTTGTGACTCAGGGGAGACATAGTGATGAAATAAACAATCTAATTGTAACCCTGAGAATATGATCAGTTTATAAATGTGATTTTACTTTAGAGCAGGGGTTGGCAAACTTTTTTGGTAAAGGGCCAGATGGTAAATATTTTAGGCTTTATGGACCACGTACTGTTTCTGACACATTATCTTCTTTTTCTTTTTTTAGACCACTCTTAAAAAAATGTAAAAACCATTCTTAATTCTCAGCTGTTGTTTGCTGACTCTTGCTTTAGAATGAAAGTGATCAAAAATTGGACATGATTCTTTTAGAACCTAACATATGCTTCACAAATTAGCTAGGCATGTCATCACTAAATAGAAAAATATAATATCCAATTAGATAAAGGACAGTCCTGGGTAGGAGCTTACAGTAAAATCTAATTATAACCAAAACCATTATGAGGGAGTCTGATTTACAAGCATTAAGCAGTGTTTTGCTCATCTGTTTCTACTGACTTTTATAAAATAGATCTTATAGAGCCATTCATTATCCCTGTTTATAATAAGTTTTTTATTTTTTGTAATTTTGAGTAGCTAACAGTCACTGTATTACTAGGCTTTTCCATCATCAGAGACAGGAAAGTTGAAAATGAGATGTACTATCTGTTAGCAAGAAGCAGGCAAGAAAAAAGTACTTATTTGTAAATGAGGTCTTTTTCCATACATTATAATTGATTTTATTTAAAAAATGTAGTGAAACAATTATTATACCCTATCATATTTACTAAAATGATATTCTATTCACAAAGCTAAGTATGTAGCAGTTAATAGTTTTGAAAAGTCAGAAATTTAAAGATTTGACAAGAATATCAGTGAAAAAAATAACTTTCTGCAATTGTTCCATAGGCTGGAGCTATTGGCCATAAACTTCCTCCATTTTCTTCTTCTTATACGGAACTGGACACTATTATGTATGCCCTTGGAGTGGGAGCATCTCTCAAGGAACCGAAAGATTTGAAATTTATTTATGAAGGGAGTTCTGATTTCTCCTGTTTGCCTACCTTCGGAGTTATTCTAGCTCAGAAATCTATAATGGGTGGAGGATTAGCAGAGATTCCTGGGCTCTCAGTCAACTTGGCAAAGGTATGCATAATAAGAAACCTTTATTTTGCTCTTCTTCTCTTTCTTTAAATATGATTGGTAAATGTCACATGCTGTGTGTGTGTGTGTGTGTGTGTGTGTGTATGGTGTCTTAATACAATAGTTTATAGTGGTTGATTCAAGGATAAAGGTTTAGCATGTCTTTTGATTTTTCTTAAAAAGAAAAAAAGGGTAGAGAGTTAGTTGAAAAGGCAAGCAAAAAGAAGACAACAATAATTATGTACAGTCCATAACCCTGGCATAATGTTACTAATTCTCTCTCTGCCATTACATGCTATTTGACCAAGGGTAAATAACTTCTCTAAGCTTCAGTTTCCTTATGTATAAAGTGGGTATGATAATCCTTACCTGACGATAGTGATGAAGGAGCAAGAGTGAAGAATATTTGAAGCAGAGAGAACAGGTGTAAAAGGCCCCGAGGCAGGTGCATACTTACCTTGTTTTTGGAACAGCAAGGGGGTTGATACAGCTATAGAATGAGCAAGGGGGCAGTGGTAGGAGAAGAGGGCCTTGTAGTCATCATAAGAATTTTACCTCATACTCTGATTAACATGGGAGGCCATTTGTAGTGCTTTGAACTGAGGAGTGGTATGATCTGGCTATGTTCACTCACAGGCTCATTTTTGCTCCTCTGTGGAGAATAGATTTATGGGAGCCAAGCATGGAAGCAGGGAAACCAGTTTGGAGTTGATTATGGTAATTCCAGCACTAGTCTGGATATGCATGGACAGAAAGAGGAGTCAAGGAAGAAGGTTTTTGGTCTGGTTAACTGGGATGATATATATGCATATATACCCATATATTTAGAATTAATTATGTACAATGTATTTAACATGTATAGTAGTTACATATGATATATTACTATGTATAATAAAATAGATCTATACAGTTACTTTAAGGTGGGGATGATCAGGAGTTGGTTTTGGACAGATTTGAGATGCCTATTCTACATTCAAGTGGAGATATACAGTGGGCAGTTAAATATGTGAGTTTAGAGTTTGCGGGGGAGGCCCTACTGGGATTCGTAGCATTTAAGTGAGATTTAAAGACATGAGGCTGGGTGAAATCACCCATGTGTGAATGTAAGTAGAGAAAAGCCTGAGTTTGGTGAGAGGTGAGAGGTGGAAGAGATGAGGAGGAGTGAGCAAGAGAGACTGGGAAAGAGTGGCTGGTGAGGTATGAGGTGTATCAGGAGAGTGTGGTATTTGAAAAGCAAAGTGAATAAATGGTTTCAAGAAGGGAGGAGCAAACAATTGTGAGAAGGCTTTGGGGTTATTTTATTTCTTGAAGTGAGGGTCAGGCCATGAGTCCAGTTGATAACTGTTGAATCGTAGACTTTTGAACTGATTTCTGTGATTTTGACTGATTGGAGAACCCATTTACTGGAGGATCGATTAGCTCATTGCTGCTCTGAGTCTATGAGAATCTACGGTTATTTTATTAAAGTATTCGATGAAGTTGGGAGGGAGGCAAGAAATAGATGCCAGGCAGTTTGTTGTTTTAGTCACTCTCCCATGGTATTTGTTGCATACAGTTCTTCTGTTTGGGTAATGTCAGTACAAACAATTAAAGTAAATGTTTCAGAATTCTTCCTCAGAGTTGGAAGGAGTTGGAAATCATGAATAGTGTTCAAAATCTGTCACTGGGAATGATAGCCGTCTTGGGATTTGAATCCCAGTCTTCCTAACCTTGAGCTTCCAGGTCGTATGATAGTGAGGCAGTCCTTCATTTGTCCTCCCATCACTACCCTCACCCCTTTTCTTTTTCCCTTCTGGGTTCTGAGGAAGACTGGGAATTAAACTGTCCCATAGCAGTTGAGTGTGGTCATTCGGATATATGGGTCAGGTTTTGTTTTTACTGTCCTATTGTATTCCTACATATATTTTTATATTCTTGCTTTGATACATTGAAGTTAAGTGGCTCTGATGTTGCACGGGGTCTTTAGTATTTACTCTTACACTAAGGAAATGTTGACATTGGCAGTGCTTTTACTTGACTGTGGTTGTAAGATTTATATTAATGTTTTGGTTGTGTCATTTGTATTTGGCAGGTGTGACCTGAAATTACTTTACTAGTACTGACCTATTTGTTCATTTTTATTCAATAGATATTTATTGGATACCTGCTATGTTCCAGGCGCAGTGACGAGCACTGGAAATGCGCCTAGTTTAGTGTCTCCATTGGCAAATAATCCACAGTTATCAGTCAACAAAAATTTATGAATGTCAAGAAAGAACACAAATGTATCTTTTCTATTCTAGAGAGCTGACAGTCTTTAGATTGGGGGACTGATTATTTCTGAATCATATAATTAAGAAGTGGGAGCCAAATTGAGACAGATAGTTTGGGGGAAGTAGTCGCGTGAACGTGTGGACAGTGAAATGCCACTTGTGATTAGCGGTATCCACAGAAGAAGCTGTGGAAAAAGAAAGTCTACTAATAAAATTTTGCTTACCCTAACGTAGGTTCTTCATGGGGAGCAGTACTTGGAGTTATATAAACCACTTCCCAGAGCAGGTGAGTTCTTGATGGTTTTATTTTCTGACTAACCTTCCAAACTGTGTCAATGTGTTAAACTGGCATAGAGCAACCTAAATAAACAATATTATAAGTTATTTATGTGCATGTCAGCCATTAGAGTAGATTGATGTTAACTAGTACCTATTTTGGTTGCCTTAAACTTTGTCCTATTTGAATAGTCTTATTTAATAAATTATTTCAAAATACTAAACATCTGGTCAACAATTGAAAGGAGCATATTCTGTGTGTGTCCTAAACTTAGTGATTGTGTATAATCAGTTATGATTCCCATGAATATGATTCTTCATTCTTTTCTCAGGTATTTGTGTTGGTACTGATTTTCATAAGGCAAACAATGTTAAAAGATACAGAATGTCTTGTAATTAACTTTTTTCTATTTTCTTTTAGAGTAAGTAAAACCAAGGCTGTCTTAATAATCAGTTTATTTTTCTCAATAATATCTTACTTGTTCAGTAAATCTTCTCGTTATCTTTTCACTTTACTTTGATATGTTTGTTTTATGTTGCTACTCTGATGTCAGAATATTAATTATATACTGACCATGTAAGGTGGTAAAATAAAAAAAAAGTCTTTTTCATTTCACATTATATAATGTAGAGGTCAGCAAATAGCTAGAATTATACTTTAATTTTTTTTGAGATTTTAATTAAAAAAAATTCTTATTGCTTAATGCTGAATAGTTCTGTTTCAGTGTTAGTGTTACTTGTTTCTGGTTGTTTTTGTAGTTCTTCCCTGTTTTTTTTTTTTCTTCTTTTAGTTTTTTCCTTTGTGGTTTCATGCTTTTCTTTTGCTTGTGTTCCTTTCTCTTTTGTTTTTGGGTATCTGTTGTAGATTTTTGATTTGTGGTTACCATGGGGCTCATAGATGTTGATCTATGACTGTGTTTATTTGTTTTAAACCAGGTAGTCCCTTAAGTTCAAACACATTTTAAAAGCTCTACATTTTTTACTCGCTTCCCCCGTACTTTGTGTTTTTTTTTTTTTAATTAATTAATTCTTATGGCTGTGTTGGGTCTTCGTTTCTGTGCAAGGGCTTTCTCTAGTTGTGGCAAGCGGGGGCCACTCTTCATCGCGGTGCGCAGGCCTCTCACTATCGCGGCCTCTCTTGTTGCGGAGCACAGGCTCCAGACGCGCAGGCTCAGTAATTGTGGCTCACGGGCCCAGCTGCTCCGCGGCATGTGGGATCTTCCCAGACCAGGGCTCGAACCCGTGTCCCCTGCATTGGCAGGCAGATTCTCAACCACTGCGCCACCAGGGAAGCCCCCATACTTTGTGTTTTTCATGTCATAGTTTACATCTTCATGTTTATCCCTTTACTGATTATTGTAGTTATACTTGATTTTACAATTTTTTTTGTTTTAGTCGTTGTACTAGCTTATTTAAGTGGTTGAGCCTCAGCCTTCCCTATATATTTGCCTTTACTAATGGGATTTTTTCTTTTCTATAGATACTTAATTCTTGTTACAGCTTTTTCTTTTCCACTTAGAGAAGACCCTTTAACATTTCTTTTAGGGTTGCTTTAGTATTGATGCTTATCCAAGAAGTTCTTTATCTCCCCTTCAATTCTGAAGGATAATCTTGCTGGGCAGAGTATCCTAAGTTGTAGGTTTTTCCCTTTCAGCACTTTAAATATACCATGCCACTCCCTTCTGGCCTGCAAAGTTTCTGCAGAACAATCAGCTGATAGCCTTATGGGCATTCCCTTGTATATGCTCTTTGTTTTTCTTTTGCTGCCTCTAGAATTCTCTCTTTAAGTTTTGCCATTTTAATTATGATATGTCTTGGTGCGGGTCTGTTTGGATTCATCTTGTTTGGGACCCTCTGTGTTTCCTGTACCTGGCTGTTTCCTTCTTCAGACTTGGGAAATTTTCAGCCATAATTTTCATTAAATATATTTTTACCCCCTTCTCCCTTTCTTCTCCTTCTGGGACCCCTATAATGGAAAGTTGGTATGCATGATGTTACCCCAAAGATCCTTTAAAATGTTCTCATCTTTTTTCTTTTTGCTGTTCTGATTGGGTGATTTCCATTTTCTATCTTCCAGATCACTTATGTGTTCTTCTGTATCACCTAGTGTGCTGTTAATTCCTTTTAGTGTGTTTTTCTTTTCAGTTGTTGTATTCTTCAGTTCTGATTGGTTCTTTTTAGAATTTTCTAGCTCCTTGTTAAAACTCTCACTGTAGTCAGCTATTCTTTTCCATAATTCAGTTAGCATTCTTATTACTAATGCTTTGAATTCTTTATCTGGTAAATTGTTTATTTCTATTTCATTAGTTGTTTTTTTCAGGAGTTTTCTCTTGCTCTTTCAGTGGAAACAGATTCCTCTGTCTTTTCATTTTGCTTATCTATTTCTTTATCTATTGAAATTTGGTGAAATAGTTACCTATGGTGGTCTTGAAGGGGTGTTCTTTTGTGGGCATGTCCCTATGCAGTCTGCATGTGCCCAGTGGCATTGATGGGAGAGCTGGATTTGATGTGAGCACAACTTATGTCTTTTCTCAAGGTGTGCTGGCAGCTGTCATCTTGGTAGGGGGTGGAGCTGGAGATGGAGGGGTAGGGCCAAGCCAGATGTTAGGTAGAGCTTCCCCTCTGCTTAGTGGCTGTTACCCCACTATTTGGTGCGGGGGCAGGTCCCAAGTTGCTGGAGCAGAAGCCCTGAGGGTCGGGTCTGAGCTGGCTAAGTTTCCTTTAAGTGTGTGCTTCCTCCCCCTCCCAGCATTGGCACCCTTACTCCAGAGGGGAGCAGTGGTGGAGCAAGAGGGGCGGGTGTAGGTAATCAGTGACGGTCGGAGCATGGTTTTGTTTTGTTTGTTTGTTTGTTTTAACATCTTTATTGGAGTATAATTGCTTTACAATGGTGTGTTAGTTTCTGCTTTATAACAAAGTGAATCAGTTATACATATACATATATTCCCATATCTCTTCCCTCTTGCATCTCCCTCCCTCCCACCCTCCCTATCCCACCCCTCTAGGTGGTCACAAAACACAGAGCTTATCTCCCTGTGCTATGCGGTTACTTCCCACTAGCTATGTATTTTACGTTTGGTAGTGTATATATGTCCATGCCACTCTCTCACTTTGTCACATCTTACCCTTCGCCCTCCCCATATCCTCAAGTCCATTCTTTAGTAGGTCTGTGTCTTTATTCCCCTCTTGCCACTAGGTTCTTCATGACCCTTTTTTTTCCCCCTTAGATTCCATATATATGTGTTAGCATACTGTATTTGTTTTTCTCTTTCTGACTTACTTCACTCTGTATGACAGACTCTAACTCCATCCACCTCACTACAAATAACTCCATTTCGTTTCTTTTTATGGCTGAGTAATATTCCCGGAGCATGGGTTTCGTTTGGCATGGCCACCGTCAGAGATCTGGGGCCCCTGTGCAGCCACCAGTAATTGCTGCCCCCTCGCTGCTCAGTTGCCACGTAGGGTTTGAACCTCCTCAGTGTCTCATGGCTGAGCCTTTTCCTCAATCATGGCAGCCCAGAGTGTGAAGCTGCGACACGAGGCTCATGGTGCTGGTGTGTTCTCTCAGCTCAGGCTGGGGACCAGGGCAGTCGTAGGAAACCAGTCAGCTACCCAAGTGGTTTCAGTCTGCCCTCTCTGCCCTGCCTCGGGGGCACGTAAGTGTTCACCTGCTCCCGGAGTCCAGGCTTCCCACAGCCCTCCTGTTAATCCCACTGGCCCTCCAACCAGCCAAGGGGACTCGTGTTCCCCTTGTTGGACACCAGGGCTGGGGCACCCAATACGTGGCTTGAACTGCTCACTCCCCAGGGAAGGTCTCTTCCTGTGTAATCTCCTTTTTCCTCTGAGTCCCCTCTCAGGGACACAGGTCCTGACCTGATCGCTTTTCTTCCCTTTCTACCCAATTACCGGTGGGTCTTTCTTATAGTCTTGGTTGTACAGGTCTTTCTGTTAGTCTGCACTTAGTTTTCGGTGAGAATTGTTCCACATGTAGATGTATTTTTGATGTGTTTGTTGGTGGGGAGGTGAGTTCCGTGTCCTCCTGCTCCACCATCTCAGTTTGAGTCTTCAGTTTAGTGTCACAGCCTAAGTTTTCACACAGCCCTTTTTTTTAATCTGAGGCAGTGTGCAGTGTGTGGTCAAGTGAAGAAGTTTGGCTTTTATTTTAAAGACAATAGATAACCACTGAAGGACCGAAAGGAGAGAATTATATGATCAAAAGTGGATTTTAGAAAGCATCAACTTTGGCTCATGTTTGTAATGCTTGGATTTTAAGGGAATGAGATAGAGAGAAGGAGATTTTCTAAGAGACTGTTGTAATAATCTAGGTTAGAGACCATGGTTGATTGAATAGGATTGTGAGCATGAGGATGGATATATGTGGAGAAATTATAGAGATATGTAGGGAGTAGGCTTGGTGTTTGATTGGATGTGGAGTTGATCACCTGAGGAGATCATCAGCAATTTGACCATTATTTTTTGATTACTTCCTAACTTCTAGGCTTTCTGCTAGGGTTGTGAATAAATGGAGAATGGAAACAAATCTGGACTCTGCCCTCATGGAGCATATAACCTAGTTGGTGGGGAGGGCAGCCAGTAATCAAAAAGCCACACAAATAAATGTACACTTGCAACTATATGTGATAAACATTACAGATGAAACATACGTGATACCATTAGAACTTAAAATAGAAGGATTTGGCATAATCAGGTTGGTAATCAGGTTGACTTTGGGAAAAAATAACTTCAGACGTAATAGGAGAGCATGTTTTAAAGTTGGTCAGAGTGGACATGCAGGTACCTAGTTAGAAGTCTGTTGTGGTAGTTCAAATGAAATGATGGTAGCTTAGGCTAAGGTGGTGGTGGAGAGATGGAGAGAAGTGGGAGAAGCAGAGAGAGATTTAGGAGGTGAAAGTGACAGCAATCTAGTTATCCTTAGCGTTTCTTTTACCATCTTTCACACGCAGGCAGGTACCAAGTTCTTTGATTCTCTCCCTTCAATACATTTAGAATCCTATTTCTGTCCCCCTCACTTCGACCACCATCATCTCTCACTTTCTAAGTGTTCTCTCTTCCTCCATTCTTTTTTTAAAGAGATTGGAGTTTATTTATTTATTTATTTTTGGCTGTGTTGGGTCTTCGTTTCTGTGCGAGGGCTTTCTCTAGTTGCGGCAAGCGGGGGCCACCCTTCATTGCGGTGTGCGGGCCTCTCACTATCGCGGCCTCTTGTGGAGCACAGGCTCCAGACGTGCAGGCTCAGTAGTTGTGGCTCACTGGCCTAGTTGCTCCGCGGCATGTGGGATCTTCCCAGACCAGGGCTCGAACCCGTGTCCCCTGCATTAGCAGGCAGATTCTCAACCACTGCGCCACCAGGGAAGCCCTCTGCCTCCATTCTTGCTCCCTTCAGGTCTGCTCATCTTACTGCAGCCAGAATATTATTTCCAAAATGCAAGTGTATTTGTCACTTCCCTGTTAAAAACCCCAGATGGCTGATCATAGACTTCAGGACGAAGTCAGAAACTTTTCATATAATTTAGCTCCTCCCAGTCTCTGCATACTCAAGTCTTGCCACATACTTAGACACTATTTTATGAGACAAGGGTCATGCTGAAGTTTCTGGCTTGGCAGTTGGGTGGATAGTACCATTCATTCGTATAGGGAACAAAAGAGAAAAACAGGTTGGAGAAAAAGATTATGAGTTCACTCCCAAATAATTGTTAATCCATCAAGACATTACCAGTTAAATAATGGAACAGTCCCTAAAAGAACAGAGTAGTTAGAAAGAAACACTGTCTAACTGAAGCCCATAGAGATTTGAGAAGGAATGGGGTAGATGGTGTTGGCTGTATGCTTAACAAGTGTTCATTGAATGATTGAAAATTGTTACTTTTTACAACCTAATTTATCAGAATTATTGATGTTTCAAATTTGGTGACTCAGGTATTCTGATTGCTTTTAATGTTTATGATTCAACATTATATTGAAAATTATTCTAAATCATGATTTTTTAGCTTTGCTCAACTTACAGTGGAAGTTATGTTAATTTCTCTCATGTCTTCATATAACTTATGGTCTTTAAAACAGTCTCCTTATTTATTTATGTATTATTTATTTATTTACTTTCCATTTTTAGGAAAATTAAAATGTGAAGCAATTGTTGCTGACGTCCTGGATAAAGGATCCGGTTTAATAATTCTTATGGATGGTAACTCATTTCTAGTTCTTATAATAATATTGTTAGATTCATAGGCTTTGTATGTAACATAATACTTTATCACAGAAGTTGATTAATAAGTTTCTATTTATCTTCCAATTGTGAGAAAGCAAGATTAGTGTTCTAAAAATTCATAAGCTTTTTTAGAAAATAAGGGAGGAGGGGGTGGAGTAGATTGGGGTAGAGGTCCAGAGAGTGGGACATTTCAGGAGATTTGTAACAACATAACCAAAGCACAGAGGTGAGAAATGTGGCTGGTATAGCAAACGTAGAGGAGAATTATGCTTCCTAGAGTATGTTTTTTGGCAGGAATGAATACATAGACTGCCCTCAGTTGATAATTAGGCTATGTTGTAGATACTCTTTTCTGTGTTAGCTCTTTGGAACTTCAAACGTATTTGACCCCTGAATCATTCTTATAAATGGTAGTTAGGTTCTTAACCTTGCACATTCAAACCTATTGAACTTATAATGGGGTTTAAACACCATAGCCACATTTTTTTTGCAGTGGAAAAAAAGATTATAGTAGTTTAATAAATGTTGAAATACTAGTAACTAAACATAAGCCAAAGATACATTGCTTAGAATTTATTTGTTTTAAAGTTTAAGCACATAAAAAAAAATAAAAAAAAATAAAATAAAATAAAAAAAAAAATTTAAAGTTTAAGCACAATAGAAATAGATAAACATTATAAAAAATTTTGGAAATAGCAGTGGAAAGTTTTTGTCTGGTATTTGGAATATAGGCTTTATCATTTTTGTTCTAAATACATAGGAGGTTATACTGAATATGTTGTTTTGGAACTTGCCTTGTTTTTACTTAATAATATATTGAGAACATTTTTAATGCTCTTAAATATTTTTCTACTACATTGTTTTTGTTAACTCATAGTTTACAAAGTAAACTATGTATTTCATCATAGACACATAGAACATGTGTCTGTTCTCTCTCTTTCCCTCTTCCTCCTTACCCCTCTTCTTTCTTTTTTAAGGTTTTGGTATTTTCTTACCATTCCAAATATTGGCTAACATTTGGCTGGAACTCTCCTGGTTTTCTTTAAGTCTTCTCACCATTCTACCAAATGTCTACCACAAAAAAGTTTTGCAGTAACCTTAGCTTTAATTTTTACTATTCTTTCTTGATCTACTCCATTTATTTAGCTATAGCTTGGTAATGGGTAATAATGTATTAGAATTTGTAGATAAAATATAGATGAAATTAGATATCCAATTTTCTGTGTAATAAGGATAAAAGTCTTATTTTAAATGCAAATCACCATGACTTCCCTTATTTTTTGTTACAATTATATTTTTCCTTATTATACAATTCAAAATCATATTCCTAGTTTTATAGTGCTGGTGATTTAGGTGATGCTCAAACTGTCACCAGGAAAGTAGTCAGTAGAAAGAGGGACAGCTGTCTTTCATTCATTACTTGCTTACTTATTCACTAACTTGCTCAGTCACATCGTTTGTTCATTGATTTACTAATTAATTTAATACATATTTATTAGGTGCCTTTTCTGTCCCAATTACTATTCTAATTGCTGGGAATATGATGGTGAGCAAAAAAGCCATGATCCTGCCCTCCTGAAGCATATACCTTCATTCTCACTTATTTCTTCTTTTACATTCCAGGCTCTATTGAGGACTTCAGCAGAATGTTTGAAAATTTGGGAGTGTGGTTATCTGTATTTTATTTTATTTTTTTAATTTTATTGAATTATTGAATTTTAGTGGATTTACAATGTTGTGTTAAATTCTGCTGTACAGCAAAGTGATTTAGTTATACATATATACATTCTTTTTCATATTCTTTTCCATTATGGCTTATCACAGGATATTGAATATAGTTCCCTGTGCAATACAGTAGGACCTTGTTGTTTATCCATCCTATATATAATAGTTTCCATCTGCTAATCCCGAACTCCCAATCCATCCCTCCACCACCTTCCCTTCCCCTAGGCAACCACAAGTCTGTTCTCTATATCTCTGAGTCCGTTTCTGTTTCGTAGATATGTTCATTTGTGTCATATTTTAGATTCCACATATAAGTGATATCATATGGTATTTGTCTGTCTCTTTCTGACTTCTCTTGGTATGATAATCTCTAGGTGCATCCATGTTGCTGCAAATGGCATTATTTCAGTCTTTTTTATGGCTGAGTAATATTCCAGTGTGTGTGTGTTTGTGTATCACATCTTCTTTATCCATTCATCTGTTGATGGACTTTTAGGTTGTTTCCATGTCTTGGGTATTGTAAATAGTGTTGCTATGAACATAGGGGTGCATGCATCTTTTTTTTTTTTTTTTTTTTTTTTTTATTTATTTAACATCTTTATTGGTGTATAATTGCTTTACAATGGTGTGTTAGTTTCTGCTTTATAACAAAGTGAATCAGCTATACATATACATATATCCCCATATCTCCTCCCTCTTGCGTCTCCCTCCCACCCTCCCTATCCCACCCATCTAGGTGGTCACAAAGCACCGAGCTGATCTCCCTGTGCTATGCGGCTGCTTCCCACTAGCTATCTGTTTTACATTTGGTAGTGTATATATGTCCATGCCACTCTCTCACTTCATTCCAGCTTACCCTTCCCCCTTCCCGTGTCCTCAAGTCCATTCTCTATGTCTGTGTCTTTATTCCTGTCCTGCCCTTAGGTTCTTCATAACCACTTTTTTTTTTTTTTTTAGATTCCATATATATGTGTTAGCATACGGTGTTTGTTTTTCTCTTTCTGACTTACTTCACTCTGTATGACAGACTCTAGGTCCATCCACCTCACTACAAATAACTAAGTTTCATTTCTTTTTATGGCTGAGTAATATTCCATTGTATATATGTGCCACATCTTCTTTATCCATTCATCTGTCGATGGACACTTAGGTTGCTCCCATGTCCAAAAATATGGAATGCTTCACAAATTTGCATGTCATTCTTGCACAGGGGCCATACTAATCTTCTCTGTATCATTCCAATTTTTTAGTATATGTGCTACCAAAGCGAGCACTTTGGTTTTTTTTTTTTTTTTTTTTTTTTCCACACACACACACTGTATTTTATTTTTACAAGAGATAAGTAGACTGACACCAAGCATTGTACATGGATGACCACAACAAAAGCAACAATGATTGCAATTACCAAACATGAAACACACTCATACTATGTCATAATATTGACATTCAGTCCAGTAATCCTCCACTGTAACAGCTCCTTTACTTTGCAGTGAAAATTGATTTGTATATTCTTTGCCTCTGAGTCCTTGTGGGATTTTTTTTTAAATTCAGACAGAAAGTCACAAAAATTATACTCATCCTCATCAGTTCACTCAGTCCCATGTAATTAATCTTTTTTTTCATCTTGATCTTTTGTTAGCACTTTTATGAGTTCATCAGTTTTTCATTAGAGTTCTGAAAATGCTTATTCATTCAGTTCAGCAGTACAGTCAGTCACCAGAAACCTGTACTTGTCAGAGTCTTTTCCATGAATTTCTTGAAGATGAAAGCCTTTTATAGGAACATATTTGCAAAAGCATCAGAGTACACCCAGAACTCTCTGTAAATGACAAAAGACTTAAAAATGACCACGGTTAAAGATTTGATGAAAGTTCATAATAATGCAGTTGACAAGAAAATTAGTTATTTCTGAGATATACATTTTAAAGTAGTAACTAGGATTATTACTTATAACATTATACCAGAACATATAAGATTTTTAGAAATTTCATGTAATGTCTGAAACATTTATATTAACATATTTCCATACAAATACAAATATAAGATTTTTAGAAATTTCATATAATGTCTGAAACCTTTATATTAACATATTTCCATACATATTTCCATACAAATACAAATATAAGATTTTTAGAAATTTCATGTAATGTCTGAAACATTTATATTAACATATTTCCATACAAATAACCCAATGAAAGTTTAGTATTAGTTGTTTTGTTTGTTGTTTTATACTGCAGGTTCTTATTAGGCATCAATTTTATACACATCAGTGTATACATGTCAATCCCAATCGCCCAATGGCAATTCTATTTTTAGTTTTTTGAGGAACCTCCATACTGTTTTCCATAGTGGCTGCACCAATTTACATTCCTACCAACAGTGTAGGAGGGTTCCCTTTTCTCCACAACCTCTCCGGCATTTGTTATTTGTAGACTTTTTAATGATGGTCATTCTGACCAGTGTGAGGTGGTACCTCGTTGTAGTTTTGATTTGCATTTCTCTAATAATTAGCGATGATGAGCATCTTTTCATGTGTGTTAGTCTGCATTTTATAGTGGAATTGTTTGAAAGGTTTGAGAAGGAGAGAATTGAAATATGAAAGGCAGTTGGGGCACTTTAAGAAGAGGTGAGATGAACTGCTGTTTCATAGTCCAGAAAGGATTTGTCAAGATCCTCTTCTCTCTGCCTTCCAGAGACTGGTAGTGAATGATTAAAATGAGTGCTCTGTATCCCAAACTTGGGTGTCTTTAAATTGCAAAGCCTTTTAGTAATTGGATTTTGTTTCTGAAACTTTTAAAAGGATTGTTGATCACATATTGGGTAACTAGTTATGTCTTTTGGTAATAACCTCTTTTTTTTTTCATTTGCTTTTCAGTCTACTCTTATTCTGGGGAGGAACTTATATGTTATAATCAGTTCTCCATCTTTGTTGTTGGCGCTGGAGGCTTTGGTGGAAAACGGACGTCAGACAAAGCTAAGGTAGGCTATAACTTCATAAGTGAGATACATGTGTCGTTAAGGATCCTTATCTGTATTTTGAACTTACCATATATGTAATTTCATAGAGTAGGATTTCAGTAATCCACACTTCTTTGAATCAGAATGTGTTCCTTGGATTTGAAATGCTGTTTATATTTGTATATTTTAATATATAACATATGTTATATATAGAAAAGTCTGGCTGACGTAAGTGTAATGTAGCTGAGGTAACTATGGGAATATCTTTACTTTCTTATGCAAACTTTGCCTGCATCCAAAACTCTTTAGAAAAACCTAACACTTACAAGTGATCCTGGTATAAATGCAAATCATCATTCATTAAATGACTTGAGCATTTCTCTTGTATAAAACAATTCTAGTTACTCTTTAGTTCTCAAATTCTATCCAAAGACATGTTTTTTTTCCTAAAAATATTTTGTAAATTGGATTTTACATCAATTTAACCTAGCTTTTACCTCTGCCCTCAGTTCCCAGAATAGGGCTGCACATGTCTTCCTAGGAGGAGCAGCTCACTCATTTTTCCTATTACCCCCACCCCGGCTCCCTGGCCCCAGCTTGTGTTGCAGAAGCTCAATTCCAGGTAAAAGTGGCTGAGAGTTACGGGGCTGTCTTCCTCCACCCTGCCCCCACTTGTAGGGTGGAGACTGTATTCCACTGTGGCAGGCTGAGAACACTAGGGCCCTGATAACTCTTGCCCAGGCTGCTCATAGCGTGGGGATCCCCTGCTGCTAGAGGCAAGCTGAGAAGACCAGAAGCTCCGACCTCTGCCTAGGACTCTTCTTGTAAACTGAGGATGTCACTTGGAGAGAAGTGGGCCACTATCCTTGCCCTCATGTCCGTGGCAGTGGTGCAGAGGTTTTGCCTGGGGGGCAAGGCAGGCTGTAATGATAGAGAGCTCTGAAGCCCTTCCCATGGAAACTGACTCATTTTGGTACCAAGTATTTGGAAGCTCAAAAGTAAGGATGGTTTCAAAAACAAGGTTACTTTAGTGATAATCAAGAGGAGGCTGGTAGCTCCATGAAAGCAGTAAACTAAACTAGTCCAACTAGAAGTTTGCCAGAGAGAACCATGGAAAGAGACAGCTAAGAAGAGTTGTCATGGGATCATAACAAACCTCAAAGACTGGCCTCAAAGACTACACCTCCAAAAAGGCCTGACTTTAATTGGATCAGACTGTGGAACAATTTATGCCCCAGGGCACTGTTGAAAATAATAGAGCAGTCAGTCATCTGGCAATTTGTGAAGCCGAACAGCTGGACAGACAGTTTAACAGAGAGATCAGGGAGAGATGGTCACAGAGCGCCCTGCTAGAACCACTGTCATCCCAGGCTGACTGTGCTCGCCCAAGGCTGTACCCTCTGAGGAGCAACATCAGAGTCTGCACACTGTGGGGGAAATACACTTAACTAAAATCGTCTAGCCAAGTCACTAAACAAATGAACAAGTTAACAATAACAACAAGCCCTGGAAGGGGAAAGGGGTCTCAGTATCCAGAGTTGCTGCAATATATTATCTAAAGTATCCAGTTATCAACAAAAAATTACAAGATCTGAAAGAAATAAAAGAGTATGACCCATAGATAGGAAAAAAACAAAACAAAACAGAACAGGCAACAGAGATTGCTTTGGAGATGACTTAATAGGAAAAGACTTCAAAGCATTTATTGTAAATATAGTCAAAGAAGTAAAGGAAACCATGCTTAAAGAAGTAAAGTATGTAAAGAAGTAAAGTATGAGGACAATGTCTCATCAAATAGAGAAAAATTGGGGAATTCCCTGGTGGTCCAGTGGTTAGCATTCCGCACTTCCACTGCAGGGAGCATGGGTTCAGTCCCTGGTCGGGGAACTAAGATCCTGCAAGCTGCGTGGTGTGGCTCAAAAAAAAAAAAAAAAAAGAGAAAGAAATCAATAAATAGAAATTATATAAAAAAAGAACCAAATAGAAGTAGTTCTGGAACTGAAAGTACAATAACTGAAATGAAGAATTTACTAGAGGGTCTCAACAGTAGATTTGAAGTGGCAGAATTAAAATCAAAAAGCTTGAAGATCGATCAATCTATCTATGTCTGAAGAACAGAAAGAAAAAAGGTGAAGAAGAAGAATGAAGAGGCTCAGAGAAATGTGAAATACCATTAAGTACACCAGCTTTTACGTAATGGGCATACCAGAAAGAGAGGAGAGAGAAAGAAGCAGAAAAAATAATTGAAGAAACAATGGCATTGATGAAAAACGTTGATCTACACATCCAAGAAGCTCAACTGCTCCAATTAGGATATAAATGCAAAGAGGAAGATCTAGACAGACGTTTCTCCAAAGAAGACATACAGATGGCCAAAAAGCACATGAAAACATGCTCAACATCACTAATTATTAGAGAAATGCAAATCAAAACTACAATGAGATATCACCTCACACTGGTCAGAATGGCCATCATCACAAAATCTACAAACAGTAAATGCTGGAGAGGGTGTGGAGAAAAGGGAACCCTTTTGCACTGTTGGTGGGAATGTAAATTGATACAGCCACTACGGAGAACAGTATGGAGGTTCCTTAAGAAATGAAAAATAGAGTTAGCATATGATCCAGCAATCCCACTACTGGGCATACATCTGGAGAAAACCACGCACCCCAATGTTCATAGCAGCACTGTTCACAATAGCAAGGACATGGAGGCAACCTAAATGTCCATCAGCAGAGGAATGGGGGCTTCCCTGGTGGTGCAGTGGTTAAGAATCTGCCTGCCAATTCAGGGGACATAGGTTCAAGTCCCAGTCCTGGAAGATCCCACATGCCGTGGAGCAGCTAAGCCCGTGCGGCACAACTACTGAGTCTGTGCTGTAGCACCCACGAGCCGCAACTACTGAGCCCGCGTGCTACAACTACTGAAGCCTGTGCGCCTAGAGCCTGTGCTCCGCAAGAAGAAAAGACACCGCAATGAGAAGCCTGCGCACTGCAATGAAGAGAGCCCCCGCTCACTGCAACTAGAGAAAGCTTGCACACAGCAACAAAGATCCAACACAGCCAAAGTAAATAAATAAATTTATTAATAAATAAAAAGATTTATGCACTTAAAAAAAAAAAGAAGAATGGATAAAGAAGAAGTGGTACATATATACAATGGAATATTACTCAGCCATAAAGAAGAATGAAATAATGCCATTTGCAGGAACATGGATGGACCTAGAGACTGCCATACTGAGTGAAGTAAGTCAGATAAAGACAAATATCATATGATATCACTTATATGCAGAATCTGAAAAAAAAACATACAAATGAACTTCTTTACAAAACAGAAATAGAGTCACGGATGTAGAAAACAAACTTATAGTTACCAGGGGGAAAATGGTGGGGGAGTGATAATTTGGGAGATTGGGATTGACATATACATACTAGTATATATAAAATAGATAACTAATAAGGACTTAACTGTATAGCACAGGGAACTCTACTCAATACTCTGTAAGGACCTATATGGGAAAAGAATCTAAAAAAGAGTGGAGATATAGATATAGATATAGATATGTATAACTGATTCACTTTGCTGTACACCTGAAATTAACACAACATGGTAAATCAACTATACTCCAATAAAAATTAAAAAGAAAATAAATGCAAAGAGATCCACACCCTTTGTAAAGTGCATTTAAAGATTAAATCAATATAGATGGGAATTGTTGGTCTAATTCTTACAGTTATTGTCATCTTTTGCATTGGGAAAAGAGTCTTTACCTTTTTCTCCTTTGTGGCCTAAAGAATGAATCTGGTTATATAATTCCTTTCGTTAAACAAGGTCATTTCAGGGAAATCATAATGTAGATGAAGCTAGCAGTTATGAAATTTTAAATGTCATTATGTGCTGAAAATAAAATATTAAAATAAACTTTTTATCCAGCTTGCAGATTTTGTTACAGTCAGCCCTCCATATCTGTGGGTTCTGTATCCACAGGTTTGGCATCTGCAGATTGAACCAACCGTGGATCAAAAATATTCAGAAAAAAAAAATTCCAGAAAGTTCCCAAACTATTTACACAGCATTTCCATTGTATTAGGTATTATAAGTATATGGGAGGATGTGCATAGATTATATGCAAATACTACACCATTTTATATAAGGGATTTGAGCATCTGCAGATCATGGTATCCATGAAGGGGTCCTGGAACCAATCACCCTTGGAAACTGAGGGATGACTGTATATTGAAACATGGTTGTTTATCAAATATCAGTTTGGGTAAAGAGAATAACAATTATTTTGTTATAATTTAACGTGTAATGTTTTTTGATCTCAGGTAGCTGTAGCCATACCTAATAGACCTCCTGATGCTGTACTTACAGATACCACCTCACTTAATCAGGTAAGAATGTATTTTTGAAAAGTGATAAAGCCACCTGACTCCTGACACTTTTTGATTTATAACTCTGATACCCTGTAATTTTGTTGAGTCCAAAAGTAGTGGCTGTGTTCTTCTACATAATAAAAATAACGGCATATTTCTGTAGTTGAAATTCGTTCTTTCTGAATTTTTACTTAGCAGTTTTTTTCCCCACCAGGTGTCAAAAGAAAATGTAAAATGGCTTTTCATTAGTCAATTGAAAAAGCATCATGCTTTGTTGGCAATGGACTGCTTGCCTTAAGGAGACTGCCTAGCTTAGTAGTGAAGAATTTCATTAAAGCCTTAGAGAGCAGGATAAAATAAAAGGCAAATTTCAGTTATCCTTTCTTCTATTGGAAAAGAAAACTGAGCTACATTGCTTCGAGAGAGATTATTTTATGCTAACTTTAGTGGACAGGTACAATAAAGCATCTGAGAAAGGAGTAGATGATTTAATCTCATTTGTTTGGCATAAATAATATGTTTTCTGATGGAGGAGTTAAAATGCCCTGTCAGTTAACAAATTCTGTAAGCATGCAAAGATTTATCTAAGAAGCAAAAGGTGACCATAAAGTTGAGAAAAGCAACTTTGTTTTTGAGAGACCTGACGATTCTTCCCTAAGATGGCCAGAATACTAACCATGCAAATATAGAGCAGAATATGTAAAGCTCTGAAGTTATGCTGTGAATGAGCAGGTGATGACAGCACATTATTTGTAAAATTCACTTATTTTTTGATATTAATTTTGATATACTTGATATGAGAACTTCTGCAGGATTTATGTATGCTGGCAAATAGGAATATAATTTCATGAGCCAGAAAGAATTAAGTTTGGAACATATTAATTGTATTTTTTTATACACTATATAATTGGGTGATAGAACAATACTTTCTACCTCAGATTAGTTTTTGCCTTTAATTGTTCTTCTCATCCCTATTTCTTATCAGTTTCTTAAGAGAGCATTCATATTTATGTTTAATTAAAGCTTCATAGTGAAATTAATTTTATTAGCACACTAAAGAACAGAAGACTTCATGGTTTCATGGTTCAGAAAACCCAGAAATGCTCCATTATTATTCTTGTGTTACTGAAATAATAAAATGTATCTGCTGTAGATAAGAAAAGCTGAATAGTTTCCATGGCTTGAATTTCTTTATACAGTAAGCAGAAAGATTTTCTTGTTTTCTTTTTTCAGATGAATAGAACTTTTTGTTAGCTTTTAGCAGACTTGAGTATTTTGCTGTGTGACAAAGGACAGTTTATAAGTTAACAAATCTTTTTTGTATAAATAATGGGCACCCATCATTTGACAGAGGTTCCTGACCATTTGTATCATATGGTCACTCGAGAATATGATAAAAACTACCGACTGTTTCTTCAAAAACATTTTGCATAAAACTTTGCATAAATTTCAGGGGATTTGTGGGCTGTTTTAAATTGGATCTGTGCTATAGGAGATACAAATCAAGTAGAAGAAGTGTGATCTATTGTCAGGGAACTGAAAGGACACTTAGATATAAGGCGTAGATGTCTTCATTTCTAGGGCACCTATTCTAAGCAACGAATGATTAAATACAAGGCTTTGAATTATAGAGTAAGCGCTGTAGACATTCTGAGATGGGCTACTCATTAGAGAATGACATACAGAAGAGTTTGGTAGGAAAGATGGGGCTTCTGAACTAAAATGGTGTATAGATCTTCTCTCTTGCCAGGGATATAAGGCTTGCAGTATGGCCTGGAAGGGGATAAGAACTTAGTAATGATAGCAGAAAAGAGCATGATGTAGGTACAGGGAGTAAGAATTAGAGCATTCACACCGGAGAGTGGTGGGAGATGATTGTGGACGAACAGACCTTTAAGGAGAAGTGGAAATGGAACAGATTATGTTGTTATAGCATAAACTTTGTGCCAGGTATTTAAATTAAATAAGTAACTTTTCAATCAGTAGGGAAACTGGCAACCATAGCTCTACCAATATCACTTCTGGAATATTTTGTTTTTCATGTCTTTAGGAGAATTTCTTCATCTTCAAACTGGTATGATATTACAGGTATACTTCATGGTTTTTCATAATTAATAAAGAGAAAATTCTTCCCCAATAATCTAGAAAGACCAAAGTATAAATAGGTAACAGGTGTCAGGCTTTGTATTTGAGGAGAATGAAAACAAGTATCTTTAGTTTCCCTAGATACATATCTCATACTACTTATTCTAACAATTAGGATCTTAGCTACCATCATTCTTAAATAAAGTTAATCTTTGGAATATTGGTTATACTATCCATTAAAATATAATTCTTTATTATATTACCATGTGTATTTTAAGTACTTTTAAAATTTTGTTTTTAAACAATGATTTATTATTTTGCATGACTCTGGGTCGCCTGGGTGGTCCTTGTGCTACAAAGGGTGTTGGCTGTCACTCATGTGGCTGTTCTCAGACAGCGGCTGGGTGGGGCAGGAAAGTCCCGGATGGCTCTTTCACAAGTGCAGGGTCTTAGTGCTCCCTGTTGGCTGGCGTGCCTCTAATCTCCACCCGGCTTCTTCTCCGGGTGGTGTCTCATCTTCCAGGGCCTTTCTCTGTGGCCCTCAAGGGGATTTCTATTTCAATTTCTGGAGCTCTTTCCTGTGTAGCTTCCTCCTTTTCAGTACGTCTGCATTCCAGCTGCCCATTCTCCCAGAACTCTGATCTTTATCTCTTTAACTCTTTGAGACTGTTTTGCTATGTTTCGGTTTCCCTTTTTGCACTGCAGTCTAGAAAGTGCTGTCAGGCAGAGCGCTGTGGCCATTGTAGAGTCCATCTTGTTTGTTTCTTTTCTATCAAGAATCATAATCCTGTCCTGCCTACTGTCCAATGTCTAAGAACAGTATCTCCCTCGCCCACTTAAAAATATTTTTTTTTCCTAATTGTTTACAGTGGAAGAGTAAGTTCATTCCACTTATTCCATCTAGGCTGAAAGTGGAAGTCCTATACCTTTTTATATGCCCATAGTGCCCAATTTTCTCATTTATTACTATTTGTTTTCTCAGTTTTTATTGCTGTGCTTTGTTTCCTACTTGTTTCTAACAATTAAAGAGCCTATTTTATTTTCTTGTTTCTCTTTCCCTTACAGTTCCCATTTTGGGGAATGCATTAATTTTACTTTTTCAGAACAATTTAACATTTATATATTATTCTTCCCTCTTCCCCACCTTTGTTTTAGTCTTAGATTTGCAATCGAATATATATCAATCCTTTTGCCAAAGGTTCTCCCATATCTCCTGGTTGGATAAAGCTCCTCCTGTGGTAGGTTCCCCAAGAAGGCCTCGTGTATAGTATTCCTTTGGTTCCTATGTATTTATTTATTTATTAAATAAATTTATTTATTTATTTTTGGCTGCGCTGGGTTGTCGTCGCTGCGCGCAGGCTTTCTCTAGTTGTAGCAATCGGGGGCTACTCTTCGTTGTGGTGCGCGGGCTTCTCGTTGTGGTGGTTTCTCTTTGTTTCGGAGCACGGGCTCTAGGCGTGCGGGCTTCAGTAGTTGTGGCATATGGGCTCAGTAGTTGTGGCTCATGGGCTCTAGAGCACAGGCTCAGTAGTTGTGGCACATGGGCTTAGTTGCTCTGTGGCATGTGGGATCTTCCTGGACCAGGGCTTGAACCCATGTCCCCTTGCACTGGCAGGCGGATTCTTAACCACTACGCCACCAGGGAAGTCCGGTTCCTATGTATTTAAAACTATTTTTCTATACCCTGGATACTCAAAGGACAGCTTGGCTGGATATGAAATCTTGAGTTTCTTAAAATGGTGTTCCATTGTTGCCTGGCTTTCTATATTGCTGTTTAGAAGTCTGATGCCAGTCATTATCTTCCTTTAAGTTACTTGATCTTTATCCTCAAGGGCTTTAGGATTTTTTTTTCCTTCATCTTTAAAAATCTAATAGTTTTACTAGGATAAGTCTCAGTGTTGCTCATTCCAGGTCAGTTTTCCCATGTACCTGGTGGGCCTTTTTAATATGTGTGTTCAGATCTTTTATTTTCAAAAAGTTTTCTAGGGTTATAATTTTAAATATTAGTTCTTATTCATTGTTTTATTTTTATTTTTTCAGGTACTCTTTATGTACATTGGATCTTTTTCTATCTTTCTTCCAACCATTTTCTGTCCTTTTGTAGTTCTTTATTAATCTCATTTCCATTCTCTTGGTTTTTTTCTTCTTTTTCTTCTATGCCCCTTATTAAAATTTTGTTTGAATATGTTCTCCTTTGGGAACATTATAATTTAGTCTTCAATTTCTGGTATGACTTTGATTTTTCTTTTATTTCTTTCCCAAGTTTAATCATTTCTTACTTCATTTCTTCATGTTTGTTGTCCATTTATATTTTTGGTTTTTGAATTTCAGATTCAAGATGTTTATTTCCTATCCCCAAATGCTTGAGTATTGTGTTATCGTTTTCTTCTGTTTGCTAGTTGTTTTGTTTGGGAAAATTTTATTTATTATAATGTTTTGGTTCTTATTTTCTTTTTTAGTCTTATTGTAGCTTTGTACAGGTGAAGATTACTTACCTATATGCATTTTGTAGGTAAAGTTAGTAGTTTGGGACAGTTTACAAGGTTCTTTCTTAAAGAAATTCAAGATTGTCATCTGTCAATATAGCAAAGTGCCTTTTCTTTAATGGATGGCTTTTTGGAGTAAGGCATAGTGGGGAAGTGTTTTATTAAATTTTTTTTTAGTTCTCTTTATCCTGCAGGATCATAAATTTCCCCTCTTGCTTCTCTTTCTTCACCATTCGTCTTCGAAGGAGACATCTTTGTTTTATCCTCTTCTTCCTCAGAAGTATTGCCTTTCTAGGACTGCCGTTTGGAGGCCCGCGCACTTTTAATTCTTTTCTCAGTAGTCAGTATTCTAATCTTCCAGGATTCTTCTCAGTATTTTTGTCCTCGAGGTAGACTGTCTGTGTCTCGAAGTGATTTTTCGTTGTTTCCTTTTTTCTCTTCCATGAGCTTCTGCTATACTCCCCCTCCCCACCCCTACCACTCTCTCTAGCAGTTTTGAGAGGGTGCTCAGAAGACAGTGCTGCTGGATATAGGTGTTTTTTTTTCTACTTATAGGAATTTGAAGTATGTGGTTTTTCTCTTCTAATTACACTGTAGGCCTGGGATCTGTGTAGTTTTACTTGTTTTTCTTGTCGATCTGTTTGCTTTTTTAGGGGACGTGAGGATTTGGGAAGAACTAATTCCTGACCTTTTTTATTTAGCATTTGGTTTAACTTAATGTACACTTTAAAAAAAAATTATTTATTTATTTGGCTGCATTGGGTCTTAGTTGTGGCACACAGGGTCTTCGTTGCGGCATGCGGACTCTTTCACTGAGGCACGTGGGCCCTCTAGTTCTGGTGCGCAGGCTCCAGGGTGTGTGGGATCATTAGTTACGGCACGTGGGCTCTCTAGTTGTGGTGCGCGGGCTCTAGAGGGTGTGCGCTCAGTAGTTGTGGCGCAAGGGCCTAGTTGCCCCTTGGCATGTGGGGTATTAGTTCCCTGACCAGGGATCAAACCCATGTCCCCTGCACTGGAAGGCGGATTCTTAACCACTGGATGACTAGGGAAGTCCCTAATGGTACACTTTAAATAAATAAAACTAGGAACTAATTTACTCATATATGGAAGATCCTCCCACTTACATTTAATACTCAAGTAAGACAATATAGAGCTATTTTTCTTAGTTTGTATGTGTGAATTTTAGTGATTTTTACATCTAGGCAGAAATGAAACACCAAAACACGAAGCTTTTTGCTTTTCTTCTGAAATACGAAAGTCCTTCAAGATATTCAGAAAATAAACCTTGATAGTGTTCTTTATTGTTTGGAGAATGGTCATTTTGCATTATGATTGAATTTAGTCAAACATCCAGTCAGTTGACTTTAGTCATTTCTCATCATAGATCTTTTATGTCTTTGCTAATTCTGCCTTCTGTTGGAAGCAATGCTGTCATTGAAATAATATGAAAATTTTCATATTCCTTTAATATGATTTCTCTAGAAAAGTTGTTTCTTTTCATTTATAGGAATGATATCTGTGGGGTAAGAACACTGACACTAATCTTAAAAACTTGATTGTCTTATACTGTTGCTGAAATCTTTTAAATCATCATAATAGTTCACATTTATTGAGGTATGAATATTTATCAAGGATAATGCTCTGTAAGAGTTTGATTAGCCTCTCAGTTTTTTAAATGAGAAGGTTGAGGCTTAGGGTGATAAAGAAAATTGCCCACTAATGGCAGAGCTGGATTTGAACCTAGGTCTGTCTGGTGCCAAAGCCCATGATCTATTATGTGTTTGACACCTTCCGCTTTGGGCCCTGAAATTCGTCATTCTTTTACCATTTGTATGCAACATGATGATGTATATTTGCCTAGTGTTTTATTTTTTTTAAAGTGCTTTCTAAAATTTATCATTTAATCCTCTACCATCTTATACAGAATCTTAAGTCACATCTTTTTGATAATTGTTGATTTTATTTAATTATTTTTAGAAGTCATATAAAGGGAAAAAATACTGAGTCATTAAAAAAGTGAATAATTTAGAAAACTATCATATAGAGTGATGGGAAAGAGAAAGAGCTTATTAAAATTGTACAAAACATATTAAAAAGTAAACAACATTTTCCTATGAGTTATAGGAGATGTTATTTAATATAAATAAAATTTGTTAAAAAAAATAATCAATAATTAAAAACAACAAAAACTCATTAAGAAAGTCAGGTATGCTGACATGGCTAGTCTCTACACATTTTAATAGTCTTGGAAAGCTTAACCTAGCAATTGATAAGAAAGAGATGTCTAGAGGCAGACCCAAAGTTAATACACAGATACATTAAATACTTACTGTTAGCTCTTTTGTGAATTTCTTCCCTTCAGTACTGAAAAGTACTCTCTCAATTGACCAATGCACAATTTAAATGCTGGGAAGTATGGTGACTTTTTTCCTATTGTTATCTCTATCTTTCTGCTAATTCTGCCTTATCTAAGTACAGAAGTGATGTGAGGATCTGGAGTAAGCAGGAATATAATCTTAATGGCAAGTTATTAGTCTTTTTTTTGCAGGATGAGCTGATCTCAGGATTTAGTGTACCCAGTAGAATGAAAGTTTGTGAGAAGTGTGTGATGTTTATATATCTAGTATTGGGTTACAGGCTTCAATTTAAAACACCCCATTAAGAAAGTTGGCATAAATTTTGCTTGGTTAGAAGAGGCTATAAACATTTACACCTTATCTTCATTGTGTTTTTTAAAAAAAAAGTTTATTTTATTTTTAAATAATTAATTAATTAATTAATTAATTTTTGGCTGCATTGGGTCTTTGTTGCTGTGCGCGGGCTTTCTCTAGTTGCGGCGAGCGGGGGCTACTGTTCGTTGTGGTGCACAGACTTCTCATTGTGGTGGCTTCCCTTTGTTGAGGAGCGTGGGCTCTAGGGCATGTGGGCTTCAGTAGTTGGGGTGCTTGGGCTTCAGTAGTTGTGGCTCGCGGGCTCTAGAGTTCAAGCTCAGTAGTTGTGGCGCACGGGCTTAGTTGCTCCACGGCATGTGAGATCTTCCCGGACCAAGGATCAAACCCGTGTCCCCTGCATTGGCAGGCGGATTCTTAACCAGTGCGCCACTAGGGAAGCCCTTCATTGTGTTTTAACGAGAGTAGATTGATGGATTCCTTTTTGTGAATTTCTCCTTCGGCAGTGGTAACCAGTGTTGTTCCCAGATGTAGTTCTTGGTTCCCCTTCCTATTATTTGACAGTCCTCACGCCTTATGATCTCAGTGGCAGGTGTTACAAAAAGCATTTGATTTACACTTAATCTTTTTTTGTTAGAAATAGTTATTTTTTAATCAAAGCTACTATTAGGTACATTATAATGCATTTCTTATGCAATAATCAGCCATATTTCCTGTTTTTATTTTAATGTATTCTAAGAAGGCACTGGGTGCTAGTTTCTTTTATAATTCTTTCTCCACAGGCTGCTTTGTACCGCCTCAGTGGAGACTGGAATCCCTTACACATTGATCCTGACTTTGCTAACTTAGCAGGTGAGTTGCTAATAATGTGAGCCAATGAAAATATTAGCTCAGTTATCTAAATAATACTTAAAGACGTCGCTACTTATGACTGGAAGTTTGAGTAACATTTTAAAAATAGCCCTCTCCTAATATGTTTATGCAAAAGACATGGAAAGGTGGGAAGTAGTGTTCAGAAAATGGTGTACGTGAAATTCAGATTATGGTGGAAGGTAGCTCCTGCTAGTGCAAGGTCTAGGATAGGACCATGGGGATGGGTGTCTGAGTTATCATGAAGGTCAAGGCCATTGGAGGGGAGAGCAAAGAACTGAAAGGTTGAAGAAGGATCATCTACATACATGGATATTGAAATCACTGTGGATGATTTCATGGTTACAACCAAAGCGAAACAAAATAATTATTTGTGTCCCCAGATCTCTGACATTCCTTCCTTTTTTTTTTTCTTTTTTTGTTTATTTCATAATTTTTTTCCCAGGAAGTATTATTTATAAAATATTTTCCATGTTTCTTAACACATTATTGACTGGAGATGTATTAACACCATAGGCGTTAGTTTCTGCAAAAATCCCCCTGGTCAATAATGTGTTAAAATAGATGGTATGATTCAGTCTAATGCAGTTTAAAAATGTATTTTTGAAGTCCTGAATGAACTGTTCTTGGTTTTTAAACATGAAATGTGCCTTTATCTAACTAAATTCTCTCTCTCATTTTTAGGTTTTGACAAGCCCATATTACATGGATTATGTACATTTGGATTTTCTGCCAGGCATGTTTTACAGCAGTTTGCAGATAATGACGTGTCAAGATTCAAAGCAATTAAGGTATGTGTAAATTATTAATAATTTAACTACTTGTTCCTTTTTAGTTTTAGAGGAGTCTTAGTGACTTCATTTAAAAATAGGTACTATACCGAAGTTATTATTTTTATTGTTTCATTGACTTGGCAATCAGCAAGTTTTCTTTTTGTAGCTATAAATGCCTCTATTACACATGCATCATGAAGGATATTATATACAGTTATACTTTTAACAGATTGATTTGATTGTTTTGTAAATTAATTAGGAGCATACATATATCAGCATATATGCCTTAACAAACTCAAGATTTACCTGTAAAAATTTATTTATTCATGTTTTACAGTTTTATAATTTGCCTTAATTTAATTGAAAATGTTAAGTGGCTGCATTTGAACTCTAATAAACATGCACCTATATCAGTATGTTGGTTGCATATTGATTTTAGTTTTGCACTTTTTTTTTTGTGGTCACTGTAAATTTATTTATTTTTTGGCTGTATTGAGTCTTTCTTGCTGCGCGCAGGCTTTCTCTAGTTGTGGCGAGTGGGGGCTATTCTTCATTGTGGTGTGCGGGCTTCTCATTGCAGTGGCTTCTCTTGCTGCGGAGCACAGGCTCTAGGTGTGCGGGCTTCAGTAGTTATAGCACGCGGGCTCAGTAGTTGTGGCTCGTGGGCTCTAGAGCACAGGCCCAGTAGTTGTGGCACACGGGCTTAGTTGCTCCACAGCATGTGGGATATTCCTGGACCAGGGCTCGAACCCGTGTCCCCTGCATTGGCAGGCGGATTCTTAACCACTGCACCACCAGGGAAGCCCTAGTTTTGCACTTTTAAGTTAGCTTCAAGTTTTCATCCATTATAAATTGCAAAGAAAACTGACTCTGCACAGTTTTGCATAAATCGAAAGACATACACTTAAAACAAAACAAAACAAAACTTTAAGGCAGTGTCAAATAGCTCCAAAAGCTTTTATCAGTTTGTGCTCCATGCAGCAGTAGAAATTTATTTTCTGATGTCTTGCCTTTGATAACACTGATTATTCTCATTATTATAACTATTTTATAGTTATTATTATAATTATTTAAAAAACCAGCCAATAATATATACACAGAGCAAATAAAATAGTAGAGAAAATTAGGAAATAAAAAATGTAATTATTCTGTCCTATACAACAACCCCAGGTCTTATTCCTCAGACTTAATTAGTGCTACTTTTTTTTTTTTTTTAATTTTATTTATTTATTTATTTATTTATTTATTTTTGGCTGTGCTGGGTCTTCGGTTCGTGCGAGGGCTTTCTCTAGTTGCAGCAAGTGGGGGCCACTCTTCATCGCGGTGCGGGGACCGCTCTTCATCGCGGTGCGCGGGCCTTTCACTATCGCGGCCCCTGCCGTTGCGGGGCACAGGCTCCAGTCGCGCAGGCTCAGCAGCCGTGGCTCACGGGCCCAGCTGCTCCGTGGCATGTGGGATCTTCCCAGACCAGGGCTCGAACCCGTGTCTCCTGCATTAGCAGGCAGATTCTCAACCACTGCGCCACCAGGGAAGCCCCCAATTAGTGCTACTTTTAACTGCTTCTCTTAAGTTGTTCTGGTGGTTACCTATATAACTCTACTTAATATGATTATTCTTCTGTGTTTTGATTTGTCAAGATTAAACTATTTATTGATTCTATATTTTGAAAGACAAAGAATTAACTTTTACTAACTATATCTCTACTAATTTTATCATATTACTATTTTTATGAATTTAAGTATAGTCCAGTCTCTGTTTCTTCCTTTTATGCTCTCCAACCTTCCCCCCAAATACCACCCCCCCGCAAAGTGGAAAAGTTTCATATTAAAACATTCTTAACCCTAAAACACATTTTTTTGAAAGGTTCGTTTTGCAAAACCAGTATATCCAGGACAAACTCTACAAACTGAGATGTGGAAGGAAGGAAATAGAATCCATTTCCAAACCAAGGTATGGATAATGTAGTTAGAGGTACATTGTTTCGTTACCCTCTTCACTGTATCCTATAATTATGTTCCATCCTAGCATTGTTTTGGTTAATATTATGGATATGAGATAAAACTTAGAAGGTTTTTTTTAAAAAATCAGTGGTAACTTTTAATTGAAAATAAGATGCCTCCGTACCTTGTTTTTTATTTTCTGTTTTTTTTTTTTTTTTTTTACAGTCCAGGTCTTTTATTTTCTTTACCCCCATCATGCCATGAATTCATAGGGAATGGGCTCCAGCAGTTCAGGCTTCTTTCCATTGGTTCTCACGAAGTGTGCTTCCCTGGGGGAGCAGGCTGGCGCTTCAGCTGAACCCAAGTACCTTTCTCTTTGGCTTCCTTCTTTTTCTGATCATTTTCCTTCACTCGTTTCAGGAAGCTATCTCAGCTCTTAGAGTGCGTAACATGCTCGATACGCACATTAATTCTCTTGGCAAGAATCTTGCCCTTAGCTTGTATGTTTACAATGATGCCAACAGCATGCTGGGTAACATTGTAGACTCTCCCAGTTTCGCCATGGCAACATTTGTGGGGCATTCCTTTTTGAACAGTGCCCATTCCCTTGATATCTACAATATCACCTTTCTTGTAGATTTGCATGTATGTGGCCAAAGGAGCAGCTCCATGTTTTCTAAAAGGCCTAGTCTAGAACATGTAGCGGGTGCCCCTCCTCTTTCTCTTTGTGTTGGTCATTTTGGCGAATTACTGGAAGATGGAGGTTCTGGCCGAAAAGAAGCTATTTTCTGTTTTTTATTCTCAGCTAAATTGGTGCCTGTCTACATAGCATTTCTGAAAACCCAACCAACCATATCTTTTTGGCTCAACCCATCATTCAAGTTGTTGTCAGAATATAATCTTCAGAAAATTAAAGGCATGACTCTCAGACAGATATAAAATGAAAATGTGACACAAATTAACATCTTATGTCACAGAGTCTGGGCTTAATTAATAGTAAGTAACAAGACAGAGTATATCTCCCTATAGAGTTAAGTAATTTTGGGGTGAGGCTGTTAGCAGTGCTCCAGTAAAATACTAAAAGGACATGCAATCAGCCTTTTATAAGTTTTTTACAGATTATTTTTGTTAATACAATTGACCAGGGTGACACTTTTTGGCCTGATCATTTGTACTACATTGATGGTTTGTGTCGAGCAGTTTAAATACCACCACCAACAATAATAACAGCTTAAAGTTGTCGAGTACCTATAAGCAGGCTATCCCATTATTTCTACTATGCGTAACAGCTCTACATTTAATTTAGGAAAATCTAGGTTCAGGTCTCCTAAATAACTTGCTCATGGTCACATAGAAAGTGGTGGAGCTGGGATAGACACCCAGGCCTGCCTGGCTCAAGGCTTCCTTCCTAGGCCCTAACTTTTTTTTTTGTTTTTTTTAACATCTTTATTGGAGTATAATTGCTTTTGATTGTTGTGTTAGTTGCTGCTGTATAACAAAGTGAATCAGCTATACGTATACATATATCCCCATATCCCCTCCCTCTTGTGTCTCCCTCCCACCCTCCCTATCCCAGCCTTCTAGGTGGTCACAAAGCACCAAGCTGATCTCCCTGTGCTATGTGGCTGCTTCCCACTAGCTATCTATTTTATATTTGGTAGTGTATATATGTCCATGCCACTCTCTAACTTCGTCCCAGCCTACCCTTCCCCCTCCCCATGTCCTCAAGTCCATTCTCTACATCTGCATCTTTATTCCTCTCCTGCCGCTAGATTCTTCAGAACCAATTTTTTTTTCTTTTTAGATTCCATATAAATGTGTTAGCATACGGTATTTGTTTTTCTCTTTCTGACTTACTTCACTCTGTATGACAGACTCTAGGTCCATCCACCTCAGTAAAAATAACTCAATTTCGTTTCTTTTTATGGCTGAGTAATATTCCATTATATATATGTGCCACATCTTCTTTATCCATTCATCTGTCGAAGGGCACTTAGGTTGCTTCCATGTCCTGGCTATTGTAAACAGTGCTGCAATAAACATTGTGCTACATTTGTCTTTCTGAATTATGGTTTTCTCAGGGTATATGCCCAGTAGTGGGATTGCTGGGTCATATGGTAGTTGCATTTTTAGTTTCTTTTTTTTTTTTTTTTTTTTCCACACACACACACTGTATTTTATTTTTACAAGAGATAAATAGACTGACACCAAGCATTGTACATGGATGACCACAACAAAAGCAACAATGATTGCAGTTACCAAACATGAAACACACTCATACTATGTCATAATATTGACATTCAGTCCAGTAATCCTCCACTGTAACAGCTCCTTTACTTTGCAGTGAAAATTGATTTGTATATTCTTTGCCTCTGAGTCCTTGTGGGATTTTTTTTTTAATTCAGACAGATAGTCACAAAAATTATACTCATCCTCATCAGTTCACTCAGTCCCATGTAATTAATTTCTTTTTTATCTTGATCTTTTCTTAGCACTTTTATGAGTTCATCAGTTTTTCATTAGAGTTCTGAAAATGCTTATTCATTCAGTTCAGCAGTACAGTCAGTTACCAGAAACCTGTAGTTGTCAGAGTCTTTTCCATGAATTTCTTGAAGATGAAACCCTTTTATAGGAACATATTTGCAAAAGCATCAGAGTACACCCAGAACTGTCTGTAAATGACAAAAGACTTAAAAATGACCATGGTTAAAGATTTGATGAAAGTTCATAATAATGCAGTTGACAAGAAAATTAGTTATTTCTGAGATATACATTTTAAAGTAATAACTAGGATTATTACTTATAACATTATACCAGAACATATAAGATTTTTAGAAGTTTCCTGTAATGTCTGAAACATTTATATTAACATATTTCCATACATATTTCCATACAAATACAAATATAAGATTTTTAGAAATTTCATGTAATGTCTGAAACATTTATATTAACATATTTCCATACAAATAACCCAATGAAAGTTTAGTATTAGTTGTTTTGTTTGTTTTTTTATACTGCAGGTTCTTATTAGGCATCAGTTTTATACACATCAGTGTATACATGTCAATCCCAATCGCCCAATTCAGCACACCACCATTCCCACCCCACCGCAGTTTTCCCCCCTTGGTGTCCATATGTCTGTTCTTTATATGTTATAGACTTACTTCTTTGTTGGCTATGTAGTTTGTAAATATTTTCTCCCAGTCTCTAGCTTGACTTCTTATACTCTTAAAAGAATCTTTCACGTAGCAAATGATTTTAGTTTTGATAATGTCTAGTTTACCTATTTTTCCTTTTATGGTTCATCTCTTTCCTGGTTTATTGCAATAGGCCCACTGTTCTCTCTGATTCTGACCTTGCCTCCTAAAAGTCTGTTCTTAACAAAGCAATTAGAGTGATCTTTTAACATGTAATTTCTCATTTAAAACTCTCCAAGCTTCCCATGTCACTCAGAGTAAAAGCCAAAGTTTGAGCAGTAGCCTCTAAAACCCTATATAATTTGGTTCCTCATTATCCCTCTGACTTCCCCTCTTACCACTCTCTCCCTCCCTCAGCCACACTGGCTTTCTTCCTGGTATTCAAACAGGCCAGGCAACCCCTGACCCAGACTCCAGTCTCTTTTTGCCTGAAAAATGTAACCTTGGCTCTAAGCTCCCTTATTGCCCTCAGGTACTACTGAGATGAGGCCCTTTTAGTGAAGCCTTCCATGATCTCCCATTCAGCATAGAAATTGCCCTATTTCCTATAGTCCCATATCCAGTTGCTTGTTTTCTTTTTCATCATGGTACTTGAAAATATCTAACCTACTAGGTATTTTACTTATTTAAAAAAAATGGTCTATCTTCTCCTCTAGAATTAAGCTCCTTGAGAGAAACTCTTTGCATCTTTTTTGTTCTTAAATGTTCAAGTACAGAATCTAGAGAGCCTGGCATATAGTAGGGGCTAAATAACGGTTTCTATAATGAAGAATGGACAGAGAAATGAAGGAATGACAAAAGTATGTCCCAACCTAGCTGGGGCTTGCTGTGATGAACCCATTGGCTCTAGGTTGGAGAACCTGAGCTGGTACGTTTGGAATCATCTTTCCTTTTCTGAGGAGAGGTTCATTTCTTTCAGAAATTCAGGGTCTAAGAAAGATGCCTTAAGAATCATCCTCCTTGGAATGACGGCATTAGAACTTCTAATGAAAGTTCAGCTCCTAAGGAAGTGGTGATTATCACCGGTTGTTAATACTCTTTGTTGAATGGTTGGTGAGGAGCATTGTGGTTCCTCATCATTATGGATGGAGGGACCAAGCTGACAGTACCTGAGCTCACTGATCAATCTTAACTTCATTAAAAACCGGACAACTTTTTGTACTTACTGTTGCAAAGCAATAGGAAGGTACACAGCATCACTTATAAAATAATCTTGTAGTAACATGAAATCGAATCTAAATCTAATTAATTCTCTAGCTATAACTACCTGTTTATAAGGAAATCGAGGTAATAGGGAACATCTTAAATGACATCACAGGAATACAATCAACAGACTCCTGTGGAAAATTCTACAGGATAAATTACTTAGTTTCTTCAATAAATCGGTGCCAAATCAAAGGGAGGGAGAACTGTTGTAGACTAAAAGACACATGGACATATTGCAAGGCGTGGACCTTCTTTAGATCTTGATTTCAATAGATCATGTATAAAAAAGACATTTAAACACATTTGGAGGCAATTGAGTATGGCTTAGTTATTGTGGTAAAAGAAATGATGATTAAATTTGTTGGGCGAGAGAATGATGTTATGTTAGAAACAAGTTTTTATCTGTTGGAGGTAAATACTGTGGCATGTAAGGAGAAATGACATAATGTCTGAGATTTACAATAAAAAACAGCACTTCCCCCACCCTCCCCAAACTCCTAAACCAAAATAAATACACAAAGAAATGAAAGTGTGCAAGTGAGTGAGTGTGTTTGTGTGTGTGTGTGTGTGTAGCAGAAGAAGAATGGCAGACTTTTGATAATTGTTGAAACTGGGTGATGGGTAAATGGTGCTGCATTCCTTTTATATCATTCTCTTTACTTTGTGTATGTTTGAAAATTTCTACCACAAAAAAATTAAGAAAAAAAATCCTCCTTGTCCCTTCTTTTCTAGAGATTTTCCAAGAAGCAGGAAGATTGAATCTCATCAGCAAACCCTCACAAGGCTGAAGTTGTCCTCTCTTCACTCTCTCGGTGCCTGAAACTTTAAGTCATTCTGCAGTGCCTTTTCAAATTGGGACCCGCCTCAGTCCATGTGGTATTTCTAATGAAAGCAGTGACTTCTGGGAGGCTACCTCATCCCGTGCACCAATCTTCCCACTGGATCATCCTGGCCACTACCTCAAAATGAGGTGTCTCTAATTCTAGAGTGGAATCAGGAGGATCCAGATGCATTGCCACTTATAACTGGTATAAATTACAGCCCACAAGCAGAGGTGTGCAAGAAATAGTACGAAAATTTTTTTATAACTCCATGTAATTTGTATTTGAAGCCTTGATCCTGCTGGTGTCCTGTTTGGATTTCCGCCATCCCTATTTGGAAGTCATACAGGGCCAAGGTTTTGAGAGAGTGGGTGGAAGCATGATCATTGTTGACTGGAGCCCACAGTTGTAAGTGTAGATGCCCATCAGCTCGGGGGCCGTGCCTCCTGTAGGTTTGGTGGCTCCTGTGCCATGCGTGGGACAGGTTGCCATGATTCTGCTTGTATGCACACTACAGCCATCTCCTTTTGGAATTTTTGCTCCATTTACCCCTCCAGCCACACTTGAGAGGCCTTTTCTCCTCCAGGATTTACAGACATCTCTCTCTGACTTAATTAGCACATTTCAACACTCCAGTAGGGAAACAAGACAGTACCTAATTTCAAAAACCTGCTTCTGTTATGTTTCTGCTCAAGTATCCTCTCTTTTCCATGGAGTTTGCGATTTTAGAAATAAAAGCCAAGATGATCAGCATGCTATTTCTGCTATGCCCTGCCGGGCTCTTCCACTGGCCAGTGAACATAGGGTCTGCTACCCACTTGAATGCAGAAGGGAAAACGTGAAATAAAGGAAGAAAAGGAAAAAAATGAACAGGAACAGATTAACATCTCAAAGTATCCTGCCACATTTGAAAGATGTGAGAGTTGAATTCATGGGAAAGGTTCTGCTGGGAAAAAGGAGTTGTTCTTGAAAATGGGGTCTGTGCTGTTGCAGAGACTGTTGAACCTAGGTCCACAGAATGCTCTGATGTCATCACTGAGGTTAGAGAATTCTGCTGTAGGCCTGGCAACCTTTGAAACTTAACAGCCCTGGTGAGCACTAAGCAGTACTGCTTGTTCACTAAGTGGTCCAAGTTGTTCAGCCATTTAGGAGACTTGACTATTTTTATTTGTATTGAATCATTTCAACGGATTTCCCAAAAGCCAAGAAGGGCCAACCTGTAGGGAAGAGGAGGAGTTGGACGTGAGGCATCTTCTAAGGGAATCTTCCAGTTGGTACGATGAGACGGCGACAAAAGAGGAAACATCTGGAAAGTGAAGAGTCCCAGGAAACTGCCGAGAAGGGAGGAGGTATGTGGGGGGCAACTTGTGGGGGGAACATGGGTTTCTGCCAAACTGAGCCTTCTCTAGGAAGGGGGGTACTGAGAACGTGTCACCTGTGAAGCAGGGTGCGAGAGACCTTGTCTCACTGATGCTGCCGTATCCACGCAGAGGGTCCCTGTGGTGTGAGACGGCACAGAACGGCCAGGTGCCCCTGGGAGATGGGAGGTCAGCTCCGCTGGTCTGAGGACCCTCTCCTGGGGCTGCCGGGCCTGGAGCTTTGTCGGACTCACAGCAGGCTGCATCCTGCTTGCACAGACCTAGAGGTGCAGCTTTTCTCAGTCCCCGAGTTCTCTCTTATTCTCTTTGATCTTCCCCTGGGGTCACGAGGTGGGGGGTGTGAAGGATGCAAGGATGCTGAGAGAGACCCATGAGCTGCTTGGCCCCTTTTCCCAAAGTGGAAAGAGAAGCCCCATGAGTTGAAGGCCTTGTTGAAAAGTATCTTGAGAAGTGGAATGCAGTTCGAAAGGAGATTGTTTGTCTAGGGATGGTGTCATTGAAAGCAAGGAGGTTTTATTCCTTCGACAGGAAGAATTTCTCAAAGGAGATCAAGGGAAGGGAAGGGCTTTCCAGAGACTGAGCCCGCATGGGCGGGGGTGAGAGATGTCCTCAGGGTCCTGCGGGGAGCTCTGAGAGCCACGGGCCACCTGGTGCCTGCGTGCCTTAAACGTAGGCGAGTAGCTTGCCCTGGGAGAGGGGTGGTCACGTGAGGAAGTGGGGCAGAGTGGAGCCTACCCCAGACTTCCAGCTGGAGGCCTCTGCCCCAGATTAGAGCCCAGTAGCTCCTACCAGGCCTAGGGTCCTGGAGACTAGGATGGGCCCTGGGAGTGGAGGTCTAGACAGCAGGCAGATTTTCAGGCAGTGGCTGGGACAGGCTGGGGAAGGCAATGACTGCCCCTGTCTCACCATTCAGAATATTTTTCTCTATGTTCCAGTGTGTGTGTGTGTGAGTGTGAGTGTGTGTGTGTGTGTGTGTGGTAGTGGAGAGAAGAGCGGGATGAATGGGGGTAGAGTGCTCATCAGATATAAAGTCTGCATGGTAAAGTTCTTGTCACCCTGCCTGGACCTGGGTGACACTCGGTGTATGTAAGAGTGTGTACAGAATTCTTGTTAGGGGTGTTTTATGAGGCAGTAACTCATACACCCATGTACACTCTGATACAGCAAATATATCACACACCCCACATATAACTTCCTTATCAAACCACACACAGCACATGTAGGTATATACACGCATCACTCCTGAACTACGTTCTCATACAACCCACCTGTGTCACAATCCTCTCCTCCAACACCAAACGCTGGAGATGAGATATGTATATAGACACACACACTATATATATATGACACACACACTATATATATATGTATCTCCTCAACTCTCGCAAACACAGCTAACTTCAGCTATCTCTAAATACCTCTGTAAGAACCAGTCACATGTCATACACACCACACTTCTAACACATTCTTTAGTGATGCCAGACCCGCTTTGTACAAACCACAGTAAAGCACAGTCTCACTAACCCATGTCAGGGTTGCCAGATAAAATATGGGCTGTCCAGTTAAATTTGAATTCCAGATAAACAACAAGTAATTTTTCAGTATGAGTATGTCCCAAATATTGTATGGGCCATACTTACACGAAAAATAAGTAAGACCAAATACTGCATGGGAATACTTACACTACAAAATTATTCTGGGTTTATCTGAAATTGAAATTTAACCGGGTGCCCTGTATTTTTGTTTGCTAAGTCTGGCAACCCTTATATACTTACCGCCAGCTGATGTGTTATATTGATTGTATTGTTGTTTAGTGTTTGTCTTCCTCTACTAGAATGTGCAGCCTTACCAGAGACTAGAACAATGGAAGAGTGCCGGATACATAGGAGTAGCTGCTTACTGAACCTTGGTGAATGAATGAATGAACACACACCATAAATACAAGCCACACCGTGTGATGAGGAAAAGTTACATGTCCCAGAATTCCTGACTTGTGAACAGAAATCATGCACACAGAGGCCACAGATACAGATACACACATCTGCACTGTGCTCCCCACGCCAACCCCACACTTACCACAGACTTAAGTGATAGACATCACTCACTCTTCACACATACTCACAGTCACCACCTAGGCCCACATTACCCACAAGACACTGACAGAATAAGTACTGATTTTAATTAAATACTGGAGTATCCACTGGGAGCCACACTCTCAACTGTGTGTATTCACTGCACCTGACACATGTCAGACCGTCAGTAAATATTTGTGGACAGAGGATTGAGGAACCCACCCTGAGCCTTTCATTCCTCCCTCAGGAATCTCGAAGTCACAAGAGGATCCCCCTCAGCTTGGATCTCCTGTGGTGGCCCAAGGCTGCAGCCCAGGGGCAGGGGAGGTCCCCTCTGCCTCTGAATACTTCTGTGCTTCTTCTCCACGCAAGCTCATCCGTGGTGGTAAGGGCGCGGGGCTCCTCAGGTGAGGGGCTGCTTGGCTGGGAGGCAGGAGGCACACAGATCCCAGGGAGGCTGAGAGGAAACCCAGGGTCATCAGAGGCGCTGAGGGCTCTGTGGAGGAGCCTGAGCAGGATGGCTGAGCTGTACGAGGGCGTGGATCTCAGCTGAGTCGGGGGGCGTGTGAATCCTGGTACCACCATGGTGGGGAAGTTAAGGAGCAGGGGCCGGAAAGGTCTGGGCTTGAGGTGGAGGGCAGAGGGACCAGATTAAGCATCTTCAGAGGAAAATGTAGGGTTTGCCTTTGCCTTTGCTTCCTGAGAAGGACAGAGTTCTTCATCATAGACCTCCAGCCTGAGAGCAGGACCATCCAGCTGAGGTCCACCCAGCTCACACATACATCCGCTCTCCAGGCACAGCCATTCTCAGTGCACACGTAAACCCCAAGCACGTGATCCACAGTGCTCCTCTCCTACACCCCCATTCCACAAGTAATGCACCACCGATATTCCCAAACTCACACTCCTCGTAGTACACGCATCCTCCCACATCCCTCACATACCACAGCCCTCACCACCATACTCCACACCCCTGTATACAGACACCGCTCCAGTATCCCCCCACACGCAGATGAAAAGCCCACAGATGACACCAGATACACCACTCCATCCTACGGCCAACAGACACCAAGCTCATGACACAGCTACGTCATGCAAATGTCCCTCTCTCATCTACCACACCTGCTCCCTCAGCTTCCAGCATGGCCCGCGCATGTTATTATGTTTTTAATTTCCTTTCCCAGGAATCTGGAGATTACATCGAGACACTCCCCGGCCTAGAGCAGCCCTAGCCCGGGTTCAGGAACAAGGGGAGACCGCTCCCCCACCACAGTGTGTCGCCTTCTCATCCCCTTCATTCAGTAAGACCTCTCTGTATACAAACAAAGAGGAAAGAGGCATGAAAATATACTACATGCGGGTGAAAACGATCAAGGGTGTAGCTGTCTCCTGGGAGACAGAGAAACCCTTGGGGTTGCTAGAAAAGCGGCTGAGGATAGAAGAAGTGACCCTTCCTGAGGATGTGCGGGTAGGTTCTCCCCGCTCTGCTGTGTCCACCAGAAACCGCCTGTCTGACAGTGAGCCCACTGGGGCGGAGAAAGAGTGTGAGGAAAGGGCAGAGCCATACAGCCCATCAGGGTCAGCTGCAGTCCAGGAGAGACCCAGGGCCAAGACACCGGACTGGCTGGTGACCATGGAGGCCGGCTTCAGGTGCATGGCCTGCTGCCGGGTGTTCCCCACCTTGGAGATCCTCCGGCAGCACGTGCGGTACGGCGTCCAGGAGGGCTTCAGCTGCCATGTCTTCCATCTCACCATGGCCCAGATGATGGGCGATGTGGAATCCGAGAGCACCACCGAGGAGGAGGTGGAGGAGGAGGAGAGGAGGAGGAGAAGCAAGGAGCAAAGGAGAATGAGGAGGAGCAGCCCACGGGGGAAGACCTCAGCCCGAGGAGACCGTGGAGCCAATGTCCAGGCTGCGTGTTACATTCTCCGAAGGAGAGGAAGTGAGCAGGGGCTGGGGCTGCGGAGGGAGCTGTACCTTCTCCGAGCCAGTCCCATCTCTCCACCCCAGACTCATGCTTCCAAAAGGGAGAGTTGGGGGCTTTAGCACCTCAGGGGGACCTGAAGGGGAGATAACCGGCTCCCGTGCTTCTGGCCCAGTCATGTAATAATAAAGTCATGACTGTAAGTGGGAATTGATCCTGAGCTTTTCAGCTTCCACAGGAAATTCTCTTTAGCGAAGAAGTGTTTTTCTCTCTTTTGATTTCCACACAGCAACTGAGATTCATGGGACAAGATCCTAGAAGACGGTGTGGCCTTCTGTTGGAAGAGGTAAGGCTTGAGGCTGGCACAGTCTTCTGAGCCTATGTCACGAGGGCCCCGAGGAGTGTAAGGGAAGGGGCCGCAGAGATGTGCTGGTTTATCTAATGGCTCTGCAGTTGCATCAACTTGGGACACACCCAGCACTTCCAAAGGAATTGACCTCTGTTGACTTAAACAAGAATGTGGAGCGTTTTGACTAGGAGTTTTCTCAGGGTCTGCATGATGGACCTCAGCTCTTAAGAGGACGTACTGCCAGCAGCTCCTTCTCGGCAGAGAGAGCCAGGGGTGGTCTGAAGAGAGGACAGGGGGCCCCGCAGGACCAGAAGTTTGAGGTCTGAGAGCCTGTGGCCTGAGCTGAGATCTCACCCTGACCAGTGTACCTAGCCTTCTGGGACAAAGGGAAATGTGAAAGGGAGTCAGGTGGAAATGAGGTCCCCCGAGATATGGAAATGTTCCAGAAGCTTCGTTGTGCGGTAGTTGATCTGGAGCCAAGCTCACTGTGGTGTGTGTGGCTCTGAGCTTTAAGGCAACGCTGGAGGGTAACCCCGACCAGCAGAGCTTATAGTGCTTCTTGTCTCTTCCTGTTCTGCCTCATTTGTTTTATCCCTTCCAGGGAGAAGAAAGGACCCTCGGGATAGTAGTAGCAGACAGAGTGCCAGTGGTCTGAAGGAGGATGAAGGGCCCAGCACTCAGTCTAACATCATATGACAGTCTAAATATCATAGGCAATAAAGGGCATTTTCCAAACCTTTCCTGGATGTTTCATTTAATTACATTTATCTATCTATGCATCTATCTATCAGTCATCTACATCTGTATCTTTCAGGGTTCGTGAACAAGCTTTCACATAAGCACTAGGGACGTCCACCAGCATTTTCCAGAAGGAGGCCTGAAAACTGCTGGGGACTTCTCACAAATAGGGAATGGCCACAACCCTTGCCACACAGACTATGTGCGTGGCCCTCCTGACTTACTCCCACTCACTCTGTGAATTGCCCGAGGCCTGAGATGGGGGTGCTGGCTGGAGGCAATGATCACGTGCAGGCTGGATCTCCTCCAGATTCTGATTCTCTTCCTGGGCATGTCGTCCTCAAGCACAGTTTCCATGTCCCTGGCCACACTGATCTCCCTCCTTCAGTCCTTCCCTCCCTCCCTCTCCTGCCTCCTAGTGCAGAGAATACTTTTTACATTTGAGATGAGATTTATATTTTGTTCACAGAATTCTCACCTGTTCTACTGTGGCCTCCGTTTTTAACATTCCAAAGCTGAGAAGTTTCTTTTTTTCTCCCTCATTTCTGCTGAGTCTTTACCTTCCTAATGCAGTGAACTCAGAGTGCCTAGCTGACTGGATGGGGGAAAAAAATCCAGGGAGCAAAGAGAAATAATAAAAAATATATCAGTTAATTTTTCATAGTGTTATCCAACTATATATTTTTAAAAATTAGGAATAATATTAGGAATGTTCTCTTTATAAAAAAACTGAATTATTGGGCTTCCCTGGTGGCGCAGTGGTTAAGAATCTGCCTGCAAATGCAGGGGACATGGGTTCGAGCCCTGGTCTGGGAAGATCCCACATGCCGCAGAGCAACTAAGCCCGTGCACCACAGCTACTGAGCCTGCGCTCTAGAACCCCCATGCCAAAACTACTGAGCCCCCGTGCCATAACTACTGAAGCCTGCATGCCTAGAGCTTGTGCTCTGCAACAAGAGAAGCCACTGCAATGGGAAGCCCGTGCACCACAGTGAAGAGTAGCCCCCGCTCACTGCAACTAGAGAATGCCCGCTAGCAGCAACAAAGACCCAAAGCAGCCAAAAATCAATAAATTAATTAAAAAAACAATTATGTTAAAGGGTACAATGTATAAAAGTACAATAAAATTCTCCCTTCATAACCCCCCAACCCCACTGTCAAGACTATTTCCTTTTGTAGAGATTATTGATCACTAGCTGTCTGATTTCAAGACTTTTGGTCCATGAATTTACATATGTAGGTGCTTTATATGTGATTTATAGCTTTACAGAGATTTTTTATTTATAAATTATATCATACCATGTCCATTCTAAAATTAACATTTTGATTGGAGATATTTTGATGTCTTTAATATAGAGATTTAGTATAAATCTTTGCTGTAGGGCTTCCCTGGTGGCGCAGTGGTTGAGAATCTGCCTGCTAATGCAGGGGACACGGGTTCGAGCCCTGGTCTGGGAAGATCCCACATGCCACGGAGCAGCTGGGCCCGTGAGCCACAACTACTGAGCCTGCGCGTCTGGAGCCTGTGCCCCGCAACGGGAGGGGCCGCGATAGTGAAAGGCCCGCGCACCGCGATGAAGAGCGGTCCCCGCACCGTGATGAAGAGTGGCGCCCACTTGCCGTAACCAGAGAAAGCCCTCGCACGAACCGAAGACCCAACAGAGCCAAAAAAATAAATAAATAAATAAATAAATAAATAAATAAATAAAGTAGCTATAAAATTAAAAAAAAAAAAAATCTTTGCTGTAGGTCTATCCCATTTTTTAGGCCAATGTTATTTATTTACTTCTAGTGACAAATCATAATATAATTATTCCCCTATTGATGGACATTTCGAGAAAGATACTCTTTTTCTCCTGCAATTGCCTTGTGACTTAACCTGTTAACCAGATTGTGTTTCTTCTAAGTATTTTTGATTTATAAATTGTATCATACCATATCTATTCTAAAATTAACATTTTGATTGGAGATCTTTTAATGTCTTTTAGATAGGGATTTAATATTAATATTTTAAATAGTCTCCCGTTTCCCTGTGGATTATTGACATTTTAAACTCTGCACTTCAATTTTCCCTCAATACCTGTAATTTTGTCATGGCTATTTCTCTACTTAAAGATGAGTAACTCTATGATTGATTTCTTCATTTTTTCCCATCTCTTTCCAAGGTACTGAGTTTGATTGTGTCTTATGAATTAGTGAAAAATGCTAGTCCTTGAGTCAGGACATTGGGCCCTTTACCAAGTAACTCAACCTATGTGGGCTTCAGCTTCTGTATGCGTGATCAAGAGGCTTGGACTAGCTGACTTTTCAAATGCTGTGTTTCTTTGATTCACTCTCACTTTCTGATCTGCTACTTAAGAAGAGGGTCTGTTCTCATAAAGTAAGAACAGTCTTTTTTTAATCCTTGGGTTGGGCAGAGTTTAATTGGTCATACTCAGTTTGTTATATTTACTTTTACATATGCTTAACTCTAAATAATTTATATAGGTCTTGTGACTTTTTTTTTTTTTTTTTTAATTGCTGACACAGCAAGAGGCTTTATTGGGAAGGAGCGCCCGGGCGGAGAGCAGCAGGGTTAGGGAACCCAGGCGGACTGCTCTGCCACGTGCCTCGCAGTCTCGGGCTTCACGGTAACGGGGTTAGTTTCCGGGTTGCCTCCGGCCCATCACCTCGCTTGGCCTGTAGTCGGCCTCAGGGTCCTTCCGGGTGGCGCGCGCATCTCTCAGCCAAGATGGATTCCAGTGCGAAGGGCTCTGCGAGGTTGGTCGTCTCCGCCGTCTTCTGGCCCCTCCCGAGTCCTGCTGGTTAGTTTTCCTCGGCAGCACCGTGTTCCGTGTCGGGACCTCCTGTTGTGAGACGCCTCAGGCAAGTGGTCATCGTCGTGCCGGGCCGAGGCGGGCGGTTTCGTTCCCTCACAGAATTACACGCAGCTTTTCGAGGACGGGGCTGCAAAGGGGAGGAGAAATGGGGCAACAGCTGGGAGGGAAGTGGGCTAGGAGAGGGTCGTTGTCCTTTAAAGAGAAGAAATAAGACCATGTTTGTGTGGCGGTGGAAGGTTGCAGTGGAGAGGGGAGAGTTGCTGGTGTGTTAAGCACTGAGAGAGGAGATGGGGACCCGGGCCGGAGGTCCCTCTCCGGTACCAGAGGGAGAGGGGACTGAGGCAGAGCGCAGAGGAGGGGGCGGGAGAGGGGCTGTGGGCTTCCCTCCAGTGGCTTCGGCCTCCTCTGTGCAGTAAAAGCTGGTCACCAGTAAGAGGCAGGGAAGGGGCAGGAGCTGGCGGTTTGAGGGCTGGTAGGACCGGAAAAGGCAGAAAACCCTGGAACAAGGGCAGGACTGAGGTGGGGTCATGACTGCCGCTTGGGCAGGAGAGAAACTCCACACAGGAGTGCGTACACCTGCTGCCTTTCCTCCAGCCACGGGCAGGACGCTCAAAGGGAGGAATATGCTGGTGTCTTGGCTGCTTTCTGCCTCAGGGGAATAGGCTCTCACAAGGGAAAATATCAAGAGCAGAGAGTAAAGCTAGAGCCAGACATTATTCCTCGTAGGCTGTCTGTAGTCAGATAGAAGTAGCCTGCCATCTACCAGTCAGTCCATCAGTCAGTCAGTCAACAAACACTCATCTTACAGACACCTGCTAAGCTCCAGGCACTGAGCGGTTGCTGGGGATATTAAACTACTGTCTTTCTTACTAGACTAACTGTTATTTAATGTGGCTGGAGCTCCGTCAGTGAGGACACTCTGGAGAGGGAGCGAGTCTTTCCGCCCAAGGGGAGAGGGCAGAGGAGGATCCCCACCAAGAGCTGCCCACGCTGCTCTCCTGGTTGGACCTTCTCTGTTCCTTGAACACACCTCACGCTGTTCCCTCTGCCCAGGGCCCTCTGCCCTGGCTCTTTGCATGGCTGATGCCTTCGTTATCTCTCACGTCTTATCTCAAAACCCTCTAGGCCTCTACCTAGAGCACCTTTGGACTCTGCCTGGAAGGCTCCTCCCCCACTCACCTGTGGCTTCCTCCCGTGTGTCTGTTCTTTTTTTCCACCTCAGCCTTAAGGAGGTCTAGTTGACAAATAAAATCGTAAGATACTTAAAGCATACGTGCTGATTTGATATACATATACATTGTGGAATGATTCCCCCAGTGAGTTAATTACCATATCCATCACCTCACATATTTACCTTTTCTGTGTGTGGGAGAACATTTAAGCTCTACTCTCAGCAAATTTTAATTACACTATACAGTGCTATTAACTAGAGTCACCACGTTTTACATCAGATCCTCAGGCCTTATTCATCTCATAGCTGAAAATTTATACCCTTTTACTTTTACCAACCTCTCCCTATTTCCCCCACCACCAGCCACTGGCAACCACTTTTCTACTCTCGGTTTCTATGAGTTCGCCTCTCTTTTTTTTTTTTTTTTCACACAGGCACACTGTATTTTATTTTGACAAGAGATAAATAGACTGACACCAAGCATTGTAAATGGATGACCACAACAAAAGCAACAATGATTGCAATTACCAAACACGAAACACACTCATACTATGTCATAATATTGACATTCAGTCCAGTAATCCTCCACTGTAACAGCTCCTTTACTTTGCAGTGAAAATTGATTTCTATATTCTTTGCCTCTGAGTCCTTGTGGGGATTTTTTTTTTAATTTGAAGCAGAAAATCACTAAAATTATAATCATCCTCATCAGTTCACTCAGTCCCATGTAATTAATTTTCTTTTTCATCTTGATCTTTTGTTAACACTTTTATGAGTTCATCAGTTTTTCATTAGAGTTCTGAAAATGCTTATTCATTCAGTTCAGCAGTACAGTCAGTTATCAGAAACCTGTACTTGTCAGAGTCTTTTCTATGAATTCCTTGGAGATGAAACCCTTTTATAGGAACATATTTGCAAAAGCATCAGAGTACACCCAGAAGTGTCTGTAACTGACAAAAGACTTCAAAAGGACCATGGTTAAAGATTTGATGAAACTTCATAATAGTGCAATTGATAAGGAAATTTAGTTTTTTCTGAGATATAAGTTTTAAAGTAATAACTAGAATTATGAATTATGACATTATACCAGAACATACAAGATTTTTAGAAATTTCACGTAATGTCTGAAACATTTATATTAACATACTTCCATACAGTTAACCCAATGGAAGTTTAGTATTAGTTGTTTTGTTTGTTTTTTTATACTGCAGGTTCTTATTAGTCATCAATTTTATACAAATCAGTGTATACATGTCAATCCCAATCGCCCAATTCAGCACACCACCATCCCCACCCCACCACAGTTTTCCCCCCTTGGTGTCCATATGTCTGTTCTCTACATCTGTGTCTCAACTTCTGCCCTGCAAACCGGCTCATCTGTACCATTTTTCTAGGTTCCACATACATGCGTTAATATACGATATTTGTTTTTCTCTTTCTGACTTACTTCACTCTGTATGACAGTCTCTAGATCCCTCCACGTCTCAACAAATGACTCAATTTCGTTCCTTTTTATGGGTGAGTAATATTCCATTGTATATATGTACCACATCTTCTTTATGCATTCGTCCATCGATGGGCATCTGGGTTGCTTCCATGACCTGGCTATTGTAAAGAGTGCTGCAATGAACATTGGGGTGCATGCGTGTTTTTGGTTTTTTTTTTTTTTAACATCTTTATTGAAGTATAATTGCCTTACAATGGTGTGTTAGCTTCTGCTTTATAACCAAGTAAATCAGTTATACATATACAATATGTTCCCATATCTCTTCCCTCTTGCATCTCCCTCCCTCCCACCCTCCCCATCCCACCCCTCTAGGTGGTCACAAAGCACTGAGCTGATCTCCCTGTGCTATGTGGCTGCTTCCCACTAGCTACCTATTTTACATTTGGTAGTGTATATATGTCCATGACACTCCCGCACCCTGTCACATCTCACCCACCCGCTCCCCATATCCTCAAGTCCATTCTCTAGTAGGTCTGTGTCTTTATTCCTGTCTTGCCACTAGCTTCTTCATGGCCTTTTTTTTTTTTCCTTAGATTCCATATATATGTGTTAGCATACTGTATTTGTTTTTCTCTTTCTGACTTACTTCACTCTGTATGACAGACTCTAACTCCATCCACCTCATTACAAATACCTCCATTTCATTTCTTTTTATGGCTGAGTAATATTCCATTGTATATATGTGCCACATCTTCTTTATCCATTCATCTGTCGATGGGCATCTGGGTTGCTTCCATGACCTGGCTATTGTAAATAGTGCTGCAATGACCATTGGGGTGCATGCGTCTTTTTGAATTACGGTTTTCTCTGGGTATATGCCCAGTAGTGGGATTGCCGGGTCATATGGTAATTCTATTTTTAGTTTTTTAAGGAACCTCCATATTGTTCTCCATAGTGGCTGTATCAATTTACATTCCCACCAACAGGGCAAGAGGGTTCCCTTTTCTCCACACCCTCTCCAGCGTTTGTTGTTTGTAGATTTTCTGATGATGCCCATTCTAACTGGTGTGAGGTGATACCTCATTGTAGTTTTGATTTGCATTTCTCTAATAATTAGTGATGTTGAGCATCTTTTCATGTGCTTCTTGGCCATCTGTATGTGTTCTTTGGAGAAATGTCTATTTAGGTCTTCTGCCCATTTTTGGATTGGGTTGTTTGTTTCTTTAATATTGAGCTGCATGAGCTGTTTATATATTTTGGAGATTAATCCTTTGTCCGTTGATTCGTTTGCAAATATTTTCTCCCATTCTGAGGGTTGTCTTTTCGTCTTGTTTATGGTTTCCTTTGCTGTGCAAAAGCTTTGAAGTTTCGTTAGGTCCCATTTGTTTATTTTTGTTTGTATTTCCATTACTCTAGGAGGTGGATCAAAAAAGATCTTGCTGTGATTTATGTCAAAGAGTGTTCTTCCTATGTTTTCCTCTAAGAGTTTTATAGTGTGCGGTCTTACATTTAGGTCTCGAATCCATTTTGAGTTCATTTTTGTGTATGGTGTTAGGGAGTGTTGTAATTTCATTCTTTTACATGTAGCTGTCCAGTTTTCCCAGCACCACTTATTGAAGACACTGTCTTTTCTCCATTGTATATCTTTGCCTCCTTTGTCATAGATTAGTTGACCATAGGTGTGTGGGTTTATTTCTGGGCTTTCTATCTTGTTCCATTGATCTATGTTTCTGTTTTTGTGCCAGTACCATATTCTCTTGATTACTGTAGCTTTGTAGTATAGTCTGAAGTCAGGGAGTCTGATTCCTCCAGCTCCGTTTCTTCTTTTTCAAGATTGCTTTGGCTATTCAGGGTCTTTTGTGTTTCCATACAAATTGTAAAATTTTTTGTTCTAATTCTGTGAAAAATGCCACTGGTAATTTGATAGGGATTGCATTGAATCTGTAGATTGCTTTTAGTAGTATAGTTATTATCACAATATTGATTCTTCCTATCCAAGAACATGGTATATCTCTCCTTCTGTTTGTGTCATTTTTGATTTCTTTCATCAGTATCTTATAGTTTTCTGAGTACAGGTCTTTTGCCTCCTTAGGTATTTATTCCTGGGTATTTTATTCTTTTTGTCGCAATGGTAAATGGGATTGTTTCCTTAATTTCTCTTTCTGATCTTTCATTGCTAGTGTATAGGAATTTCACATCAGGAAGTGTTTTAATATAGTCACTATGAAAAACAGTTTGGAGTTTCCTCACGTAATTAAAAACAGAACTGCCATATGATCCAGCCATTCCATTTCTGGGTGTATATCCAAAGAGAACAAAATCATTATGTTGAAGAGACATCTGCAGTGTCATGGTCATTGCAGCATTACTTCATAATCAAGACATGGAAACAACCTAAGTGTTGACAGCTAAATGGATAAACAAATTTTGATACACACACACACACATCAGAATATTATTCAGCCATGAATTATTGAACTTTGAATTCATGAGTATTTCATGAATAATTGAACTTCTTTCAATTGATATGTCTGTGAGTTTCATTTATATTGTTGTACGTGGATTTTGATTTTTATTCTCATTGTTACATACTACGATTATGGACATATACCACAGTTTATTTATCCCTTCTAGTGCTGATAAGCATTAATAGTGTAGTTGGCAGTTTTGGCCTATTATAAACAGTGATGTTATAAACATTCTAGTTCCTATACTTTTGTAATCCATCTATGTATTAGGTGTACACCTAAGAAGGAAGGAAGAAAATAGAGAACAAAATTATATAGTTCTAAAATTAAATGACTTTAAAATATAAATAATAGACGATAGACTCACACATGACCATCTGCTTAAGCAAATAATCTGAAATATTTTCCATTAGATATCACACATGGCTCTACTGATGTTCAAAGAGAGAAAATTTAACCAAATAGACTTAAATGAAATTAAACACATCTTTGTCTGTCTTTGATGATTCAAATGTACCCTGGAAGGACCTTACATATATAAATAAAAGTTGTTAACTTTGGACTGTCACAGTGGTGAAAGACTGTTTAGAATAGATCAGCTTAAGCAGATTGCATTATATAAACTGAAAAAATCCAACTCTGGGGAAATTTTTTAGAGTATTTAAAGTTTTGTCTTTTCATCTTTATTTTCATTTAAGAAAACTATTTTTTCTGAAAACAATTGGCTCTGAAAAGTATCTTTTAATAAAGATTTTTAAAAACTGTTTTCTAAACCTCTAACCCATAAAAAAAACTCACTGAATTACAATATGCTGCATTAATTTCCATCTATTGTTAATTTAAAACTCAGTGGATTTTCTTACACTAAACATACTGTGTAACCAGCACTGAGATCCAGAAATAGGTCATTACTGTACTACAGTACTATACGATCTGCAGTTGCTGAATCCATGGATGCAGAACTGTGTATAAGGAGGAACCACATAGAAGGAGGGCCAATTATAAGTTATACTCAGATCTTCAACTGTGTGGAGGGTTGTTCAACAACTCTCTCATTGTTCGAGGGTCAACTGTACATTGTGATTCAGCTTCTCCTTCTGCCAGATTCTGCCTTTCTCACATTCTTCCAGGTGAACTTCCTAAGAGCATTGTCCATTAACTTTCCCATTAAAAAGCCCCATTTTCAGGAAACCCGATCTAAGATAGTACCAGCACAAATCCCAGAACATCCATATGGAGAACTATTAGGCTTGCTAAGGAATGAGGAAAACTATGTGCTGCCGTTGCTGCAGGATTTGGCTAATATGTACCAATATAGCATGAGGAGACAAGAGTAGATGCACAGGATTGTATATGTTGAGGATGCTGAATGAGGGGGAACAGAACAAAAAAGAAAGTTGGGGATGGGGGAGTTTATCAATATGGGAGATAGTCCTGTGAAATAGAATTTAACACTCTGGCATCTACAGTGGGAGATCATGCTATTCTCTCCTAGGATAGCTATTAGAAACATGTAAAAAAAAAATAGTGACACAAAATAAATTAGGTAGGAATGTCGGAGTTATCAGGGCTGATGATGGAAAAAGGATTCCGAAAGAGAGGTAGGTAGGATATATTACATAAAGCTGGATAAACAGCTGACAGTATTTCATGCGAAGGCCTAGAGGACATGCCAGGTGACAGTACTAAGCAAGTAACTGGTGAAAGGGGAACAAAAATTGTTTAGGAGCTCAGGGATGGCTGTTCTCTCTAGGCTATGAATGACAGTAAAAGATGCTGTTTTAGGACTGGGAATCCTGATAGCAATTAATTTGATTGCATCTCAAAATAACAAAGCGGAGATGGTAGTGCTTAGCAATGAAAAGCAAGGTAAGTGCAATGATCACAACGAGCAACAAGATCTGTGTGGCAGATGAGGAAGCTTGACTCACAGTGAGATATAGAAATGGTTAACAGGATATGTTAGTCCTTACAGAAATCTGAATATGCAGCAAGCAAGCATTTTGCATAATATGTACAATCAAAATAAATAAAAATAAATGATAAGGAGGCAGAGGGAAGCTGCCCATTAAAAAGCTGCCCACAATTTTTTCCCCCTAGATTCCAGATGTGATCTGATTCTCAGACCATGAACCCATTGACTGGAAGAGAGGCCTATGATGAAAGATCATTTTTCACTGTGACAAATGTATAACAGTAATTCCCCTGTACTTTACCTAGGTGACCCCTGAACTTTAATTCAGGTGCCTCAGCACTGGGAAAAGGGAAATGTCCAGATCATTCAAGGTTTGATGTAAACATGAACATAGTGAGGAAGAAATTCCATATATTAAAAGGAACAAAATAGAATGTCTAGAACCCAAAATACGTTATGTGCAGATTAAACACCACAGAAAACATATCAGTGAGCTTAAAGACATAACAATAGAAATTATCCATACAGATATATTTAGCTTTGGTGAAATATGGGATGGTACTAAGAACTCTAACAATAGTGTTATTAGAGTTCCAGGAAGGAGGTTTACAGGAATTGAATAAATAATGGCTAATATTTTCCAAATTTGTTCAAAATTATAAGGCTGCATGTCCTAGAAGCTCAAAAAATTCTAATCAAGAAAAAGAAAAGCAAAGGCACATAATTCAAATTTTATAAAATCATTGTTAAAGAGAAAATTTTAAAAGCAGCCAGAGAAAAGAGAGATTAAATGCAGGGGAATAACCATAAGAAAGTTGTTGACTTTTTATCGGAAACAATGCAAACCAGAATATTTTGGAACAACATCTTTAAAATGTTGAAAAAAGGTCTGTCAACCTAAAATTCTATATCCAGAAAAAATATTCTTCAGAAATGAAGCTAAAATAAAAATATGTTCAGGAAAAGAAAACCTTGGAGAACTCATCACCCAAAGATCTGCACAAGAAGAAAATTTATAGTAAATTTCTTCAGGCTGAAGAAAGAGTAAACCAGAGTTTTACTAAGAAATAAAAAATACTGTGAATAGTCACTATGTAGGTAAATTTTTTAAAAATTCCTTCATTTTAAAATTTCTTTAAAGTGTATTTTATTGTTTAAATTATAAAATAATATATTTGTGGGGTTTATGACATATGAAGATGTAGATTATTTGACAATAAAAGTATAAATAAGAGGAGGGCATAATAGAAATATACTGTTATACATTTCTTACATTAAAACTCAAGAGGCATAATATTACTTGAAGAAAGACTGTGATAAGATGCGTATTGCAAACCCTAGAGCTCCTACTGCATAAACGTAAAAGTTATAGCTAGTAAGACCATGGTAAAGAAAAACTGAATATTGAAAATATTTAAATAGTCATACAAAATGCAGGGACGGAGAACAAAAAATATATGGGACACGTCCTCCTCAGCATCATGGCCACCCTCAGACCTCTCATGAAGCCAAAGTTCAAAAAGAGAACCAACAAATCCATCCAGCACCAGTCAGACCGATATGTCATAATTAAGAACTGGCAGAAGCCCAGGGGCATGACAATAGGGTGTGCAGGAGATTCAGGGGCCAGATTTTGATGTCCAACTTTGGTTACTGGAACAACAAGAAAACAAAGCACTTGCTGACCAGTGACTTCTGAAAGTTTCTGTCCACAATGTCAAGGAGCTTGAAATGCTGCTGATCTGGAACATATATTACTGGGCTGTGATTTCTCACATCGTCTCCTCTAAGAACCACAGAGCCATTGTGGAAAGAGCAGCCTAGCTGGCTGTCAGTACCAATCCCAATGCCAGGCTGCACAGCGAAGAAAATGAAGAGGCAGCTTGTGTGCACATTGTATTCGTGTTAATAAAACCATAAAACTCAAAAAAGTATACGTATGGGACAAATTGAAAACAAATAGCTGGATGGTACACTTAGAAACAACCATGTAAATCATTAGATTAATTATAAATGCTCTAAACTTTCTTAAAAAAAGCCAAAGAATATTACACTGGATTTAAGAGCTAAATCCAATTTTATATCATCTGGAGGAAGTGCATTTTAAATATGGAGTTACAGATAGTCCAACAGTAAGAGAATGGGAAAATATACAGAGAAGTCCTCACAACCAGGAATATTGACAAAGATGAGAAGGGGAATTTCATAAAAATAAAAGTGTCAATTCTGAATCCCTGTGAACCTAGTACCAGAGATTCATAAATCTATGAAGCAAAAACTGCAAAAAATCTGCAAACAAAATGAGACAAATCCACATTATAGTTGAAATTTCTGCAGAAAATTACTAAGGATATAAAAGATGTGAATAAAATATCAACCAGCAGGACATACCTGAAATTTATAGAATAATTCACTGAACAATGGAACATACAAAGTCTTTTTAAAGAGCACATTCAACAGGTGGAACAAAAAATAAAATTAATTAATGAATAACTGAAAAAAAAGAAACTGAACAGTTGTTTGGGACACCTTCCATCTGATTTCACATTAAATGGAGGCATATTGTGGAAATGAATCCTTAATGGCTATCCAGACTTTAAAAGTGCTCACATCAGTTATTAAAGCTAATAGGAACAATTTCAGTTTAAAAGCAGGACTTCCTGTCCACTTAATACTACAGTAGTATTGACTACATTACTTGGAAATGCCCTATGTCTAATTTTCCATACCTTAACTGGAGGAGAATATTGTCTCGAATGCAGATGCCTCAGATACCTTGTAATTTTATGTAACCAATTTCAATGGACTTTATGCCATTTTTAGCTTGTCACCTATGTGTGATTATCCCAGAAAACAATCTCTTTTCCCCCAAACTCACTATTTATGTACTTCTTATGTTTAATTACTGAACCTTAGTACTTCCCCATTGAAGAATGGGCTTATAAGTATACTTCCTCATGATTATATGATTTTTAGACTAGATGGTTTATTTGGTAGATTTCCTAGCATCATCTCCCTGGGCTCTAAGTTATTTAATACATTAATTTTGGGCAGTTCATCATGATGAACTGATGGTGTTAATTTTTTATTATAGCCTATTTAGTACTTTCATCCTCTAAGATCACAAAGATTTTCTTTGATATTTTCTTAAACAAATTGTGGTATAGCCAAACCATAAAAAGAAACAAACTACTAGACACACAGCATTGACGAATCTCAAAAAATGTGCTGAGCTACCTAGGACACAAAAGAACACATACCATATGAACCCATGTATATACTATTACAGAAGAGGTAAACCTAATCTATAGTAATCTCTGGCCTAGGCAACAACGGATAACATATCAGTTGTTGCCTAGGCCAGAGGTGAGGGTGGGTAAAATGCAAATGGATACAAGGAAAATTTGGGGGGTGATGGAAATATTCTGTATCCTGATGGGGTTGATGATCATATGGGTGTATACATTTGACAAGCTCATCAAACGGCAAACTTAAAATAGGTGCTTTTTTATTGCATGTAAGTCACACTTCAATAAAGTTAATAAGGAAAAACAAACAGAAAACTATTGTGTAGGGAGAAGAATGGAAGCAGGGAGACTAGCTAAAGTGCTGTGAATAATCTGAGCAATGATGGTTTAAACAGTAGAAATGGAAAACAAGAAGATAAATTTAGGATATGTTTTGAAGGCAAATTTTACATGATACGTGGATAATTTATATGTGTACATTTGGGAGTGGGGATTCTGATGGACAGTGAGAAATAAGGAAAAATCCCTGAAAGTTTGGCTTAAAAAATTGGATAGTGTTATTTATTCAGAACAGTTAATGTGAGAAAAGAGTTTGGTAATTGAGTTCTATGGAGAATCAAGAGTACTATTTTGGCTGTGTTAATTTTAAAATGCTTTTTAAAAAACCTGTGGACAAATATCCAGCAGGGTGTTGGGTATATGATTCTGGAGTTCTAGGGCATGTTTGAATCTTAAGGTACAGATGTGGAAGTGATAGCGGACAAGTTCTATTTAAAGCCATAGGCTTGAAAAAATGTCACCTAGAGAGCCCAGGACATTTAGTGGTGGAGGAGGAGAAAAGGACCAGCGAAGGAGACTGTGATGAAGCAGCTAACAATGCAGGCACTCAGTTACAAGCACATGGGGTCCTAGACATTAAGAGATGAGAGAGTTTTGTGAAGAAAAGTGAGCAGTTATGTTGAAAGCAATGGAAAGGTCTGGTTAAGGAAAGAACGGTGACCACTGGATAAATTTGTGTGTGTGTGACCCTGACAAGATCTTTTTCTGGAATAGAAGGGGTGGAAACTTGATTGGACTGGATGTAGAAGATCATATTGACATGACTCTATATTTGTCAAGAAAACGTACAATGAATTGGGAAGGAATGGAAGAGTGGTGGGAAGATGATTCAGGTCAAAGTCATGGGAGGTTTTATTTGATTTGATTTGAAAAAAACCAGTATTAGTGCTTGTTTGTATGCTGATGGTAATATTCCATCAAGAACTGAGAATTGGTTGAAGCAGGAGAGGGGGTGTTTGAGGAAAGTCTTTGAGAAAACATGGGATGCAAACCCCAAGTGGAGGAATTCGTATTTAATACCATGCTTCATTTTGGGATACATAGCATTATGCTAAGAGAATGTATTGATGTCATTGCGCTCTATGCTTTAATACTCAATTTAGAACTAAAAAAGAAGACTTAGCAAAATAAGATTTGGTTCAAGTTAAGATTTGGTTAACATTCTGTGATTTCTTTTTTGGTTTGGAACACACAATTTTCCCAGTTTTGCCTATCCTTCAGGAATATCTTGCCTTCATTAGATAACTACTCTAAAGTTAAAATGAAAAGAGAGCATTTTCTAAAGGTTATATACTATTTAAGGTTGTATTTATTGAAGGAAAAAAACTTCTAAACAGTTTTATCCTGATGGAAAAAATAGTTTCACCTGAGCCACAAATGAGACTGGAAACAAAAGACAGAATCTGAGAATTTGTTTGCAGGGTCTTCTGTTCAAAAGAATACCGTCCTTGAAAAATCTGCAGCCATAGTAACAGCCATTCCCAGTCCTGTGATCTACAGAGCATAGAACCCTGTTAGGTGTCACAAAATTATACACCATTGCACGCCAGTCACTAGTGAAAGGTTGAATTTTTTTTTTTTTCTTTTTTGGTTGCTTTGGGTCTTGGTTGCTGTGTGCAGGCTTTTTCTAGTTGTGGCGAGCGGGGGCTACTCTTTGTTGCAGTGCGCGGGCTTCTCATTGTGGTGGCTTCTCTTGTTGCGGAGCACAGGTTCTAAGTGCACAGCCCTCAGTAGTTGCAGCACATGGGCTCAGGAGTTGTGGCTCGTGGGCTCTAGAGAGCAGGCTCAGTAGTTATGGCGCATGGGCTTAGTTGCTCTGAGACATGGGGCATCTTCCCGGACCAGGGATTGAACCTGTGTCCCTTGCATTGGCAGGCGGACTCAACCACTGGGCCACCAGGGAAGTCCGAAATGTTGACTTTTTATTGTCAGTTCTTGAACAGCCACTAATAATCATTCGGAGCTAAAGACACTCTTCATCTAATGTGGTGAATGGAGCTAATGAAATACTTAAGGGCCAGAGCAAGAAGTGAGGAAAAAAGCTGTGACTTTAAAATCCCCAAAAACAAAGGATGTCTTACAAATGAGAAGAAAACTTGAGACTGTGAAAGCCTGAGGTCGGGTCTCAGGAAAAAAGAAAGTGAAAAAAGCAGATTATTTTCCCAAATACTGGCATTTAAGCTGCTAGTACTTCCACGGGGGTGACCACCAAGGTCGTGAGAGGATCTCCTACTCCTGCTGGTAGATCTGCGGATCTTGGGCTACCCCCTCACTCCTTCTCCTACCTCCTTCAAACATAGATAATAACACTAAAACAGGTGTATCAGCGAGGATCCTTTAGGTGCAAGTCGCTGAATAAATGAAAAGTGGCTTCAACAGCGAGAATAATTCGCTACCTCGCATAACAGGAAGTCCCAAGGTCGGCGCTATCAGAGTTGGTTACCTCCTCAGCTCCATGATGTGAGGGCTCCTGGTCACTCTCTCTGGGAGTCTCTTGACTTTCCCCTTTTGGGCACAAAAAGAATACAAGTAGGTCTTAACATAAAGGCCTCACGTGGCAGTGTCAAAGGCAGGAACAAGCAAGTCCCTATTTTATTTCTCCTTTTTTAATTATGAGGAAAACAATCCCAGAGGCCTCTCACTAGACTTTCCTCTTTGTCTTGTTTTTCTAATACTTGACCATGTGTAACAAATCACTGATAAGGGAAATGAAATTATAATGGCTGGCATAGACTGATGAGCATCTACCCCTGGGGGTAGGGAAGCCCCTTAAAGATACACAAAAAACTAGTTCCTAAATAGAGCTGGCTTTCTGCCAGCAGAGCAGAAAGGATAACTGTGACCGCTGAGAAGAGAGGGCAATGCATGCGCAGTGATGAGCAGAGTGGCTGGTGCCCAAATGCATTTAGTAAATATTAGCTGCTATTGTTGTCCTATCAAGCCGCTCTTCTGGGAAACACAATAGAAGACCCCAGCCTCACACCCCAGACTATGTATTCTGACCTCCATCCAATCTGTCATCAAATAGTACAGTTAACCCCTTAGCTGTAGCTTTACTTTCTTTCCTTGACTGTAAATCCTTTTCCCGGGCTTCCCTGGTGGCGCAGTGGTTGAGAATCTGCCTGCTAATGCAGGAGACACGGGTTCGAGCCCTGGTCTGGGAAGATCCCACATGCCGCGGAGCAGCCGGGCCCGTGAGCCACAGCTGCTGAGCCTGCGCGTCTGGAGCCTGTGCCCCGCAACGGGAGGGGCCGCGATGGTGAGAGGCCCGCGCACCGCGATGAAGAGCGGTCCCCGCACCGCGATGAAGAGTGGCCCCCACTTGCCGCAACTAGAGAAAGCCCTCGCACGAACCGAAGACCCAGCACAACCAAAAATAAATAAATAAATAAATAAATAAATAAATAAAAAATTAAAAAAAAAAAAAAAAATAACACTGGAATGACTTTAAAAAAAAAAAAAAAAAAAAATCCTTTTCCCTTGTCGTCCTGTTTGTCTCAAAAAGTGGTAGCTAATGAGTTGTCTGCCTCCAGCCTCATCGATTTTCAAAATTTTTTCATATTGTAGCCAAACTGATCTGTCTTTTTTAAACTTTTTTTTTTAATTTATTTATTTATTTTTATTTTTGACTGTGTTGGGTCTTCGTTTCTGTGCGAGGGCTTTCTCTAGTTGCGGCAAGTGGGGGCCACTCTTCATCGCGGTGCGCGGGCCTCTCACTATCGCAGCCTCTCTTGTTGCGGAGCACAGGCTCCAGACGCGCAGGCTCAGTAACTGTGGCTCACGGGCCAGTTGCTCCGCGGCATGTGAGATCTTCCCAGACCAGGGCTCGAACCCGTGTCCCCTGCAGTGGCAGGCAGACTCTCAACCACTGCGCCACCAGGGAAGCCCCAAACTGATCTTTCTAAAGGCAGATCTAATCATGTCACCATCTTCCTTAAGAGCTTATCACAGTTCCTCATTGCATTACATCTGAAGGTTGAACTCTTCAGGATCATGTCCATGTAGTTGTTCTTCAGTGCAGGTGGAGGGAGGCTCTCTGTCCTTCAGCTCTGCCGTATGGAACATGCAGTCCCCTTGGTGCAGGAGGAGAGAAACAGAAGACTCCCAAGTAGGGTCTCCATTGCCCACAAAGAGTGGGGTGCCCAGCCCATCTGTAAGGGGCTGAGAAGCACCATCTGGCATTCACCCGGAAGGGGAGGAGGACATACTTTTAGGGAACACTATTGTAATAGATCCAGAGATGTGCCTCCCAGATCCCCCTTCAAGGAAGGGCTTGCTGCCCAATTTCAGAGAACTTGTCTGTCTCAGTGGCTGAGAGCTGCCTTGTCTGAGGTCACGACTTTCCTGGGGTAGCCCACTTGTAACTGAGTGAGGCAGAGGGATAAAGACATGGCCGTTTTGGCCCATGCACATAACTCCGAGAGGCGCTGCTCACTTGAGGACTCCCTGCTGGGGTGGCCAGGGCTTCCTTGTGCTTGCTTCACAGTTGACTTCTTCCTCTTCTCTATCCTGTTTCACCATTTCTTTCATAGGTTTTGATCCTTTATGAACATCTTGTACCGCATACTCTACATGGTATCTGCTTCTGGAAATTACAACCTGCAACAACTAGTAATTTCTAGCAGAAAGTCCTTTAACCCTCAACTCTCTTTTCTGCCTCAATGATCATTATCTAAGTTGATAATTTTTCACTCCAGATTTATAGAAATACAGTTACCTGAATGCATCACCAAAATTTTGCAGATAAAATACAATTTATTTATTTATTTATTTATTTATTTTTGATATTTAAGTATCTTTATTCAAAACATCTCTAAAATAATAAAACAAAAGATAACAAAACAAATTATAACATTTATGAGACAATTAGACATTTGAACACATACTGGACATTTGATGATAATAACTTTTTAAAGTATAATAATGCTATTATGGGTGTTTTAAAAAGAAATGATTAAAAAAAAAAAAGTCCTTATCTCCTAGAATGCATGCTCAAATATTTACAGGTGAGGGACCATGTGGGATTTGCTTCAAAATAATCCAGGGACTCCGCTGGTGGCGCAGTGGTCAAGAATCCGTCTGCCAATGCAGGGGACACGGGTTTGAGCCCTGGTCCGGGAAGATCCCACATGCTGCGGAGCAACTAAGCCCTGTCTGTGTGCAGCAATGAAGCCCCAATGCAACCAAAAGTAAATGAATAAGTTTATTTTTAAAAAGTTGTATGTGATTTCACCAAAATATCACTTAAAACAAAACAAAAACAAAAACAAAGTAATCCAGATGGGAGGAAGTGGGAATCTGGGGGGAGAAGAAACAAGACTGAGTTGATAACTGGTGTTCATGTTATACAATCTACTTTTTTTTTTCATTGTGGAAAAATATACATCATATAAAATTTACCATTTGAAGTATTCTGAGGTGTACAGTTTAGTGGCATGAAGTACATTTTGCTACTTTTTTGGGTTTAAAATTCTCCAAAATCAAATGTTAAAATAAAAATTTTAAAGAAGCAAATGGCGATCCAAGTAAAATATGTTGGTAGATCCAATTTTTAAAATTATTTATTTATTTTATTATTTTATTTATTTTTGGCTGCATCTGGTCTTAGTTTCGGCATGCAGGATCTTTGTTGAGGCATGCAGGATCTTTCATTGAGGTTTGTGGGCTCTTTGTGCATGGGCTTCTCTCTAGTTGTGGCATGTGGGTTTTCTCTCTCTAGTTGTGGGGCGCAGGCTCCAGGGCATGTGGGCTGTGTAGTTTGCAGCACGCAGGCTCTCTAGCTGAGGTGCCGGAGTTCAGTAGCTGTGGCCCGGGTGCTCAGTTGGGATCTTAGTGGGATCTTAGTTCCCTGACCAGGGATCAAACCCTCATCCCCTGCATTGTAAGGTGGACTCTTTACCACTGGACCACTAGGGAAGTCCCTCAATTTTTTTTCCCACTATTTATTTATTTGGCTGTGCCGGGTTTTAGTTGTGGCATCAGGGATCTAGTTCCCTGACCAGGGATCCAACCCAGGCCCCCTGCACTGGGAGTGCAGGGTCTTTTTTTTTTTTTTTTTTTTTTTCCACACACACACAGTGTATTTTATTTTTACAAGAGATAAATAGACTGACACCAAGCATTGTACATGGATGACCACAACAAAAGCAACAATGATTGCAATTACCAAACATGAAACACACTCATACTATGTCATAATATTGACATTCAGTCCAGTAATCCTCCACTGTAACAGCTCCTTTACTTTGCAGTGAAAATTGATTTGTATATTCTTTGCCTCTGAGTCCTTGTGGGATTTTTTTTTTAATTCAGACAGATAGTCACAAAAATTATACTCATCCTCATCAGTTCACTCAGTCCCATGTAATTAATTTCTTTTTTATCTTGATCTTTTCTTATCACTTTTATGAGTTCATCAGTTTTTCATTAGAGTTCTGAAAATGCTTATTTATTCAGTTCAGCAGTACAGTCAGTTACCAGAAACCTGTAGTTGTCAGAGTCTTTTCCATGAATTTCTTGAAGATGAAAGAGTGAAGTAAGTCAGAAAGAGAAAAACAAATATCGTATATTAATGCATGTATGTGGAACCTAGAAAAATGGTACAGATGAGCCAGTTTGCAGGGCAGAAGTTGAGACACAGATGTAGAGAATGGACATATGGACACCAAGGGGGGAAAACTGCGATGAGGTGGGGATGGTGGTGTGCTGATTTGGGCGATTGGGATTGACATGTATACACTGATGTGTATAAAACTGATGCCTAATAAGAACCTGCAGTATAAAAAAACAAACAAAACAACTAATACTAAACTTTCATTGGGTTATTTTTATGGAAATATGTTAATATAAATGTTTCAGACATTACATGAAATTTCTAAAAATCTTATATGTGTATGGAAATATGTATGGAAATATGTTAATATAAATGTTTCAGACATTACATGAAATTTCTAAAAATCTTATATTTGTATTTGTATGGAAATATGTATGGAAATAGGTTAATATAAATGTTTCAGACATTACATGAAATTTCTAAAAATCTTATATTTGTATTTGTATGGAAATATGTATGGAAATATGTTAATATAAATGTTTCAGACATTACATGAAATTTCTAAAAATCTTATATTTGTAGTTGTATGGAAATATGTATGGAAATATGTTAATATAAATGTTTCAGACATTACATGAAATTTCTAAAAATCTTATATTTGTATTTGTATGGAAATATGTATGGAAATATGTTAATATAAATGTTTCAGACATTACATGAAATTTCTAAAAATCTTATATTTGTATTTGTATGGAAATATGTATGGAAATATGTTAATATAAATGTTTCAGACATTACAGGAAACGTCTAAAAATCTTATATGTTCTGGTATAATGTTATAAGTAATAATCCTAGTTATTACTTTAAAATGTATATCTCAGAAATAACTAATTTTCTTGTCAACTGCGTTATTATGAACTTTCATCAAATCTTTAACCATGGTCATTTTTAAGTCTTTTGTCATTTACAGACAGTTCTGGGTGTACTCTGATGATTTTACAATTTATTAAGTAATTACATGCTGCCAAGTGCTTTTTAAAAAATAAGTTTATTTATTTTATTTATTTACTTTTGGTTGTGTTGGGTCTTCGTTGCTGCGCGCGGGCTTTCTCTAGTTGCGGAGAGCGGGGGCTACTGTTCATTGTGGTGTGCGGGCTTTTCATTGTGGTGGCTTCTCTTGTTGCAGAGCACGGGTTGTAGGTGCGTAGGCTTCAGTAGTTGTGGTGCATGGGCTCAGCAGTTGTGGCACGTGGGCTCTAGAGTGCAGGCTCAGTAGTTGTGGCACACAGGCTTAGTTGCTCCGTGGCATGTGGTATCTTCCCAGACCAGGTATCGAACCCATGTCCCCTGCACTGGCAGGCGGATTCTTAACCATTGTGCCACAAGGGCAGTCCCCAAGTACTCTTTTTTGTTTTGTTTTTCTTTTTTACTCTCTCATTCTCTCTAAGGCTCCCTATGAGTAGATAGATGCGTAGAAGAAAAGTCATCTGCCCAGACCCAATAGTTATTAAACCAGGGAGTTCAGACTCTGATCCTCCTTTGCCCTTTATAACTTTACAGCCTGTTTCCTTTATAACTAGTTTAAACCACCACTGCCTGGAGCACCCTTTCCCTCTTCCCTTTGAGGGGCTCACTGCTACTCACTCAGCTCAGCATCAGTAAATCCAAAAAACTTCCAAAGTTGTCCCCTATCCCTGCATGCACTGTCATGCTGTGTTGTGCCGATAGCTAATACCCAAACATTTATCCCCATCTTGGTACTTATCAATACTGTATGATAGTCGTCGTTGCCTGTCTAGCATCTCTAATGGCTGACTAGTGCCTGGTGCATCCTTCTTTACCTACTTCTCAAAAGGATTTTTAGTGATTTAGTGTCAGCACATCGTAGGTATTGAAAAGTGTTTACTGAGTGAATTTAATAATGCTCTTTTTTTTCTCTAGCTTTGCACGAACTCTATCATCCTAGGAGATTCAGTTAAAAGAGGAAAAAATACTGCCATTCTAGAATGTATGCAACAAACATCTGTGAGTCTAAAGGAATTTGGCTCATTAATGTTTCTTTTCCAGTTCTGATAGTTGACTATGCTCGTGGCTGACTACACAGTGTGACGTAGCGCCGATAACTTGGGAAGGGCAGAGGTGTCTAGTGAATGGAGAACTCTTCCTAGACAGAACTATTTTCTGTTCATTTTTTTTCCCCACAAATCCACGTTCAACATCTATGACATGCAAGACCCCTTCAGGGATGACTATCTCAGTCAGTTTAGATAATCACATTCAAGATGTATGTGTGTAACAGGAATTATGATATGAGTATTCACATTCTGGTTCTCTTCCCTGCCCCCCAATACTATCCCCATTAATTTTATTTGCAATTAAGCAAGATGAGGGGAGAAATATTCTGAGCAAAATGTTTTATTGTCTGATAACAAATGAAAATTATGCAAGTGGAAAAAAACTGAACCACTCTACAAAAGAACCATGTTGGGAGACTATAATATCCTTCATGGAACAGTACTTTATTAAAAGCCAGAAAAAATCTTTTATCAATGGTTGCATCCAAAAATCTGCCATTAATCTATGACAGTGATGCCAAGGAGAGTATCATCTTCCAGGTAGAAAGTTCATTTACTTAACTGAATAAAAAGAGAGTATTTTATAGCATTTTTATTTCACTCCTCATTGCTATGTGCTTTAAATAAGACAATTTCCCTTATTTTTCATAGAAAAATAAAAAAACACATGTACATTGTCTATGCAATTTAAAATAAAAATATGTACATATTTTATTGACTTCATTTTAATTATTATTAAATAGACAAATATAAAGACATAACATGAGAACCCACTTTGTCTTGCACAATATTTAATAACTATGTCCTATAAATGGGTGTGACCAAGAGAGTGCCACGTTGTGACAAGGTGGGCAAGGTGAAGATTACAAATAACATTTAGTCAATTGTGGGCCTGCAGAAACCAGTGCTCAGGTGAATGTCAAAGTCAGGCCACGTTTCCCAGCTGTGACGACAGCCTTTCTACTCCATTTTTGGACACTCTTCACATTTTTAAAAGTACACCCACCAGGTCCCCCTCGCTCCCTCCTGAATTTTCTCCTTCCCTTTTTTCTTTGTGTCTTTCTACCTTTCCTTCCATCTGGCTTTCCCTCCAATTCTCTCTCCTTTCTTCAAACGAGTAGCCAGCACCTGCTCTGAGTTCAGCCACATTCTGACCCGGAGGGATACAAAGATGAATAAGTCAGCCGATTATTGTTTCCAGGGGCTTTTATTTTTGCCTCTCTTCTCATTTTAGACTTAACATTTGCTTTCCCATCTATCACAACAGGGCTTCAAACTACTGAAGTTTCTGTAACTGTCTCCTTCCAAATCAAAAAGTTACTCCTTTCTTCTTCCATTGGATCACGTCAGAATATGTCCCACTTATGTGCAAGGGATGCTAATGGAATAAGGATGTCCCTCACAGACAAATTTTCATATTTTTAGCATCCTGGGTTGTGTTTATCCTTAAAGGATATATCTACCTGTAAGAATTGTGGGCTCTAGGTAAGACATATTTTTGAGGATGTAGGTCTTGAGAAAAGGATTTGTGAATGTTGTTCAGAGTTGAGCTCATGGAGAGAGAGGGTTTGGGAAGCAGTTAGTCCTCTGGTCCATTCCCAGCTTGGCCATTTACTAGTTATGTGAAGCTGAGACCCTCGGTTTTCTCATCAGAATTCAGTAATGGGAATTAAATCAGCTGCAATTTGTAAGGTGTTATAAATTAATGTCTGTGTTATAATTCTTAAGCTATTCCTACCCTAAACGTCTTCTCTTTATGTACGTGTGTAAAACCTCATTAATGAGGAGTTGGATCCTTAGAATATATTATTATTATTTCTAGTTGCTTCTCGTTTTTTGCCAGTGTGTATGGCTAAAAAGCAGTGTGATGTGGTTGAGTTGGCTGATTCTACCTCTGAAGACCTGATTGTGAGCCTTTCTTCCCAAATTCACATTGCAGTGTCATTAAATTGATAGCTTGAAATAGGTCATCTTGGGAAAATTTATAGCGTGGAAATTAACAAACACTACAAAAAAAGGCTCTGTTTTCTTCTGGAGGGAGAAAAAAAATTGTTAACCCTTTACTAGCACACCACTGCCAAGAGTCCAGGCAGAGACAGAGAAAATCCTCTTTTTTCTTTTCCCAAATAACAGAATAGGACACTACAAGTCCCGAGTTCCCATTTCCCTATGACTGTGCTTCTGCTAGGAGGGGAACATATTTCCGAATTCTCTCCAAACTCAACTCTACCTTCTGATCAAGGTGGCCTTAATGTTCTCTCCTGCCTTTTGTTTCCGGAGCTGAGTTCAATTTCTCTCCGTGATTGCAGTAGTCTTGACCCCTAAGCAATACTCTTTTTTTTTTTTTTTAATTAATTTTTAGTTTTGGCTGCATTGGGTCTTCATTGCTGCACACGGGCTTTCTCTAGTTGTGGCGAGCGGGGGCTACTCTTCACTGTGGTGCGTGGGCTTCTCACTGTGGTGGCTTCTCTTGTTGCGGAGCACGGGCTCTAGGTGCTTGGGCTTCAGTAGTTGTGGCACGTGGGCTCACTAGTTGTGGCTCATACGCTCTAGAGCATAGGCTCAGTAATTGTGGCGCACAGGCTTAGTTGCTCCGCGGCACGTGGGATCTTCCCGGACCAGGGCTCGAACCTGTGTCCCCTGCATTGGCAGGTGGATTCTTAACCACTGCACCACCAGGCAAGTCCCTAAGCAATAGTCTTGAATGAAGTCTTCCTTGCCTATTTAACCCCATCAATGCAGTTTTTCTTTGACACTGTCCCAGTTTTTTGACACTGACAATTCCATTTTTTTTTTGCAATATCAATCTCTATTCACACCCCTCTTAAAGCATGTACAATATTTCATGCTCCTAACATGAAGTGCCTCTGAGCTGTCAAATTCTTTGACCATTTATTAGATAGTCTGGCTTATTTTGTCTCTATCATAAAAAAAAAAAAGGACAGGTTGTCTGATATTTACAGAGAATCCCAGGTAAATTTTATTGGCATCATTTGAAAAGTACTTAGTGGATTCTTTTTTAAATATAAAAACTATTTTCAAAGACCAGATTGAAAAATAGAAAGTTGTTCCCTTTTAGTTCCCCAAACTTCTATCTGGTTCTGCAGGGTATTTCACACAGCTGTGCTTTATGAGAGGCAATGAATTGTATTTATTCAGCAGCTTCTCTGGGGCAGTGAACTCTGAGCTCTTGCTCATAATTAGCATAAGTAAGCAACACATTCCTGGTTGTCAGGCTCTTTTGAGCCTCCAAGTCACCCTCAAGGGAGGCATAACACACACCAGCCTAGAGTGCTTCCACCTATTTCAGCTCTGTGCTTGCTGCCCTACCGATCACTTTCAAATGCAAATATCTCCTTTACTATTTGAGGATTCATGCCTGCTTCTCCCTTTCTCATTAAATTATCCCTCCACCCACCCCACACCAAGGTGGGTCTCTGTGGATTGCAGACCAGTTGCCAAGAACCTTAAGAAGAACTGAAAACCTTTCACTTTCTACCCTGTGTCCTCTCCTTTTTTATTTGCTGTGGTCTCTGTAGCTGAGAACTATTTCTGGAGCAGCGCAGGCTAACAGCCAAGCCTTAGTGTGCTTCTTTCTTCAGGTTTCACCTAAGTAGATCTCAATATCATGCTGGCCTCGGGAATAGAGGCTCCTTAGAATACTTTGCTGCCTTCCCACCTGCCTTTAATGGTAACTAGAAATAGATTTAATGATCTCCAGGTGCATCTATCACCATCCTCAAACAATCTGGTTTTCAATTATTCAGCTTACTGTGGCCAGGGAACAGGACTCACCTTTCTTAGGGAACTGTAAGTTCTACTTCCTAGTTCCTCTCCATTTGGGCTCTTTACTGCCCTTCCTGTCCCCTGCCTGCCACCATCAAATCAGGAGAATCTTTGGCTGTCATGGTGTCATGGTAGGAAGTCTATCTCTAACTCTCTGTCTTCAAATCTATTCAGACTCAGGATTTTGCCTTTAGAATCCCAAATGGCTTCTTTTTGCTATAAAATTATTTTCTTTATGAATGTCTCACAGTTTAGGTGCGTGAATGGTGAAAAGGCCACGGTCTTACCAAAAAAAAAAAAAAAAAAGACTAAAAGAGGAGAACTTCTGCTGATATTTCAAAATATTGTGCCACCACATAAATACCATGCCGACTGAAGAAGGCATTTTAGTGTAGATGCTGTCTTTTAGTATCTTTAAGCAGAAACCCACTTAAAAGATATAAAAGCCCAAGCTCTACTTTTTATGTTCCTTAACCTCAAATAAAAGGGAAGTTGATTTGGGCAGAGATTAAACATAACAAATACAAAACTCACTTTCCTACCCATAGATGAGTTCCATTTAAAATAAATATTTTTTATCAAATCATCCCATTGTACACTTGAAATATCTTAGTTTTATTTCTCAATTATACCTCAGTAATGCTAAAAACTAGAATAATTTTTTTTCAGGAGCACTTTTGTATTGGTGACTGTAAATTATGATTTAAATCTGGTACAGTCACTGGTAAGTGTTGCTTGAAATGCAGGCAGGGGATAAGCAAGCACTTCATAGAGTTTACAAAATGCAAGTAGGATACTACCACAAAGTCACAGTTGTCTTTCACAATGTGTATTAATATTTGCCTGCTGAAAATTCCATGCATTTTGCCTGTTAATGAAGACCTTTTAAGTTAAAATTCCCTTTCTGAACAGGAATACTGTCCCTATATACTATATATATACACACACACACTAATATTACACTACTATTATTATACTATTATATATCATTATATATACTATTATATTTATGTGGTTTTATACACATAATAGATTTACTATTAAACTAGTTATTTACTATTAAGCTATTTAGCTATCACAATTAAGCAAGTTTTCAGAGATTCTTTCCAAATGTGTGCTTCTTTCCACAATACCCATTATAAATATTTCAACAAGGAAAAGAATATGAAATGTTTGCAGACTTCTTGTCCGCAACACATTTTTGTTCAGCAATAATGACTTCAAGGTGTTTCTATTCAAAACTAAAGCTTTGCAGGAAGTTGAAGAGGAAGCCCTTACTCCTTGCCCCTTCATTTCTTTGTGTCCTGAAATTTGTGAGTCAGTGCAATGAAAATAATCAGAATGAAACCTTGCCCAGAGGGAAGTCCTCTCAAATGCTGGCGGGGTTCCACTGCCCTCCTCCAGCATCATCCCTCATTTTCTTTGGAATATTGTAAATTTTAAGACCTGCTAGTAGAATCTATATCAAATATGTTTTATTGGGAAAGAGATTTTGAGGTGGAATAAAAGCATATTTTCTTAACCCTTTCATATTCTGATCGATTTACTTTAATCTGGATTAACTAAAATCCCTGAAGACCCTAAGAAATTACATGAGATTTCACCTCAGAGAACATTCTCCTATGTTAAACTACATTGCAATTAGGAAGCCAGGAATGGAGTTTGAGCTCAGTACTCTTGAAGCTGAGAAAAGAAGTTTATTTGCCTTTACACAATTTTCATTCTTTTTGTGGCTTTTCTTAAGTCTCACTCAGGGCAAGATTCTCTATTGCTAATAAGCATTCCCAGTAATTTAGGGCACTGACCTCCTGTTTTCCCAAATAATATTTGTTGGTGCAAATCAAATCTGTTTTTCTCTTATGTTTTTCCCCCCACATTTGCAGGGGCCTATATTGATGTATTTAATTTTGAAAAGTGTTATGGGATACCTTAAAAGAGAGTCAGTCCTTCTCATGCCGAGAAGTTAAACCTAAGATACATATTGTTGAGTTTTAAAGGTATGTTGGGTGTAGTTTGAATCAAAATATAGGCCATGTGGCACATTTGAAATGCACCTTATGCCCTTGGGAGTGCCCCAGAGAGAGGGGTAGTCATCTTCCAGAGCAGATGGAATGTTGTGATTAGAGACCCCAGTGACTGTTAATGGTAGGTGGCATGGCATATATATCATGACATTTGGATAGTAAAAACAGATGTTTCTAATAAAATTCTCAGATCAAAGCTCTAAAAGCAGACACTCTAATTTGAATAACTTTGTAGCATGTTTCTGGGTGACGAGTAGCAGAAAGTCATTTTGCAATAGTTAACAGTTTTCCTGAGCTACAATCATCAGGCTCCCTACTGATCAATAAAAACATGCCAGGTTCTTTGAGGTTAAGTTACTTGGGTAAGTTAAGTTCCCTCAGCATGAATTTGTTTATTCGTTACATGTACACAGGACCTGGCTCTGTAAGCACATGGTAATCACCTGATTTTCAACAAATGAGTGCACACCTACCTTATTAATAGGTAGGTATTTAAAAGATTAAATGAGATAAAATAATATCAAGTAAGCAAAAGTTTCATCACGCACTTGGCATGCATTCAACACTAACCACTTGAGCGTCTTTATCCCTTTTTCACAAAGTGTCTTCACATCGAATACCTTATTTAGACCAGACAATTTCTAGTTTTTATTTAGGGTACATGTTACCTTCATTTTCAAACAAAAGACTGAGATTCAGACAAACTAATTGGCTTTCCAATGTCCATGTGGCCAGTGCATATCTGAGCCTGGAGTAAATATTCAGATAGTCAAGGTTCTGTTTCAGGGCCTAACTTCCAGCCCTGCCACTACTATCCATCTGCTTCCACTTGGGGGTCTGGTTTTCTCCTCTATAAATTGAAGGAGTTGACGCTGTTGGGTGTGGCATCAACTAATATATGGCACGATCCACCACATAATCTCAGTATCCCACAGCAACATGCATTTACCTAGATCACAAATCCATAGGTCACCTGAGGGTCTCCTGTTCTAGGCTGGGTACATCCCTGGCTGGCTCAGCCCTGTAGGTCTCTAATCCTCCTCCTCAGCTAGCCCAGGCTTACTCTCCTGCTCTGACAGGTGTGAAAGAGAGCAGGCACAATAGCACAAACAGTGTTCTGTTAACAGTCCATTAACCCAGGCAGATCATGTGGCAAACCCGAAAGCAAGGGGTAGGGAAGTATCTTCTGTCTCTTTCCTGGGAGAAGGTACTGCCAGGTGGTATGTGAAGGATGTGGATAAGGGCAGGGTAAAGAATTGAGGACATTAATGCCATGTATTTCAACTGCTAAGATTGCTTTTAGCTCCAGCACGTTGTGATTTTCTTCCAATTTACATTTGGTTGGCAGAGTCTCTTTTCCTTATTTCTTTTCTTAATGTTTTTCTTTTTTAAAAAAGTGTTATTTTTTAAAATGAATTCTTATTGGAGTATATTTGCTTTACAATGTTGTGTTAGTTTCTGCTGTACAGCAAAGTGAATCAGTTATGCGTATACATATATCCCCTCTTTTTAAGATTTCCTTCCTGTTTAGGTCACCACAGAGCACTGAGTAGAGTTCCCTAGTGCTATAGTGCTATACAGTAGGCTCTCATTAGTTATCTATTTTGTACACAGTAGTGTATATATGTCAGTCCTAATCTCCAGTTCATCCCACCCCCCCCAAACCCCTTGGTATCCATAAGTTTGTTCTCCACATCTCTGTCTCTATTTCTGCTTTGCAAATAAGTTCATCTGTACCACTTTTCTAGATTCTTCATATAAGAGATATTATATGATATTTTTCTCTTTCTGACTTACCCCACTCTGTATGACGGACTCTAGGTCTATCCACGTCTCTGCAAATGGCACTATTTCATTCCTTTTTATGGCTGAGTAATATTCCAATGTATATATGTATCACATCTTCTTTAACCCATTCCTCTGTTGATGGACATTTAGGTGGCTTCCATGACCTGGCTATTGTAAATAGTGCTGCAGTGAACATTGGGGTGCATGTGTCTTTTTGAATTATGGTTTTCCTTGGGTATATGCCCAGTAGTGGGATTGCTGGGTCATATGGTAATTCTGTTTTTAGTTTTTTGAGGAAACTCCATACTGTTCTCCATAGTGGCTGTACCAATTTACATTCCCACCAACAGTGCAAGAAGGTTCCCTTTTCTCCACATCCTCTCCAGCATTCATTGTTTATAGATTTTTTGACGATGGCCATTCTGACCAGTGTGAGGTGATACCCCATAACTTCTTCACACTCTTTTCAGATCAAAATCCCTATATTCTGCATCTAGGAAGGACTAATTATTTCCTTCTTTTCTGTTTAAACAAAAAAACCTGCATCTGTGTGAACCCTGAAAGCATATTCACGATGAAGAAAATATAGTGCTACAACCTCCTATGAGATTGTTCTTTAATATTGCCTTCTGGAACAATATGTTCAGGGAACAGCAAGATCAACATATAAAAAAAAACACAGAATGGCAAACTGACATGAGTTTTCTGCCCTTCAGTGAATTCCTGTTTGCCCTAGGCAACTTGAAAAACATTGACACTAATGATTAGAGAAATGCAAATTGTAATGTTTTTGTGTCTATGTCCATCATTGATATTGACCTATAATTTCCTTTTTTGGTGATATCTTTGTCTGGTTTTGGTATCAGGGTGATGGTGGCCTCGTAGAATGAGTTTGGGAGTGTTCCTCCCTCTGCAATTTTTTGGAAGAGTTTGCCAAGGATAGGAGTTAGCTCTTCTCTAAATGTTTGATAGAATTCACCTGTGAAGCCATCTGGTCCTGAACTTTGGTTTGTTGGAAGATTTTTAATTACAGTTTCAATGTCATTAATTGTGATTTGTCTGTTTATATTTTCTAATTCTTCCTGGTTCAGTCTTGGAAAGCTGTACCTTTCCAAGAATTTGTCCATTTCTTCCAGGTTGTCAATTTTATTGGCATAGAGTTGCTTGTAGTAGTCTCTTTTGATCCTTTGTATTTCTGTGGTGTCAGTTGTAATTTTTCCTTTTTCATTTCTAATTTTATTGATTTGAGTCCTCTCTCTTTTTTTCTTGATGAGTCTGGCTAAAGGTTTATCAATTTTGTTTATTTTCTCAAAGAACCAGCTCTTAGTTTTACTGACCTTATTTATTTATTGCTATTGTTTTCTTAATTTCTATTTAGTTTATTTCTGCTCTGATCTGTATGATTTCTTTCCTCCTACTAATTTTGGGGCTTTTTTTTTTTTGTTCTTCTTTCTCTAGTTGCTTTAGGTGTAAGGTTAGATTGTTTATTTGAGATTTTTCTAGTTTCTTGAGGTGAGATTGAATTGCTATAAACTTCCCTTTTAGAACTGCTTGTGCTGAGTCCCATAGGTTTTTGGTCATCGTGTTTTTGTTGTCATTTGTTTCTAGGTATTTTTTGATTTCCTCTTTGATTTCTTCGGGGATCTCTTGGTTATTTAGTAACATGCTGTTCAGCTATCATGTGTTTGTGTTTTTTACAGTTTTTTTCCTGTAATTGATTTCTAATCTCATAGCATTGTGGTCAGAAAAGATGCTTGATACGATTTCAGTTTTCTTAAATTTACTGAGCCTTGATTTGTGACCCAAGATGTGATCTGTCCTGGAGAATGTTCCCTGTGCACTTGAGAAGAAAGTGTATTCTGCCGCTTCTGGGTGGAATGTCCTATAAATATCAATTAAATCTATCTGGTCTATTGTGTCATTTAAAGCTTGTGTTTCCTTATTTATTTTCTGTCTGGATGATCTGTCCATTGGTGTAAGTGGCGTGTTAATGTCCCCCACTATTATTATTATTATTTTTAAAATATTTATTTATTTATTTTCGGCTGCATTGGGTCTTAGTTGTGGCATGCGGGATCTTTGTTGCGGTGCACGGGCTTCTCTCTAGTTGTGGTGCAGGGCTCCAGAGCAAGTGGGCTCAGTAGTTGCGGCACGCAGTCTCTCTAGCTGTGGCACATGGGTTCCAGAGTGTATGGGCTCTGTAGTTGCGGCACATGGGCTTAGTTGCCCCACAACACGTGGGATCTTAGTTCCCTGACCAGGGATCGAACCTGCGTCCCCTGCATTGGAAGGCAGATTCTTAACCACTGGACCACCAGGGAAGTTCCCCCCCAGCTATTATTGTGTTACTGTTGATTTCTGCCTTTATGGCTGTTAGCATTTGCCTTATGTATTGAGGTACTTCTATGTTGGCTGCATAAATATTTACAATTATTATTTCTTCCTCTTGGATTGATCCCTTGATCATTATGTAGTATCCTTCTTTGTCTCTTGTAATAGTCTTTATTTTAAAGTCTATTTTATCTGATATGAGCATTGCTACTCCAGCTTTCTTTTGATTTCCATTTTCATGGAATATCTTTTTCCATCCCCTCACTTTCAGTCTGTATGTGTCTCTGGGTCTGAAGTGGGTCTCTTGTAGACAGCGTATATACAGGTCTTGTTTTTGTATCCATTCAGCCAGTCTGTGTCTTTTGTTTGGAGCATTTAATCCATTTGCACTCAAGGTAATTATTGATATATGTGTTCCTATTACCATTTTCTTAATTGTTTTGGGTTTGTTTTTGTGGGTTTTTTTCTTCTCTTGTGTTTCCCACCTAGAGAAGTTCCTTTAGCATTTGTTGTAAAGCTAGTTTGGTTGTGTTGAATTCTCTTAGCTTTTGCGTGTCTGTAAAGCTTTGGATTTCTCCATTGAATCTGAATGAGATCCTTGCTGGGTAGAGTAATCTTGGTTGTTGGCTTTTCCTTTTCATCACCTTAAATGTATCATGCCACTGCCTTCTGGCCTGCAGAGTTTCTGCTGAAAAATCAACTGATAACCTTATGGGGATTCCCTTGTAGGTTATTTGTTGCTTTTCCCTTGCTGCATTTAATATTTTTTCTTTGAATTTAATTTTTGTTAGTTTGATTAATATGTGTCTTTGTGTGTTTCTCCTTGGGTTTATCCTGTATGGGACTCTCTGTGCTTCCTGGACGTGGGTGGATATTTCCTTTCCCATGTTAGGAAAGTTTTCAACTATAATCTCATCAAATATTTTCTCAGACCCTTTCTCTTTCTCTTCTTCTTCTGGGACCCCTATAATTTAAATGTTGGTTCATTTAATGTAGTCCCAGAGGTCTCTGAGACTGTCCTCATTTCTTTTCATTCTTTTTTCTTTATTTTGCCCCTCAGCAGTTATTTCCACCATTCTATCTTCCAGCTCACTTATTCATTCTTCTGTTTCAGTTATTCTGCTATTGATTCCTTCTAGTGTATTTTTCATTTCAGTTATTGTGTTGTTCATCACTGTTTGTTCTTTAGTTCTTCTAGGTCCTTGTTAAACATTTCTTGTATTTTCTCAATCCATGCCTCCATTCTATTTCTGAGATTTTGGATCATCTTTACTACTATTACTCTGAATTCTTTTTCAGGTAGATTGCCTATTTCCTCTTCATTTATTTGGTCTTTTAGGTTTTTACCTTGCTCCTTCTTCTGTAACATATTTTTTTGTCATCTCACATTTTTGATGGGTGGGGCTGTGTTCCTGTCTTACTGGTTGTTTGGCCTGAGGCGTCCAACACTGGAGTTCGCAGTCCAACGCTGACAGTTGTGTAGAGCCAGGTCTTGGTGCCAGAATCAGGACCTCTGGGAGTCCTCACACCAATTAATATTCCCTGGGGTCTGAAGTTCTTTGTTAGTCCAGCTGTTTGGACTCAGCACTCCCACCACAGGATCTCAGGCCTGACCCTTGTCCTGGGAACCAAGATCCTGCAAGCTGCACGGTGCAGCAAAAAAAAAAAAAAAAGAAGGCAACAAACTAAAAGGAGCAGAACAGTAACAAAGAATAAAAAATAAAATAAAGTTAGAAAAATAAAAAATATATTAGAAAAAATAATAATATAAATGAAACAACAACAAGAAGGCAAAACAGAACCACAACAGCAAAAAAAAAAAAAAAAAAAAAATGCCGGAAAAGGCCCATGGGGGTTAGATGGGGGTGCGGGGCTTAGGCAGGGGCAACTGGGCCTAGGCTCAGTGTGGCTGGAGGGGGCCCTGGAGGATGGAGGTTCAGGCCCGGGACCCCAGTAGGCTTGCCGGGGCCCGAGCAGGTCAGGAAAATGCTGGCCGCATTCCCCTCTGATCCCCCGAAGGTATCTCCCTGTCCCCGCTGATCCCTTAGTGGTGAGTGGGCCCCTCTGGGTGTTGGAACCCCTCCCCTCCCCCAGCCGCCCCTCAGGAGCACCAGTCCCATCCTGCCTCCACTTTTGCTTCCCTCTTCCCAACCCCCACGTCCTACCTGGTTGTGCAGGGGTTCCTCCCGTCCCCTTAGGTGTCCAAGGTCCCCCACCAGAGCCTGGTAGGTGCCCTAATTGTGAGAAGATGTGAACTCTGCATCCTCCTACTCTGCCATCTTGACTTCACCTCCCCCCCATCCCTGGAATAAAGCTCCTTGACATGGGTCTTGGTAGTAATGTTTTGAATATGATACTTAAAGCACAAGCAACAAAATCAAAAATAAACAAGTGGGACTACATCAAACTAAAAAGCTTCTGCACAGCAAAAGAAACAATCAACAAAGTGAAAAGACAACCTATGGAATGGGAAAAATATATGAAACCCTATAACTGATTAGAGATTAATATCCAAAATATATAAAGAACTTACACAAATCAGCAGCAAAAAAACCAAACAATGAAAAAATGGGCAAAGAACCTGCATAGACATTTCTTCAAAGAAGATATAAGAAAGACCAACAGGCACATGGAAAAAAATGCTGAACATTACTAGTAACTAAGGAAATGCATTAAAACTGCAATGAGACATCACCTCGCACTTGTTAGAATGGCCATTATAAAAAAGACGAGATAACAAATGCTGGTATGGATGAGGAGAATGGGTTTGGTGGGATTGTAAATTGGTACAGCCACTGCAAAACAATATGGAGGATCCTCAAAAAATTAAAAATGGATTACCATATTACCCAGCAATTCTAATACTTCTGGGAATATATACAAAGAAAATGAAAACTCTAACTCAAAAGATATCTGCCCTCCCATATTCATAGCAGCATTATTTACAATAGCCAAGAGATGGAAACAACCTAAGTGTACATTGATAGATAAAATGAGTAAAAAGTTGTTGTATCTATACACAAAATGGAATATTATTCAGTCAGAAAAATGAGGAAATTCTACTATTTCTGACAATGTATGGACCTTAAAGGCATTATGCTAAGTGAAATAAATCAGACAGAGAATGACAAATACTGTGTCATCTCACTTATATGTGGAATCTAAAAAACAAAAGTCAAACTCATAGAAAAAGAGATCAGACTTGTGGTTACCAGAGGCTGAGGGTGGGGGGAAGGGCAACTGGAGGAAGGTGGTTAAAAGGTACAAACTTCTAGTTATTAGATAAATAAATATTAGGGATGTAATGTACAACTTGATGACTACAGCTAGCACTGCTGTGTGTTGTATAGGTAAGTTGTTAAGAGAGTAAACCCTGAGAGTTCTCGTAACAAGGAGAAACATTTTTTTCCTTTTTGCTTATTTTTTCTTTTTATTGTATCTATATGTGAGCTGAGCCTATTGTGGTAATTGCTTCACAGTATATGCAAATCAAAAAATCAAACCATCCTGCTGTAGACCATAAAGTTATATACTATGATGTATGTCAATTATTTCTCAATAATTGGAAAACTGGAAAAAATAGAGAAATAAAAAACCAAACGTAAATTAAACATTTGTTCATTTGAACATTTTCTTTCTGGCTACCTAGAAGATTTCATCTTTTCTCCAATATTCTGTAATTTTACCATTATGTAGTCAGGTTTAGTTTTGTTTGTAGTTATCTTACCTGAATATTCTAAAATTAGACGCTTTATATATTTTTCATCACTTTTGGTTAATTGTCAGTCATTATTTTCTCAAATATTGCGTTTTCTTCATGTTCTCTCTTCGCTACTTTGGAATTCTTACACATCTCTTTGACCTTTAAGTTTTTCCAGTATTTCATGTTTTTATTTTTTCCATGTGCTTATTTCACGTATTTTATCTGACCTATCTCAGGTCACTAATTCTATCATGTGTAATTTGATAGTAAATACATTTTTGAAATTCTTTATCTAGTCATTATATTTTTATTATTATTTTAAAAAATCCATTAGATCATTTAAAATTTTCCATTCATGGCTTAAATTTTCAATCATTTTTTATTACCTTGAACGAAATAAGAATAATTATTTTGAAATCTATGTCAGTAACTCTATTATCTGGAAGCCCTTGGTGTCTGTTTTATAACCTTTGTTTTCTCCTGGATTTTGTTCACATTGTCTTGTTTCTTCAAATGCCTGGCCATTTAAAACTATATGCTGGAATATATATGTGTGTGTGTATATATATATATATATATATATATATGTATATATACACACACACACACACACACACACATACACATGCACACATATATATTCATATGTATATTATTTTATATATAATATATTCTAGAGTATACTTAAATATGTATATTCAGCATATGTTAAATATATATGTATATGTGAAAGATAATTTAAAGTTTTTAATATAGTATAATATGCATAATATTCATATTATCTAGCATAATATATAATACGTTAGACTTTATATAACACCAGCTGACATTTTTTAAACAATTTTTAAAAATTGAAGTATAGTTAATTTACAATGTTGTGTTAGTTTCAGATGTACAGCAAAGTGATTCAGTTATACATATGTATATATATCTATTCTTTTTCAGATTCTTTTCCATTATAGGTTGTTACAAGATATTGAATATAGTTCCATGTGCTATACAGTAGGTCCTCATTGTGTATCTATTTTATATATAGTATTGTGTATATGTTAATCCCAACCTCCTAATTTATCTTCCCCCCATGCCCCCTGCTATGCCGTTTGGTAACCATAAGTTTGCTTTCTATGTCTGTGAGTCTATTTCTGTTTTGTAAGTAAGTTCATTTGTATCATTTTTTTAGATTCCACATATAAGTCATATCATATGATAATTGTCTTTCTCTGACTGACTTACTTCACTTAATATAATATTCTCTAGGTCCATCCATGTTGCTGCAAATGGCATTATTTCATTCCTTTTTTGGTTGAGTAATATTCCATTGTATATATATATATATATACCATACCTTCTTTATCCAGTTATCCATTGATGGACATTTGGGTTGTTTCCATGTCTTAGCTATTGTAAATAGTCCTGCTGTGAACATTGGGGTACATGTATATTTTTGAATTAGAGTTTTCTTCAGATATATGCCCAGGAGTAGGATTGCAGGATCATATGGTAACTCAACTTTTATTTTTTTAAGGAATCTCTCTACTGTTTTCCACAGTGGCTGCACCAGTTTACATTCCCACCAACAGTGTAGGAGGGTTCCTTTTTCTCCACACCCACTCCAGTATTTATTATTTGTAGACTTTTAAATGATGGCCATTCTGACCGGTGTAAGGTGATGCCTCATTGCAGTTTTGATTTGCATTTCCCTAATAATTATCAATATTGAGCATCTTTTCATGTGCCTGTTGGCCATCTGTATGTCATCTTTGGAGAAATATCTATTTGGGTCTTCTTTCCATTTTTTGTTTGGGTTGTTTGTTTTTTTGATATTGAGCTGTATGAGCTACTTATATATTTTGGAAATGAATCCTGTGTCAGTAGCATCCTTTGCAAATGTTTTCTCCCAGTCTGTAGGCTGTCTTTTCGTTTTGTTTATGGTTTCCTTTGTTGTGCAAAAACTTTTAAGTTTAATTTGTTTACTTCTGTTTTTGTTTCCATTATTCTAGGAGACAGATCCAAAAAAGTATTGCTGCAATTTATGTCAGAGTGTTCTGCCTATGTTTTCCTCTAGGAGTTTTATAGTATCCAGTCTTTCATTTAGGTCTTTGATCCATTTTGAGTTTATTTTTGTATATGGTGTCAGAGAATGTTCTAATTTCATTCTTTTACATGACCAGTTTTCCCAGTACCACTGACTGAAGAGACTGTCTTTTCTCCAATGTGTATTCTTGCCTCCTTTGTCATAGATTAATTGACCATAAATGCATGGGTTTATTTCTGGGCTTTCTATCCTGTTCCATTGATCTCTATGTCTGCTTTTTTGCCTGTACCTTATTGTTTTGATTACTGTAGCTTTGTAGTGTGGTCTGAGGTCAGGGAGGATGATTCCTCCAGCTCCATTCTTTCTCAGGATTGTTTTGGCTCTTCGGGGTCTTTCGTGTCTCCGTACAAATTGTGAAATGTTTTGTTCTAGTTCTGTGAAAAAATGCCATTGGTAATTTGATAGGGATTGCATTGAACCTATAGATTGTCTTGGGTAGTATGGTCATTTTAACAATATTGATTCTTCCAATCCAAGAACAGAGTATATCTTTCCATCTGTTTGTGGGGTCTTTAATTTCTTTCATCAGCATCTTATAGTTTTCAGAGTACAGGTCTTTTGTCTCCTTAGGTTTATTCCTCTGTATTTCTTTTGGATGTGATGGTAAATGGGATTGTTTCCTTAATTTCTCTTTCTGATATTTTGTTGTCAGTGTATAGAAATGCAACAGATTTCAGTGTATTTGTTTTGTGTCCAGCAACTTTACCAAATTCATTGATGAGCTCTAGTAGTTTTCTGGCAGTGTCTTTAGGATGTTCTACGTATAGCATCATCCCATCTGCAAACAGTGACAGTTTTACTTCTTCTTTTCCAATTTGGATTCCTTTTATTTCTTTTTCTTCTCTGATTGCTGTGGCTAGGACTTCCAAAACTATGTTCAGTAAAAGTGGTGAGAATGGTCATACTTGTCTTCTTCCTGATCTTAGAGGAAATGCTTTCAGCTTTTCACCATTGAGTATGATGTTAGCTGTGGGTTTGTCATATATGACCTTTATTATGTTGAGGTGTGTTCCCTTTTTTCTCCCTTTCTGAAGTGTTTTTATCATAAAGGGATGTTGAATTTTATCAAAAGATTTTTCTGCTTTTATGCTTTTCTGAGATGATCATATGGTTTTTATTCTCCAATTTGTTAATGTATTGTATCACATTGATTGATTTGAGGATATTGAAAAATCCTTGCATCCCTGGAATAAATCCCACTTGATCATAGTTTATGATTGACAGTTTTATATCCAACTGAATTATCATTTAATACTGAGGGTGAAATGAAGATATTTTCAAGTAAAATAGGAAGAGTTTATCAACAGTAATCTCTGTTGGTGCTGCATTGTGTTCCTTCAAAATTCTTCTGTTGAAACCCTGACCCCTAGGACCAGAAAATGTGAGTGTATTTAGAGATAGGGCCTTTAAAATGAAGATTAAGTTAAAATGAGGCTGTTAGAGTGGGCCCTAATCCAATCTAACTGGTGTCATGTAAGAAGAGGAAATTTGGACGTACAAAGGGACACCAGGGTATCTGCTGCAAGAAAAGACCATGTGAAGACACAGTGAAAGGCAGCCATCTGCAGTCATTAGGAGAGGCCTCAAAAGAAACCAAACCAATCGACACCTTGATCTTAAACTTCCAACCTCTCCAACTGTGAGAAAATAAATTTCGGTTTTTTAAGCCAGTAGTCTGTGGTATTTGTTATGGCAGCCCTAGCAAGCTAATGAAGATTCTTATAAGAAGTACTAATACTTTAACTCCTAAATATTTTCAAATCGCATCACACATATAAAATATTCCTGCAGTATTCTGACAGAAGTACACAGGGGTTGGGGCGCTGAACAACACAGGGGTTGAACAACCCCTTGAACAGCACAGGGGTTGGGGCGCTGACCCTCTGTGCAGTTGAAAGTCCTCATATAATTTATAGTTGGTCCTTCATATCCATGGTGCCACACCATGGATTCAACCAACCTCAGATCTTGTAGTACTGTAGCATTTACTATTGAAAAAAAATTCACCCATAAGTGGTCCTGCACAGTTCAAACTCATGTTGTTCAAGGGTCAGCTCTAGATAAGAATGGTCACAGGCCAGAGATCAGCCAGGGGGTTCTAGCCATTCTGTTCTCCACAGCCACACTAAGCGTTGAGGATATCAATATTTCATGCACATCTGTAACCCATTCATGACACCTCATCTGGGAAGCTCTTTTCTAAAGGATAAACTTCAGGAAGAAGTAAAATGATCTCATAAGGAATGTCTGACATTCATGGAAGAAGTTTCTTTCTGTATATCAACTGAACCCCAGGCAGAGTTTCAGGATGGCTATTAAAAAATTTTTTTTTATAAACAGAAGAACACTATGGAGAACAGTATGGAGGTTCCTTAAAAAACTAAAAATAGAATTACCATATGACCCAGCAATCCCACTACTGGGCATATACCCAGAGAAAACCGTAATTCAAAAAGACACATGCACCCGAATGTTCATTGCAACACTATTTACAATAGCCAGGTCATGGAAGCAACCTAAATGCCCATCAACAGAGGAATGGGTTAAAGAAGATGTGGTACATATATACAATGGAATATTACTCAGCCATAAAAAGGAACGAAATTGAGTCATTTGTTGAGACGTGGATGGATCTAGAGACTGTCATACAGAGTGAAGTAAGTCAGAAAGAGAAAAGCAAATATCGTATATTAATGCATGTATGTGGAACCTAGAAAAATGGTACAGATGAGCCAGTTTGCAGGGCAGAAGTTGAGACACAGATGTAGAGAATGGACATATGGACACCAAGGGGGGAAAACTGCGGTGAGGTGGGGATGGTGGTGTGCTGAATTGGGCGATTGGGATTGACATGTATACACTGATGTGTATAAAACTGATGCCTAATAAGAACCTGCAGTATAAAAAAACAAACAAAACAACTAATACTAAACTTTCATTGGGTTATTTGTATGGAAATATGTTAATATAAATGTTTCAGACATTACATGAAATTTCTAAAAATCTTGTATTTGTATGGAAATATGTACGGAAATATGTTAATATAAATGTTTCAGAGATTACATGAAATTTCTAAAAATCTTATATTTGTATTTGTATGGAAATATGTATGGAAATATGTTAATATAAATGTTTCAGACATTACAGGAAACTTCTAAAAATCTTATATGTTCTGGTATAATGTTATAAGTAATAATCCTAGTTATTACTTTAAAATGTATATCTCAGAAATAACTAATTTTCTTGTCAACTGCATTATTATGAACTTTCATCAAATCTTTAACCATGGTCATTTTTAAGTCTTTTGTCATTTACAGACAGTTCTGGGTGTACTCTGATGATTTTGCAAATATGTTCCTATAAAAGGGTTTCATCTTCAAGAAATTCATGGAAAAGACTCTGAAAACTACAGGTTTCTGGTAACTGACTGTACTGCTGAACTGAATGAATAAGCATTTTCAGAACTCTAATGAAAAACTGATGAACTCATAAAAGTGCTAACAAAAGATCAAGATGAAAAAAAAAATTAATTACATGGGACTGAGTGAACTGATGAGGATGAGTATAATTTTTGTGACTTTCTGTCTGAATTAAAAAAAAAAAAATCCCACAAGGACTCAGAGGCAAAGAATATACAAATCAATTTTCACTGCAAAGTAAAGGAGCTGTTACAGTGGAGGATTACTGGACTGAATGTCAATATTATGACATAGTGTGAGTTTGTTTCGTGTTTGGTAATTGCAATCATTGTTGCTTTTGTTGTGGTCATCCATGTACAATGCTTGGTGTCAGTCTATTTATCTCTTGTAAAAATAAAATACAGTGTGTGTGTGTGGAAAAAAAAAATTTTTTTTTTATAAACAGAAGGACACTAACTGATGACTTCTCAGAGAGCTGAGCCCCAATCTTCTTTATCACCTTTACCTTCCAGGTATATTTTCCTGCTTCTGCACTTGGATTCCAGTAAGTTGTGAGGATAGATCTGTGAGTATAGCCCCATTCTCTGCTTTGGGTTACTCTCTGGAAATACAAAGATTTTTGTTTGATCCTAGCTTTATAATTCTCTTTTTGTACTTATCATCACTATGTCTTTTTTTAATTTATTCTAGTAAAATTATGTTTCCAAAAATGTTACTTCTGAGGCTTAGTTTATCTTAGTATAAACTAGTTGTTCTCTTTCAGGGGTTATCCCCACCCCACCCCAACTGAGGACATTTGGCAATGTCTGGAGGCAATTTTGATTTTTGTGACTTGGGGGTGGGTGCTACTGGCATCTAGTGGGTAGAGGTCAGGGATGTTTCTAGACATCTTACAATGCACTGAACAACCCCACATAACAAAAAAATTATTGACCCCAAATTTCAATAGTGTCAAAATTGAGAAAACCTACATCATTTGACTGTACTCACCATACAAAAGCAAAAATCGTTTAGGAGCACCTGTTGACATTTTTTTGTCCCCTGAGATTCTGTTACCAAGGCTGTTGCCCCAGAATCATACCCCTGCCCCTCCCTCGAATGGAAACCAGTTGTTCTTATCTAAGTTCAGGAGGAAGCTGCAAAGAGAAAAGCAAGGACTGGTTAGAACAACTAGACCCAAGATGACAGAAGATTTGACTTCCAGTAGACCTTGATCCTCATTATACGCTCATTGTAATACGTTAGCATGCTAAAGGGCCCATCCACCAGCACCATGACAGGTGACGATCGCCTTGACAACAACTGGAAAAGCCCATACAAGGACTGAAAAAGAGTGTTGCATCAGTTCTGTGTCCAAACCACAACCCTGTTCTCAGATAAGACGTGAGTATGCCTCCCACTCTTTCCAATTCCCTCCCTTTTACCTCGGCCCTCCTAAACATATGGTGTCTCTGTCCCAATTGGGTTGTGAAGTTGATTTGCGAACTAAATTTGCGCTTCTCCATTCTTTGGCCATTAATGAAAGCTTGTGCTGTTCCAGTCTCAGCATAGGTTTCATTATTGGCTGTGCGAATCTGAGCGGAAAAAGAACCTCCCTGGGTGTCGGCGCCTGGCTAGGACTTTAGTGAGGGTCCAGTTGACCAGTTTGGTAACAGTCCATTTAGGAGGTCAGCCTGGGGTCCCAGGACTCTGCATTTTTCCAGGTGGTTTCCATCCAAGAGGTCCAAGGATTACATTCTAAGAAATCTTTTTTACCCCTTGCTATTTCTGAAAGCTACTTAAGGATAGGGGTTGCATCCTCGCCTAAATCCAGAAAACGCTTGTTGAGTGAATGACAAAACGATGGATGAAAGTATGAATGAAGTTAGGGGAGTCAATCATTTTACTACACAGGTCCCAGCAGCTCCCGTTACTTCCGGCCGCAGAAGTGGCCCTTTCAAGCCAAGCCTCTTGGGCAGGCTCTCGCCGCGACTGGAGGCATGCTGGACTACATTTCCCAGAGTTCCAAGGGATCGCTGCGCAGGCGCACTTGGAAAACTCGGCGTCTCTCTCCTCCGCAGAAACAGGCAGGTCATTGCCGTCCTGCCCCAGCCTGTCCTCCTGTCCTCCTTGTCCCGCAGTCTGAACTCCAGTAGTTCTCCTCGTGTATGTGTGTCGCTGCAGGCTGGACTTATGGCCTCGCCGTTGAGGTTCGACGGGCGGGTGGTACTGGTCACCGGCGCGGGGGGAGGTGAGTACGCGAAGGCTAGAGGGCCGGCGTCCTCCAGCGGTCCGGGATCCGCACGAAGCTGTAGCTGCGATCTCAGCATCTGGGCTGCGGGCAGCGGTGGCGGGGCGGCTTGGGGAGCGAGCGACTGGACTCGGTGGGGTTGAGGGTGGGAGGACGGACAACGATTGTTCTCCGGGCGCCTAATCGGCTGAGGATGGTGAGGAGGGGCTGGCCAGCCTTGAGTGGGGAGCCAGAAACTCCTGGTGCAGCCCACTTCTCCACCCGCCCCCAACCCTGTGGGAGCTTCTCAATGCTTCAGGTCTTGAGAGGAGAGAGGCCCGGCTCGGCTGCGGGTTGCAAAACTAGGTATAATTCATCCCAACGCCCGTCTGTGCGTATCGATTGCGACTCTTCCTGTTAATAGACTCCCTAGGCCTCTGTCAAGTGTTTTAAACGTGGCGGAAAAGCCGCCTGGGGGCTGGAATCACCCCCGCAGGAGTAGAGATGTCAGTCCCTTGCCTTTGAAAAGTCAGTCATCTTTCCCTCTGTCGGATGATTTTAAGTTCTTGAGAGGGCCTTCTTTAAAAAAAGGCATCTGATAAGAGTCCTCCTTTTTGGACTTTGTGTGTTTATCAAGCGGATTGCAAACTCCAATGCCTGCAGGACTCAGGCAGGCGATAGAGGAATAAAATGAGAGTGGGGTGGGGGCAGTAGAAACTGGAGAGCAGAGGCCTTTCAGAAGTGGGCCAGATCTTCCTGTATTTCAGAAGCCAAGTGGAGATTGGTTATGTGAAATAACCCTATTTTTATTTCTATTTATTTATTTATGGCTGCATCAGGTCTTTGTTGCGGTGCGCGGGCCTCTCATTGCGGTGGCTTCTCTTGTCGCAGAGCCGGGCTCTAGGCGCGCAGGTTTAGTTGCTCCATGGCATGTGGGATCTTCCCGGACCAGGGCTCGAACCCGTGTCCCCTGCATTGGCAGGCGGATTCTTAACCACTGCACCACCAGGGAAGCCCCCAAATAACCCTATTTTTAAAGGACGAAATTTAAGACAAACCACTCATACCCACACGGATGCTTTGCAGCGAGGTTTTACACTATTTCCCACCTGTCTATGATCTCTGTAATCTCCGAGTGCAGGGATCTTGACCTAATGGGCCTTTGATTACCCACTGGTAGTGCCTTATACCTAGAATGGACCTAATGCAGAATTAATATGAATTATATATTAGAAGTCACAAACAGTGGAATTCTGACAGTTAATTCATACGTATTTTCACGTCTCCATTTGTAAAATGGATTCACATGCTTCCTTTCAGAAAATATCTTTAGTATTAATTGGTGGCCAAATGTTTTATATCCATAGCTATATTTATTCTAAAATGATTATGTTTTTGGGAAAACATTTTGTTTACACTTTGCTTTTGATGGAAATAATTAAGTAAAGCACTCATGTTTTAAACCTCTTTTGACAGTGAGTGATTCACAGTATGAAATGCATTTTATACCAGGACCTGGTATACACACACACACACACACACACACACACACACACGCACCATATTTGAAACAAGCTCATGACACGGTACATAGTAAATGCAGTGCACTTTGAACGTTTCTATTCTGTTTCATTAAGTAAATGCAGATTACAACCCACTAAATTGATTTTGTGAAGTATTAATGGGTTGTGACTAGACAGTTCTGAATTTAGCACCTCCTGTTCATGAACTGATTCATATTTTAAAGAGCCTGGATTATGATACAATTACTAGCCATTAGATTTGAATACTGATCTGGGGCAGATATAATTTTGTGGTAAAGTTGAGACTGTCATTAGGTCTACACTGGGCCATCGTTATGAAAGAGAGATTGAGATCTAATTCCAGTCCTCTCATGAAGACTGTTGTCCTTGAGGTCTTGGGGTTCTCATTTAAGGATACATATCTGTAGAATTGAGGCACTGCTAAACATCCCAGGAGGGTGTCCGTGAATGCCTGCCAGGCCTGTGTCTGGGAGTTAGTCTGACTCCAACCCACGCATGTTCTAGAGATGAATAGAAATATCAGGTGCTGTTGTTTAGCTTGGAATATTGAATAGTTTAATGGGAGACCTGGAAGGAGAGGTTTAGAATTGTCTAGGATTAAGGTAAACAATTTTGCCGTGATGGGTGGTATAACGGGAATTCGTATTTATTAGCTGATTGTAGTAGTTGTTGGGGATGTAGTTGTGAGAGTGGTGGAGGTGGGCCGTGGAAGAAGGGAGTCTGGCCATTGTGAATTTGAAATGGTTATAAAATAGCAAGCTGTAGATCTGGAGATAGGGAGAAGTGTGTGAGTAGTTGGAGATTCTGGAGTCAGGAGAGGTTTCGAAGTCATTTGACTTCCTTTGATTGGTAAAGCTAGAAGGTGAAATAGTCCAGGAAGCTAATCTCAGAGGCTCTGTCAACTTGAAGCAGAGAGAAGTCTAACCCACTGAAGAGAGCACTGAACAAGCACTGTGAGAAAAGAATCAACTGATATTTGACAGTGCTAAAGAAGTTAAGGTCAGAAGAGAAATGGGGGAGAGAGGACGGTTGACAATGAACTTCGGTGTGGGAGAAAGTTAAGACAGGATTTAAAAGAGGATTAAGAGAAAACAGAGGCTCTTGGCTTTACCTTTTTGTGCATTTTGACTGTAAAGATGTGCTGGGCATTGTGGGAAATGTAAAAGAACGACATAATCTCAACCTACAAGGACCTTCTAGTTTAGTTGGAGAGACAGACTAAGACACATAAAGTATTTAAATAATGTTTATGTAAGCACAGATATAAAAACGTTGGAGGACACTTAGCGAACCTGTTACTGGACGAGTGGTATTACAGGGAAACCGGGAGGAGAATGTCACTTTTAACTTTATATACAGATTTGTGTACAGTTTGCATGGGCCTTTATGGTAAAAGTAGATTACTGACATGTCTTTTCAGAGAATTGTATAGCTTGGTTTTGAGATAATTCTCTGATTAACTTAGATCAATCTCTACGAGAGACATACCCCATTCCTTTCATCTGATGATTTTCTTTGTTACCATTTTTTTTTTTTTTTTTTTTTTTGCGTTCTGGTTATGAGTATTTGATTTCTCTGAAAACCTCATGTTTCGAGCAAGTGCTTCAGCCTAGATCTGATAAAATATGAGGAGAGTTGAGTTATTATATTGGGTGGGTTCTCTCTCATCCATTCAGAGTGGATTAAATTTTAAAATAAATTATTTGGTGATCTTTTAGTTTTGGAAAACTTTATAGTTTGGGTTCTTTTTAGAAGAGCCTGATAATTTAGCCATCTCAATATTTGTTTACTTGTTTATCAGTTAATTCAAATTTAATTTAAACTACCAATTAAATTTATCAATTATATTTTTAAAAACGTGTGCACGAGGCGTCAGGGGCACGAGGCGGTGCCGGCCTGGCGCGGGGCTGCGGCGGCCGCGTGGACCGGCGCCCGGGGCGGCAGAGCGGGGGCGGGGCCGTGGTTCCGGAGCGCAGCCCCGCCGCCCGGGTCGAGGCGCTAGGGCACCGGGGACGCGTGGTGGGCGCAGGGCAGTGACGCCGGCCCGGGCAGAGGCTGCCGGAGCGCCGCAGGCCTGGAAGTCCGCGCGGGTCGCCTGGAGACGACGCCTCCGCCAGGCCCTGCTCGAGCCCGCCCCGCGCCCAGGCGCACTTGGCCGCCCGGTGCCCACGGCGCGTTGGGCCTCAAACCATGCCGGTGTCTGACCAGGCGTTTGTCACGCTGGCTACCAATGACGTGTACTGCCAGGGTCCTTGGTGCTGGGGCAATCATTGCGGGACCACAGGGCCACCAGGAGGCTGGTGGTGCTGGTCACCCCTCAGGTGTCCAGCCTGCTCAGGGAAATTCAGATTATCCACATTGACACCAGAAGAAGTGAAACCCTTCTGCTGACCAGTAACAATGGGAGACATGGAGAATGTTATCAAAGGCTTATCTGGGGGGAAGGACCTGGGCCTGGGCAATTGTAAGGGATGTTCTGTAAAACTGGGCAGACTAAATTTCCATGCAAAAAGGAAAAAAACAAAAAAACAAAAAAACGTGTGCATGTTAAAATAATTTAAACAATGCAGAAGTAAGCTTTCCACCCCTTGTTGCTAGTTACATAATTCTGTTCCCCAGAGGTAACCCCTAATTGCCTGTCTCTTATATAGTCTTCCTGAGATATTCTCTGCCTATACAATTTATATGGGCACGTATCCATTTTTGGATGTATAAATTTACACCTCATACCTTTGAGTGTGAATTAAATATTTCCTGTGTGTGGTGATTATGTAGTCAAGGTTCAGAGCAGGATATAGAAACCACTAGATATTTGAAACAGGAAAGGACTTAATTTAAGCAGTTGGGTTTTAGGCAGTTCCTCTTGGAATTCCTTATGGAACAGTATAAAACTGGTCCATTAGGGGAGCCACTACCTCTGAGGCTACCATTGGAACTGCCACAGCCCAAATAGCCACTGGCCCCAGGGATCTAGAGAATGGAAGCTGCCATCCAGAAATTAGGGAGCTAGATCTAGAAGCTGCCACTATACCTGCTTAATACCTAGGAAGCCTCAAGAAATCAGCTTCTTAACCAACAGTAACATCCAAAAGTCACAGTAAGGTGGCTTCTGCCTCATTCCCTCCTTCCACATTTCATGCAAATGCGTTTAATGGTGGAACCCAATTCACATCTAGCGTCCATCCTAGAAGCTAGGTAGAATGATAGGAAATGGTAGGTAGAATAGGTGGAAAATACAGTTTTAAGCTTTCCAACCCCTGAAAGTAGAAGTAGGTGAAGTAGAGGCTGAGAGTACCAATGAAAGCTCTACCTTTGTAATGTAATTAATTGCTCACCAGTTACTTTGCAATAGGGATTGAGTTGAGTGGACCAGAAAAATTATGCTAACATTTGCTCAACCTTCTGATTTTTTTCTTTTGTTTTCAATAGGATTGGGCCGAGCCTACGCCCTGGCTTTTGCAGAAAGAGGTGCATCAGTTGTTGGTAAGTTGATACATTTTTCTTTTCATTCAGTAGCTAGGAACTAAAATACAGTCTTCACAAGCCAGAGGCCTTTGTATTCACATCAAATAATTTGTTAAGGTCAAATTTCATCACTAATTTTTTCTTGTGCCAGCAAAATTTTTTTCCCCATTGAGGCTAACTTTGTAACTTACTTTTTAAAGTGAACTAGTTTCACAGAATTTGCAACTTAATAGAACTGAGAAAGATGAGCCGACATTCATTATATAAAAGGAAATTCTTGAATTTGGTCTATTGTGGGCTGTAATTTTTCGATGTAGAAGACTGGTGCAAGATGAATCCTTGTAAGTGTAAATATATTGATAAGGTAAGAAATAAGTGCATTTTCATAACTAAATGTTTGGAATCAGGGAATCGAAAGTATTTTTTTTTTAATCTCTTTCATAAAAATTTTTCAAATGGAAGCTTTTATAACAGTTAAAAATTTTTTAAATTAAAGGGGCACTTGCATGAGTTTTATTATGGGGGGATCAGTTGGAAGATGGTGTATTGAAGAATACACCAAAAGTGGGAGGTTTTAGTAATCTTAGTGGTTTGCCTGATGTACTTGGCAGTTGGTATGGACCTAGGAGTGGATTTGTCTACAGCCAAGTCTTTGTGGGGAATATCTAAATGAGTGCCAGGTAGGTACATAGGGCAGATGTATGGCCCAATATTTATTAATATCTGTCCTGGGCTAAAATTGTTAGCCCACATTATTGTCCCCCCAATCCCAGTTTTCCTACATCTTATCAGGGAATACAGAGAGCCAAATTTCTCCCAATTTGTTTACGGAGATGTGTAATAAAAGACTGAACAAGCAGCCAGGTTTTCTAAACAAAGAAGACCTAAGCAGGATATTGAATATACTTTGCTTCCTCAGCATATATCTTTTTTTTTTTTTTAATTCATGAGATATTTATTAAAATAACACATTTAGGGAAAAATATCAATACAATTGTATACATCATTACTGAAAACTGTATACCATCATACAAAAAAGGATTTTATTTTGGGAAATCAATTCCTAATTTATGGCAAGTTTTACTTTCAGAAATAAAACCACAAAACAACACAATCTAATTCAATCTTAACGGCTGGCATGCTGAGCAAGGAATGTTCTTATTCTTTGTAGGAGCTCCTTCTTTACACTGTCAGGTACCAGGGCTCTGCCTTTTGGTGTGATTTCAGCCACCAAGTCATCAACAGTAATGTGTTCTAGTCCTTTTTCTTTAATTACCTTTACAGTGTGCCTTCAACTGATCCTTCCAGCCACATTCAATTAATTTAGCTCTCAGCAACTCTTTGAGGCCTTCTCTTTCTCCGGTTTCTATCAACTTTTGGTTAATTGCTGCTCTCATCTGCGCATCTTTGTTCATCTTGCTAACCACACTCTTCGGCTGCCCGGACCTAGCATATATCTTTATGGAAGGGACACAGCGACTTTGGATGTTCCTTGTTTAAGGTCATAGCCACTGGCTGTTAATCCAGTCTACTTCTTGGGGCAAGGACAAATTTTGATATTGTGGTATTTGGTCAGGGCGTGTATAGTTCAGGCCTTTTTTGCCAGGTTTTCCCCAAAATATTTCATGTCAGGGCCTAAAGGCACATGTTGTTACTTTTTTTTTTTTCCTTTAAAAAAAAAATATTGTTATTTATTTATTAATACTTAAAACTTTTAATTTATTTACATCTTTTCCACTCAATTCCGTAAGTGCAAGTATCTCATTTTATCTTTTGTATCTCCTAAAGTTCTGAGAATGTTGCCTTTTGTAAAGAAGGGACTTTGTTCATTCCTTCCTTTATTGTTTGCTGTAGCCCTTTTCAGGGGGTGGGGCGGGCTGGGGAGTGGTTGGTGTGTCTTTGAGATTGGTTGAATAAATTTCTGCTTTTTTTGTTGTGACTAAGTTATAATCTTAGTTTATAAACTTGTTTTGTAAAACCTTTTGCAGCAGTATGTGTTTATGTGGATCAGTTTTCCTATATTTATTTATTACCTTTGAATTTGTTGAACTCAGATTGGAGTTTTTCAGTTCTAAGAAAAACGTAAACAGGGACAGTGTATCTGTTTATTTTGTCATTGCCTCAGGGATGGTATCGCAGCAAGTGCTTGTGAGAGTCCAAAAAGGCAGAAAATTAGTGTTTTGGGAAAAATATTTACCAAACTAGGCTGGAGAGCCAGATTTAGTTTAGCTTAGTTTATGTGAAAATGTAGAACTTTTCACTGATATTTTCTACCACTTTTTAGCCTGTGACCTAGCTGTGAACTTTCTGGGCTACCAATGGGTTTTGTTCTTCCTTAACCACCACTACCCTCTGCTTTAACTTTTTTAAAACACAGATGCCCTGAGTCCAGGTTGTATCATGTGCACTAACATTTCTCCTGTGTTAATTTTGTTCTGCTCAGCATATTTTTACCTGAGTAAGCAAAAAATAGTAAAGAGGAGTAAGCAAACCTAGGATTTATGACATCAGAGTATCTTGTTTGTGGAAAAATTACTAATCAGTTAATCCTATGACTAGCTCAGAGGCCAGTAAGAAGTAAGACCTTAAGAAATGGAGTACCTTGTTTCTCATATAAGTCAACTTTTGCTAGGTTATGCCGAGTTAACAGACAAATCTCAATGGATTATAATAATAAAGGATAATTTCAGGACTTCCCTGGTGGTGTAGAGGTTAAGAGTCCACCTGCCAATGCAGGGGTTACAGGTTCGAGCCCTGGTCCGGGAAGATCCCACATGCCGCGGAGCAACTGAGCCCGTGCGCCACAACTACTGAGCGTACGCTCTAGAGCCCACGAGCCACAACTACTGAGCCCGTGTGCCACAACTACTGAAGCCCATGTGCCTAGAGTCCGTGCTCCGCAACAAGAGAAGCCACTGCAATGAGAAGCCCACACACCTCAATGAAGAGTAGCCCCTGCTCGCCACAACTAGAGAAAGCCCACGCACAGGAAGGAAGACCCAACACAGCCAAAAATAAAAATAAATAAAATAAATAAATTCTTAAAAAAAAAAAAGGGTAATTTCATACCTACCTGACCTTTCAGCTTCTGGTCAGCTGTGTCTCTGCTTTATGTGTCGTACTAATTTCAGGATCCCAGCTGAAGGAGCAACTTTCATCATGGCTGTTCTTCCGGCAGAAGGAAAATAAAAATGGATCCCCTTGGTGTCTCATAAAGCTTCTGTTTAGAAGTGGCATGTCATTTCTACTCACCTTTCATTGGCCAAAGGAAATCACCTGGCCAAGCCCAAAGTTAAGGGTATCACTTAAGATATTCTCTTCATGTAAATATGATTGCTATGTTTTATATTCCGTAATATAAAGCATTATGGGAGATTTAAATCTGGGTATCAGAACTGCTAAGCCTGTGGCTGATAATTACAACAAGGGACATTTGGTTTCGTACACGTTACATCTTTCAAGAAATGTTCGCACATGTCTGAAGGAAATGTTGGGAATGGAATAGGTTTGAGATTTCCTCAGTAGGTGAGCTGTATCGAGTTCTCTGAATATTAAGTTTTGTCTTGAGGGCGTGAACACAAAGAAGATGGAAGTGTTCCAGCAAGGAGAACCTCTTTTTGGACAGTAAGAAAGGCAGAATGCTTTCTATTCTTGAACTGGAGGAGTAGCATTTTTGGGTAATTGAAACTGCAATCTTTTGAAGTAAGATCGACATGATTTCTTTTCTGTACTGCAGTTGCATAATCACTGGTAAAGATGAGTTACAAGTTCCTGTGGTCTGATGCCAGAGCCTGTGTTTTTAACCGCTGTGTGATCCTGATAGCCAGAAGGTGAACTGCAGTGGGGAAAGTGAATTGTCTTTGAAGTTAGGTCAGGCTATAAATCCTGTTTCTGCTGTCTAATTACATGACCTCTGAATATTACTAGCCACCTTACCTAATAACTTCCAGGATTATGATGGGGATTAAATGACATCAAGAATTAAAACCTTTTGTAAAGGGGGTAAAAAGCGAATAATAGTGACTGCCTACCGTGTGCTGGGCACTGTGCTCAAGATTATGTCAAAGTGAGCTTAGGGGGCATCCCAGGCTGGCGTGAAGTCATCTAGGGGAACAAAGTGAGAGATGAGAGATTACAGGAGGTCAGGTCATGTAGGACCATTTAGTTCAGAGTAAGGACTGGCTTTTACCCTGATTGAGATGGGAAGCCATTGGAGAGCGTGGAGGAGCAACATGACCTCATTTAAGGTTTAAGTGGATCATTCTGAGTGCTGTGTGAGGAATAGGTTCTAGGGGAGCAGGCGTGGAAGTGGAGAAGTACGTTGGGCATATTGGGGTCTATTATCCTATTAACAATTCTTGTCCACACTTGTGATTTTTTGTTAAAAAAAGAAGAGGAAGCAGAGAGATCTGTCAGGTTATTGCAGTAATCTACATAAGAGATGGAGGTGATTCAGACAGGTGGTAGGGATGGAGGTGGTGCAAAGAAGTTAAATTCTGGATATATTTTGAAGGTAGGTATGGCAGGATTTGCTTATTTGCTGATGTGGGTTGAAAGGGAGAGAGAAGGATAAAGTGGTGGTTTACCGAGATAGGAAAGACTGGAGGAGGGCCGGATTCGCAGAGAGGGGACATTCCCAGTAGACTTTCAGATGGGGATAGTAGGTAGGCAGTGGGACATAGGACTCTGTAGTTGGGGGGACAGGTTGAAGCTGTGTAAATCTGTTTTCAGTTTCTAGGTGGTATTCAAAGCCAGGAGACTGGATTAGATTACCCAGGTGGTGAGTGCATATAAACAGGAGATAGGGTCCCAGCACTGAACTCTGGAGGGGACTCAGTCTCTCATTTTCAGTTTCTTCTCCCTTTAAGGAGACCTTTGATGCCTTCTTGTTGTTGAGACAGATTAAGTCCCTTAAATTAAAGAGCCCTAATTTAAGACGTTGCTTTCTAAACTGTCACAACATTTTGGAGGTCTTCAAATATTTAGATACATTTATGGCCATTCTGGAAAAGACTCTGATGAACTAGGGTGATTGTATCTTTCTACCAAACGTGAAAATAGTATGGCAGCTCTGTGTTTTCCGCCTTTTCTTTGGCTGTCAAGAAGCTTGAGGGTAAACCTGACACTGTCCCCAAATAGAGTAACTACCATTAGCATATGCTTTGAGTAGGCTTCTCTTTCTCTGATGTACGTTTTCTTAATTTTTCCGTTTTTTAATAGTCCTTGCACATTTAAGCCACCTCAAATACTTTTTGGTAGCAGTCAGGACATGAACAGAATACAGGAAGAAATCCCCATTGGGCCCACAGCTCTAAAATCAATGAAATGATTCTTAATGCTATTGTTTGCTATCGGAAACTTTATCAAAATAGGAGGAAAGGCATCAAGCATAGAAAACAGAAATGTCTGGAAGAACATCCAAGAGATGGTTAATAGCAGTTACCTCTGGGGTAAGACAAGGATTAAAACGACTTTTTGAGTCTGCAGGGTTTGAATTTCTTGAAAGCATTAAAAAAAAAAAAAAGTAAATAACCTCTCCAAAAAATAAGTACACTTGTAGTATAATATTGCCCGTGTCATCTTTTTATATGCTTCTCAGATTACTCATTGTAAAGGATTTCACTCACAGAATCAATACATATGCAAGTTATTTTGATTTTGTAAATTTGGAAGCACCATTTTACTTTGGAAATAAAAGTCGTTTATAGATATGTCATTGGTAGTGGATATGACTCAACTGGTGTCAAACCCTTGGACTGAATAAATATATGAACACGAATATGTGTAAGCACAGTGATAAAGCACTCTTCAAATACAAAGCATTATAACATTATTACTCTTGATAATTAAGTGGCAAGTTAGAAACTGCTATATAAGCAATTTCCCGCACTGAGCTACAGCAAAAAGGACGAACTACTTATAGTAAAGTGAAGCAGTAAAGTGAGGGCAGACTTTAAGGGATCTTGAAAGTTAGGCAGTGAATAATTAGGGTTCCACTGCAGATTTTGAGCAAGGGGATGACGTAGTATAAAGGCTGCCTTTGGGCCATTACCCAGCAACAGTCTGCTGATTGCCTGGAAAGATTAAGATTGGAGGCAGAAGACCACCGGGAAGGCAACTGTAGTAATCTGGGCATGAAATTATAGAATAGGAAAGAAATGGCAGTAAACGATTCCTCGAAAGAACTGGAAACTCCTCAGTGCACAAACTGTCTACCTTGCGAGCTTAAAGCACCTAGTACAGTGCTGGATACAGAGTGGGAACAGAGTGAACATTTGAAGAGTCATAATGAAATTGATGTCAAGCCTTGATGGCTCAGTGACATGTGCTGTTCAGAAATGGGAGAAAGGAAAGAGTACCTGGGAAATAACTCACCCAGCAAACTGATGTTGAGAAGATGGGACAGTTTGAGGAAGATGATAATCAATTTGCTTTGCTTTTTTTTTTTTTTCCTATCAAACTATAAGTGACGTATATTCCCTCAGCTGGTTTAGCAGCCCTGATATCAGGAGACCCAAAGCATGTTTCTTGCTCTAGTCTTTGGAGCCAATAGTCAGGGCTGAAGGATAGCAAGAAAGAACAAGAAAACCAACTTCTGAGAGCAAAGTCCTGTACACAAATAGGATTGCTAAAGACAAATCCAGATTTCTCAATCTGGTTTTTGTAACAAAACACTGGAAAACAATGTATGTAATGCTCATCAAATAATATTAATGCTCCAATGTTACCTCTGTTTCTCTTTCAACATTTCAATAAAGGAACTTATGATCTGCAACACGTATAAAGAATTAAAATCTTTTATAAGTAAGGGACACGTACACATCTGTAAGAAAGAAAAACACCCCAAATGAAACGTGATTTAAGCAGGCAAAACAATAAGAAGTATAAATGACCAATAAGCCCATGAAAATAATGTTACCTTACTAGTGCTCAAAGAAATGTAAATTAAATAATGAGCTACAACTTGTAATCATTTAATTGTTATACTGAAAAGAATGATGATGTCCAGTGTTGGGAGGATATGGGGAAACAGGCATTGTCACAAACATGGTTCTGTTTTCAGGCTTGGATAGCTGATAACTTGATACTTTGTATTTAGGTATCCATTTACCTATTAATAGACTACTTTTACAGGCTCCAAGTGTGTTTTAGAATTCTCTGGATTCTTATATCCCTGCTCTAGTGGTTAGCATATTGCAGGTATTTAGTAAAATCTTGGGGTGGATTTTTAGTAAAAAACCTTATGTAGTCTTTAGTAGACTATCCAAGTCATTGATTTATTTAAAATGACAGAAATAGGAAAAAGATTTTACATCTTAAAAAAAAAAAAAACAAAACTCTTCAGAGCTATAAACTGGATTTTATATGGAGGATTTACAAATATATCACTTTGGGGGATATTTTGATGGTTTTAGCTGAAAAGACTCTGTCCTTAACTATCATAATCTTAAGATTATTTTTAATCCATTTTTACTCCCTAATTTAAGGCTATTTGTTTGACTGGGGTGGCTGATTTACTGTTCCTTCTATATTCTCCCCAAGCACATGTGATTTTTTTGTTTGTTTGTTTTTTTTAGTGGAAATAATTAGGATAAAAGAAACTTGTTTACAGCATTAGAGGAGCAGAGTGGTATTGTGGTAGGTCCAGGTTCTAGTCTGAATTTTGCCATTTCATACAGCCTTGGAGCCTGGACAAGCTTTGGAGCCTGGAACAAGTTACATAACCTTTCCTAAACTTTGCTCTTCTGCGAAAATAGGAACAACTGTTCCGGCCAAACTCCTAAAAAGCTGTATGGAGATCAAATGCAGCAATGTACATAGATGGGTCTTTGAAAATGTAAGGTATATACATACCAGTATAAGGCGGTAATGGTATTTTAAAATATTATTGTGATTAGAATTTTAGTCATATATTTAAGCTGAACAGTGTCACATAGTGTGGATGCATTTCTCTTTGTATACAATCTGTGAACATTGTTGCTATCCAAGCCCTTCAGCGTGTAACCAGTGCTTTTCTAGTTAAGCCTGAAATCCCTGTGATTTAGCTCTGGTGATAGTGGGATAACTGAGTGGGGTCAGTGTTAAGTTTGTACTCTCTAAGGTGGAGACTTGTCTTGAATAAATCTATTCTGAAACTGTTTCACTGCACATCATTGATCTCAATAATTATTTATACAGTCTTCAGTTCTTACCTTTGCTTGCACTTGGTTGCACTTTGAACAGTTTCCACTTGGGGGTAGTGTTTCATTTCACAATTGAACAATTCTTTCTTTACTTTAGTATGGCCTTTGCCAGTTTGCTCTTGAACTTTCCCTTGCTTAGTTAAAAAGGGTCTTAATAGACTGTTAGCCGCATGTTTTAAAATCTTGATTTTTAAAAACTGTTTCCTGTCATTTGAGTAATTGTACAGAAATGAATAATTAATAGGAATTTAGTCTTGAGAATCTTAACACTTTTTTTTTTAAATCTCTGAGGGATAATGTAAGCCTTTTCCCCATTATTTTGTGTCTTTGAGGCATTTTTTATTTGCAGTAAGGCTGTTAAGACTATATTGTTAGAAAAAATATATCCCAGTCCACATTTTGAAAAACTCATTTCCTTTAAGAGTAAAAGCACATTAGGCTAGCTTTGCTCGGTATCATCCCTGTATCTCCCTTTACCACCCAACCCCACTTGCAGCCCTCACTCCAGCCCCCACCAAAAGAGACCCATTCTTGAAAAGAAAAACAGATCTTGTGGGTTTTTCTTTTTTCCCCAGGTATGGTAATTATCCATTTGGTAATATTAAGAGACTTTAAATTTTAGTATATACCTCTATGCCATTTATTAATTAGTAATTTTTAAATTGTTATATTCTGCACAGTGTGCAATAACCCTATAAAAATGATCACTTTGCAATGCAAATTAATTCTTTGTCCCAGGTATTTGTTTTAAATTCTGTTTTTTCCAAGTTATTTGGCATTGATCTATATATCTTTTCATTTGTTTTTGCATGTTATTTTGTAAATAATTAAATTATTGTATAAATTACCTTCGTTATCATATTATTTAGTTATGTTGGCTTTTATAAACTTTATGATGCAATTAGTGCATTAGTGTAGTTACCACATACTTAACTTTCAGTAGATTATAAACTCTGAGGATAGGCACCATTCTTATACATCTGTAGATTTCTGTAGATTTCCTTGCAAATAGTAAATGTGCAATTAATGTTTGTATCTATATAATTGGATATAGGGAGATGTTATGTGGTAAGTGTGGTCAGTTGTTAAACATATAAATTACATATATGCTATAATTAGTGACTGAACACATATTAGTTGTGTATGTAATTTTTGACCTCTTTCAATAAATAGTTTTTATTTCTTTTTTTGGTAGACCATGACACACTATGTTTTATAAAAATTCACGTGTGCTTCTCCAAGAGTTTAATATTGTGCTTGTTCTTTTTTTTTTTTTTTTTTTTTTATAAATTTATTTATTTATTTATTTTTGGCTGTGTTGGGTCTTCGTTTCTGTGCGAGGGCTTTCTCCAGTTGCGGCGAGCGGGGGCCACTCTTCATCGCGGTGCGCGGGCCTGTCACTGTCACGGCCTCTCGTTGCGGAGCACAGGCTCCAGACGCGCAGGCTCAGTAGCTGTGGCTCACGGGCCCAGTTGCTCCACGGCATGTGGGATCTTCCCGGACCATGGTTCGAACCCGTGTCCCCTGCATTGGCAGGCAGGTTCTCAACCACTGTGCCACCAGGGAAGCCCCGTGCTTGTTCTTTATCACCATTCCTGTAAACAAAGACCTTCTTGACGTGGAGAAGATATTTCACATTGTGTATTTAACCTTTCTTTCTTTCTTTCTTTCTTTTTAATTATGGTAAGAACATTTAATATGAACATTTAACAAATTTTTAAGTGTACAATACAGTATTATGCACTGCAGGCACTATGTTGTATGGCAGATAAGATCTATAGAACTTATTCATCTTGCATTATTGAAACTTTATGCCCACCGATTAGCAACTCCCCATTTTCTCCTCCCCCTAATCTTTGCAACCACCATTCTACTCTCTGATTCTATGAGTTTGACTATTTTAGGTACTTTGATGTAAGTGGAATCATGCAGCATTTGGCCTTCTGTGACTGGGTTACCATATTATCTTCAAAGCTCATCCATCTCATTACATATTGCAAAATTTCCTTCTTTTTTTAAAGGCTGAATAAATACATTGTATTTATGTACCACATTTTCTTTATCCATTTTTATCTGTCAGTTGATATTTAGATTATTTCTACATCTTGGCTATTGTGAATAGTGCTGCATTGAACATTTGGAGTGCTGTTGTCTCTTTGGTTCCTGATTTCAATTCTTTTGAATAAATACCTGGAAGTGGGATTGCTGGATCGTGTGGCACTTCTAGTTGTAATTTTTTGAAGAATGTCCATACTGTTTTCCTGTGTATTTAATCTTAAAAGTGATCTTTAGGTTTTTTTCTTTTCTTTCTTTTTGCTAAAAGTGGTTTGAATCATGGTCTTTTTCTTTCTAAAAAAGGAGAAGCATTGCACAGTTAAAAATTTCATGACATGAACCTGTGTTTAAATATTTTTCTGCTTCATATCTATATATGTATATATATTTTTTCATATCTATATTTAAAAACAAAGAGGCATGTTTTGAAAGTACGTATCTCATGGTGTGTTCAGTAAGATGGGAATATAGTAGTAGGGAATTAGGAAGTTGACTGAAGAAATACACTAATAATATAATTTCATTTCCAACTCATATTTTTAAGGTCTAGAACTGAATTCTTATTTGTTTATTTTTGCATTGCAGTGAATGATCTAGGAGGGGACTTCATGGGAGTTGGTAAAGGCTCCTTAGCTGCTGATAAGGTTGTTGAAGAAATAAGAAGGAAAGGCGGAAGAGCAGTGGCCAACTATGGTACAATATTTGAGAGAACTATACTGCTTGTTTTATATTTCCTCCACTGATGCTGTTTCTCATGTTAATAAGTATTGAGCAAATATCTTGGCATTCCAGTATAATTATGAAATTAGATTTTACCAAAGTCTGCCAAAGATGTTTAGTGACGTATTTTTTAAACTTTTGATGTAGATTATTTCATGAGTCTAACTTTTATTCAGTTGTCTATTTAATATTTTTAATAATGAGCGCATGATATAATCAGTACCTTACTGTAGATGTGAATATGAATATGCTCTTTTCTTAAAAGACCTGCCTTAGCTAAAAGGTCTTATGTATTTCTACAGAGTAACATTAAATTCTTCGTTTTAAAATTGCTTTTAAAAAACATTTCTTGAAGTAATATAGTGTAAGAAGTGAAGTGCCCCCTTTCTGCACCCAGCCTTCATATTACATTCTGCACAGGTGATCATTGCTGTATGCAACTTTCTTATCTTTATGAAAACGTAAGAGTCAAAGTTAGGCATTAGAAATAAAGACAGCAAATACAACCTGTATGTTTGATGTATTGATTCTAGTAGTATTTGTAAGGAATCCTCTTGAGTAGATTTACTTTAAAAAGCTAGTGCTTACTGACTTTTCTGCAAATTAGATTGTTTTTATGGACCAGGGAGAAAATTAGATTGCCAGTGACTTTATTCTGAAATTTTAGAGGAAAGGAAATAGGATATGATTTGTTTTGAGAGTTCAAGGGACTAATGAGACAGACATTTTAGTATCTTATTTCCACATTGAGAGTCTAGAAAAATGTTTTCAACTTAAAAAAATTTCTGGGGTTTTAAAACCTATTTTGTAAAGATAAAGATTTCAGACTCTCTTCCCTGCCCCTCAGTTTTGATATTCCACCTGTATCAATCAGGATTCAGTCAAGAAAACAGAAGCCCCTCTCGGTTTTCCAAGTGTGAAGGGTTTTATACAAAGAATTAGAGACTTACCATTGGAAGGTCTGGGCAGGTGCATGTCAGGGAAACTGTCGATGACCATCGCAGCTTGTGGCAGGTGGTTTTCAAGAGCTCACCTGGATGTGCTGTCAGTCTCACATCTGCCGCCTGCTCACAAGATTGCCTGCGTTTACAGTCTCTTCCTACTTTTCCTCCCTTTAAGCGAGTATTTCTTTTTGGCAGATCTAACCCAGGAGCTTATGGGTCCCAGGGAAGGGACCTGGCTCCCGCTGTGATTGCAGAGGAAGTAGAAAGAGGCAATGGTGATGTTGAGTTGACAGCTGACCATTTGACACACAGCTCTGGGGATATGAGCCCTTCTCCTGGGCTGATTAGCAGAAAATCACAAATCCGTAATATTTCATTGAGCTTTTCTTTTTGTAGTTAGTATTACAAAAACAGTAGGTTTGTTTTCCAAATGTAGTGATACAGAATTGAACATGCTTTTTCAAATTAAACACGCTTCTCCTTCCCTCCCTCTGAAAGTCTCATTTGCATCCTTAAGGGGAAGTGCTTATGTGGCTATTTAAAATTCAACAGAAATGAAATAAAATAGATTATTCCATTTGTCGTACTAGCCACACTTCAGGAGCCACATGTGGTTTGTGGTTACCATGTTAGTGCAGAAATAGAGCATTTCCATCCTCACAGAAAGTTCTGTTGGACCATGGTGTCTTGGATATTATTTGTCAAATACTTCTCATTTACCCCCTCTCTCTTTTTTTTTTTTTGGTAGGTTAAAGGATTGCCTTAGGGACTAAATTTCTTTTGTAACATGTATCATTTATATTTTAGTTTGTTACGTGCCTGCAATATAAATGTATTTTCCTGGGAAATGAGTTCTGTTGAATGAATAGTATCTGTCATGTGCTCTGAGCCACAGAATTTAGAAGTCCTTTGTAAGGGATATTACTGAAGTTTTGTCCTAATTTCCCTTTCCCTCAGATTCAGTGGACGCAGGAGAGAAGGTTGTGAAGACAGCACTGGATGCTTTTGGAAGAATAGGTAATGTTTCTTTGCATTTATGGTACTAACAGAGTAGCTTCTACCTTTCTAATGAAATATTTTTTATTTCACTTTTGTTTATTAAAAACTCTTTTTTGGTAATCAAATTTTTAGATTTGTTTTAAATTTTAATTTTTTTACATACCCTAATCTTATTCCACAAAGGGCTTGAGGTGACAGTTTTTATGCATGTATGTGTTGAGTTTGTTTTATATTTTTTTGTACTTTAAGAGCCTTTAAAAAAACTTGTAAGTATTCTCTAAGTTTCCTTTTTATAATAATTTAATCATACCCCAAATATATTTAGAAAATAAAAAATAAATCAGTATTTTGGCAATAGAGGACCCAGTGGAATATTTTAGATAATTATAATGATTCAGATTAAAATGATTCAGTATCTTGCAAATTAATTAAGATGAATTATATAAAATAAAAATCTTCATTTTTAAGAAGCATTTCAAGCATTTCAAATATATTGTTTAATTTTCCTGACTTAGTCCCATACATTGTTAGTAAAAGGTTATTGAATTACTAGAGGGAAACTACTGCAGATAAGCCCAACGTGTTTATAATCTGAAAAATGTTAATTTTTGTAGTTTGAATGTGTTTCCCCCCCCTTTTTTTGGTCTAGCATATATATTTTTCTAGCTATATTTGGTTGAGCTTGTGAGAGACATGTTCACATAGTGTCTGACACAGGGATAGAGACCACAAAGTTTTGAAGTCATAAGGTGAAAATAGCCACAAGATGGTGGTTGAACCTTAAGAAACAATCCCTTCTATTTTATAGTGAGAATGCAATTATGTATGAAGACAGGCCATCAGTTTCTGACTCTAATGGTTTCCTTTCTGGGCTTTTGACTTTTGAGTGGCAAGGAAAAATCTTTTAAACTTTTAACTTTCCCTGTGAATTTTGAAGTTAATTGAGGGATGGTTTACGATTACCACTGAATTCTAAGAACCTAAGAGTTGTGTGACTGCTAATTCTGTAAATAAGCTCACAGAAATTTGGCAGGAGGTAGAGGTGGAAACATTTAGGTATGTAGACTTGAGAGGAAAGCACTGCTATAATGGGGTACTTATTGTGCTTTTGTGAATCCGATTTTTTTTTTACTATAGGTATAAAATTGTGTTCTGCTAGCACTTGTTACCTATTATATCTACTTTTCCATGGGCAGGGGGGAGGCAGGGAACGCTTTTGAAAGAAATGTGTTGTAAGCAAAGGCAAATTAATATGCTTGCTTTTATATTTGTGACTTGAATATTTTTATATTGTAGATGTTGTGATCAAAAATGCTGGGTGAGTATTTCTTTTTAAATTTCCAATAAAGTAATGTACATGCAAACTTTTTTTAAGTGTTGACTTTCTCTTCTCAACATATATAATATCAGTTTTTTAGAATTTTGAGGGACCGTTCCTTTGGTAGAATAAGTGATGAAGACTGGGGTAAGTTATTTTAAATATACGTTCTCTGGAACATACTTATCCATTTAGCCTTCTAATATTTGATACATTTCCACACTTAAGGAAAAACTTGCTTCTACCTATTTTTGCTTCTGCTAATATAACTGATGATGAGTAAGCTTTACAACTGAAAATGAACAGTTGGAAGAAAAGGCTTTTGTGACTTCGTTCGTTTCCCTTTTTCTCTTTGAGAGATTGTCAGCGTTTTCTTGCAGTATTAGTTGTTTCTAACAGCCTTTTGCATGCTTGTCTGGCTGTGTGATTCTTATTTCAAGAGCAAGAGTAGGCTGTGGAAGAGAGTCTGAGGCACTAAAAACGATGGAGATCTGAGAACTGGGTGGGAAAAACCTAGATATAATTTTGAAACTTCTAATAAGTAGGAAAAATTTCCATTAGGAATGTCATGTTGGAAAGATTGAGTTTAGATGATGAACAGTCACAGTTATAAAATTTTTTTATCCTGTTTGCTCTTTTTTGCCCTTACTTTCATTGGCTATCAGAACTAAAACAAGCATTGGTGGCTGCGACGGTGGCAGGCATGGTAACTGAGATGAATTACATCATTGTTTATAGAGTGTGTTTCTGGGAAATATTGCCAGAAGTTCTTTTGGAAGAAGGAAGATATCTTTCTGACTTAGAATTAAGCAAAGACGGCTTTTAGCTTCCAATTCCCTTGTAATAACTGGAGAAAAAAAGGAGCTGAGAAAGATAGAATTTGTTGGCAGAGGGGACTTAAGTCGGTGCTTTGCTTTGAGCTCTGATGGGGCTGGAGTGTGTCCTCTTCTGGTTTCATCAGAGTAAGATTAAATCTGGAATTGTTTGTTTATCTGCATCATCCTCCAAGTTGTCTGTTCATTAGATTGACATTTCAGAAAGCAGGCTTCTCTGTCTCTCTTTTTCCCTCTTTCCCTCCCCCTCTTTCCTACACCTCCACGCCCCGACCCCCAGCTCTCTCTAACTCATTTGCAAATCCTGTTAAAAATAGGGATTTAGGGATATACTGAACATTTTATAAACATTTCTTGATGAAGAACTGAGTGGTTTTTGATTATGCTTTAACTAACGTTTGTGTTGAGTCCCAATTATGTATGTAAAATTCTTGGTTATTTGTATTATGAATTTTTATATAAAATAGGCAAAAATTAAAGATGGCATTGCACTTAGATATGCATAGGCATCGTATTTAGGTGGCATTATATTTGTGATAAAGTTAGATATATTAGATAATAATCTAATCATAAATTATCGGCAAAATAGGTATGAATTATTGATTGGTTATGTAACTGGAACTAAAGCAGAAATGATTACTCAGAGTGCAATGTGACAATAGCTGATTTTGAATGCTAGGTATAAAATGAACATCTTTGTATAAGTAAGTCTTTGCTTATGTTGATTCTGAGATAGGTCTGTCTAAATTTGACAATATTCATGATAAAAATGTCTTGTTTTAGATATCATCCAGAGAGTTCATTTGCGGGGCTCATCCCTGGTGACCCGGGCAGCGTGGGATCACATGAAGAAACAGAAATTTGGAAGGTAGAGTTGTATGTGGCTGTCAAGGGGGTTTGGAGATGCCGTGTGTGGGTTCTTATGTCCAGAGGAAAAGAATTGCTTTGACGTTGAAAAATACACCTTCAGATATGCACAGGCTTTTTAAACGTAGTTTTGGAAGATGCCTCCCCGTTACATTGGTGTCAGTCATAGATTAGCGAGGTGGACAACTTAGTATTTCTTTTCACCTCCTACTTTTCATTATTAATGATTCTCCTGCTATTCTCTGATATTTTAGCAGTACAAACATTGAGGATTCAGCAGTACTTTATTCTCTAACCAAAATATCATTTTTTGTGCCCAGTGACCAACTGGGGAGAGATGAGTGGCTGTTTTCTACTGGCTAACACTGGTCAGACATGAGTTAGTCTTTGTAAACTAGGAACGGTAAGACTCTTATAGTTGCGTCTGTGTGACTCAGACGTGGCAGACCTAGTAAGTGGCCCCATGCTCTCTAACATAAAAGTTATTCCTGTTAACTCAGGGTTCACACACATCTACTAGAAGTAAATTGCGTGTGATATCTGTTCTTATTGGAGAGTTCTAGTATATCTTGATACTAGCAGTTTCTGAAAGTCAATGATAGGATTTACTTGTTCTACTAAGTAGAGTAAGTGAGATTAGGTCAGATTATGAGATGGTATTATTTAATATGAGGCATTTAATATTATCCAGAAAGGGAAAGGAGCAAAGTTCTGAGGACTAAAGAATTAGAACTTCATGATCTAATATTTCTTACTAAAATTTTAACTTGTAAATTGGCAGTTTATTTTATGTTTATAAATACTTATTGTTTTCAGTACATAATGAATATACATTCTTACACTTGAATTCATTTGATCCTGACCAGGGATTCTTTCTAAAACAATAAAATCTCACAGTTGAATTTTGAGAGATTACTTTTATTATTTATATTAATTTAGATATATGAATCATGACTTTAAGAACCTAATGGCAGTATACAGAGTTGCTTTTGACAGGTATAATAGTAATGAAAAAAAAAATGCTTAGAGTTGCAACATTATCAAAATATAGAAAAGTTGATGTTGAGAGATTGATTTTCCTTTTAGGATCATCATGACTTCATCGGCTTCAGGAATATATGGCAACTTTGGCCAGGCAAATTATTGTGCTGCAAAGCTGGGTCTTCTGGGCCTTTCAAATTGTCTTGCAGTTGAAGGCGAGAAAAGCAACATTCATTGTAACACTATTGCCCCTACTGCTGGATCACGGTTGACCCAGAACATTTTGCCTGATGGTAAGTAGTTTAGTTTTTTTTTAATGCTGTTCCTCACATACCTGTGTGGCGTGAGCTTTGTAAAAGTATTTAATTTTTTGAGTAGCTAAAAAAATTTCCTTACAATTTAAAAAAGCATAATGTGTAGTTTATGTTCATTATAGAAAATTTAGGAAAGCACAAACAAACAAAATGTGACCCATAATTCTACCACACTGAGCTAAACTTTTTCTCTTTGTGTAGGTAGACATACATACATTTTTTCTTTACAGAATGAGGTAATACCATTCTTACTGGTTTATAATAATAATTATTTAAAACAATTAATAGATTGTTTTTTAGGGCAGTTTTAGGTTTATAGAAGAATTGAGCAGGTAGTAAAGAGAGTGCCCATATACTCCTCCTCCCACACAGTTTTACATCAGTGTGCTACATTTATTACAGTTGATGAACCAGTATTGATCAATGTTTATTTATTTATTTATTTATTTATTTGGCTGCATCGGGTCGTTGAGGCATGTGGGATCTTTCGTTGTGGTGCGTGGGCTTTTCTCAAGTTGTGGCACGTGGGTGTTCTCTCTCTAGTTGCGGCGCATGGGCTTCAGGGTGCGTGGGCTCTATATTTTGTGGCACGCTGGCTCTCTTGTTGAGGCACGTGAGCTCGGTAGTTGTGGCATCCGGGCTTAGTTGACCCTCGGCATGTGGGATCGTAGTTCCCTGACCAGGGATCGAACCTGCATCCCTGCATTGGAAGGCAGATTCTTTATCACTGGACCACCAGAGAAGTCCCTGATTGATTATCATTAACTATAGTTAATAGTTTACTTTAGGGCTCACTCTTTAGGTTGTATGATTTTATGCGTTTTCACAAATGCATGATGTTACGTACCCACGATTCTAGATCATACAGAATGGTTTCACTCTAAAAATCCCCTGTGTTCCATCTCTTCATCCTCTCCTCTTTTTCCCAAATGACTGGGAGGATTGAAGCTCATTTCTTTTTATCACTACATAATATTACATGGTATGTAGGTGCCACAATTTGTTTTTTCATTCACCTATCGTGGAACATTTTGATTGTTTCCAGTTTTTGACAGTTGTGAGTGAAGCTGCTATAAACATTCATGTGCAGGTTTTTGTGTGGACGTAAGTTTTCAACTCATTTGGGTAAATATTAAAGAGGATAATTGCTGGATTGTATGGTAAGAGTGTCTTTAGCTTTGTAAAAATTTCCAAACTGTCTTCAAAAATGGCTCTATCGTTTTTCATTCCTACTAGCAGTGAGTGAGAGTTCTTGTTGCTCCACATCTTTGCCAGCATTTATTATTGTTTATCTTTTGCATTTTAGTTCTTTTAATAGGTGTGTAGGGTATTTCATTGTTTTAATTTGCAGTTCCCTAATGACTTATGATGTTGTGCATTTTTTTCCTGTGCTTATTTGCCATTTATTTGTCTTCCTTGGTGATGTGTCTGTTCTTATTTTTTGCTTATTTTTAAATTGGGTTCTTTGTTTTCTTCTTCTTTTTTGGGGGGGGGTTCTTTGTTTTCTTGTTGTTGAGTTTTAAGAATTCCATGAGGGCTTCCCTGGTGGCGCAGTGGTTGAGAATCTGCCTGCTAATGCAGGGGACACGGGTTCGAGCCCTGGTCTGGGAGGATCCCACATGCCGCGGAGCGGCTGGGCCCGTGAGCCACAACTGCTGAGCCTGAGCGTCTGGAGCCTCTGCTCCGCAACAAGAGAGGCCGCGATAGTGACAGGCCCGCGCGCCGCGATGAAGAGTGGCCCCCACTCGCCGCAACTGGAGAAAGCCCTCACACAAAAACGAAGACCCAACACAGCCAAAAATAAACATAGTAAATAAATAATAAATAAAAATTAAAAAAAAAAAAAAAAAAGGATTCCATGAATATTTTGGAAACAAGTTCTTTATCAGATATGTGTTTTGCAAATATTTTTTCCCAGTCTTTAGCTTGTTTTTTTGTTCTCTTTCGTCTCTTTCACTTTTGAAGGATAATTTCACCGGGTACAGAATTCTGGGTTGGTAATTTTTTTCTTTCAGCACCTGAAATCTTTCACTCCACTCTTCTTTTGCTTACATGGTTTCTGAAGGAAAGTCTGACATAATTCTTTCCTTGTTTCTTTATGCATAAGGTATTTTTTCCCCTCTGTGTTCCTCCAAGGTTTTCTCCTTGTTTTTTCCACAGTTTGAATATAGTATGCATAATAATAGGTGTAGATTTTTGGCAATATTCTACTTGATGTCTTCTGAGCTTCCTGGATCTGCGGTTGGTATCTGTGATTAACTTTGGAAAATTCTCAGCCATCACTGCTTAAAATATTTCTTCTGTTGTTTTCTTTTTTTCTTCTACTTCTGGTATTCCCATTATGTGCCTGTTCTATCTTTTTATTTTAATTAATTAATCGATTAATTTATTTGGTTGGGCCGGGTCTTAGTTGCAGCAGGTGGGCCCATTTAGTTGCAGCTCGCAGGCTCCTTAGTTGTGGCTCGCAAGCTCCTTAGTTGCAGCACGTGGGCTCCTTAGTTGTGGCATGCAAACTCTTAGTTGTGGCATGCAAACTCTTAGTTGCGGGATCTAGTTCCCTGGCCAGGGATTGAACCCGGGCCTCCTGCATTGGGAGCGTGGAGTCTTAACCGCTGCGCCACCAGGGAAGTCTCAATGTATCTTTTGTAATTATACCACAGTTCTTGGATATTCTATTCCCTTTTATTTTTTTGTCCTTTTTTCTCTTTGCATTTCATTTCAGTTTGGGAAGTTTCTGTTGACATATATTCAAATCAAGCTTACTGATTTTTCATTTCAAAATGTTATATTGTTTTTGTTTTTTAGCATTTCCTTTTGATTTTTTTAGCATTTCCTTCTGTCTGCTTACAGTAGTCATCTGTTCTTGTAAGTTGTCCACTTTTCTCCATTAGAGCCCTTAGCATGTTAATCACAGTTATTTTAAACTCCTAGTTTGAAAATTCCAAAATCTCTGCTATATTTCAAGCTGGTTCTGAGGCTTGCTTTGTCTCCTCAGCCTGTACTTTTCTTGTCTTTTAGCATGCCTTGAAATTTTTGTTGAAAACTGAACATGATGTATTGGGGTAGTAGAAAGTGTGGTATACAGAGCTTTATTGTGAGGTTTCATGTTTATCTGGCTAGGAGTTAGGTTGCGTTCATTGGTTGCTGTAGCTGTTGGTGTCAGAGGCTACATTTTCCTCTTTGTCGTTGTTTTTGTGTCCCCTGTTGTCTTTGGGTTTCCCTAGGTACTCTTTGTGTTTGCAGCTCTCTCAGTTGTAATCCACTGTTGTTATACTGGAGGCCTGTTGAAGTGGCTGTAAATTATGGCGAGGGGAAGTGTTCTATAATCTTATGATTAAATCCGCAAGTTTTTTAGCAGGTCAAAGTCTCTGGACTCTGAGCTTCAGTAGAGTTTTTTAGCCTTTTTTTTTTTTCTCCCCTTATTTGAGACAGGAAGGCTAGAGGGGTTCCACTAGTCTAATTGCTCTTCCCTTAGGTCAAATAAGGCTCTGGTAGCTTCCCTTGAGGATAGGCCTTTGTTAAGGAGAACAGAATGCTCTGGGCATATTTCAAAATGATTTTGTCTTATTGATTTATTTATTTTGTTACCCTCTCCCTTTTTCTCTGTAACATTTCAAAGCAAATCTTAGATGTTGCATTTCACCTAATAAATACTTGGAAATGTGTCTCTAACAGATATGGACATTATAACCACAATACCAATATCACACCAAATAAAATAATTCATTAACATTGTCTAATACCAAATTTATATGAAAACTTCCTCGTTATCTAAAAAATATCGTTTTAGAGTTAGTTTATTCCACAATGATCTAAACAAGGTTCACAGTCGTTTTGTTACTGTATCTCTTAAGTTTTATTTAACATATGATAGTTCATTCTCCTTTTTGAAAAAGTGCCAATTATTTGTTGAAGAAACTGCGAGTTCATTTGTCCTGAAGACTATTCCTCATTCTTGATTTGGATTGCCTTTGCACTTTTGTGGAAAATCAGTTGACCACGTAGGTATGTGTGGGTCTATTTCTGGATTGTCTGTTCTGTTGTATTGATCTCTGGGCCTGTCCTTTTACCAATACCATGATGTTTTGATTACTGTAGTTTTATAGTAAGTCTTGAAATCAGGTAATGTGAGTCTTCCAACTTTGTTCTTTGAAAACATGAAATATAAAGTTTTAAATTTAAAAATTTAAATGTATGATTGAGAGCCAATGCTTATTTATTTAGTTATATAAGAAATAGAATACTTGACTGGTGGAAAACTGTATGGTTTTTGATACTCCTGGTTTTAACATATTTCTAAAAAGAAAATATCTATAATACTTTAAAAGTAGTTTCTGTGAAACAGTACAAAACAATTGATGAGTGAAATTACTTTAGAATTAGCTGCTTCATGGCATACAAATGCTTATTCACAATACCATTTTACTTTCCACGTTTGAGCTAACATTCATTTTAGAACTTGGGATTTGTAATACCAAGTATGTACTTGCTAGCTTTTCCTAAGAGCTGTGCCTAACCAGTTTGCTTTAGTGTAGAACAGCTATTTGTACCTGAGATCTAATTTTTCTTTTCCTTTTCTTTTGTCAACAGGGCCATTTAAAAAAGTCCCTTATTTTAAAAACTCTTTATACTCTCATATCTTATTGAAGGAATTCTTGTTAAAGAACTGGATTATTTAAGTATAATGCTACATATATGCACAACAGTGTAGGTTACTGGCAAGAAGTAAAGCATCAAAATGTAATGCATAGTCATGAACTCACTGCTCAACCCAAGAATTGGAACATTACTTGCATCTAACTTTATACCTTCTATTCTGTTCCTCTGCTTCATGCCAAGAGATAACCACTATTTAGAATTTTATGCTTATCATTTCTGTGCTAGACTCCTACCTTAGTCACTTTTTGCCATTGGCTGTAGACTTTCTTGGGGAAGCAGCAAGTTTCCAAGAAAATATTGAAAACTTGAGCTTTTAAATTTGCTTTCCTTTGGGAATGTAGCTTCCATTAATTTTGACCTCTAGAGATGTTAGGTCACTGTTTAACGTAGTATCTTTTATGCCCACCAAACCCTAGTGAAAGATGTTTGGAGAATAAGATCTACTTTAGACAAATAATTTAATCTTTCTGGACCTGCTTTCTCTTCTGTAAAGGAAGAGAGTTGTTACAGATCATTTTTAAAAGCCCTTCAGATTCTGAATTCCTGTTATTTTAAATTTTGGTATTTATTACTTTTTTATAGTTTAGAAAAAGCCGAAAATTTATTTTGCCTCAGCGTTTTTCATCTTTTCCTCTGAAATATTAACTTACAGGCTGTCAAAGGAATTATTTGTTAAAGAACCAGGTGTTATGAGTAATGTGGGGAGATATTTGCAATTTCATTTCCCCCTTTGAAATATATTTGAAAAATGGAAAGTCATGTATGTGACTTACATGTTTCTTACATGAAATGAAACATAATCTTAGGATGAATACCCATGAACTAACTTCCCAAGCTGTATTAGTTATTTACTGCTGTGTAATAAATTACTTCAAATTTTGTGGATTAAAACAACAAGTATATATTATCTCACAGTTTCTGGGGTCAGGAATACTGTAAAGTGAAAGGTTCTTAGAGCTGCTCTTTAATTTACAGGAACTGTAAATGTCATCGTTGTCACTTTAAAATATAAAACTGTATTTTGTCCCTTCACAGTTAAAATTTACATTTATTTGATTCTTTAAAGATTATAAGATGTATTTACAAATCGTGTCTCCTTTGAGCCTTGCAACAACTTAGTAGAATAGGCAGGTAACGCATTTTAATTACCATCTTACAGATGCAGACACACGTCCAAGAGAGTTGAGTGCTGTGCTCAATGCCCTAAATTGCCTACATGGCAGGGCCAGCAGTAAAATCTAGGTGTTCATGCTCCTTGTGTAGTACCTTTCTGCTCTGTTAAGTTGCTCACAGAAGGTATGCAGCAGGAAAATATTTCTTAACACTTTGTGACTCATCAGTAACGGTTGCAAGGTCCATTTTCCATCATCTTACTGCCATTACAGTTGTCAAGGCTGTTTTGTACTTTTCTAGCTTCTGGGAGAGCAAAATAGTTTTGGGAATGAATGGTACCTAAGTTCATTATGCTATGTATGCCTTTGCTCACCAGTCTTTGCCAAGGCAGCTTTAACTTGTCTTCTAAACAGTATGTTACCCATCTTGGAAAGGTATATCTGATGCCTTGTATGTTAGAAGCCTGAATATATCCATTGGGATGAAAAGATTCTTCTAAAAGCCTTGGATGTTAATACTAATTATTTATGTTTATCTAATTTTTTTCTTATTTATTTAAAAAGTCTCTGAACCTATAATTTTATAAGTGAGGAATTTTCAGAAAGTAAAATGATTGATTGAATATGTATATATTCTTATTGATAGATTTTTTTTCTTTTTTTGGCTATTTATTTCAGATCTTCTGGAAGCTCTGAAGCCAGATTATGTGGCACCCCTGGTCCTCTGGCTTTGCCATGAGAGTTGTGAGGAAAATGGTGGCTTGTTTGAGGTATTCTGCACCTTTGCACGTTCTCCCAAAGCAATATTTGTGTAATTAAATATAAAAACTGATTCAAAAATTAGTATTTTCCAGTTGTTCACATTTGTAAAAATCTGCATCAGTTGGTATCACTTGTATATTTTTTAATATTATGTATATGTTATAATTAAGGAACAAGTATGACTAATGTCCTTTTTTGAGAAAGTAACAGCAACTTTGTAAATTGTTCTTCCCTAGTCCTTCATTTCTGATATTCTTGTCAAATGAAAATGTGACTGGCTGGTTTGATGTGTTTAGTCAGATACAGAAAGTCTCATTTGGTTAGAGATGCTGAGTAGTAAAGTGAAGGGACAGAGGTGGTGGTTTAAAGTCAGCCAGGCCAGGTTTTGATTTCTTGCTCTGGTAATTGCTGGCTCGCTGGAATATTGTACAGATTAACCTCCCTGAGTTTTAGTTTTCTTGGGGTTTTGTTGTGAGAACTGGAGATCATATTTTTAAACTCTTAGCATACCTAGCAGTCACCCCTCAATTTTAACTATTATATCAGTATAGCAGGAATTCAGTCTGGGTATGATAGATCAGTAAACACAACTTATTATCTGTATTAACTTTAAAAATAAACTTTGCTATGTTTCCCTATTGCAAAGCTTTACAAGTTTGCTATAAAAATAAAAACCACACATAATCCTACCATCCAGTGAGGTTCAGTTTTCACTCTATAATCAAAGTCCCTTTAGATTTCCTTATGCTGATTTATATATTTTTTGGTCCTCATTTGAGTTTGATCTCTTTTTTCTTTTCTAGCATAAACTGTTATATTTTAGACCACCCTCCTTTATTTGATTCTCTGTGGTAATATAATAATAAACCTGTTGCATGCAGAATACATGACATCCAAAGATATTTCTTGGTAGCAAAATTACCTGGCTCAGTTTGAAGTGAATGATATATTAGCCTGATTTATTTGAATAAAAAGCTGTTTAGTAAATGAAAAACAGTCTACACCTGTCTATGCAGAGATAGGCACCTCTGCTTTCTTAATCACAGTCGTTGATTGTGAATTGTGGAAAATTAGAGGTGGAAAGAACTTTACAACTCTAGATTTACAGAAGAGAAATTTAATAATATCAAGCCATGTGGAGCTCCAAATTTGGTCTGCCTGTCTTTTATCTCATTAAGGAATTAAACAAAAATTCTTTGTCTTTTACATTTATATTTGTTATTAATTCTGTGACCAAAAATAATATATGCTTTTTGTAGAAAACTTCAAATATATAGGGGAGTTTATAGAGGAAAATAAAAATCACCCACATTACCACTATCGAGAGATAACTCCTATTAATATTTTTATGGATATTCTTTTCCAGTCTTTTATTAGATGTGCATTTTACACGAGTAGTCTTTTTATTTTAGGTATACAATTTACACACATACCCAGACATGCACAGATAACTAGGATAATGCTGTAGATGAAGTTTTGTATGTTGTTCTTTTAGTTTACTATATTGTGAACAGTTTTAGTAAGGGACATTTGCTGTGTGAGATTGAGTGCAAAATACAGTAAGAGCGGTGTGTAATATCCTGACTTAAACCTTGAATGTAAATTGACACTTTGTTTGCCAAGTTTTGATAGATATCTAGAGTGGCAGATAGAGATTTTTTGGATCGACTGGAGCTGTCGTTTCTAGCACCTGCGAGGAGTTTGCAGCTTGTTGCTTCACTCCCCAAATATGATAAAAGATGATATTTTTCTTGCCTGTTATCAGTACCACTGCCACTTTAACTACTCTGACAGCATCAAGGCCGATTGTCCTGTTAATATATGTAAAGGAATGAGTGATTAAAAAGCCATACCCTTGAGCGTAGAGCCACTGAGAAGTGTGCTGTCTGCTGGTACAGTTTCTTCTGTTATATGCATGTGGAACACTGTAGTTGTGGTGTTTGAAGATATGACAAACAGATTTTCTTACATCAGACATTTTCTTCTGAGGATTTCCTTGAATGGCTTCTAGAAAAAATACCATCTTTCTGTACGGTGATTAATGTATTTGGTCATTTGCCATATTTCTATATAAAGGTGTTTCATTAAAATGAGTATATGTAGTTCATTAAGTCAAATCCTGGCTTTATTTTTCTTTGCTTTTTATTTTTTTTGATTCATTAAGTCTTTCTAGAAGGACATGTATTTCAAGTGATGTGCTGGGCAAATTTGGTATTTATATTGTTTAACCTTCATGGTTACTTCATGAAGAGTGTATTATTATCCTGATTTTATATAAGGGGAATCTTGAGTTTAGGGAAGTCAAACTATTTGACCAGGAATCAGACAGCTAGTCTGTAGAAGAACTGGTATCGCACCTTGGTTTCTGTGCAAAGTCATGCTTTTCTACTACATGCATTTCTGCTATATTGTGTTGCTTTATTTTTCTACTCTGATAACATGAATAGTGCAAAGTCATGCCGGCCAACGGAGTTTTGTAGAGCTGCATTATTTTCATCCATTGTCATCTAGCATTCTGATACTCGTAAAAAGATAGCTGCCTGTTTTGTTAATTTCATGAAAATTCTATTAGTAATTTCACATTAGATGGTATAACTTCTTCCTCCTCTTTTTGGTAGGTTGGAGCAGGATGGATTGGAAAATGTAAGTCTCTTTTGGTTTTTGGTTTGCCATACATTATTTCCATATCTTTAAACCTGCATATCCAGGTAGAGCTGGGTAAAGACCTTGTCAAATGCCGAACCATTGGATTTAGTGCACGCATAATCAAACTCAAACATTGTAATAGCAACAGGTCTTCTAAAACATGGAAGTTGTCCTGCAGGCCTGTGGTATTTTCAAGGATCTTTTCAGTTTTTTTCCTATTAGCAGTGCTTATTCAATATTTGTCCTGTCCTATTCAGAACTGGCTGTTTTTTCAGACAGCACAGTCTCTCTTTATATTGATGTGTGTCTTCCCATGTCTCCGGCACCCCACATGCTTGTTCAGCAGAGTAGTGAGTGGAAGGGAGGGCGTTTTTTGAAGATGGGAAGAGCTCTGTCCTAGGCAAGTTCTCCAATTCTCTCAGTGATTCTTTTCTTCCTTGGAGCATGAGACATCAGAAGGAGACAGTGGGGAATCACACTGGACAGCTTTCTAGAAGAGAAATTGCAGCTGATCTATAGAAATTATTCTCCTTCAGCCCAACAGTAAATTCATCTGGCTTAAGTCCTCTTTTCCCCCAGTTCTTAAACCTTGTGAGCTCCAGATTGGATAATTACTTTATGGTGTTTAAAAAAAATTGTGAACATTCCAATATCCCAATTCAAGTTTTCAGTTGGATGCTGGTATCAAAATTAATTGAATTATTTAAAAGGCTGCCATTACTGGATGACATTGTTACAACATATTGTAGAATATTATTAATGACTGTTCTCTAAGTTATGAAGTAACTTATTCAAACATTTTTAAGTGTCTTATGACATCTTTTAAGAAAGGAAGATCAGTTGTTGCAATAAAAGCTGTATATGGGACTTTATCAATAAGAAATCTCTAGAAGCTTCTGTCATTCCCCAGGACAAATCTTCGATTTAGTAATCATCAAAGTCTGACCATTCTGTTTAAATAAGGTTCTGTTTATTCCTCAGGCTTTTTAAAAAAGACACAATGTTAAAAATTATCTTCATGGAACTTATGCAGCAATGATGATTTTTGTGAATCTGGGCAATCTAGTTGACTTCCCATGGACAAGGAGGAAGAGCAAAGGGAGGAAACGGGAGAATTATGTGGGGTTGTCTGATATATTAATTTGATTATCTGGAGTCTTTGGCCTGTTATCACCACTAGTTTTCAGTTTGCTATTCAACAAAGCCCTATTCTGTTCTGTTACCTTAAAGTGTATTATCTAAGTGATCTGTGGTGATGAAGACAGTCTTTTGGTGTGATTATATATAATTTAACTTTCTGATTCAGCATTTCATCTTACCTTTAGTAGTATCTGGCATAGTCAGAGGAGGGAGAGGTTTTCCCTTCAGCTTCAAATATTAGAAAAAGAAATTTGACATCCTAATGGGTTTGTTATTCTTTTAAAAAAACATTTGTAGTAAAAATCTTTAGAAGTTAGAATCTTTTATCCAAATTCCATTTTTCTTGAAGTTAAAAAAAAAAAATTCAGGGGACTCATGAATTCTGCTTTCTGTCTCGCTCTTAAACTGTGTGTTCAGTATCTTAGTTTTGTTTCTATAACCAGTACGATGGGAGCGGACCCTTGGAGCCATTGTAAGACAGAGGACTCAGCCATTGACTCCTGAGGCGGTGAAGGCTAACTGGACGAAGATCTGTGACTTTGATAATGCCACCAAGCCTCAGAGAATTCAAGGTAAAGAGTCCCAAGTCAGTTCAGTCCTGGTTGGAGAATCAGAGGCAACAAAGCATTCTCTTCTCTTATGGAATTGTCTTCTTAATTGTGATAACTTAGATGCTCAAATCATCTAGAGCACATTTTCTGCTCCAGTAGGTATTAGAACTCTCCAATTTAAGGTATGTATGTTACTCCCACTGTCAGTTTTTCAGTTTTCTTATGATCCTGATTTTTTGGTATATGTGTGATTGAGAGGACGGTAGGAGGTGTTTACCCATTTGTGCTCAATGCATCTATTCCCCATCTGGTGGTTGGTTTCAAAGTCTTGCCTTATCTAATCACATGCTCCTTATCTGACCTGATTTTTCCTTATTTTCCCCAAAGTTTAGTTAAGTCTTATATTATTTAGGCTTAGGTCTTTTCTCTCTAGTGAATAGATTTTGCTTTGTTTTAGCACTTTGTCTTTGCTACTGTTTCTCTGCCTTTCTAAGATGCCTCTTATTCCTTTTATCACCTCTGCTAATCTCGGTGCTTCTTTAGAAAAACTCAAGCCCCAGATGTTCAACAAAACTCCCCAGATATTCTGGGCTTCAGAAGATCTCTTTCTTAGCTGAACTCTTACAACTTGAGCGTCTAATCATGACTGCTTTCCACTGCTTTTGTTTCATAAGTGTGTGGTTTCTTAGCTGCATAGTAAGTTCCTTTGGAGGCAGAGAATGTATCTTGTATGTCCTTTTGTATTTGGTGCTAGTATAGTGCTGAACTCATAGAAAGGATTTAGTAAATGCTTGTTACCTTGAATTATTGAATCATCTATGATATGCCACAGGAAGAGATGGCCAATAAAAGTCACATTATTTTTTCTAGTATAACTCACATATGTATATAGTATATGAACTTTAAAGGACCTTTCTGGGAAGGATCATGAATCAGGATTATTTTATAGAAAAATCTGTTTTTCCCTTCCTAGTGTTATATTTAATGTTTGATAGAAGAATATATCTGAAAAATGACTGTTCTTTTTTTTTTTTTAATCCCAATGTTACTTTCCTGTCTGCTGGTACACTCACTGAAATATTCATTGTACTTTTCTCAATCAGAGGATAACATGATTGTTATGTCATTAGCGGTAGCATTTTCTGTATTCTTTTTTTTGATATTTGAGATAAATTTAGTCTCCGAATAGCAGTCACCTATCAATGAAAATTAGGAAAAGGAAAAAGGAAGAAGTGTCTTAAAAACTCTTCTCTGAGGTCAGAATTCCATTTTATTGCCTTAAAAGTATTAGACTAATATAAAGAAAAAGGTAACAATGAACTATATAGTTATAAATGAAAAGATACCCCTAGTATTTGAAGTACAGTTAGAAAAAAAATCTTACACTTTCTGTAGAATCACGACTTTCCAAGCACCCATTTCATCATTCTCATTTTACAGATGATGGAACTAAATCCCAGAAAAGCTGAGTAAGTGGCCCAAGCTTTCTCAGTGTTTGAGCCAAGAGTTAACTCAGGTGGTCTGTCTTTGAGTGCAGTACCGCCGGCCTGTACCGAGGTTACTTTCAGTTAAATAGCCTCCCATCTAGGCAGCAGCCTAAATGGGGTGGTAAGAGGAAGATTGGTAAGCAAGAAACCTACCTCGTGTCACCAGGAATGGCAGAGAGCCCTGGTCACCTCACATTCTGTAGTTTAGTTATAGTTTTTGTCTGAGTTTAGAAGGAGGTTTGTTAGAAAGGTCCCAGAGCTTTTGGAACCTTATGGCATATGTGGATACTCTGTGAATCTCCTTTATTAACCTTTTAGACCCCAGAATAGCAGCTTCTGAATTCTGTCCATAGTCACTGGTCATAATGGTGGTTTTCTCTGGAAGAATTTTCAGTAATATTTTCTGAGCAAGTTACCGGTACAGAGACCTGGGGGGTAATCTTGACATTGTTGCATCCTGGAGGAGGGGTGATGGTGGGGAGAGAAGGAAAATTAGTTGTCCCTCCACCAGATGGAAATTGCACATCTGTGGACAAGGATCCGACTTTACAGAGTTGTAAAAATCACTCAAAGACTGCAAAGCTCAGAGCCTCTTTGGAATCATAACGTGGGGAGAGTATGTTGGAAACACCCAGTTATCTTTGGTCTGTTCAGAGTCTCACGATTTTTTCCTGCAATAGCCTGACATCGTACAGTCAGTTCATGAATGCCAGCGAAGGTTCTGCAGCAGGCTTGCTGGATGTTATAGGAATGATTGTCTAAAGCATTGTAGCTTTTCTTAGTCACGTCTGTAACAAAAGCTTTTTTTTTTTTGGAAATAGCTTACATTTATTTGGATTTCACCAGGAGAATATTAGCTCTTTAGGATATTTGAAAGATGATGCTTTTATGATCTTTATGTAATAGGTTTACCAAAGCACTCTGTCTTATTTAAATTCCAGTGATCCTAAAGAGAAAATTCAGTTCGTTCATCCTTATTTATCCTGAAGTTGATTGACTTGAATCATTCATGATTTAAATTTTATTTCAGTAGAAATGAAATATAGTTCAACTATATAGGAAAAATCTGGAAGTTTGTCCTGTGGGTCACTATTTAAATAGCACTGTAAAATAACTGGCTAGATATTTCACATATGCAAATGCTCTTCCCACACCCTAGTGGGACTGATTTTTCTTTTAATTAATTTTTATTGGAGTATAGTTGATTTACAATGTTGTGTTAGTTCCTGCTGTATAGCAAAGTGAATCCGTTATACGTATACATATATCCACTGTTTTTTAGATTCTTTTCCCATATAGGTCATTATAGAGTATTGAGTAGAGTTCCCTGTGCTCTACAGTAGGTTCTTATTAGTTATCTATTTTATATATAGTAGTGTGTATATGTCAATCCCAGTCTCCCAATTTATCCCTCCGTGTCTCCCTCTCACTTGCTAACCATAAGTATGTTTTCTACATCTATAACTCTGTTTCTGTTACGTAAATAAGTTCATTTGTACTATTTTTTTTAGATTCCACATATAAGTGATATCATAGATATTTGTCTTTCTCCTTCTGACTTCACTCAGTATGACAATCTCTAGGTCCATCCATGTCACTGCAAATGGCATTATTTCATTCTTTTTTTATGACTGAGTAATATTCTATTGTATATATGTACCACATCTTTATCCATTCGTCTGTTGATGGAAAAAAAGCATTATTATTGTTATTTATTCTTTTTTTTAGACTCAATTGGCGGTATAATTGAAGCTCTAAATAAAATAGATTCAGATGGAGGAGTTTCGGCAAATCATACCAGTAATGTGACATCAACAGCTACATCAGGATTTGTAAGTGGAAGAGAAAGCCTAACGCTTTGCCTTCTTTGGAGACTTTTTTCTTTTCTTTCCTTTTTTTCATTTTTCTTTTCTTTTATGCAAAAAATGCTTTTCCAAGCTATTAATTTATTGTTAAATAGGAAAGGTGAGTGACCATAAAACTTTATAGAACATGTAATGAATGTTTATAAAATTTGAATGAATGTAAAGCTAAAATATTAAATGTAACTTTTACTTTCTCTTCTTCCGTGTAATAAACAAGCGTATTTTTTGTTTTTTGGAGCATTTTTGATAATCGTCCTTCAGTCACTTTCTAACTCTTTAGAAAAGGATATTTAACTTAGTGCCTCTTTTGAGTCATTTCTTTTAAGGAAAAGCATTGATAGATTGTATTTTGGAAATATTTCAACATGGCTGCAAGTAAAAAGTCTCCCATTGTGTCAGAAATTCTAAGAGAGCTGTGGTTATAGTTCTTGTGAAGTTTGCTGATTAACTATGTCCAGTACTTCTTTTTTTAAAAAAAAATTATAGTGCATAAATAATAAGAAATAAGTCATTTGACACATTCAGTTGTGGTGTTTTGTGACTCAGGGGAGACATAGTGATGAAATAAACAATCTAATTGTAACCCTGAGAATATGATCAGTTTGTAAATGTGATTTTACTTTAGAGTAGGGGTTGGCAAACTTTTTTGGTAAAGGGCCAGATGGTAAATATTTTAGGCTTTATGGACCACGTACTGTTTCTGACACATAATCTTCTTTTTCTTTTTTTAGACCACTCTTAAAAAAATGTAAAAACCATTCTTAATTCTCTGCTGTTGTTTGCTGACTCTTGCTTTAGAATGAAAGTGATCAAAAATTGGACATGATTCTTTTAGAACCTAACATATGCTTCACAAATTAGCTAGGCATGTCATCACTAAATAGAAAAATACAATATCCAATTAGATAAAGGATAGTCCTGGGTAGGAGCTTACGGTAAAATCTAATTATAACCAAAACCATTATGAAGGAGTCTGATTTACAAGCATTAAGCAGTGTTTTGCTCATCTGTTTCTACTGACTTTTATAAAATAGATCTTATAGAGCCATTCATTATCCCTGTTTATAATAAGTTTTTTATTTTTTGTAATTTTGAGTAGCTAACAGTCACTGTATTAATAGGCTTTTCCATCATCAGAGACAGGAAAGTTGAAAATGAGATATACTATCTGTTAACAAGAAGCGGGCAAGAAAAAAGTACTTATTTGTAAATGAAGTCTTTTTCCATACATTATAATTGATTTTATTTAAAAAATATAGTGAAACAATTATGATACCCTATCAGATTTAGTAAAATGACATTCTATTCACAAAGCTAAGTATGTAGCAGTTAATAGTTTTGAAAAGTCAGAAATTTAAAGATTTGACAAGAGTATCAGTGAAAAAAATAACTTTCTACAATTGTTCCATAGGCTGGAGCTATTGGCCATAAACTTCCTCCATTTTCTTCTTCTTATACGGAACTGGACACTATTATGTATGCCCTTGGAGTGGGAGCATCTATCAAGGAACCGAAAGATTTGAAATTTATTTATGAAGGGAGTTCTGATTTCTCCTGTTTGCCTACCTTCGGAGTTATTCTAGCTCAGAAATCTATAATGGGTGGAGGATTAGCAGAGATTCCTGGGCTCTCAGTCAACTTGGCAAAGGTATGCATAATAAGAAACCTTTATTTTGCTCTTCTTCTCTTTCTTTAAATATGATTGGTAAATGTCACATGCTGTGTGTGTGTGTGTGTGTGTGTGTGTGGTGTCTTAATACAATAGTTTATAGTGGTTGATTCAAGGATAAAGATTTAGCATGTCTTTTGATTTTTCTTAAAAAGAAAAAAAGGGTAGAGAGTTAGTTGAAAAGGCAAGCAAAAAGAAGACAACAATAATTATGTACAGTCCATAACCCTGGCATAATGTTACTAATTCTCTCTCTGCCATTACATGCTATTTGACCAAGGGTAAATAACTTCTCTAAGCTTCAGTTTCCTTATGTATAAAGTGGGTATGATATTCCTTACCTGACGATAGTGATGAAGGAGCAAGAGTGAAGAATATTTGAAGCAGAGAGAACAGGTGTAAAAGGCCTGGAGGCAGGTGCATACTTACCTTGTTTTTGGAACAGCAAGGGGGTTGATACAGCTATAGAATGAGCAAGGGGGCAGTGGTAGGAGAAGAGGGCCTTGTAGTCATCATAAGAATTTTACCTCATACTCTGATTAACATGGGAGGCCATTTGTAGTGCTTTGAACTGAGGAGTGGTATGATCTGGCTATGTTCACTCACAGGCTCATTTTTGCTCCTCTGTGGAGAATAGATTTATGGGAGCCAAGCATGGAAGCAGGGAAACCAGTTTGGAGTTGATTATGGTAATTCCAGCACTAGTCTGGATATGCATGGACAGAAAGAGGAGTCAAGGAAGAAGGTTTTTGGTCTGGTTAACTGGGATGATATATATGCATATATACCCATATATTTAGAATTAATTACATACAATGTATTTAACATGTATAGTAGTTACATATGATATATTACTATGTATAATAAAATAGATATATACAGTTACTTTAAGGTGGGGATGATCAGGAGTTGGTTTTAGACAGATTTGAGATGCCTATTCTACATTCAAGTGGAGGTATACAGTGGGCAGTTAAATATGTGAGTTTAGAGTTTGCGGGGGAGGCCCTACTGGGATTCGTAGCATTTAAGTGAGATTTAAAGACATGAGGCTGGGTGAAATCACCCATGTGTGAATGTAAGTAGAGAAAAGCCTGAGTTTGGTGAGAGGTGAGAGGTGGAAGAGATGAGGAGGAGTGAGCAAGAGAGACTGGGAAGGAGTGGCTGATGAGGTATGAGGTGTATCAGGAGAGTGTGGTATTTGAGAAGCAAAGTGAATAAATGGTTTCAAGAAGGGAGGAGCAAACAATTGTGAGAAGGCTTTGGGGTTATTTTATTTCTTGAAGTGAGGGTCAGGCCATGAGTCCAGTTGATAACTGTTGAATCGTAGACTTTTGAACTGATTTCTGTGATTTTGACTGATTGGAGAACCCATTTACTGGAGGATCGATTAGCTCATTGCTGCTCTGAGTCTATGAGAATCTATGGTTATTTTATTAAAGTATTCGATGAAGTTGGGAGGGAGGCAAGGAATAGATGCCAGGCAGTTTGTTGTTTTAGTCACTCTCCCATGGTATTTGTTGCATACAGTTCTTCTGTTTGGGTAATGTCAGTACAAACAATTAAAGTAAATGTTTCAGAATTCTTCCTCAGAGTTGGAAGGAGTTGGAAATCATGAATAGTGTTCAAAATCTGTCACTGGGAATGATAGCCGTCTTGGGATTTGAATCCCAGTCTTCCTAACCTTGAGCTTCCAGGTCGTATGATAGTGAGGCAGTCCTTCATTTGTCCTCCCATCACTACCCTCACCCCTTTTCTTTTTCCCTTCTGGGTTCTGAGGAAGACTGGGAATTAAACTGTCCCATAGCAGTTGAGTGTGGTCATTCGGATATATGGGTCAGGTTTTGTTTTTACTGTCCTATTGTATTCCTACATATATTTTTATATTCTTGCTTTGATACATTGAAGTTAAGTGGCTCTGATGTTGCACGGGGTCTTTAGTATTTACTCTTACACTAAGGAAATGTTGACATTGGCAGTGCTTTTACTTGAATGTGGTTGTAAGATTTATATTAATGTTTTGGTTATGTCATTTGTATTTGGCAGGTGTGACCTGAAATTACTTTACTAGTACTGACCTATTTGTTCATTTTTATTCAATAGATATTTATTGGATACCTGCTATGTTCCAGGCGCAGTGACGAGCACTGGAAATGCGCCTAGTTTAGTGTCTCCATTGGCAAATAATCCACAGTTATCAGTCAACAAAAATTTATGAATGTCAAGAAAGAACACAAATGTATCTTTTCTATTCTAGAGAGCTGACAGTCTTTAGATTGGGGGACTGATTATTTCTGAATCATATAATTAAGAAGTGGGAGCCAAATTGAGACAGATAATTTGGGGGAAGTAGTCACGTGAACGTGTGGACAGTGAAATGCCACTTGTGATTAGCGGTATCCACAGAAGAAGCTGTGGAAAAAGAAAGTCTACTAATAAAATTTTGCTTACCCTAACGTAGGTTCTTCATGGGGAGCAGTACTTGGAGTTATATAAACCACTTCCCAGAGCAGGTGAGTTCTTGATGGTTTTATTTTCTGACTAACCTTCCAAACTGTGTCAATGTGTTAAACTGGCATAGAGCAACCTAAATAAACAATATTATAAGTTATTTATGTGCATGTCAGCCATTAGAGTAGATTGATGTTAACTAGTACCTATTTTGGTTGCCTTAAACTTTGTCCTATTTGAATAGTCTTATTTAATAAATTATTTCAAAATACTAAACATCTGGTCAACAATTGAAAGGAGCATATTCTGTGTGTGTCCTAAACTTAGTGATTGTGTATAATCAGTTATGATTCCCATGAATATGATTCTTCATTCTTTTCTCAGGTATTTGTGTTGGTACTGATTTTCATAAGGCAAACAATGTTAAAAGATACAGAATGTCTTGTAATTAACTTTTTTCTATTTTCTTTTAGAGTAAGTAAAACCAAGGCTGTCTTAATAATCAGTTTATTTTTCTCAATAATACCTTACTTGTTCAGTAAATCTCATTATCTTTTCACTTTACTTTGATATGTTTGTTTTATGTTGCTACTCTGATGTCAGAATATTAATTATATACAGACCATGTAAGGTGGTAAAATAAAAAAAAGTCTTTTTCATTTCACATTATATAATGTAGAGGTCAGCAAATAGCTAGAATTATACTTTAATTTTTTTTGAGATTTTAATTAAAAAAAAAATTCTTATTGCTTAATGCTGAATAGTTCTGTTTCAGTGTTAGTGTTACTTGTTTCTGGTTGTTTTTGTAGTTCTTCCCTGTTTTTTTTTTTCTTCTTTTACTTTTTTCCTTTGTGGTTTCATGCTTTTCTTTTGCTTGTGTTCCTTTCTCTTTTGTTTTTGGGTATCTGTTCTAGACTTTTGATTTGTGGTTACCATGGGGCTCATAGATGTTGATCTATGACTGTGTTTATTTGTTTTAAACCAGGTAGTCCCTTAAGTTCAAACACGTTTTAAAAGCTCTACATTTTTTACTCGCTTCCCCCGTACTTTGTGTTTTTTTTTTTTTTTAATTAATTAATTCTTACGGCTGTGTTGGGTCTTCGTTTCTGTGCAAGGGCTTTCTCTAGTTGTGGCAAGCGGGGGCCATTCTTCATCGCGGTGCGCAGGCCTCTCACTATCGCGGCCTCTCTTGTTGCGGAGCACAGGCTCCAGACGCGCAGGCTCAGTAATTGTGGCTCACGGGCCCAGCTGCTCCGCGGCATGTGGGATCTTCCCAGACCAGGGCTCGAACCCGTGTCCCCTGCATTGGCAGGCAGATTCTCAACCACTGCGCCACCAGGGAAGCCCCCATACTTTGTGTTTTTCATGTCATAGTTTACATCTTCATGTTTATCCCTTTACTGATTATTGTAGTTATACTTGATTTTACAATTTTTTTTGTTTTAGTCTTTGTACTAGCTTATTTAAGTGGTTGAGCCTCAGCCTTCCCTATATATTTGCCTTTACTAATGGGATTTTTTCTTTTCTATAGATACTTAATTCTTGTTACAGCTTTTTCTTTTCCACTTAGAGAAGACCCTTTAACATTTCTTTTAGGGTTGCTTTAGTATTGATGCTTATCCAAGAAGTTCTTTATCTCCCCTTCAATTCTGAAGGATAATCTTGCTGGGCAGAGTATCCTAAGTTGTAGGTTTTTCCCTTTCAGCACTTTAAATATACCATGCCACTCCCTTCTGGCCTGCAAAGTTTCTGCAGAACAATCAGCTGATAGCCTTATGGGCATTCCCTTGTATATGCTTTTTGTTTTTCTTTTGCTGCCTCTAGAATTCTCTTTAAGTTTTGCCATTTTAATTATGATATGTCTTGGTGCGGGTCTGTTTGGATTCATCTTGTTTGGGACCCTCTGTGTTTCCTGTACCTGGCTGTTTCCTTCTTCAGACTTGGGAAATTTTCAGCCATAATTTTCATTAAATATATTTTTACCCCCTTCTCCCTTTCTTCTCCTTCTGGGACCCCTATAATGGAAAGTTGGTATGCATGATGTTACCCCAAAGATCCTTTAAAATGTTCTCATCTTTTTTCTTTTTGCTGTTCTGATTGGGTGATTTCCATTTTCTATCTTCCAGATCACTTATGTGTTCTTCTGTATCACCTAGTGTGCTGTTAATTCCTTTTAGTGTGTTTTTCTTTTCAGTTGTTGTATTCTTCAGTTCTGATTGGTTCTTTTTAGAATTTTCTAGCTCCTTGTTAAAACTCTCACTGTATTCAGCTATTCTTTTCCATAATTCAGTTAGCATTCTTATTACTAATGCTTTGAATTCTTTATCTGGTAAATTGTTTATTTCTATTTCATTAGTTGTTTTTTTCAGGAGTTTTCTCTTGCTCTTTCAGTGGAAACAGATTCCTCTGTCTTTTCATTTTGCTTATCTATTTCTTTATCTATTGAAATTTGGTGAAATAGTTACCTATGGTGGTCTTGAAGGGGTGTTCTTTCGTGGGCATGTCCCTATACAGTCTGCATGTGCCCAGTGGCATTGATGGGAGAGCTGGATTTGATGTGAGCACAACTTATGTCTTTTCTCAAGGTGTGCTGGCAGCTGTCATCTTGGTAGGGGGTGGAGCTGTAGATGGAGGGGTAGGGCCAAGCCAGATGTTAGGTAGAGCTTCCCCTCTGCTTAGTGGCTGTTACCCCACTATTTGGTGCGGGGGCAGGTCCCAAGTTGCTGGAGCAGAAGCCCTGAGGGTCGGGTCTGAGCTGGCTAAGTTTCCTTTAAGTGTGTGCTTCCTCCCCCTCCCAGCACTGGCACCCTTACTCCAGAGGGGAGCAGTGGTGGAGCAAGAGGGGCGGGTGTGGGTAATCAGTGACGGTCAGAGCATGGTTTTGTTTTGTTTGTTTGTTTGTTTTAACATCTTTATTGGAGTATAATTGCTTTACAATGGTGTGTTAGTTTCTGCTTTATAACAAAGTGAATCAGTTATACATATACATATGTTCCCATATCTCTTCCCTCTTGCATCTCCCTCCCTCCCACCCTCCCTATCCCACCTCTCTAGGTGGTCACAAAACACAGAGCTGATCTCCCTGTGCTATGCGGTTACTTCCCACTAGCTATGTATTTTACGTTTGGTAGTGTATATATGTCCATGCCACTCTCTCACTTTGTCACATCTTACCCTTCCCCCTCCCCATATCCTCAAGTCCATTCTCTAGTAGGTCTGTGTCTTGTTTTTTTTTTTTTTTTTTAATTGTATTTATTTATTTATTTATGGCTGTGCTGGGTCTTCATTTCTGTGCGAGGGCTTTCTCCAGTTGCGGCAAGTGGGGGCCACTCTTCATCGCGGTGCGCGGGCCTCTCACTATCGCGGCCTCTCCCGTTGCGGAGCACAGGCTCCAGACGCGCAGGCTCAGCAGTTGTGGCTCACGGGCCCAGCTGCTCCGCGGCATGTGGGATCTTCCCAGACCAGGGCTCGAACCCGTGTCCCCTGCATTGGCAGGCAGACTCTCAACCACTGCGCCACCAGGGAAGCCCCTAGGTCTGTGTCTTTATTCCCGTCTTGCCACTAGGTTCTTCATGACCCTTTTTTTTTTCCCCCTTAGATTCCATATATATGTGTTAGCATACAGTATTTGTTTTTCTCTTTCTGACTTACTTCACTCTGTATGACAGACTCTAACTCCATCCACCTCACTACAAATAACTCCATTTCGTTTCTTTTTATGGCTGAGTAATATTCCCGGAGCATGGGTTTCGTTTGGCATGGCCACCATCAGAGATCTGGGGCCCCTGTGCAGCCACCAGTAATTGCTGCCCCCTCGCTGCTCAGTTGCCATGTAGAGTTTGAACCTCCTCAGTGTCTCATGGCTGAGCCTTTTCCTCAATCATGGCAGCCCAGAGTGTGAAGCTGCGACATGAGGCACATGGTGCTGGCGTGTTCTCTCAGCTCAGGCTGGGGACCAGGGCAGTCGTAGGAAACCAGTCAGCTACCCAAGTGGTTTCAGTCCGCCCTCTCTGCCCTGCCTCAGGGGCACGTAAGTGTTCACGTGCTCCCGGAGTCCAGGCTTCCCACAGCCCTCCTGTTAATCCCACTGGCCCTCCAACCAGCCAAGGGGACTCGTGTTCCCCTTGTTGGACACCAGGGCTGGGGCGTCCAATGTGTGGCTTGAACTGCTCACTCCCCAGGGAAGGTCTCTTCCCGTGTAATCTCCTTTTTCCTCTGAGTCCCCTCTCAGGGACACAGGTCCTGACCTGATCGCTTTTCTTCCCTTTCTACCCAATTACCGGTGGGTCTTTCTTATAGTCTTGGTTGTACAGGTCTTTCTGTTAGTCTGCACTTAGTTTTCGGTGAGAATTGTTCTACATGTAGATATATTTTTGATGTGTTTGTTGGTGGGGAGGTGAGTTCCGTGTCCTCCTGCTCCACCGTCTCAGTTTGAGTCTTCAGTTTAGTGTTACAGCCTAAGTTTTCACACAGCCCTTTTTTTAATCTGAGGCAGTGTGCAGTGTGTGGTCAGGTGAAGAAGTTTGGCTTTTATTTTAAAGACAATAGATAACCACTGAAGGACTGAAAGGAGAGAATTATATGATCAAACATGGATTTTAGAAAGCATCAACTCTGGCTCATGTTTGTAATGCTTGGATTTTAAGGGAATGAGATAGAGAGAAGGAGATTTTCTAAGAGACTGTTGTAATAATCTAGGTTAGAGACCGTGGTTGATTGAATAGGATTGTGGGCATGGGGATGGATATAAGTGGAGAAATTATAGAGATACGTAGGGAGTGGGCTTGGTGTTTGATTGGATGTGGAGTTGATCACCTGAGGAGGTCACCAGCAATTTGACAATTATTTATTGATTACTTTCTAACTTCTAAACTTTCTGCTAGGGTTGTGAATAAATGGAGAATGGAAGCAAATCTGGACTCTGCCCTCACGGAGCATATAACCTAGCTGGTGGGGAGGGCAGCCAATAGTCAAAAAGCCACACAAATAAATGTACACTTGCAACTATATGTGATAAACATTACAGATGAAACATACGTGATACCATTAGAACTTAAAATAGAAGGATTTGGCATAATCAGGTTGGTAATCAGGTTGACTTTGGGAAAAAATAACTTCAGACATAATAGGAGAGCATGTTTTAAAGTTGGTCAGAGTGGACATGTAGGTACCTGGTTAGAAGTCTGTTGTGGTAGTTCAAATGAAATGATGGTAGCTTAGGCTAAGGTGGTGGTGGAGAGATGGAGAGAAGTGGGAGAAGCAGAGAGAGATTTAGGAGGTGAAAGTGACAGCAATCTAGTTATCCTTAGCGTTTCTTTTACCATCTTTCATACCAAGGCGGGTACCAAGTTCTTTGATTCTCTCCCTTCAATACATTTAGAATCCTATTTCTGTCCCCCTCACTTTGACCACCATCATCTCTCACTTTCTAAGTGTTCTCTCTGCCTCCATTCTTTTTTTTTTTTTTTAAAGAGATTAGAGTTTATTTATTTATTTATTTTTGGCTGTGTTGGGTCTTCGTTTCTGTGCAAGGGCTTTCTCTAGTTGCGGCAAGCGGGGGCCACTCTTCATTGCGGTGCACGGGCCTCTCACTATCGCGGCCTCCTGTTGCAGAGCACAGGCTCCAGACGTGCAGGCTCAGTAATTGTGGCTCACGGGCCCAGCTGCTCCGCGGCATGTGGGATCTTCCCAGACCAGGGCTCGAACCCGTGTCCCCTGCATTAGCAGGCAGATTCTCAACCACTGCGCCACCAGGGAAGCCCTCTGCCTCCATTCTTGCTCCCTTCAGGTCTGCTCATCTCACTGCAGCCAGAATATTATTTCCAAAATGCAAGTGTATTTGTCACTTCCCTGTTAAAAACCCCAGATGGCTGTTCATAGACATCAGGATGAAGTCAGAAACTTTTCATATAATCTAGCTTCTCCCAGTCTCTGCATACTCCAGTCTTGCCACATACTTAGACACTATTTTATGAGGCAGGGGTCATGCTGAAGTTTCTGGCTTGGCAGTTGGGTGGATAGTACCATTCATTCGTATAGGGAACAAAAGAGACAAACAGGTTGGAGAAAAAGATTATGAGTTCACTCCCAAATAATTGTTAATCCATCAAGACATTACCAGTTAAATAATGGAACAGTCCCTAAAAGAACAGAGTAGTTAGAAAGAAACACTGTCTAACTGAAGCCCATAGAGTAGAGATTTGAGAAGGAATGGGGTAGCTGGTGTTGGCTGTATGCTTAACAAGTGTTCATTGAATGATTGAAAATTGTTACTTTTTACAACCTAATGTATCAGAATTATTGATGTTTCAAATTTGGTGACTCAGGTATTCTGATTGCTTTTAATGTTTATGATTCAACATTATATTGAAAATTATTCTAAATCATGATTTTTTAGTTTTACTGAACTTACAGTGGAAGTTATGTTAATTTCTCTCATGTCTTCATATAACTTATGGTCTTTAAAACAGTCTCCTTATTTATTTATTATTTATTTATTTATTATTTTACTTTCCATTTTTAGGAAAATTAAAATGTGAAGCAATTGTTGCTGACGTCCTGGATAAAGGATCCGGTTTAATAATGTTTATGGATGGTAACTCATTTCTAGTTCTTATAATAATATTGTTAGATTCATAGGCTTTGTATGTAACATAATACTTTATCACAGAAGTTGATTAATAAGTTTCTATTTATCTTCCAATTGTGAGAAAGCAAGATTAGTGTTCTAAAAATTCATAAGCTTTTTTAGAAAATACGGGAGGAGGGGGTGGAGTAGGTTGGGGTAGAGGTCCAGAGAGTGGGACATTTCAGGAGATTTGTAACAACATAACCAAAGCACAGAGGTGAGAAATGTGGCTGGTATAGCAAACATAGAGGAGAATTATGCTTCCTAGAGTATGTTTTTTGGCAGGAATGAATACATAGACTGCCCTCAGTTGATAATTAGGCTATGTTGTAGATACTCTTTTCTGTGTTAGCTCTTTGGAACTTCAAACGTATTTGACCCCTGAATCATTCTTATAAATGGTAGTTAGGTTCTTAACCTTGCACATTCAAACCTATTGAACTTATAATGGGGTTTAAACACCATAACCACATTTTATTTGCAGTGGAAAAAAAGATGATAGTAGTTTAATGAATGTTGAAATACTAGTAACTAAACATAAGCCAAAGATACATTGCTTAGAATTTATTTGTTTTAAAGTTTAAGAACAATAGAAATAGATAAACATTATAAAAAATTTTGGAAATAGCAGTGGAAAGTTTTTGTCTGGTATTTGGAATATAGGCTTTATCATTTTTGTTCTAAATACATAGGAGGTTATACTGAATATGTTGTTTTGGAACTTGCCTTGTTTTTACTTAATAATATATTGAGAACATTTTTAATGCTCTTAAATATTTTTCTACTACATTGTTTTTGTTAACTCATAGTTTACAAAGTAAACTATGTATTTCATCATAGACACATAGAACATGTGTCTGTTCTCTCTCTTTCCCTCTTCCTCCTTACCCCTCTTCTTTCTTTTTTAAGGTTTTGGTATTTTCTTACCACTCCAAATATTGGCTAACATTTGGCTGGAACTCTCCTGGTTTTCTTTTAGTCTTCTCACCATTCTACCAAATGTCTACCACAAAAAAGTTTTGCAGTAACCTTAGCTTTAATTTTTACTATTCTTTCTTGATCTACTCCATTTATTTAGCTATAGCTTGGTAATGGGTAATAATGTATTAGAAGTTGTAGATAAAATATAAATGAAATTAGATATCCAATTTTCTGTGTAATAAGGATAAAAGTCTTATTTTAAATGCAAATCACCATGACTTCCCTTATTTTTGTTATAATTATATTTTTCCTTATTATACAATTCAAAATCATATTCTTAGTTTTATAGTGCTGGTGATTTAGGTGATGCTCAAACTGTCACCAGGAAAGTAGTCAGTAGAAAGAGGGACAGCTGTCTTTCATTCATTACTTGCTTACTTATTCACTAACTTGCTCAGTCACATCGTTTGTTCATTGATTTACTAATTAATTTAATACATATTTATTAGGTACCTTTTCTGTCCCAGTTACTATTCTAATTGCTGGGAATATGATGGTGAGCAAAAAAGCCATGATCCTGCCCTCCTGAAGCTTATATCTTCATTCTCACTTATTTCTTCTTTTACATTCCAGGCTCTATTGAGGACTTCAGAAGAATGTTTGAAAATTTGGGAGTGTGGTTATCTGTATTTTATTTTAATTTTTTAATTTTATTGAATTATTGAATTTTAGTGGATTTACAATGTTGTGTTAAATTCTGCTGTACAGCAGAGTGATTTAGTTATACATATATACATTCTTTTTCATATTCTTTTCCATTATGGCTTATCACAGGATATTGAATATAGTTCCCTGTGCAATACAGTAGGACCTTGTTGTTTATCCATCCTATATATAATAGTTTCCATCTGCTAATCCCAAACTCCCAATCCATCCCTCCACCACCTTCCCTTCCCCTAGGCAACCACAAGTCTGTTCTCTATATCTCTGAGTCTGTTTCTGTTTCGTAGATACATTCATTTGTGTCATATTTTAGATTCCACATATAAGTGATATCATATGGTATGTGTCTGTCTCTTTCTGACTTCTCTTGGTATGATAATCTCTAGGTGCATCCATGTTGCTGCAAATGGCATTATTTCAGTCTTTTTTATGGCTGAGTAATATTCCAGTGTGTGTGTGTTTGTGTATCACATCTTCTTTATCCATTCATCTGTTGATGGACTTTTAGGTTGTTTCCATGTCTTGGCTATTGTAAATAGTGTTGCTATGAACATAGGGGTGCATGCATCTTTTTGAATTATAGTTTTGTCTGGATATATGCCTAGGAGTGGGATTGCTGGATCATATGGCAATTCTATTTTTCGTTTTTTGAGGAACCTCCATACTGTTTTCCATAGTGGCTGCACCAATTTACATTCCTACCAACAGTGTAGGAGGGTTCCCTTTTCTCCACACCCTCTCCAGCATTTGTTATTTGTAGACTTTTTAATGATGGTCATTCTGACCAGTGTGAGGTGGTACCTCGTTGTAGTTTTGATTTGCATTTCTCTAATAATTAGCGATGATGAGCATCTTTTCATGTGTGTTAGTCTGCATTTTATAGTGGAATTGTTTGAAAGGTTTGAGAAGGAGAGAATTGAAATATGAAAGGCAGTTGGGGCACTTTAAGAAGAGGTGAGATGAACTGCTGTTTCATAGTCCAGAAAGGATTTGTCAAGATCCTCTTCTCTCTGCCTTCCAGAGACTGGTAGTGAATGATTAAAATGAGTGCTCTGTATCCCAAACTTGGGTGTCTTTAAATTGCAAAGCCTTTTAGTAATTGGATTTTGTTTCTGAAACTTTTAAAAGGATTGTTGATCACATATTGGGTAACTAGTTATGTCATTTGGTAATAACCTCTTTTTTTTTTTTCATTTGCTTTTCAGTCTACTCTTATTCTGGGGAGGAACTTATATGTTATAATCAGTTCTCCATCTTTGTTGTTGGCGCTGGAGGCTTTGGTGGAAAACGGACATCAGACAAAGCTAAGGTAGGCTATGACTTCATAAGTGAGATACGTGTGTCGTTAAGGATCCTTATCTGTATCTTGAACTTACCATATGTGTAATTTCATAGAGTAGGATTTCAGTAATCCACACTTCTTTGAATCAGAATGTGTTCCTTGGATTTGAAATGCTGTTTATATTTGTATATTTTAATATATAACATATGTTATATATAGAAAAGTCTGGCTGACGTAAGTGTAATGTAGCTGAGGTAACTATGGGAATATCTTTACTTTCTTATGCAAACTTTGCCTGCATCCAAAACTCTTTAGAAAAACCTAACACTTACAAGTGATCCTTGTATAAATGCAAATTATCATTCATTAAATGACTTGAGCATTTCTCTTGTATAAAACAATTCTAGTTACTCTTTAGTTCTCAAATTCTATCCAAAAACATATTTTTTTCCTAAAAATATTTTGTAAATTGGATTTTACATCAATTTAACCTAGCTTTTACCTCTGCCCTCAGTTCCCAGAATAGGGCTGCACTGTCTTCCTAGGAGGAGCAGCTCACTCATTTTTCCTATTACCCCCACCCCGGCTCCCCGGCCCCAGCTTGTGTTGCAGAAGCTCAATTCCAGGTAGGCTGAGAGTTACGGGGCTGTCTTCCTCCACCCTACCCCCACTTGTAGGGTGGAGACTGTGTTCCACCGTGGCAGGCTGAGAACACTAGGGCCCTGATAACTCTTGCCCAGGCTGCTCATAGCGTGGGGGTCCCCTGCTGCTAGAGGCAAGCTGAGAAGACCAGAAGCTCCGACCTCTGCCTAGGACTCTTCTTGTAAAGTGAGGATGTCACTTGGAGAGAAGTGGGCCACTATCCTTGCCCTCATGTCCGTGGCAGTGGTGCAGAGGTTTTGCCTGGGGGGCAAGGCAGGCTGTAATGATAGAGAGCTCTGAAGCCCTTCTCACGGAAACTGACTCATTTTGGTACCAAGTATTTGGAAGCTCAAAAGTAAGGATGGTTTCAAAAACAAGGTTACTTTAGTGATAATCAAGAGGAGGCTGGTAGCTCCATGGAAGCAGTAAACTAAACTAGTCCAACTAGAAGTTTGCCAGAGAGAACCATGGAAAGAGACAGCTAAGAAGAGTCGTCATGGGATCATAACAAACCTCAAAGACTGGCCTCAAAGACTACACCTCCAAAAGGCCTGACTTTAATTGGATCAGACTGTGGAACAATTTATGCCCCAGGGCACTGTTGAAAATAATAGAACAGTCATCTGGCAATTTGTGAAGCCGAACAGCTGGACAGACAGTTTAACAGAGAGATCAGGGAGAGACGGTCACAGAGCGCCCTGCTAGAACCACTGTCATCCCAGGCTGACTGTGCTCGCCAAAGGCTGTACCCTCTGAGGAGCAACATCAGAGTCTGCACACTGTGGGGGAAATATACTTAACTAAAATCGTCTAGCCAAATGAATCGTCTAAACAAATGAACAAGTTAACAATAACAACAAGCCCTGGAAGGGGAAAGGGGTCTCAGTATCCAGAGTTGCTGCAATATATTATGTAAAGTATCCAGTTATCAACAAAAAAATTACAAGATCTGAAAGAAATAAAAGAGTATGACCCATAGATAGGAAAAAACAAAACAAAACAGAACAGGCAACAGAGATTGCTTTTGAGACAACTTAATAGGAAAAGACTTCAAAGCATTTATTGTAAATATAGTCAAAGAACTAAAGGAAACCATGCTTAAAGAAGTAAAGTGTGTAAAGAAGTAAAGTAAAGTATGAGGACAATGTCTCATCAAATAGAGAAAAATTGGGGAATTCCCTGGTGGTCCAGTGGTTAGCATTCCGCACTTCCACTGCAGGGAGCATGGGTTCAGTCCCTGGTCGGGGAACTAAGATCCTGCAAGCTGCGTGGTGTGGCTCAAAAAAAAAAAAAAAAAAAAGAGAAAGAAATCAATAAATAGAAATTATATTAAAAAAGAACCAAATAGAAGTAGTTCTGGAACTGAAAGTACAATAACTGAAATGAAGAATTTACTAGAGGGTCTCAACAGTAGATTTGAAGTGGCTTCAACAGTAGATTTGAAGTGGCTTTTTGATTTTAATCAAAAAGCTTGAAAGTCCATTCATCTGTTGATGAATCAAAAATCTTGAAGATCAAAAATCAAAAAGCTTGAAGATCGATCAATCTATCTATGTCTGAAGAACAGAAAGAAAAAAGGTGAAGAAAAAGAATGAAGAGGCTTCAGAGAAATGTGAAATACCATTAAGTACACCAGCTTTTATGTAATGGGCATACCAGAGAGGAGAGAGAAAGAAGCAGAAAAAAATAATTGAAGGAACAATGGCATGGATGAAAAACGTTGATCTACACATCCAAGAAGCTCAACTGCTCCAATTAGGATATAAATGCAAAGAGGAAGATCTAGACAGACGTTTCTCCAAAGAAGACATACAGATGGCCAAAAAGCACATGAAAACATGCTCAACATCACTAATTATTAGAGAAATGCAAATCAAAACTATGAGTTATCACCTCACAGTGGTTAGAATGGCCATCATCAAAAAATCTACAAACAGTAAATGCTGGAGAGGGTGTGGAGAAAAGGGAACCCTTTTGCACTGTTGGTGGGAATGTAAATTGATACAGCCACTACGGAGAACAGTATGGAGGTTCCTTAAGAAATGAAAAATAGAGTTAGCATATGATCCAGCAATCCCACTACTGGGCATACATCTGGAGAAAACCACACACCCCAATGTTCATAGCAGCACTGTTCACAATAGCCAGGACATGGAGGCAACCTAAATGTCCATCAGCAGAGGAATGGGGGCTTCCCTGGTGGTGCAGTGGTTAAGAATCCGCCTGCCAATTCAGGGGACACAGGTTCAAGTCCCAGTCCGGGAAGATCCCACATGCCGTGGAGCAACTAAGCCCGTGCGGCACAACTACTGAGTCTGTGCTGTAGCACCCACGAGCCGCAACTACTGAGCCCGCGTGCTACAACTACTGAAGCCTGTGCGCCTAGAGCCTGTGCTCCGCAACAAGAAAAGACACCGCAAGGAGAAGCCTGCGCACTGCAATGAAGAGAGCCCCCGCTCACTGCAACTAGAGAAAGCCCGCACACAGCAACAAAGATCCAACACAGCCAAAAAAAATAAATAAATTTATTTTAAAAAAAAAGATTTATGCACTTAAAAAAAAAAAAAGGAATGGGTAAAGAAGAGTGGTACATATATACAATGGAATATTACTCAGCCATAAAGAAGAATGAAATAATGCCATTTGCAGGAACATGGATGGACCTAGAGACTGCCATACTGAGTGAAGTAAGTCAGATAAAGACAAATATCATATGATATCACTTATATGCAGAATCTGAAAAAAAAAATACAAATGAACTTCTTTACAAAACAGAAATAGAGTCACAGATGTAGAAAACAAACTTATAGTTACCAGGGGGGAAATGGTGGGGGAGTGATAATTTAGGAGATTGGGATTGACATATACATACTACTGTATATAAAATAGATAACTAATAAGGAGTTAACTGTATAGCACAGGGAACTCTACTCAATATTCTGTAAGGACCTATATGGGAAAAGAATCTAAAAAAGAGTGGAGATATAGATATAGATATATATATATGTATAACTGATTCACTTTGCTGTACACCTGAAATTAACACAACATTGTAAATCAACTATACTCCAATAAAAATTAAAAAGAAAATAAATGCAAAGAGATCTACACCCTTAGTAAAGTGCATTTAAAGATTAAATCAATATAGATGTGAATTGTTGGTCTAATTCTTACAGTTATTGTCATCTTTTGCATTGGGAAAAGAGTCTTTACCTTTTTCTCCTTTGTGGCCTAGAGAATGGATCTGGTTATATAATTCCTTTCGTTAAACAAGGTCATTTCAGGGAAATCATAATGTAGATGAAGCTAGCAGTTATGAAATTTTAAATGTCATTATGTGCTGAAAATAAAATATTAAAATAAACTTTTTATCCAGCTTGCAGATTTTGTTACAGTCAGCCCTCCATATCTGTGGGTTCTGTATCCACAGGTTTGGCATCTGCAGATTGAACCAACCGTGGATCAAAAATATTCAGAAAAAAAAAATTCCAGAAATTTCCCAAACTATTTACACAGCATTTCCATTGTATTAGGTATTATAAGTGTATGGGCGGATGTGCATAGATTATATGCAAATACTACACCGTTTTATATAAGGGATTTGAGCATCTGCAGATCATGGTATCCATGAAGGGGTCCTGGAACCAATCACCCTTGAAAACTGAGGGATGACTGTATATTGAAACATGGTTGTTAATCAAATATCAGTTTGGGTAAAGAGAATAACAATTATTTTGTTATAATTTAACGTGTAATGTTTTTTGATCTCAGGTAGCTGTAGCCATACCTAATAGACCTCCTGATGCTGTACTTACAGATACCACCTCACTTAATCAGGTAAGAATGTATTTTTGAAAAGTGATAAAGCCACCTGACTCCTGACACTTTTTGATTGATAACTCTGATACCCTGTAATTTTGTGAGTCCAAAAGTAGTGGCTGTGTTCTTCTACGTAATAAAAATAATGGCATATTTCTGTAGTTGAAATTCGTTTTTTCTGAATTTTTACTTAGCAGTTTTTTTCTCCACTAGGTATCAAAAGAAAATGTAAAATGGCTTTTCATTAGTCAATTGAAAAAGCATCATGCTTTGTTGGCAATGGATTGCTTGCCTTAAGGAGACTGCCTAGCTTAGTAGTGAAGAATTTCATTAAAGCCTTAGAGAGCAGGATAAAATAAAAGGTAAATTTCAGTTATCCTTTCTTCTATTGGAAAAGAAAACTGAGCTACATTGCTTCGAGAGAGATTATTTTATGCTAACTTTAGTGGACAGGTACAATAAAGCATCTGAGAAAGGAGTAGATGATTTAATCTCATTTGTTTGGCATAAATAATATGTTTTCTGATGGAGGAGTTAAAATGCCCTGTCAGTTAACAAATTCTGTAAGCATGCAAAGATTTATCTAAGAAGCAAAAGGTGACCATAAAGATGAGAAAAGCAACTTTGTTTTTGAGAGACCTGACGATTCTTCCCTACGATGGCCAGAATCCTAACCATGCAAATATAGAGCAGAATATGTAAAGCTCTGAAGTTATGCTGTGAATAAGCAGGTGATGACAGCACATTATTTGTAAAATTCACTTATTTTTTGATACTAATTTTGATATACTTGATATGAGAACTTCTGCAGGATTTATGTGTGCTGGCAAATAGGAATATAATTTCATGAGCCAGAAAGAATTAAGTTTGGAACATATTAATTGTATTTTTTTATACACTATATAATTGGGTGATAGAACAATACTTTCTACCTCAGATTAGTTTTTGCCTTTAATTGTTCTTCCCATCCCTATTTCTTATCAGTTTCTTAAGAGAGCACTCATATTTATGTTTAATTAAAGCTTCATAGTGAAATTCATTTTATTAGCACACTAAAGAACAGAAGACTTCATGGTTTCATGGTTCAGAAAACCCAGAAATGCTCCATTATTATTCTTGTGTTACTGAAATAATAAAATGTATCTGCTGTAGATAAGAAAAGCTGAATAGTTTCCATGGCTTGAATTTCTTTATACAGTAAGCAGAAAGATTTTCTTGTTTTCTTTTTTCAGATGAATAGAACTTTTTGTTAGCTTTTAGCAGACTTGAGTATTTTGCTGTGTGACAAAGGACAGTTTATAAGTTAACAAATCTTTTTTGTATAAATAATGGGCACCCATCATTTGACAGAGGTTCCTGACCATTTGTATCATATGGTCACTCGAGAATATGATAAAAACTACCGACTGTTTCTTCAAAAACATTTTGCATAAAACTTTGCATAAATTTCAGGGGATTTGTGGGCTGTTTTAAATTGGATCTGTGCTATAGGAGATACAAATCAAGTAGAAGTGTGATCTATTGACAAGGAACTGAAAGGACACTTAGATTTAAGGCGTAGATGTCTTCATTTCTAGGGCACCTATTCTAAGCAACGAATGATTAAATACAAGGCTTTGAATTATAGAGTAAGTGCTGTAGACATTCTGAGATGGGCTACTCATTAGAGAATGACATACAGAAGAGTTTGGTAGGAAAGATGGGACTTCTGAACTAAAATGGTGTATAGATCTTCTGTTTTGCCAGGGGTATAAGGCTTGCAGTATGGCCTGGAAGGGGATAAGAACTTAGTAATGATAGCAGAAAAGAGCATGATGTATGTACAAGGAGTAAGAATTAGAGCATTCACACCGGAGAGTGGTGGGAGATGATTGTGGACGAACAGACCTTTAAGGAGAAGTGGAAATGGAACAGATTATGTTGTTATAGCCTAAACTTTGTGCCAGGTATTTAAATTAAATAAGTAACTTTTCAATCAGTAGGGAAACTGGCAACCATAGCTCTACCAATATCACTTCTGGAATATTTTGTTTTTCATGTCTTTAGGAAAATTTCTTCATCTTCAAACTGGTATATAGTACAAGTATACTTCATGGTTTTTCATAATTAATAAAGAGAAAATTCTTCTCCAATAATCCAGAAAGACCAAAGAATAAATAGGTAACAGGTGTCAGGCTTTGTATTTGAGGAGAATGAAAACAAGTATCTTTAGTTTCCTTAGATACATATCTCCTACTACTTATTCTAACAATTAGGACCTTAGCTACCATCATTGTTAAATAAAGTTAATCTTTGGAATATTGGTTATACTATCCATTAAAGTATAATTCTTTATTATATTACCATGTGTATTGTAAGTACTTTTAAAATTTTGTTTTGAAACAGTGATTTATTATTTTGCATGACTCTGGGTCGCCTGGGTGGTCCTTGTGCTACAAACGGTGTTGGCTGTCACTCATGTGGCTGTTCTCAGACGGCGGCTGGGTGGGGCAGGAAAGTCCCGGATGGCTCTTTCACAAGTGCAGGGTCTTAGTGCTCCCTGTTGGCTGGCGTGCCTCTAATCTCCACCCGGCTTCTTCTCCGGGTGGTGTCTCATCTTCCAGGGCCTTTCTCTTTGGCCCTCAAGGGGATTTCTATTTCAATTTCTGGAGCTGTTTCCTGTGTAGCTTCCTCCTTTTCAGTACGTCTGCATTCCAGCTGCCCATTCTCCCAGAACTCTGATCTTTATCTCTTTAACTCTTTGAGACTGTTTTGCTATGTTTCGGTTTCCCTTTTTGCACTGCAGTCTAGAAAGTGCTGTCAGGCAGAGCGCTGTGGCCATTGTAGAGTCCATCTTGTTTGTTTCTTTTCTATCAAGAATCATAATCCTGTCCTGCCTACTGTCCAATGTCTAAGAACAGTATCTCCCTCGCCCACTTAAAAAAATTTTTTTTTCCTAATTGTTTACAGTGGAAGAGTAAGTTCATTCCACTTATTCCATCTAGGCTGAAAGTGGAAGTCCTATACCTTTTTATATGCCCATAGTGCCCAATTTTCTCATTTATTACTATTTGTTTTCTCAGTTTTTATTGCTGTGCTTTGTTTCCTACTTGTTTCTAACAATTAAAGAGCCTATTTTATTTTCTTGTTTCTCTTTCCCTTACAGTTCCCATTTTGGGGAATGCATTAATTTTACTTTTTCAGAACAATTTAACATTTATATATTATTCTTCCCCCTTCCCCACCTTTGTCTTAGTCTTAGATTTGCAATCGAATATATATCAATCCTTTTGCCAAAGGTTCTCCCATATCTCCTGGTTGGATAAAGCTCCTCCTGTGGTAGGTTCCCCAAGAAGGCCTCGTGTATAGTATTCCTTTGGTTCCTATGTTTTTATTTATTTATTAAATAAATTTATTTATTTATTTTTGGCTGCACTGGGTTGTCGTCGCTGCGCGCGGGCTTTCTCTAGTTGCAGCAATCGGGGGCTACTCTTCATTGTGGTGCGCGGGCTTCTCGTTGTGGTGGTTTCTCTTTGTTTCGGAGCACGGGCTCTAGGCGTGCGGGCTTCAGTAGTTGTGGCACATGGGCTCAGTAGTTGTGGCTCATGGGCTCTAGAGCACAGGCTCAGTAGTTGTGGCACATGGGCTTAGTTGCTCTGCGGCATGTGGGATCTTCCTGGACCAGGGCTTGAACCCATGTCCCCTTGCACTGGCAGGCGGATTCTTAACCACTGCGCCACCAGGGAAGTCCGGTTCCTATGTATTTAAAACTATTTTTCTATACCCTGGATACTCAAAGGACAGCTTGGCTGGATATGAAATCTTGAGTTTCTTAAAATGGTGTTCCATTGTTGCCTGGCTTTCTATATTGCTGTTTAGAAGTCTGATGCCAGTCATTATCTTCCTTTAAGTTACTTGATCTTTATCCTCGAGGGCTTTAGGATTTTTTTTTCCTTCATCTTTAAAAATCTCATAGTTTTACTAGGATAAGTCTCAGTGTTGCTCATTCCAGGTCCGTTTTCCCATGTACCTGGTGGGCCTTTTTAATATGTGTGTTCAGATCTTTTATTTTCAAAAAGTTTTCTAGGGTTATAATTTTAAATATTAGTTCTTATTCATTGTTTTATTTTTATTTCTTCAGGTACTCTTTATGTACATTGGATCTTTTTCTATCTTTCTTCCAACCATTTTCTGTCCTTTTGTAGTTCTTTATTAATCTCATTTCCATTCTCTTGGTTTTTTTCTTCTTTTTCTTCTATGCCCCTTATTAAAATTTTGTTTGAATATGTTCTCCTTTGGGAACATTATAATTTAGTCTTCAATTTCTGGTATGACTTTGATTTTTCTTTTATTTCTTTCCCAAGTTTAATCATCTCTTACTTCATTTCTTCATGTTTGTTGTCCATTTATATTTTTGGTTTTTGAATTTCAGATTCCAGATGTTTATTTCCTATCCCCAAATGCTTGAGTATTGTGTTATCGTTTTCTTCTGTTTGCTAGTTGTTTTGTTTGGGAAAATTGTATTTATTATAATGTTTTGGTTCTTATTTTCTTTTTTAGTCTTATTGTAGCTTTGTACAGGTGAAGATTACTTACCTATATGCATTTTGTAGGTAAAGTTAGTAGTTTGGGACAGTTTACAAGGTTCTTAAAGAAATTCAAGATTGTCATCTGTCAGTATAGCAAAGTGCCTTTTCTTTAATGGATGGCTTTTTGGAGTAAGGCATAGTGGGGAAGTGTTTTATTAAATTTTTTGTAGTTCTCTTTATCCTGCAGGATCATAAATTTCCCCTCTTGCTTCTCTTTCTTCACCATTCGTCTTCGAAGGAGACATCTTTGTTTTATCCTCTTCTTCCTCAGAAGTATTGCCTTTCTAGGACTGCCGTTTGGAGGCCCGTGCACTTTTAATTCTTTTCTCAGTAGTCAGTATTCTAATCTTCCAGGATTCTTCTCAGTATTTTTGTCCTCGAGGTAGACTGTCTGTGTCTCGAAGTGATTTTTCTTTGTTTCCTTTTTTCTCTTCCATGAGCTTCTGCTATACTCCCCCTCCCCACCCCTACCACTCTCTCTAGCAGTTTTGAGAGGGTGCTCACAAGACAGTGCTGCTGGATATAGGTGTTTTTTTTTCTACTTATAGGAATTTGAAGTGTGTGGTTTTTCTCTTCTAATTACACTGTAGGCCTGGGATCTGTGTAGTTTTACTTGTTTTTCTTGTCGATCTGTTTGCTTTTTTAGGGGATGTGAGGATTTGGGAAGAACTAATTCCTGACCTTTTTTATTTAGCATTTGGTTTAACTTAATGTACACTTTAAAAAAAAAATTTACTTATTTATTTGGCTGCATTGGGTCTTAGTTGTGGCACACAGGGTCTTCGTTGCGGCATGCGGACTCTTTCACTGAGACACGTGGGCCCTCTAGTTCTGGTGCGCAGGCTCCAGGGTGTGTGGGATCAGTAGTTACGGCACGTGGGCTCTCTAGTTGTGGTGCGCGGGCTCTAGAGGGTGTGCGCTCAGTAGTTGTGGCGCAAGGGCCTAGTTGCCCCTTGGCATGTGGGGTATTAGTTCCCTGACCAGGGATCAAACCCATGTCCCCTGCACTGGAAGGTGGATTCTTAACCACTGGATGACTAGGGAAGTCCCTAATGGTACACTTTAAATAAATAAAACTAGGAACTAATTTACTCATATATGGAAGATCCTCCCACTTACATTTAATACTCAAGTAAGACAATATAGATCTATTTTTCTTAGTTTGTATGTGTGAATTTTAGTGATTTTTACATCTAGGCAGAAATGAAACACCAAAACACGAAGCTTTTTGCTTTTCTTCTGAAATACGAAAGTCCTTCAGGATATTCAGAAAATAAACCTTGATAGTGTTCTTTATTGTTTGGAGAATGGTCATTTTGCATTATGATTGAATTTAGTCAAACATCCAATCAGTTGACTTTAGTCATTTCTCATCATAGATCTTTTATGTCTTTGCTAATTCTGCCTTCTGTTGGAAGCAATGCTGTCATTGAAATAATATGAAAATTTTCATATTCCTTTAATATGATTTCTTTAGAAAAGTTGTTTCTTTTCATTTATAGGAATGATATCTGTGGGGTAAGAACACTGACACTAATCTTAAAAACTTGATTGTCTTATACTGTTGCTGAAATCTTTTAAATAATCATAATAGTTCACATTTATTGAGGTATTAATATTTATCAAGGATAATGCTCTGTAAGAGTTTGATTAGCCTCTCAGTTTTTTAAATGAGAAGGTTGAGGCTAGGGTGATAAAGAAAATTGCCCACTAATGGCAGAGCTGGATTTGAACCTAGGTCTGTCTGGTGCCAAAGCCCATGATCTATTATGTGTTTGACACCTTCCGCTTTGGGCCCTGAAATTCGTCATTCTTTTACCATTTGTATGCAACATGATGATGTATATTTGCCTAGTGTTTTATTTTTTTAAAGTGCTTTCTAAAATTTATCATTTAATCTTCTGCCATCTTATACAGAATCTTAAGTCACATCTATATGATAATTGTTGATTTGATTTAATTATTTTTAGAAGCCATATAAAGGGAAAAAATACTGAGTCATTAAAAAAGTGAATAATTTAGAAAACTATCATATAGAGTGATGGGAAAGAGAAAGAGCTTATGAAAATTGTACAAAACATTAAAAAGTAAACAACATTTTCCTATGAATTACAGGAGATGTTATTTTCTGTAAATAAAATGTGTTAAAAAAGAATAATCAATAATTAAAAACAACAAAAACTCATTAAGAAAGTCAGGTATGCTGACATGGCTAGTCTCTACACAACATTTTAATAGTCTTGGAAAGCTTAACCTAGCAATTGATAAGAGAGAAGTCTAGAGGCAGACCCAAAGTTAATACACAGATACATTAAATACTTACTGTTAGCTCTTTTGTGAATTTCTTCCCTTCAGTACTGAAAAGTACTCTCTCATTTGACCAACGCACAATTTAAATGCTGGGAAGTATGGTGACTTTTTTCCTATTGTTATCTGTATCTTTCTGCTAATTGTGCCTTATCTAAGTACAGAAGTGATGTGAAGATCTGGAGTAAGCAGGAATATAATCTTAATGGCAAGTTATTAGTCTGTTTTTTTGCAGGATGAGCTGATCTCAGGATTTAGTATACCCAGTAGAATGAAAGTTTGTGAGAAGTGTGTGATGTTTATATGTCTAGTATTGGGTTACAGGCTTCAATTTAAAACACCCCATTAAGAAAGTTGGCATAAATTTTGCTTGGTTAGAAGAGGCTATAAACATTTACACCTTATCTTCATTGTGTTTTTTTAAAAAATGTTTGTTTATTTTATTTTATTTTTAAAAAATTAATTAATTAATTAATTAATTTTTGGCTGCATTGGGTCTTTGTTGCTGTGCGCGGGCTTTCTCTAGTTGCGGCGAGCGGGGGCTACTGTTTGTTGTGGTGCACAGACTTCTCATTGTGGTGGCTTCCCTTTGTTGAGGAGCGTGGGCTCTAGGGCATGTGGGCTTCAGTAGTTGGGGTGCTTGGGCTTCAGTAGTTGTGGCTCGCGGGCTCTAGAGCTCAAGCTCAGTAGCTGTGGCGCACGGGCTTAGTTGCTCCACGGCATGTGAGATCTTCCCGGACCAAGGATCAAACCCGTGTCCCCTGCATTGGCAGGCGGATTCTTAACCAGTGCGCCACTAGGGAAGCCCTTCATTGTGTTTTAACGAGAGTAGATTGATGGATTCCTTTTTGTGAATTTCTCCTTAGGCAGTGGTAACCAGTGTTGTTCCCAGATGTAGTTCTTGGTTCCCCTTCCTATTATTTGACAGTCCTCACGCCTTATGATCTCAGTGGCAGGTGTTACAAAAAGCATTTGGTTTACACTTAATCTTTTTTTGTTAAAAATAGTTATTTTTTAATCAAAGCTACTATTAGGTACATTATAATGCATTTCTTATGCAATAATCAGCCATATTTCCTGTTTTTATTTTAATGTATTCTAAGAAGGCACTGGGTGCTAGTTTCTTTTATAATTCTTTCTCCACAGGCTGCTTTATACCGCCTCAGTGGAGACTGGAATCCCTTACACATTGATCCTGACTTTGCTAACTTAGCAGGTGAGTTGCTAATAATGTGAGCCAATGAAAATATTAGCTCAGTTATCTAAATAATACTTAAAGACGTCGCTACTTATGACTGGAAGTTTGAGTAACATTTTAAAAATAGCCCTCTCCTAATATGTTTATGCAAAAGACATGGAAAGGTGGGAAGTAGTGTTCAGAAAATGGTGTACGTGAAATTCAGATTATGGTGGAAGGTAGCTCCTGCTAGTGCAAGGTCTAGGATAGGACCATGGGGATGGGTGTCTGAGTTATCATGAAGGTCAAGGCCATTGGAGGGGAGAGCAAAGAACTGAAAGGTTGAAGAAGGATCATCTACATACATGGATATTGAAATCACTGTGGATGATTTCATGGTTACAACCAAAGCGAAACAAAATAATTATTTGTGTCCCCAGATCTCTGACATTCCTTCCTTTTTTTTTTCGTTTTTTGTTTATTTCATAATTTTTTTCCCAGGAAGTATTATTTATAAAATATTTTCCATGTTTCTTAACACATTATTGACTGGAGATGTATTAACGCCATAGGCGTTAGTTTCTGCAAAAATCCCCCTGGTCAATAATGTGTTAAGATAGGTGGTATGAGTCAGGCTAATGCAGTTTAAAAATGTATTTTTGAAGTCCTGAATGAACTGTTCTTGGTTTTTAAACATGAAATGTGCCTTTATCTAACTAAATTCTCTCTCTCATTTTTAGGTTTTGACAAGCCCATATTACATGGATTATGTACATTTGGATTTTCTGCCAGGCATGTTTTACAGCAGTTTGCAGATAATGATGTGTCAAGATTCAAAGCAATTAAGGTATGTGTAAATTATTAATAATTTAACTACTTGTTCCTTTTTAGTTTTAGAGGAGTCTTAGTGACTTCACTTAAAAATAGGTACTATACCGAAGTTATTATTTTTATTATTTCATTGACTTGGCAATCAGCAAGTTCTCTTTTTGTAGCTCTAAATGCCTCTATTACACTTGCATCATGAAGGATATTATATACAGTTATACTTTTAACAGATTGATTTGATTGTTTTGTAAATTAATTAGGAGCATACATATATCAGCATATATGCCTTAACAAACTCAAGATTTACCTTTAAAAATTTATTTATTCATGTTTTACTGTTTTATAATTTGCCTTAATTTAATTGAAAATGTTAAGTGGCTGCATTTGAACTCTAATAAACATGCACCTATATCAGTATGTTGGTTGCATATTGATTTTAGTTTTGCACTTTTTTTTTTGTGGTCACTGTAAATTTCTTTATTTTTTGGCTGTATTGAGTCTTCCTTGCTGCGCGCAGGCTTTCTCTAGTTGTGGCGAGTGGGGGCTACTCTTCATTGTGGTGTGCGGGCTTCTCATTGCGGTGGCTTCTCTTGCTGCGGAGCACAGGCTCTAGGTGTGCGGGCTTCAGTAGTTATAGCACGCGGGCTCAGTAGTTGTGGCTCGTGGGCTCTAGAGCACAGGCTCAGTAGTTGTGGCACACGGGCTTAGTTGCTCCGCAGCATGTGGGATCTTCCTGGACCAGGACTCGAACCCGTGTCCCCTGCATTGGCAGGCGGATTCTTAACCACTGCACCACCAGGGAAGCCCTAGTTTTGCACTTTTAGTTTTCATCCATTATAAATTGCAAAGAAAACTGACTCTGCACAGTTTTGCATAAATCGAAAGACATACACTTAAAACAAAACAAAACAAAACTTTAAGGCAGTGTCAAATAGCTCCAAAAGCTCTTATCAGTTTGTACTCCATGCAGCAGTGGAAATTTATTTTCTGATGTCTTGCCTTTGATAACACTGATTATTCTCATTATTATAACTATTTTATAGTTATTATTATAATGATTTTAAAAACCAGCGAATAATATATACACAGAGCAAATAAAATAGTATAGAAAATTAAGAAATAAAAAATGTAATTATTCTGTCCTATACAACAACCCCAGGTCTTATTCCTCAGACTTAATTAGTGCTACTTTTTTTTTTTTAAATTAATTAATTTATTTATTTATTTATTTATGGCTGTGTTGGGTCTTCGTTTCTGTGTGAGGGCTTTCTCCAGTTACGGCAAGTGGGGGCCACTCTTCATCGCGGTGCGCAGGCCTCTCACTGTCGCGGCCTCTCCCGCTGCGGAGCACAGGCTCCAGACGCACAGGCTCCAGACGCACAGGCTCAGCAGTTGTGGCTCACGGGCCCAGTTGCTCCACGGCATGTGGGATCCTCCCAGACCAAGGCTCGAACCCGTGTACCCTGCATTAGCAGGCAGACTCTCAACCACTGCGCCACCAGGGAAGCCCCTAGTGCTACTTTTAACTGCTTCTCTTAAGTTGTTCTGGTAGTTACCTATATAACTCTACTTAATATGATTATTCTTCTGTGTTTTGATTCGTCAAGATTAAACTATTTATTGATTCTATATTTTGAAAGACAAAGAATTAACTTTTACTAAATATCTCTACTAATTTTATCATACTACTATTTTTATGAATTTAAGTATAGTCCAGTCTCTGTTTCTTCCTTTTATGCTCTCCAACCTTCCCCCCAAATACCACCCCCCTGCAAAGTGGAAAAGTTTCATATTAAAACATTCTTAACCCCAAAACACATTTTTTTGAAAGGTTCGTTTTGCAAAACCAGTATATCCAGGACAAACTCTACAAACTGAGATGTGGAAGGAAGGAAATAGAATCCATTTCCAAACCAAGGTATGGATAATGTAGTTAGAGGTACATTGTTTCGTTACCCTCTTCACTGTATCCTATAATTATGTTCCATCCTAGCATTCTTTTGGTTAATATTATGGATATGAGATAAAACTTAGAAAGTTTTTTTTAAAAAATCAGTGGTAACTTTTAATTGAAAATAAGATGCCTCCGTACCTTGTTTTTTATTTTCTGTTTTTTTTTTTTTTTTTTTACAGTCCAGGTCTTTTATTTTCTTTACCCCCATCATGCCATGAATTCATAGGGAGTGGGCTCCAGCAGTTCAGGCTTCTTTCCATTGGTTCTCACGAAGTGTGCTTCCCTGGGGGAGCAGGCTGGCGCTTCAGCTGAACCCAAGTACCTTTCTCTTTGGCTTCCTTCTTTTTCTGATCATTTTCCTTCACTCGTTTCAGGAAGCTATCTCAGCTCTTAGAGTGCGTAACATGCTCGATACACACATTAATTCTCTTGGCAAGAATCTTGCCCTTAGCTTGTATGTTTACAATGATGCCAACAGCATGCTGGGTAACATTGTAGACTCTCCCAGTTTCGCCATGGCAACATTTGTGGGGCATTCCTTTTTGAACAGTGCCCGTTCCCTTGATATCTACAATATCACCTTTCTTGTAGATTTGCATGTGTGTGGCCAAAGGAGCAGCTCCATGTTTTCTAAAAGGCCTAGAGAACATGTAGCGGGTGCCCCTCCTCTTTCTCTTTGTGTTGGTCATTTTGGCGAATTACTGGAAGATGGAGGTTCTGGCCGAAAAGAAGCTATTTTCTGTTTTTTATTCTCAGCTAAATTGGTGCCTGTCTACATAGCATTTCTGAAAACCCAACCAACCATATCTTTTTGGCTCAACCCATCATTCAAGTTGTTGTCAGAATATAATCTTCAGAAAATTAAAGGCATGACTCTCAGACAGATATAAAATGAAAATGTGACACAAATTAACATCTTATGTCACAGAGTCTGGGCTTAATTAATAGTAAGTAACAAGACAGAGTATATCTCCCTATAGAGTTAAGTAATTTTGGGGTGAGGCTGTTAGCAGTGCTCCAGTAAAATACTAAAAGGACATGCAATCAGCCTTTTATAAGTTTTTTACAGATTATTTTTGTTAATACAGTTGACCAGGGTGACACTTTTTGGCCTGATCATTTGTACTACATTGATGGTTTGTGTCGAGCAGTTTAAATACCACCACCAACAATAATAACAGCTTAAAGTTGTCGAGTACCTATAAGCAGGCTATCCCATTATTTCTACTATGCGTAACAGCTCTACATTTAATTTAGGAAAATCTAGGTTCAGGTCTCCTAAATAACTTGCTCATGGTCACATAGAAAGTGGTGGAGCTGGGATAGACACCCAGGTCTGCCTGGCTCAAGGCTTACTTCCTAGGCCCTAACTTTTTTTTTTTTTTTTTTTTTACTGTATCATGATTTCTTTCATAAATATAAATAACTTTGCAGAACTCTTCTTTGTATGGCTGCCTTCTCCTTATTACTTCCTGCTGCTTGCAGTATCATTTTCCTGCTTCATGTATGCACACTATTTCACTTTGCAAATTTCTTTTGTCTTTTCGGCTTCAGAGGAAGCTCTACCTTGTCCTCAGAGGCAGTCCCTTACTACTCCCCTTTCCCTCATCCATATAAAAACACATACTGGCTTTCTCTGAAATCCTCCTACAATTAATGTTGGTGCCACATATTCTGGGACCCTCTTATTTTCTAATTATTTCACCTACGTTTATTCTATTTATTTATTTACTTTTAACATCTTTATTGGAGTATAATTGCTTTACAATAGTGTGTTAGTTTCTGCTGTATAACAAAGTGAATCAGCTATACATAAATATATATCCCCATATACCCTCCCTCTTGCGTCTCCCTCCCACCCTCCCTATCCCACCCCTCTAGGTGGACACAAAGCACCAAGCTGATCTCCCTGTGCTATGTGGCTGCTTCCCACTAGCTATCTATTTCACATTTGGTAGTGTATATGTGTCCATGCCACTCTCTCACTTCATCCCAGCTTACCCTTCCCTCTCCCCGTGTCCTCAAGTCCATTCTCTACATCTGCATCTTTATCCCTGTCCTGCCCCTACATTCTTCAGAACCATTTTTTTTTTTTTAGATCCCATATATATGTATCAGCATACAGTATTTGTTTTTCTCTGACATACTTCACTCTGTATGACAGTCTCTAGGTCCATCCACCTCACTACAAATAACTCAATTCCATTTCTTTTTATGGCTGAGTAATATTCCATTGTATATATGTGCCACATCTTCTTTATCCATTCATCTGTCGATGGACACTTAGGTCGCTTCCACGTCCTGGCTATTGTAAATAGTGCTGCAGTGAACATTGTGGTACATGACTCTTTTTGAATTATGGTTTTCTCAGGGTATATGCCCAGTAGTGGGATCGCTGAGTCGTATGGTAGTTCTATTTTTAGTTTTTTAAGGAACCTCCATACTGTTCTCCATAGTGGCTGTATCAATTTACATTCCCACCAACAGGGCAAGAGGGTTCCCTTTTCTCCACACCCTCTCCAGCATTTATTGTTTGTAGATTTTTTGATGATAGCCATTCTGACCAGTGTGAGGGGATACCTCATTGTAGTTTTTGATTAGCATTTCTCTAATGATTAGTGATGTTGAGCATCCTTTCATGTGCTTGTTGGCAATCTGTATATATTATTTAGAGAAATGTCTATTTAGGTCTTCTGCCCATTTTTGGATTGGGTTGTTTGTTTTTTTGATGTTGAGCTGCAGGAGCTGCCTGTACATTTTGGAGATTAATCCTTTATCAGTTGCTTTGTTTGCAAATATTTTCTCCCACTCTGAGGTTTGTCTTTTCGTCTTGTTTATGGTTTCCTTTGCTGTGCAAAAGCTTTTAAGTTTCATTAGGTCCCATTTGTTTATTCCTGTTTTTATTTCCATTACTCTAGGAGGTAGGTCAAAAAGGATCTTGCTGTGATTTATGTCATAGAGTGGTCTGCCTATGTTTGCCTCTAAGAGTTGTATAGTGTCTGGCCTTACATTTAGGTCTTTAATCCATTTTGAGTTTCTTTTTGTGTATGGTGTTAGGGAGTGTTCTAATTTCCTTCTTTTACATGTAGCTGTCCAGTTTTCCCAGCACCACTTATTGAAGAGGCTGTCTTTTCTCCATTGTATATTCTTGCCTCCTTTATCAACGATAAGGTGACCATACGTGTGTGGGTTTGTCTCTGGGCTTTCTATCCTGTTCCATTGATCTATATTTCTGTTTTTGTGCCAGTACCATACTGTCTTGATTACTGTAGCTTTGTAGTATAGTCTGAAGTCAGGGAGCCTTGTTCCTCCAGCTCCGTTTTTCTTTCTCAAGATTGCCTTGGCTATTCAGGGTCTTTTGTGTTTCCATATAAATTGTGAAATTTTTTGTTCTAGTTCTGTGAAAAATGCCATTGGCAGTTTGATAGGGATTGCACTGAATCTGTAGATTGCTTTGGGTAGTATAGTCATTTTCCCAGTATTGATTCATCCAATCCAAGAACATGTTATATCTCTCCATCTGTTTGTATTATCTTTAATTTCTTTCATCAGTATACTGTAGTTTTCTGCATGCAGGTCTTGTGTCTCCTTAGGTAGGTTTATTCCTAGGTATTTTATTCTTTTTGTTGTAATGGTAGATGGGAGTGTTTCCTTAATTTCTCTTTCAGCTTTTTCATCATTAGTGTATAGGAATGCAAGAGATTTCTGTGCATTAATTTTATATCCTGCTACTTTACCAAATTCCTTGATTAGCTCTAGTAGTTTTCTGGTAGCATCTTTGGGATTCTCTGTGTATAGTATCATGTCATCTGCAAACAGTGACAGTTTTACTTCTTCTTTTCCGATTTGGATTCCTTTTATTTCTTTTTCTTCTCTGATTGCTGTGGCTAAAACTTCCAAAACTATGTTGGAAAATAGTGGTGAGAGAAGGCAACCTTGTCTTGTTCCTGATCTTAGTGGAAATGGTTTCAGTTTTCCACCATTGAGAATGATGTTGGCTGTGGGTTTGTCATATATGGCCTTTATTATGTTGAGGTAAGTTCCCTCTATGCCTAGTTTCTGGAGAGCTTTTTTCATAAATGGGTGTTGAATTTTGTCACAAGCTTTTTCTGCATCTATTTAGATGATCATATGGTTTTTCTCCTTCAATTTGTTAATATGGTTTATCCCATTGATTGATTTGCATATATTGAAGAATCCTTGCATTACTGGGATAAACCCCACTCGATCGTGGTGTATTATCCTTTTAATGTGCTGCTGGATTCTGTTTGCCAGTATTTTGTTGAGGATTTTTGCATCTGTGTTCATCAGTGATATTGGTCTGTTGTTTTCTTTCTTTGTGACATCTTTGTCTGGTTTTGGTATCAGGGTGATGGTGGCCTCATAGAATGAGTTTGGGAGTGTTCCTACCTCTGCTATATTTTGGAAGAGTTTGAGAAGGATAGGTATTAGCTCTTCTCTAAATGTTGGATAGAATTCGCCTGTGAATCGTTTTTGCTCATAGTCTACAGCTGAACTCTTGTGTCAACAGTAAATATTCCAGCAGAAGGAGTGGGGGTTTGATCATTTTACTGCTTTCTGCAGGGCAGACTCTGTGGGCTCATGGCAACATCGAATCTTCAGTGACCCCAGTTGTCACACCCAGGAGTCGGTTTCTCTCTAATCCTTTTCAGAGCTATGAATAGCAGGGAAACATGATTTATAGACCAAGAGGCATTTTAATCATGGGATTTGTGAGCATTTCATATTCCCTTCCTCATGATGGATACACTGCCCATCCTTTGGAAGAGACACTAAGATGTTGGTCAGATCCTGTTAACCTCATTTACTTCCATGAATTCATGTCAAGTGTATTAGGTTCATGCAGGAGATTTTCAAAACCCTACCAAATGGGTTTAGAGGAAGATGGGGCTAACTTCAGATTACTTCTTTAGGCCAGAGGTTTTCCTAGGCACCAGTAATCATCTGATTCTGCTTTCTAAGGCTGCTTGCTTTACTTACAATTCATACGTAGAAGCTAAGTCCCTGATGGAAAGGTGTTCTTTACAGTTGTGGGTTTTACCTCAATCTCTGGGCTCCTTTAAAAATAAACTTCGAATATTCTTCTCAACCCTAGTTATTTGAACTCTCTGAGTCTCAGCTCAGTTTATTAACATTCTTAATTTGCAGTGGATCTGTATGTCTTATGTCCTTAATACATTGCTTCACACAGGGACACCAGCTCAGGAAGATTTCGTCTGTTGCAAATTTATGAGGAAGTTGAATATTTATTTTTGGTACTTTTTCACCACCTCCCCAACATCTACCTCCTGACCAGATACCATTTCTTCTTTTTCCTGTCTCTACATTTCCAATCCCATTCAAAAATGGCCCAATCCTCAGCCTGTTTTCCCCTAGTCCTTGCTAAAACAATGGCTGATGATGGTTTAAATTAAGGCACCACTTCTCATGAGGTTCCTTGTATTTTAATAAAAATCTTTGAGGGGTAAATATTCAAAGTACTACTTCTCTATGGTTAAATTTTAGGCAGTGTAAAAAACAGTTTTAGATGGAGATGAAGGGAGTTGGGTGGATTACACAGGACATGGGATGAACAGGGCTGTCACTTTTGTTCAGTTACATGAACATGGTGACAGGCAAACATAAATGCAGAGATGGCATTTCTATGCTGGTATGGGGAAAAAGAAGAGAGGCCACTGGTCAGGACATTGTTTGGCCTAGGGAGGAAGAAGATCGAGTACTTTGGTAATTTATTTAAGCTTTTGTTTTTTTGCGGGTTAGGGGAGCAAGTAGGGGAGCTCATACTTGAAGCCGAATCCGGCATCTGTACCCTAACACCGAATTAAATCTCAAGACAGAGTTTTGGGTGAAGTAGAAAAGAATAGCTTTATTGCTTTGCCAGGCAAAGGGGGCTAGAGCAGGCAATTGCCCTCAAAACTCTGTGTCCCTGACCCGGAGAGGGTTGTGAGGAGTTTTATAGTAATCGTTCAGAGAGGAGGGTGTGATCAGCTCATGGACATTCCTCTGATTGGTTGGTGGTGAGGTAAGTGGGAGTCAGCATCATCAACCTTACGGTTCCAACTGGTTCTGGGGTTTGTGTGTTTGTGGGTAGCACACCGTTGACTTCTCCCCCCTGGTGGGGCTTTCAGTATCTGCAAAACAGCTCAAAGATATTGTTATGTGTATCCCTTGAGGGGGAACCAGGACCCTGCCCCAAGGCTGCAGTATTGTTTCTTTTGACTATTCCTCCCTTGTCTGCATCCCCTCCCTTCCCTAATCAGCAACTATTTGAACCTTCTCGTTGGAACTCAGGGAAGGTCATGGAGGCTGAACGAAGCCTATTTCCTGTAATCAAGAAATGGGGGACACCGATATAGGCTTTTGTGCCCAGGAACCCCACAGGGTCCTGCTAGGGATCATACTCAGTGCAAGGAGATGTGGAAAATCCAGAGATAAGGAATCTTGGCCTCTACTTTACAAGGGATCCTACTCTATGTTGTGGGGGAAATCAGACACATTCATGAAGAGTCTGCCCGAGTGGAGAATGGGAAAAGAGTTATCACAGAGGTACAACTAGCATGCTGGGAAAATGCTGGGTCCATTCTCACTGGGATATCTGGAAGGGCTTCCTGTAGAAAGTGGGATTTTAATTGAACTTTGAAAAATTATACTTTTGAAAGAAATGACTTGAGTAAGCGCCTGTCCTCTGATGGAGGGAGGGAAGTCTGGCCTAGTTGAGTGGAGGCGAGAAGGTGAGTGTTATGCTTAGTCTGGAAAACTCAGCAGGGTCTTCAATCCTAGGGCTGTGAATGTTCGGTTGAATATTTTAGGTTTTATTCTTCTCGCATTGAGAAGCCATTTAAGATTTGAGCAGGGGAATAATATTCTTAAAGAAAATAACTATGACCAGGATGAATTGAAGGGAGGGAGGAACGACATACTCATTTGTCTACAATTTGGGGAAGAGAGGAAGATTATCTCTAATTCATTAGATGTGCATTGTATCAGCGGGAGCAAAATAAGCAGCATATCTTGATACATAAATCCTCCTCCCATATATGCATTCTTTTTCACCAGGGAGCAAGTATTTGGCAGCCAAGTTATCTTTAAAGTAATAATAAGGAAGCTATTTGGAATAAGTGTTTCAGAACCATTTGTTACTTTGCACAGACCTATGAGCAAATAGGATTGAGCTAAAGCATTTACAGTGGTATGTGGTTCTGCAGGGGCTGCCACACTATTATATATACTTTTATCTTGGCTAAACTCTAGCTGTTGCCACTGCTATTACTCAAAGAACTGAAGTGTCAACAAGCTAATCAAAATAGCAAAGTGGGAGTCAAGAGTTTTTCCGCCTGTTTCTTAAAGTCTTAGGAAGATTGTTTCCTTTTTATTCCCTATATTCAGAACATAAAAGCCTCCCAGACATCTCATCTTTACTAGGTCAAACATTTCAAAAGGCAGTGGGATTATTTTCCAGTTGCTTTTCAGTTTAAGGCAAGTGTTTTAGGGGCTTCCAAAGCCTCCCTCCTGAATCAATTTATGAAAAAAAAAATGAAGTAAAGGCATTATTAACCCAACTACATTGTCTTGGTATAAAAGTCCTAACATAGCATAGTGGGAAAAGGTTCTGAATCATGACCTAAGTGATCTGAGTTCTAGACCCAGTTTTGTGAATGCATAGCTTGATGGTTTTGTCAAGTGTCATATTTAACAGGGAGGGATTAGAATTTTTCTGTATGGTTTCTGTACTATTCAGTAGTATTGTTCACAATGATTTTTGCCTAAGGAGTCTAGAAAATGGAGAGACACATGATAATGTTGCAGGAAGAGGGACCTCTTCCAGGGCCCAAGAGTGGGCTCTTGTCTACCACTCAGAAATGAATTTTCTGAGGAGACACACGTGCTGACAATGCAAGAGACTTTATTAGGAAGGGGTGTCCGGGCGGAGAGCAGCAGGGTAAGGGAACCCAGGAGAACTGCTCTGCCATGTGGCTCACAGTCTCAGGTTTTATGGTAATGGGGTTAGTTTCCGGGTTGTCTCTGGCCGATCATTCTGCCTCAGGATCCTTTCTGGTGGTGCACACATTGCTCAGCTAAGATAGGTTCCAGCGAGAAGGATTCTGGGAGGTTGGTAGGGCATATGGACTGGAGTCTCCTCTCTCCTTTTGACCTTTCCTGAATTCTTCCGGTTGGTGGTAGTTTGTTAGTTCCGCGTTCCTTACCAGGACCTCCTGTTGTAAGATAACTCGTGCAAGTGGTTACTATCGGGCCTGGTCAGGGCAGGCGGTTTTGGGCAGTGGTTTCCCTAAAAATAAGATGGTGGTCAACAATTTTGGGTGGAAGTGATGTGTGTTACTTTTGGGCCAGAACTCACACTGCCAGTGTGAGGCTCCAGAATTCTTTCTCTCTACAAAGATGACTGAGAGAGGTGGCTTCGTCAAGCTGGGGGCAGGAATAAGGAGAGCGGAGAGCAGAACGCCTAGCCAGCCCACGTGCAGCCCATGCACAGGGAGCGGGAAATGAACCTTTGTTGTTTTAAACCCCTGAGATTTGGAGGAATTATTTGTGACAATAAAATGTCAAGCCTATTCTTGATTGATACGGTCTTCAAAGAGTATCACTGGGATGCATAGGGAAAGCCCCATGGATATGGAAGATCCTTCTTTTTCCTAAATTAAAGTTTAAGTGTTCTATACATAAATGTCAAAGCTGTTTTGAGGGGAATTGTTTCCTATCATTGGAAATACTGAAATATGGACTGGGCAACCTCTTGAAGGCAGTGCTGTAGAAATTGAAGGCAGTTGTGTGATATAATAGGAAATAGATATTTGGTCTTCAATGTTTCTGGCACAGAGCTGCTAAAACCCTTGGAATTTCCTAAGTGCTGAGAGCAATAAAGGTGTCTAAGGACGGAGGCTGGTTGCTAGTGGAGCCAACCAAGTGATTAGAGGGTTGGAACTTTCATTCCCACCCCTCTGAAGAGGTCAGAGGGGCTGGAGGTTGAATCATTCACCAAAGGCAAATGATTTAATCAATCATGCTTATGTTAATAAGCCTCCATAAAAACCCAAAAGGAGGGGGTTTGGATTGCTTCTGAGTCAGTGAACATGTGGAGATATGAGGAGAGTAGCATGCTCAGAGACCATGAAAGATTTAGACACTTTCCCTATGCCTTACCTTATGCATCTCTTCCATCTGGCTATTCCTGAGTCTATATATATATAAAACTTGTAATATGTAGTAAGTAAAATGGTTATCTAGTAAGTAAAGTGTTTCTCTGAGTTCTGTGAACCCGCTTTGTGTGAATGGATTAATCAAGCCGAAAGCAACATCTGGTTGGTCAGAAGCAAGGATGGAAACGTGCATTATTTGCTACTGGTGTCTGAGTGTGTGTGTGTGTGTGTGTGTGTGTGTGGTAGGAGCAGTCTTGTAGGACTGAGCCCTTAATCTGTGGAATCTGACGCTATCTTTGTGTAAATAGTGTCAGAATTGAGCTGCGTTTGTACAACACTCAGGTGGTGTCTGATAATGGCTTGGTGATACGGGGAACCCCCTGTCCCTCCACATTGGACTTGGTACTACAGCTGACTCTTGAACAACGTGGGTTTGAACTGCGTGGGTCCACTTATGGGTGGATTTATTTCAGTAAATACACATCCTTAGATTCAACCAAATGTGAATCAAAATTTCTATCCATGGTTGGTTAAGTCTGCGTATGCGAAACTTGTGGATAAGGAGGGCTGACTATATTATGCCATTGTACATAAGGGACTTGAGCATCTGTGGATTTTGGTGTCTGCAGGGGCTCCTGGAACCAATCCCCTGAGGTTACTGAGAAACGGCTATAGAATCTTAGGTTGGAACAGAGAAGTTCATGGTCCATTTGAGGTTAAAAGTATTCAGAGTTACAGCTCCTGAGGGTAACTGTTGCGCCTCACCTTTGTGCAGCTTGTATGGTTTATGAAGTGTTTTCTCCAGTGTTAACTTACTTGCTCTTCCGTGGATAGCAAAATGTTTCTTGACTGTACCTTTCATAGTGACTTGACAGGTGCTAAGAAAAATTTGTTTGGAGAAGCAAGCTAATTTTTTACCTGAATCCCATAGCTATTCTGATAGATGAGTGGTGATATCTCATTATGGTTTTCATTTTCATTTTCCTAATGGCTAGTGATATGAAACATCATTTCATGTGCTTATTTGCGATTTGTATATCCTTTTCAGTGAAGCATTTCTTCATATCTCTTGTCCATTTTCTAATCAAATTGTTTATTTTCTTACTGTTGAGTTTGAGCGTTCTTTATATGTTATAGACTTACTTCTTTGTTGGCTATGTAGTTTGTAAATATTTTCTCCCAGTCTCTAGCTTGACTTCTTATACTCTTAAAAGAATCTTTCACGTACCAAATGATTTTAGTTTTGATAATGTCTAGTTTACCTATTTTTCCTTTTATGGTTCATCTCATTCCTGGTTTATTGCAATAGGCCCACTGTTCTCTCTGATTCTGACCTTGCCTCCCAAAAGTCTGTTCTTAACAAAGCAATTAGAGTGATCTTTTAACATGTAATTTCTCATTTAAAACTCTCCAAGCTTCCCATGTCACTCAGAGTAAAAGCCAAAGTTTGAGCAGTAGCCTCTAAAACCCTATATAATTTGGTTCCTCATTATCCCTCTGACTTCCCCTCTTACCACTCTCTCCCTCCCTCAGCCACACTGGCTTTCTTCCTGGTATTCAAACAGGCCAGGCAACCCCTGACCCAGACTCCAGTCTCTTTTTGCCTGAAAAATGTAACCTTGGCTCTAAGCTCCCTTATTGCCCTCAGGTACTACTGAGATGAGGCCCTTTTAGTGAAGCCTTCCATGATCTCCCATTCAGCATAGAAATTGCCCTATTTCCTATAGTCCCATATCCAGTTGCTTGTTTTCTTTTTCATCATGGTACTTGCAAATATCTAACCTACTAGGTATTTTACTTATTTAAAAAAAATGGTCTATCTTCTCCTCTAGAATTAAGCTCCTTGAGAGAAACTCTTTGCATCTCTTTTGTTCTTAAATGTTCAAGTACAGAATCTAGAGAGCCTGGCACATAGTAGGGGCTAAATAACGGTTTCTATAATGAAGAATGGACAGAGAAATGAAGGAATGACAAAAGTATGTCCCAACCTAGCTGGGGCTTGCTGTGATGAACCCATTGGCTCTAGGTTGGAGAACCTGAGCTGGTACGTTTGGAATCATCTTTCCTTTTCTGAGGAGAGGTTCATTTCTTTCAGAAATTCAGGGTCTAAGAAAGATGCCTTAAGAATCATCCTCCTTGGAATGACGGCATTAGAACTTCTAATGAAAGTTCAGCTCCTAAGGAAGTGGTGATTATCACCGGTTGTTAATACTCTTTGTTGAATGGTTGGTGAGGAGCATTGTGGTTCCTCATCATTATGGATGGAGGGACCAAGGTGACAGTACGTGAGCTCACTGATCAATCTTAACTTCATTAAAAACTGGACAACTTTTTGTACTTACTGTTGCAAAGCAATAGGAAGGTACACAGCATCACTTATAAAATAATCTTGTAGTAACATGAAATCGAATCTAAATCTAATTAATTCTCTAGCTATAACTACCTGTTTATAAGGAAATAGAGGTAATAGGGAACATCTTAAATGACATCACAGGGATACAATCAACAGACTCCTGTGGACAATTCTACAGGATAAATTACTTAGTTTCTTCAATAAATCGGTGCCAAATCAAAGGGAGGGAGAACTGTTGTAGACTAAAAGACACATGGACATATTGCAAGGCGTGGACCTTCTTTAGATCTTGATTTCAATAGATCATGTATAAAAAAGACATTTAAACACATTTGGAGGCAATTGAGTATGGCTTAGTTATTGTGGTAAAAGAAATGATGATTAAATTTGTTGGGTGAGATAATGATGTTATGTTAGAAACAAGTTTTTATCTGTTGGAGGTAAATACTGTGGCATGTAAGGAGAAATGACATAATGTCTGAGATTTACAATAAAAAACAGCACTTCCCCCACCCTCCCCAAACTCCTAAACCAAAATAAATACACAAAAAACTAAAAGTGTGCGAGTGAGTGAGTGTGTTTGTGTGTGTGTGTGTAGCAGAAGAAGAATGGCAGACTTTTGATCATTGTTGCAACTGGGTGATGGGTAAGTGGTGCTGCATTCCTTTTATATCATTCTCTTTACTTTGTGTATGTTTGAAAATTTCTAGCACAAAAAAATTAAGAAAAAAACTCCTCCTTGCCCCTTCTTTTCTAGGGATTCTCCAAGAAGCAGGAAGATTGAATCTCATCAGCAAACCCTCACAAGGCTGAAGTTGTCCTCTCTTCACTCTCCCGCTGCCTGAAACCTTAAGTCATTCTGCAGTGCCCTTTCAAATTGGGACCCGCCTCTGTCCATGTGGTATGTCTAATGAAAGCAGTGACTTCTGGGAGGCTACCTCATCCTGTGCACCAATCTTCCCACTGGATCCTGGCCACTACCTCAAAATGAGGTGTCTCTAATTCTAGAGTGGAATCAGGAGGATCCAGATGCATTGCCACTTATAACTGGTATAAATTACAGCCCACAAGCAGAGGTGTGCAAGAAATAGTACGAAAATTTTTTTATAACTGCACGTAATTTGTATTTTAAGCCTTGATCCTGCTGGTGTCCTGTTTGGATTTCCGCCATCCCTATTTGGAAGTCATACGGGGCCAAGGTTTTGAGGGAGTGGGTGGAAGCATGATCATTGTTGACTGGAGCCCACAGTTGTAAGTGTAGATGCCCATCAGCTCGGGGGCCATGCCTCCTTTAGGTTTGGTGGCTCCTGTGCCATGCGTGGGACAGGTTGCCATGATTCTGCTTGTATGCACACTATAGCCATCTCCTTTTGGAATTTTTCTCCATTTACCCCTCCAGCCACACTTGAGAGGCCTTTTCTCCTCCAGGATTTACAGACATCTCTCTCTGACTTAATTAGCACATTTCAACACTCCAGTAGGGAAACAAGACAGTACCTAATTTCAAAAACCTGCTTCTGTTATGTTTCTGCTCAAGTATCCTCTCTTTTCCATGGAGTTTGCGATTTTAGAAATAAAAGCCAAGATGATCAGCATGTTATTTCTGCTATGCCCTGCCGGGCTCTTCCACTGGCCAGTGAACATGGGTCTGCTACCCACTTGAATGCAGAAGGGAAAGGGTGAAATAAAGGAAGAAAAGGAAAAAAATGAACAGGAACAGATTAACATCTCAAAGTATCCTGCCACATTTGAAAGATGTGAGAGTTGAATTCATGGGAAAGGTTCTGCTGGGAAAAAGGAGTTGTTCTTGAAAATGGGGTCTGTGCTGTTGCAGAGACTGTTGAACCTAGGTCCACAGAATGCTCTGATGTCATCACTGAGGTTAGAGAATTCTGCTGTAGGCCTGGCAACCTTTGAAACTTAACAGCCCTGGTGAGCACTAGGCAGTACTGCTTGTTCACTAAGTGGTCCAAGTTGTTCAGCCATTTAGGAGACTTGACTATTTTTATTTGTATTGAATCATTTCAACGGATTTCCCAAAAGCCAAGGAGGGCCAACCTGTAGGGAAGAGGAGGAGTTGGACGTGAGGCATCTTCTGAGGGAATCTTCCAGTTGGTACGATGAGACGGCGACAAAAGAGGAAACATCTGGAAAGTGAAGAGTCCCAGGAAACTGCCGAGAAGGGAGGAGGTATGTGGGGGGCAACTTGTCTGGGGCACATGGGTTTCTGCCAAACTGAGCCTTCTCTAGGAAGGGGGGTACTGAGAACGTGTCACCTGTGAAACAGGGTGCGAGAGACCTTGTCTCACTGATGCTGCCGTATCCACGCGGAGGGTCCCTGTGGTGTGAGACGGCACAGAACGGCCAGGTGCCCCTGGGAGATGGGAGGTCAGCTCCGCTGGTCTGAGGACCCTCTCCTGGGGCTGCCGGGCCTGGAGCTTTGTCGGACTCACAGCAGGCTGCATCCTGCTTGCACAGACCTAGAGGTGCAGCTTTTCTCAGTCCCCGAGTTCTCTCTTATTCTCTTTGATCTTCCCCTGGGGTCATGAGGTGGGGGTGTGAAGGATGCAAGGATGCTGAGAGAGACCCATGAGCTGCTTGGCCCCTTTTGCCAAAGTGGAAAGAGAAGCCCCATGAGTTGAAGGCCTTGTTGAAAAGTATCTTGAGAAGTGGAATGCAGTTCGAAAGGAGATTGTTTGTCTAGGGATGGTGTCATTGAAGGCAAGGAGGTTTTATTCCTTCGACAGGAAGAATTTCCCAAAGGAGATCAAGGGAAGGGAAGGGCTTTCCAGAGACTGAGCCCGCATGGGCGGGGGTGAGAGATGTCCTCAGGGTCCTGCGGGGAGCTCTGAGAGCCACGGGCCACCTGGTGCCTGCGTGCCTTAAACCTTAAACGTAGGCGAGTAGCTTGCCCTGGGAGAGGGGTGGCCACGTGAGGAAGTGGGGGCAGAGTGGAGCCTACCCCAGACTTCCAGCTGGAGGCCTCTGCCCCAGATTAGAGCCCAGTAGCTCCTACCAGGCCTAGGGTCCTGGAGACTAGGATGGGCCCTGGGAGTGGAGGTCTAGACAGCAGGCAGATTTTCAGGCAGTGGCTGGGACAGGCTGGGGAAGGCAATGACTGCCCCTGTCTCACCATTCAGAATATTTTTCTCTATATTCCAGTGTGTGTGTGTGTGTGAGTGTGAGTGTGTGTGTGTGTGTGTGGTAGTGGAGAGAAGAGCGGGATGAATGGGGGTAGAGTGCTCATCAGATATAAAGTCTGCATGGTAAAGTTCTTGTCACCCTGCCTGGAGCTGGGTGACACTCGGTGTATGTAAGAGTGTGTACAGAATTCTTGTTAGGGGTGTTTTATGAGGCAGTAACTCATACACCCATGTACACTCTGATACAGCAAATATATCACACACCCCACATATAACTTCCTTATTAAACCACACACAGCACATGTAGGTATATACACGCATCACTCCTGTACTACGTTCTCATACAACCCACCTGTGTCACAATCCTCTCCTCCAACACCAAACGCTGGAGATGAGATATGTATATAGACACACACACTATATATATATGACACACACACTATATATATATGTATCTCCTCAACTCTCGCAAACACAGCTAACTTCAGCTATCTCTAAATACCTCTGTAAGAACCAGTCACATGTCATACACACCACACTTCTAACACATTCTTTAGTGATGCCAGACCCGCTTTGTACAAACCACAGTAAAGCACAGTCTCACTAACCCATGTCAGGGTTGCCAGATAAAATACGGGCTGTCCAGTTAAATTTGAATTCCAGATAAACAACAAGTAATTTTTCAGTATGAGTATGTCCCAAATATTGTATAGGCCATACTTACACGAAAAATAAGTAAGACCAAATACTGCATGGGAATACTTACACTACAAAATTATTCTGGGTTTATCTGAAATTGAAATTTAACCGGGTGCCCTGTATTTTTGTTTGCTAAGTCTGGCAACCCTTATATACTTACCGCCAGCTGATGTGTTATGTATTTATTGTATTGTTGTTTAGTGTTTGTCTTCCTCTACTAGAATGTGCAGCCTTACCAGAGACTAGAACAATGGAAGAGTGCCGGATACATAGGAGTAGCTGCTTACTGAACCTTGGTGAATGAATGAATGAACACACACCATAAATACAAGCCACACCGTGTGATGAGGAAAAGTTACATGTCCCAGAATTCCTGACTTGTGAACAGAAATCATGCACACAGAGGCCACAGATACAGATACACCCATCTGCACTGTGCTCCCCACGCCAACCCCACACTTACCACAGACTTAAGTGATAGACATCACTCACTCTTCACACATACTCACAGTCACCACCTAGGCCCACATTACCCACAAGACACTGACAGAATAAGTATTGATTTTAATTAAATACTGGAGTATCCACTGGGAACCACACTCTCAACTGTGTGTATTCACTGCACCTGACACATGTCAGACCGTCAGTAAATATTTGTGGACAGAGGATTGAGGAACCCACCCTGAGCCTTTCATTCCTCCCTCAGGAATCTCGAAGTCACAAGAGGATCCCCCTCAGCTTGGATCTCCTGTGGTGGCCCAAGGCTGCAGCCCAGGGGCAGGGGAGGTCCCCTCTGCCTCTGAATACTTCTGTGCTTCTTCTCCACGCAAGCTCATCCGTGGTGGTAAGGGCGCGGGGCTCCTCAGGTGAGGGGCTGCTTGGCTGGGAGGCAGGAGGCACACAGATCCCAGGGAGGCTGAGAGGAAACCCAGGGTCAACAGAGGGGCTGAGGGCTCTGTGGAGGAGCCTGAGCAGGATGGCTGAGCTGTACGAGGGCGTGGATCTCAGCTGAGTCTGGGGGCGTGTGAATCCTGGTACCACCATGGTGGGGAAGTTAAGGAGCAGGGGCCGGAAAGGTCTGGGCTTGAGGTGGAGGGCAGAGGGACCAGATTAAGCATCTTCAGAGGAAAATGTAGGGTTTGCCTTTGCCTTTGCTTCCTGAGAAGGACAGAGTTCTTCATCATAGACCTCCAGCCTGAGAGCAGGACCATCCAGCTGAGGTCCACCCAGCTCACACATACATCCGCTCTCCAGGCACAGCCATTCTCAGTGCACACGTAAACCCCAAGCACGTGATCCACAGTGCTCCTCTCCTACACCCCCATTCCACAAGTAATGCACCACCGATATTCCCAAACTCACACTCCTCGTAGTACACGCATCCTCCCACATCCCTCACATACCACAGCCCTCACCACCATACTCCACACCCCTGTATATAGCCACCGCTCCAGTATCCCCCCACACGCAGATGAAAAGCCCACAGATGACACCAGATACACCACTCCATCCTACGGCCAACAGACACCAAGCTCATGACACAGCTACCTCATGCAAATGTCCCTCTCTCATCTACCACACCTGCTCCCTCAGCTTCCAGCATGGCCCGAGCATGTTATTATGTTTTTAATTTCCTTTCCCAGGAATCTGGAGATTACATCGAGACACTCCCCGGCCTAGAGCACCCCTAGCCCGGGTTCAGGAAGAAGGGGAGACCGCTCCCCCACCACAGTGTGTCGCCTTCTCATCCCCTTCATTCAGTAAGACCTCTCTGTATACAAACAAAGAGGAAAGAGGCATGAAAATATACTACATGCGGGTGAAAACGATCAAGGGTGTAGCTGTCTCCTGGGAGACAGAGAAACCCTTGGGGTTGCTAGAAAAGCGGCTGAGGATAGAAGAAGTGACCCTTCCTGAGGATGTGCGGGTAGGTTCTCCCCGCTCTGCTGTGTCCACCAGAAACCGCCTGTCTGACAGTGAGCCCACTGGGGCGGAGAAAGAGTGTGAGGAAAGGGCAGAGCCATACAGCCCATCAGGGTCAGCTGCAGTCCAGGAGAGACCCAGGGCCAAGACACCGGACTGGCTGGTGACCATGGAGGCCGGCTTCAGGTGCATGGCCTGCTGCCGGGTGTTCCCCACCTTGGAGATCCTCCGGCAGCACGTGCGGTACGGTGTCCAGGAGGGCTTCAGCTGCCATGTCTTCCATCTCACCATGGCCCAGATGATGGGCGATGTGGAATCCGAGAGCACCACCGAGGAGGAGGTGGAGGAGGAGGAGAGGAGGAGGAGAAGCAAGGAGCAAAGGAGAATGAGGAGGAGCAGCCCACGGGGGAAGACCTCAGCCCGAGGAGACCGTGGAGCCAATGTCCAGGCTGCGTGTTACATTCTCCGAAGGACAGGAAGTGAGCAGGGGCTGGGGCTGCGGAGGGAGCTGTACCTTCTCCGAGCCAGTCCCATCTCTCCACCCCAGACTCATGCTTCCATAAGGGAGAGTTGGGGGCTTTAGCACCTCAGGGGGAACTGAAGGGGAGATAACCAGCTCCCGTGCTTCTGGCCCAGTCATGTAATAATAAAGTCATGACTGTAAGTGGGAATTGATCCTGAGCTTTTCAGCTTCCACAGGAAATTCTCTTTAGCTAAGAAGTGTTTTTCTCTCTTTTGATTTCCACACAGCAACTGAGATTCATGGGACAAGATCCTAGAAGACAGTGTGGCCTTCTGTTGGAAGAGGTAAGGCTTGAGGCTGGCACAGTCTTCTGAGCCTATGTCACGAGGGCCCCGAGGAGTGTAAGGGAAGGGGCCGCAGAGATGTGCTGGTTTATCTAATGGCTCTGCAGTTGCATCAACTTGGGACACACCCAGCACTTCCAAAGGAATTGACCTCTGTTGACTTAAACAAGAATGTGGAGCGTTTTGACTAGGAGTTTTCTCAGGGTCTGCATGATGGACCTCAGCTCTAAGAGGACGTACTGCCAGCAGCTCCTTCTCGGCAGAGAGAGCCAGGGGTGGTCTGAAGAGAGGACAGGGGGCCTCGCAGGACCAGAAGTTTGAGGTCTGAGAGCCTGTGGCCTGAGCTGAGATCTCACCCTGACCAGTGTACCTAGCTTTCTGGGACAAAGGGAAATGTGAAAGGGAGTCAGGTGGAAATGAGGTCCCCCGAGATATGGTAATGTTCCAGAAGCTTCGTTGTGCGGTAGTTGATCTGGAGCCAAGCTCACTGTGGTGTGTGTGGCTCTGAGCTTTAAGGCAACGCTGGAGGGTAACCCCGACCAGCAGAGCTTATAGTGCTTCTTGTCTCTTCCTGTTCTGCCTCATTTGTTTTATCCCTTCCAGGGAGAAGAAAGGACCCTCGGGATAGTAGTAGCAGACAGAGTGCCAGTGGTCTGAAGGAGGATGAAGGGCCCAGCACTCAGTCTAACATCATATGACAGTCTAAATATCATAGGCAATAAAGGGCATTTTCCAAACCTTTCCTGGATGTTTCATTTAATTACATTTATCTCTCTATGCATCCATCTATCAGTCATCTACATCTGTATCTTTCAGGGTTCGTGAACAAGCTTTCACATAAGCACTAGGGACGTCCACCAGCATTTTCCAGAAGGAGGCCTGGAAATTGCTGGGGACTTCTCACAAATAGGGAATGGCCACAACCCTTGCCACACAGACTATGTGCGTGGCCCTCCTGACTTACTCCCACTCACTCTGTGAATTGCCCGAGGTCTGAGATGGGGGTGCTGGCTGGAGGCAATGCTCACGTGCAGGCTGGATCTCCTCCAGATTCTGATTCTCTTCCTGGGCATGTCGTCCTCAAGCACAGTTTCCATGTCCCTGGCCACACTGATCTCCCTCCTTCAGTCCTTCCCTCCCTCCCTCTCCTGCCTCCTAGTGCAGAGAATACTTTTTACATTTGAGATGAGATTTATATTTTGTTCACAGAATTCTCACCTGTTCTACTGTGGCCTCCGTTTTTAACATTCCAAAGCTGAGAAGTTTCTTTTTTTCTCCCTCATTTCTGCTGAGTCTTTACCTTCCTAATGCAGTGAACTCAGAGTGCCTAGCTGACTGGATGGGGGAAAAAAATCCAGGGAGCAAAGAGAAATAATAAAAAATATATCCGTTAATTTTTCATAGTGTTATCCAACTATATATTTTTAAAAATTAGGAATAATATTAGGAATATTCTCTTTATAAAAAAACTGAATTATTGGGCTTCCCTGGTGGCGCAGTGGTTAAGAATCTGCCTGCAAATGCAGGGGACATGGGTTCGAGCCCTGGTCTGGGAAGATCCCACATGCCGCAGAGCAACTAAGCCCGTGCACCACAGCTACTGAGCCTGCGCTCTAGAACCCCCATGCCAAAACTACTGAGCCCCCGTGCCACAACTACTGAAGCCTGCATGCCTAGAGCTTGTGCTCTGCAACAAGAGAAGCCACTGCAATGGGAAGCCCGTGCACCACAGTGAAGAGTAGCCCCCGCTCACTGCAACTAGAGAATGCCCGCTAGCAGCAACAAAGACCCAAAGCAGCCAAAAATCAATAAATTAATTAAAAAAACAATTATGTTAAAGAGTACAATGTATAAAAGTACAATAAAATTCTCCCTTCATAACCCCCCAACCCCACTGTCAAGACTATTTCCTTTTGTAGAGATTATTGATCACTAGCTGTCTGATTTCAAGACTTTTGGTCCATGAATTTACATATGTAGGTGCTTTATATGTGATTTATAGCTTTACAGAGATTTTTTATTTATAAATTATATCATACCATATCTATTCTAAAATTAACATTTTGATTGGAGATATTTTGATGTCTTTAATATAGAGATTTAGTATAAATCTTTGCTGTAGGTCTATCCCATTTTTTAGGCCAATGTTATTTATTTACTTCTAGTGACAAATCATAATATAATTATTCCCCTATTGATGGACATTTCGAGAAAGATACTCTTTTTCTCCTGCAATTGCCTTGTGACTTTACCTGTTAACCAGATTGTGTTTCTTCTAAGTATTTTTGATTTATAAATTGTATCATACCATATCTATTCTAAAATTAATATTTTGATTGGAGATCTTTTAATGTCTTTTAGATAGAGATTTACTATTAATATTTTAAATAGTCTCCCGTTTCCCTGTGGAATATTGACATTTTAAACTCTGCACTTCAATTTTCCCTCAATACCTGTAATTTTGTCATGGCTATTTCTCTACTTAAAGATGAGTAACTCTATGATTGATTTCTTCATTTTTTCCCATCTCTTTCCAAGGTACTGAGTTTGATTGTGTCTTATGAATTAGTGAAAAATGCTAGTCCTTGAGTCAGGACATTGGGCCCTTTACCAAGTAACTCAACCTATGTGGGCTTCAGCTTCTGTATGCGTGATCAAGAGGCTTGGACTAGCTGACTTTTCAAATGCTGTGTTTCTTTGATTCACTCTCACTTTCTGATCTGCTACTTAAGAAGAGGGTCTGTTCTCATAAAGTAAGAACAGTCTTTTTTTAATCCTTGGGTTGGGCAGAGTTTAATTGGTCATACTCAGTTTGTTATATTTACTTTTACATATGCTTAACTCTAAATAATTTATATAGGTCTTGTGACTTTTTTTTTTTTTTTTTAATTGCTGACACAGCAAGAGGCTTTATTGGGAAGGAGCGCCCGGGCGGAGAGCAGCAGGGTTAGGGAACCCAGGCGGACTGCTCTGCCACGTGCCTCGCAGTCTCGGGCTTCACGGTAACGGGGTTAGTTTCCGGGTTGCCTCCGGCCCATCACCTCGCTTGGCCTGTAGTCGGCCTCAGGGTCCTTCCGGGTGGCGCGCGCATCTCTCAGCCAAGATGGATTCCAGTGCGAAGGGCTCTGCGAGGTTGGTCGTCTCCGCCGTCTTCTGGCCCCTCCCGAGTCCTGCTGGTTAGTTTTCCTCGGCAGCACCGTGTTCCGTGTCGGGACCTCCTGTTGTGAGACGCCTCAGGCAAGTGGTCATCGTCGTGCCGGGCCGAGGCGGGCGGTTTCGTTCCCTCACAGAATTACACGCAGCTTTTCGAGGACGGGGCTGCAAAGGGGAGGAGAAATGGGGCAACAGCTGGGAGGGAAGTGGGCTAGGAGAGGGTCGTTGTCCTTTAAAGAGAAGAAATAAGACCATGTTTGTGTGGCGGTGGAAGGTTGTAGTGGAGAGGGGAGAGTTGCTGGTGTGTTAAGCACTGAGAGAGGAGATGGGGACCCGGGCCGGAGGTCCCTCTCCGGTACCAGAGGGAGAGGGGACTGAGGCAGAGCGCAGAGGAGGGGGTGGGAGAGGAGCTGTGGGCTTCCCTCCAGTGGCTTCTGCCTCCTCTGTGCAGTAAAAGCTGGTCACCAGTAAGAGGCAGGGAAGGGGCAGGAGCTGGCGGTTTGAGGGCTGGTAGGACCGGAAAAGGCAGAAAACCCTGGAACAAGGGCAGGACTGAGGTGGGGTCATGACTGCCGCTTGGGCAGGAGAGAAACTCCACACAGGAGTGCGTACACCTGCTGCCTTTCCTCCAGCCACGGGCAGGACGCTCAAAGGGAGGAATATGCTGGTGTCTTGGCTGCTTTCTGCCTCAGGGGAATAGGCTCTCACAAGGGAAAATATCAAGAGCAGAGAGTAAAGCTAGAGCCAGACATTATTCCTCGTAGGCTGTCTGTAGTCAGATAGAAGTAGCCTGTCGTCTACCAGTCAGTCCATCAGTCAGTCAGTCAACAAACACTCATCTTACAGACACCTACTAAGCTCCAGGCACTGAGCGGTTGCTGGGGATATTAAACTACTGTCTTTCTTACTAGACTAACTGTTATTTAATGTGGCTGGAGCTCCGTCAGTGAGGACACTCTGGAGAGGGAGCGAGTCTTTCCGCCCAAGGGGAGAGGGCAGAGGAGGATCCCCACCAAGAGCTGCCCACGCTGCTCTCCTGGTTGGACCTTCTCTGTTCCTTGAACACACCTCACGCTGTTCCCTCTGCCCAGGGCCCTCTGCCCTGGCTCTTTGCATGGCTGATGCCTTCGTTATCTCTCACGTCTTATCTCAAAACCCTCTAGGCCTCTACCTAGAGCACCTTTGGACTCTGCCTGGAAGGCTCCTCCCCCACTCACCTGTGGCTTCCTCCCGTGTGTCTGTTCTTCTTTTCCACCTCAGCCTTACGGAGGTCTAGTTGACAAATAAAATCGTAAGATACTTAAAGCATACGTGCTGATTTGATATACATATACATTGTGGAATGACTCCCCCAGTGAGTTAATTACCATATCCATCACCTCACGTATTTACCTTTTCTGTGTGTGGGAGAACATTTAAGCTCTACTCTCAGCAAATTTCAATTACACTCTACAGTGCTATTAACTAGAGTCACCACGTTTTACATCAGATCCTCAGGCCTTATTCATCTCATAGCTGAAAATTTATACCCTTTTACTTTTACCAACCTCTCCCTATTTCCCCCACCACCAGCCACTGGCAACCACTTTTCTACTCTCGGTTTCTATGAGTTTGCCTTTCTTTTTTTTTTTTTTTTTCACACAGGCACACTGTATTTTATTTTGACAAGAGATAAATAGACTGACACCAAGCATTGTAAATGGATGACCACAACAAAAGCAACAATGATTGCAATTACCAAACACGAAACACACTCATACTATGTCATAATATTGACATTCAGTCCAGTAATCCTCCACTGTAACAGCTCCTTTACTTTGCAGTGAAAATTGATTTCTATATTCTTTGCCTCTGAGTCCTTGTGGGATTTTTGTTTTTTAATTTGAAGCAGAAAATCACCAAAATTATAATCATCCTCATCAGTTCACTCAGTCCCATGTAATTAATTTTCTTTTTCATCTTGATCTTTTGTTAACACTTTTATGAGTTCATCAGTTTTTCATTAGAGTTCTGAAAATGCTTATTCATTCAGTTCAGCAGTACAGTCAGTTATCAGAAACCTGTACTTGTCAGAGTCTTTTCTATGAATTCCTTGGAGATGAAACCCTTTTATAGGAACATATTTGCAAAAGCATCAGAGTACACCCAGAAGTGTCTGTAACTGACAAAAGACTTCAAAAGGACCATGGTTAAAGATTTGATGAAACTTCATAATAGTGCAATTGATAAGGAAATTTAGTTTTTTCTGAGATATAAGTTTTAAAGTAATAACTAGAATTATGAATTATGACATTATACCAGAACATACAAGATTTTTAGAAATTTCACGTAATGTCTGAAACATTTATATTAACATACTTCCATACAGTTAACCCAATGAAAGTTTAGTATTAGTTGTTTTGTTTGTATTTTATACTGCAGGTTCTTATTAGTCATCAATTTTATACAAATCAGTGTATACATGTCAATCCCAATCGCCCAATTCAGCACACCACCATCCTCACCCCACCACAGTTTTCCCCCCTTGGTGTCCATATGTCTGTTCTCTACATCTGTGTCTCAACTTCTGCCCTGCAAACCGGCTCATCTGTACCATTTTTCTAGGTTCCACATACATGCGTTAATATACGATATTTGTTTTTCTCTTTCTGACTTACTTCACTCTGTATGACAGTCTCTAGATCCCTCCACGTCTCAACAAATGACTCAATTTCGTTCCTTTTTATGGGTTAGTAATATTCCATTGTATATATGTACCACATCTTCTTTATCCATTCGTCCGTCGATGGGCATCTGGGTCGCTTCCATGACCTGGCTATTGTAAATAGTGCTGCAATGAACATTGGGGTGCATGCGTCTTCTTGTTTTGTTTTGTTTTGTTTTGTTTTAAAAAATCTTTATTTAAGTATCATTGCCTTAGAATGGTGTGTTAGCTTCTGCTTTATAACAAAGTGAATCAGTTACACATATACCATATGTTCCCATATCTCTTCCCTCTTGCATCTCCCTCCCTCCCACCCTCCCCATCCCACCCCTCTAGGTGGTCACAAAGCACCGAGCTGATCTCCCTGTGCTATGCGGCTGCTTCCCAGTAGCTATCTATTTTACATTTGGTAGTGTATATATGTCCATGACACTCCCGCACCCTGTCACATCTCACCCCACCCGCTCCCCATATCCTCAAGTCCATTCTCTAGTAGGTCTGTGTCTTTATTCCCGTCTTGCCACTAGCTTCTTCATGGCCTTTTTTTTCCCCCTTAGATTCCGTATATATGTGTTAGCATACTGTATTTGTTTTTCTCTTTCTGACTTACTTCACTCTGTATGACAGACTCTAATTCCATCCACCTCATTACAAATACCTCCATTTCATTTCTGTTTATGGCTGAGTAATATTCCATTGTATATATGTGCCACATCTTCTTTATCCATTCATCTGTCGATGGGCATCTGGGTTGCTTCCAAGACCTGGCTATTGTAAATAGTGCTGCAATGACCATTGGGGTGCATGCGTCTTTTTGAATTACGGTTTTCTCTGGGTATATGCCCAGTAGTGGGATTGCCGGGTCATATGGTAATTCTATTTTTAGTTTTTTAAGGAACCTCCATATTGTTCTCCATAGTGGCTGTATCAATTTACATTCCCACCAACAGTGCAAGAGGGTTCCCTTTTCTCCACACCCTCTGCAGCGTTTGTTGTTTGTAGATTTTCTGATGATGCCCATTCTAACTGGTGTGAGGTGATACCTCACTGTAGTTTTGATTTGCATTTCTCTAATAATTAGTGATGTTGAGCATCTTTTCATGTGCTTCTTGGCCATCTGTATGTGTTCTTTGGAGAAATGTCTATTTAGGTCTTCTGCCCATTTTTGGATTGGGTTGTTTGTTTCTTTAATATTGAGCTGCATGGGCTGTTTATATATTTTGGAGATTAATCCTTTGTCCGTTGATTCGTTTGCAAATATTTTCTCCCATTCTGAGGGTTGTCTTTTCGTCTTCTTTATGGTTTCCTTTGCTGTGCAAAAGCTTTGAAGTTTCGTTAGGTCCCATTTGTTTATTTTTGTTTGTATTTCCATTACTCTAGGAGGTGGATCAAAAAAGATCTTGCTGTGATTTATGTCAAAGAGTGTTCTTCCTATGTTTTCCTCTAAGAGTTTTATAGTGTGCGGTCTTACATTTAGGTCTCAAATCCATTTTGAGTTCATTTTTGTGTATGGTGTTAGGGAGTGTTGTAATTTCATTCTTTTACATGTAGCTGTCCAGTTTTCCCAGCACCACTTATTGAAGAGACTGTCTTTTCTCCATTGTATATCTTTGCCTCGTTTGTTATAGATTAGTTGACCATAGGTGCGTGGGTTTATCTCTGGGCTTTCTATCTTGTTCCATTGATCTGTGTTCCTGTTTTTGTGCCAGTACCATATTGTCTTGATTACTGTAGCTTTGTAGTATAGTCTGAAGTCAGGGAGTCTGATTCCTACAGCTCTGTTTTTTTCCCTCAAGACTGCTTTGGCTATTTGGGGTCTTTTGTGTCTCCATACAAATTTTAAGATGATTTTTTCTAGTTCCATAGAAAATGCCATTGGTAATTTGATAGGGATTGCATTGAATCTGTAGATTGCTTTGGGCAGTATAGTCATTTTCACAATATTGATTCTTCCAATCCAAGAACATGGTATATCCCTCCACCTGTTGGTATCATCTTTAATTTCTTTCATCAGTGTCTTATAGTTTTCTGCATACAGGTCTTTTGTCTCCCTAGGTAGGTTTATTCCTAGGTATTTTATTCTTTTGGTTGCAATGGTAAATGGGAGTGTTTCCATAATTTCTTTTTCAGATTTTTCATCATTAGTGTATAGGAATGCAAGAGATTTCTGTGCATTAATTTTGTATCCTGCAACTTTACCAAATTCATTGATTAGCTCTCGTAGTTTTCTGGTGGCATCTTTAGGATTCCCCATATATAATATCATGTCATCTGCAAACAGTGACAGTTTTACTTCTTCTTTTCCAATTTGTATTCCTTTATTTCTTTTTCTTCTCTGATTGCCGTGGCTAGGGCTTCCAAAACTATGTTGAATAATAGTGGTGAGAGTGGACATCCTCGTCTCGTTCCTGATCTTAGAGGAAACGCTTCCAGTTTTTCACCGTGGAGAATGATGTTTGCCGTGGGTTTGTCGTATATGGCCTTTATTATGTTGAGGTAGGTTCCCTCTATGCCCACTTTCTGGAGAGTTTTTATCATAAATGGGTGTTCAATTTTGTCAAAGCTTTTTCTGCATCTATTGAGATGATCATATGGTTTTTATTCTTTAATTTGTTACTATGGTGTGTCACATTGATTGATTTGCATATATTGAAGAATCCCTGCATCCCTGGGAGAAATCCCACTTGATCGTGGTGTATGATCCTTTTAATGTGTTGTTGGATTCTGTTTGCTAGTATTTTGTTGAGGATTTTTGCATCTATATTCATCAGTGATATTGGTCTGTCATTTTCTTTTTTTGTAGTATCTTTGTCTGGTTTTGGTATCAGGGTGATGGTGGCCTCATAGAATGAGTTTGGGAGTGTTCCTTCCTCTGCAAATTTTTGGAAGAGTTTGAGAAGGATGGGTGTTAGCTCTTCTCTAAATGTCTGATAGAATTCACCTGTGAAGCCATCTGGTCCTGGACTTTTGTTTGTTGGAAGATTTTTAATCACAGTTTCAGTTTCATTACTTGTGATTGGTCTGTTCATATTTTCTGTTTCTTCCTGGTTCAGTCTTGGAAGGTTATAGCTTTCTAGGAATTTGTCCATTTCTTCCAGGTTGTCCATTTGATTGGCATAGAGTTGCTTGTAGTAGTCTCTTAGGATGCTTTGTATTTCTGTGGTGTCTGTTGTAACTTCTCCTTTTTCATTTCTAATTTTATTGATTTGAGTCCTCTCCCTCTTTTTCTTGATGAGTCTGGCTAATGGCTTATCAATGTTGTTTATCTTCTCAAAGAACCAGCTTTTAGTTTTATTGATCTTTGGTATTGTTTTCTTTGTTTCTATTTCATTTATTTCTGCTCTGATCTTTATGATTTCTTTCTTTCTGCTAACTTTGGGTTTTGTTCTTCTTTCTCTAGTTTCTTTAGGTGTAAGGTTAGATTGTTTACTTGAGATTTTTCTTGTTTCTTGATGTAGGCTTGTATAGCTGTAAACTTCTCTCTTAAAACTGCCTTTGCTGCATCCCATAGGTTTTGGATCGTCGTGTTTTTATTGTCATTTGTCTCTAGGTATTTTTTGATTTCCTCTTTGATTTCTTCAGTGATCTCTTTTTTATTTAGTAACGTATTGTTTAGCCTCCATGTGTTTGTGTTTTTTACGGTTTTTTCCCTGTAATTCATTTCTAATCTCATAGCGTTGTGGTCAGAAAAGATGCTTGATATGATTTCAATTTTCTTAAATTTACTGAGGCTTGATTTGTGACCCAAGATGTGATCTATCCTGGAGAATGTTCCGTGCGCACTTGAGAAGAAAGTGTCATCTGCTGTTTTTGGGTGGAATGTCCTATAAATATCAGTGAAATCTATCTAGTCTATTGTGTCATTTAAAGCTTCTGTTTCCTTATTTATTTTCATTATGGATGATCTGTCCATTGGTGTAAGTGAGGTGTTAAAGTCCCCCACTCTTATTGTGTTACTGTCGATTTCCTCTTTTATAGCTGTTAGCAGTTGCCTTATGTATTGAGGTGCTCCTATGTTGGGTGCATATATATTTATAATTGTTATATCTTCTTCTTGGATCGATCCCTTGATCATTATGTAGTGTCCTTCCTTGTCTCTTGTAACCTTCTTTATTTTAAAGTCTATTTTATCTGATATGAGTATAGCTACTGCAGCTTTCTTTTGATTTCCATTTGCATGGAATATCTTTTTCCATCCCCTCACTTTCAGTCTGTATGTGTCCCTAGGTGTGAAGTGGGTCTCTTGTAGACAGCATATAGATGGGTCTTGTTTTTGTATCCATTCAGCCAGCCTGTGTCTTTTGGTTGGAGCATTTAATCCATTCACGTTTAAGGTAATTATCGATATGTATGTTCCTATGACCATTTTCTTAATTGTTTTGGGTTTGTTTTTGTAGGTCCTTTTCTTCTCTTGTGTTTCCCACTTAGAGCAGTTCCTTTAGCATTTGTTGTAGAGCTGGTTTGGTGGTGCTGAATTCTCTTAGCTGTTGCTTGTCTGTAAAGCTTTTGATTTCTCCATCAAATCTGAATGAGATCCTTGTCGGGTAGCGTAATCTTGGTTGTAGGTTCTTCCCTTTCATCACTTTAAGTATATCATGCCACTCCCTTCTGGCTTGTAGAGTTTCTGCTGAGAAATCAGCTGTTAACCTTATGGGAGTTCCCTTGTATGTTATTTGTCATTTTTCCCTTGCTGCTTTCAATAATTTTTCTTTGTCTTTCATTTTTGCCAAGTTGATTACTATGTGTCTCGGCGTGTTTCTCCTTGGGTTTATCCTGTATGGGACTCGCTGTGCTTCCTGGACTTGGGTGGCTATTTCCTTTCCCATGTTAGGGAAGTTTTCGACTATAATCTCTTCAAATATTTTCTCTGGTCCTTTCTCTCTCTCTTCTCCTTCTGGGACCCCTATAATGCGAATGTTGTTGCGTTTAATGTTGTCCCAGAGGTCTCTTAGGCTGTCTTCATTTCTTTTCCTTCTTTTTTCTTTATTCTGTTCCGCAGCAGTGAATTCCACCATTCTGTCTTCCAGGTCACTTATCCGTTCTTCTGCCTCAGTTATTCTGCTATTGATTCCTTCTAGTGTAGTTTTCATTTCAGTTATTGTATTGTTCATCTCTGTTTGTTTGTTCTTTAATTCTTCTAGGTCTTTGTTAAACATTTCTTGCATCTTCTCGATCTTTGCCTCCATTCTTTTTCCGAGGTCCTGGATCATCTTCACTATCATTTTTCTGAATTCTTTTTCTTGATTGTTGCCTATCTCCACTTCATTTAGTTGTTTTTCTGGGGTTTTATCTTGTTCCTTCATCTCGTACATAGCCCTCTGCCTTTTCATCTCATCTATCTTTCTGTGAATGTGGTTTTAGTTACACAGGCTGCAGGATTGTGAGTTCTATGTAATTTTATCCCATTTATAGATTCGTGTTACCACCACCATGATCAAGATACAGAACTGTCTCATCACTACAAAAGAACTCTCTCATGCTACCTGACTCTCTGTACTCACACCCATTCCCACTCCATTCCCCTCCCATCCCTAGTAACCAATCATCTGTTCTCCACCTCTACAGTTTTATATCTTTGAGAATGTTTTGTAAACAGAATCACACAGTATGTAGCTATTTGAGATTGACTTCTTTTTCACTAAGCATAACGCCCTTGAGATCCATGGGCATGCTGCATGTATCAGTAATTCATTCCTTTTTATTACTGAGTAGTATTCCATTATATGGATGTATTAGAGTTTATTCAACCATTCACCCATTGATTGACATTTGAGTTGTTTCCAATATTTTCCTATAAATAGAGTTTCTATGAATATTTGTACACATGTTTTTGTGTGCAATGAGTTTTTGTTTCTCTGAGATAAATGCCCTAGCTTGTGATTGTTGAATCATATCCTAAATACTGCAAAAAACATTTTCCAGAGTGGTTATGCCGTTTTACATTCACACTGGCAATGTATGAGAGATCAAGTTTCTCCACATCCTTGTCAGCATTTGTCATAATCACTATTTTTAATTGTAGTTGTTCTAATAGGTATGTAGTGATAGCTCATTGTGATTTTAACTAATGACGTTGAACATCTTTTCAAGCTCTTAATATTGTGTTTCCTTATTTGTTTTAAATTTTCATTCATTTCCTTCTGTCCTTTATTTTATTCCATTCTCTCCTCCTCCTCCTCTACTTCCCCCTCCTCCTCCTCTTCTCAGTAAACTTATTGAAGTATAACATACATATAGAAAAATCATAAGGCTACAGTGCTAGAATTTTCTCACAAAGGAAACACACCTATTAACCAGCAGTCTGATGAAGAACATTTCTATTACCCAGAAATCCCCACCCAAGGCATCCAGTATTTTGACTTCTAGCACTAGATTAGTTTCACCTGTTTTTGAACTTCATATAAATGGAATCATTCAGTATGTACTCCTTTGTGTCTGGCTTCTCTTACTCATAAGATTCATCAAGTATTCTCTTGAATCGTCTCTAAGAGTGACTGACTGCCAACTTTAGGCAGCAAATACCATGTGGAGACTCTCCAAAGTATGTTGTGGAATTAAAAGAGCCAACCAACAGTAGTTCTGATGCCTGATAAACACCAGTGACCAAATAATATTGTGGGATGACGATGATGGTGGGATGAATTCTGAAATATAAACTACTGAGCCAAACTCCTACCCTCTCCACCTTCTTGATCCACTTTTCAAGGGAGTAAGAGCTGATTTTAGGAGGGATAGCTTTGGTAGTGGGGAAGTAGATATTATCAAAAGCAAGACTAATGAGTTGGAGCAGGCATCATACTTCCCTGAGAGGTGTTGAACCATCACCATCAGCTTCTTGGCATCTCAAGAAGGGGCACTCCTAAAGGTAGAGGCCAATTGCCTGACCTGTGCCTCCTAACCCCCTCCCCCCTTTCCTCACACTTAGCAACTCTGCTGCTATAGTTATAATTTGAAAACCCTACCTACAAGTGAGAGTGGATGAGGGAAACTTTGATGGAAGTTCTTACAGATGACAAAACTGTTCTTTGCTCCAGGAAAGACAAAGTGGCACATTGAGGGTTATTTCAGTCAAGATCCCACATGCTGCAGAGCAACTAAGCCCGTGCGCCACAACTACTGAGCCTGCACTTTAGAGCCCGCGAGCCACAACTACTGAGCCCGTGTTCCACAACTACTGAAGCCAGCATGCCTAGAGCCCGTGCTCCCAACAAAAGAAGCCACCACAATAAGAAGCCTGCTCACCGCAACGAAGAGTAGCCCCTGCTCTTCGCAACCAGAGAAAAGCCTGCGTGCAGCAACGAAGACCCAACACAGCCATAAATAAAATAAAATAAATAAATTTATATTAAAAAAAAAGATTAGTTCTTGCAGAGGTAGAATGGCTGTCTCTGAATTTAATCCTTTCCTGTGTTCTTCTGAATTTTCTGTCCCTTCTGCAGATATCTTATAGTGATCATCTTGGGATTCAGACTTTCCCACCCTGAATATGATTCTATCGTGAACCATTTACTGGGGCTAAAATAACACAGCTGTCTTATATCGTACTTTTTCACTATGAGGTATGTGATGTTTATCCTCTACTTTATAGAAGAGAAACTAACACTGAAAAGATAAGAAAATTTCCCAGTGACTCAGCTGGTAAGTGGCAGAGCCAGGACTTGAACCCAGGACTGATACCGAGAGCCCTACACTGTACAGCACCCTACAGCTCCCAGAAAATGGGTAGGTGGCCGAGTTGAATCCTGAGGATTCTCCTTCTCTAGTTTCAGATGTTCAATGGCAGAATGTTCTGTGATGGGTCAAAGAAAGTTGCTGTCAAAAAATTACCTAAATCATCTAAGTCCTGTCCTTACCTATGTGAGGCTTGTTCATGCATATCCAAATTCGAATGCTGACAATTATTACAAGTAACAACTAGCTTGTTACTGACAGCAATAAAATGGAGATCCATACTGTCATGTCCACAAATCAGATGACTGGGTTAATAAACATCTGGGTGAGGGAGTCACTTGCAAGCTGTGACCTTGTGCAGGTTACTATTTTCTCCATCTCTTGTTATTTTTATCTGTTAAGTGAACCTAATTGCAATACTTAAATAATCCATGTAAAGCACTTGGGTAAAGAAGAGTGTTTAGCATATAATAAGGGCTCGATTCCTGTTAGCTGCCGCCATCACCTTCATCATCATCATCATCATCATCATCACCACCACCTGGAGAATGTGTACAGGGATGCGGAGGTGATGGGAGTGGTTTTTAGTGTGACCTGAGGCCACATCGCTGGACTAAGATACCTCTGTAGTTAGTAGCTGCCTTTTCTAAGAAAATGCTTGCTGTTGAATTTTAGATTTGAAACTAAAACCATCATCCAGGCTGTTTTATGAAGAAGGAATCAGATGCACAGAGAATTTATTTAGGAGACTTAATACTTGAGGCCTTTTAAATTAGCAGTTTATATTTGAGGAAGATTCGTATTTGGAGATAAATGTTGATCTTCATTTTGAAAATATTCACTACTATCATGTTGCACCTTTCTCTTTACTTTTGAAATGTAATAACATATTCAACCAAGGGTACCAGGGCTGTGCTAATGGTTTCATCCAACCAGAGCCACATTCCGTCTTAGCAGTTCACTGGCTCCTTTCAACAATGACTCCTCTCATTCACCGGTGCCAGGCTGAGGTCATGTTCTCGGTGTATCCCAGCTCTAAGAAATGTGATTGGTTTGTTCCTTCTGCATCACCCTTGTCCCTGGCTGTAGATTTGATACAAATTCCATGTACACTGTATGTAAACCATATGGACACCATCTGAGAAGAACCTTTCTCCTGTGTTAGCTCTTCAGGATAAGCTGAAAGCTTCTGAGCCTGCTTGCCTCTGGCTCCTTTAGTCTCTGTTATGGCTCCTTTATTTTAAATCCTGGAATTTCCAAGGTCATGACAAAGTGAATGTGGGGAAAGAGGGATGATTGATACTTGTTACATTGCTCTGGATTCACAGGTATTGACTCTGGCATAACTTAATTGTTGAGTGAGAGATGCTTTATATTAACTCTTTAAATCTATATTTTGCCCGAACTTAGGACCTCTGCCCGTAGGTTGGCAATCGTTATCTGGCCGTGATTTTAGGAATTGTTCTGATTTCTAATGTTACGTCATGTTGTCACTCATGGGCCCAGAGTTTAGTTAGGAGTATGTGTAGTTGAGTCCCTAGGCTCATAGGGTATTAGGACCTAACATCGTTTACGTTGTGGTCATCTACATTTTGTTGCTCAGCATCCATTCTCTTTCTATTGTTAACAACATCCTGGTTTCTCTGTAGGACAGCAGTACCACCTCTCTCCAGCTCTCTATCCAGATGCAGATGGTAACTCTGATGACAGCTGGGCACGTGACCTGGGTCTGGTCAATCGGAGCATGGCCTCCCCTTTGTGCCAGTGATTGATTCAAGAATGAACATGTAATGCAGCTGTGCAATCAGGCTCAACTGTAAATCATCCTAGGACTTTTGCTAGAGATACAGGGAAAGAATTCTTCTGTCTTCCCCCTGGACTTGAAACTATGAGGCTATGAGTCTGGAGCTTCTGACAGCCAATGTGCTTCCTTGAGGAGAGAGGCAGCCTGAGAAAGGAAGGAACCTGGAAAGTGGAGGGATGGAGAGATGGAGAGAAGGTGAGTCCTGATGCTATCATCTGAGGCAGTACTTCCAGCCTCACCTGCAGTCACCTTCCCCTGGACTTCTCCAGTTTCAGGAGCCAATACATTTAATTTTTTTGCTTAAGCCAGTGTGAGTCAAGTTTCTTTACTGTAACTGAAAGAGTTCTGATTGATACAAGATGATTTCTAGGTTGGTTTTATATTCCCTGTGGAAAGTTCTTGCTCTTTTAGAGAAGGGAGAGGGAACCTAAGAAAACTTAGTGCCGGGAAACTTTGCCTAGAAACAGATTAGTAGGCACCTGACCTGGTCAGTGGAGACAGACTGGCTAGAACTCAGAATTAAAGTCTGTCCTAAAGTATCATGAGAATATATTGATTCAAATTAAGGTTTATTATTTTTAAGCATTTTCAATCACTGAAAGTATTTTGGAAGGCTGCAAAGTGGCCTAAGGTTAAGAAAACAAGCTTCGTAGTTGAAGCTTGGGAATGTGATTTCATTTCTTTGAAACTTCCTTTCTTTCATTTCATTTCTCAGTTTCCTCATCTATATAATGGGCATATCCAGTGCCTATCTCAAATAATCACTAAGGCACATAAAACATTCATAGCAGGATGTCTAGTATATCCTCACTAAGTAGAAGCTATCACTCTTAACAATGCTCTGACCTTTTCCTTTTTGGATTGTGTGATGCGTCATATTATATCTTTGAGCCAGAACTGAGTCAAAATAATGTAAACTAGAAGGACAAACTCTCTAGAAAGAGGATATTAGGGTTTTTAAACATTCCTTAGGCTGACTAAAATTTGTTTGCTAGCTCTTCCAAGTTGGTAAGTAAAGGGAAATCTAAGTACTGGTTGTTTTCTTATATTTAGTGAAGGACCAAGTTATCTAACTGAGTTCCTCTTGTTTAAGGTTGCTCTAAGTTGTCAATGACAGTCCTCCTGATGGAAGTAAGAGTTCAGGCCAAGCTTTACCTCCTGGGCACTTAAAAACAAAATGAGAAAAAAAAAGATAACACAAATCAAAACCCTAATCAAAACCAATCTTTATTTAGTACCATGTGCCTGGCACTATGCTAAACTCTCTCTGTGGACCATCATGTCTCCATCACAACTCTAGAGGGTAGGAACTCTTATCACCATTTTACAGGTGAGAAAACTCAGGCTCAGAAAGAAAGGACTGTTAAAGGGCACACAGTTGGTATGTGGTGGAGCTGGGGTGGTAGCTGCCCTTTTAACCACACACACTGCTCCTTGCCTGTGTGCTCTCCAGCCTAGCAGGATGGGAGTCCTCACCCTTCAGTTCCTGAGCCCACATTTTTTCACGGTAGGTCTGAGAGCATCAGGAGACCTAGTTCCTAGGAGTCAGTACCCCCAGGATCATCCAAAAGGCTGATAGTGGGATGTTCCAGGGGCAAATGACACACTGTGGGGGCAGAACTGGATCACTCTGAGGAAAAAGAATGTCTTTCCTGGAAGAATTGTTATATTCTCGTTATATCTGCTTGCTGCTCTGAAAATTGGGAGAAGATGTCTCACTGTGGAAGGACAATCACTCTTTCCTAGTGAACCACTCAATAATTGATTTGATTACATGTGGTTAATATGGGAACCACATGTGGGTAAAAAGTATCGACTCTTTTAATTTATTTTTTTTAAATACAATGCTGAAAGGAGGGAACAGAGATGTTTATTTGAAACAAATGATTTATTTTACATGAATTTTGTACAGATGACATGCCTTGTTCTAAGATGAATTTAAAACAGTGGTAATGAACACCCTCCATCACCCTGACCATCCTTGAAGTTTCCCCTATCACCATGATGCCTATTATCTGAGGTCATTTTTGTTGCTGTCAGATGTTATCATTGGCTTGGCTTGTCTCCCTGTGATGTGTGTGTGTGTGTGTGTGTGTGTGTGTGTGTGTGTTGTGTGTGTATGGTGGGGGGGGTGACTTGGTGACAATAGAAATTAACAAAAGGTATGAGCAGAGACTGACACAGTATTGAGCAAATGGATACTAATGATCCTCCTCACACAGCAATGACCTGGTGTGTGGTTGTGAATAGTCAGGGCCACCACACTGCACAACACCAAGGGCTCCATCTGCACTAGATTCAGACATCCAAGGTTCCCTGGAAGCCAAATGGGCCTGTGCAGGATATGATAGAGAGGGAAGGCCTGAAAAGTGGTGGAGGTAGACACATGTTACTTCTTGGCTTCCCAGAATTCATTTACACTATTTCTTTCTTTAAAAAAAAAAAAAAATTATTTATTTATTTGGTTACACCAGGTCTTAGTTGCAGCAGGCTGCCTCCTTAGTTGCAGCAGGCAGGCTCCTTAGTTGTGACATGCAAACTCTTAGTTGTGGCATGCATGTGGGATCTAGTTCCCTGACCAGGGATTGAACTCAGGCCCCCTGGATTGGGAGCGTGGAGTCTTATCCACTGTGCCACCAGGGAAGTCCCCATTTACTCTATTTCTAATAGCTTCTCACATTAACTGGGAATCTACTCTTCTCCTACTCTCAATGTAGATCTAATTTCACCCCCAGCTCTAAACGTGGCCTGTGACCCAGGTCTGACCAATCAAAGCTTCATATTCCCCTGACTGCAGAGATGGATCATGACAAGCCACCAGGACTTCACGTTCCTTTGCTGAGGCTTCTGAGAGAGAGCTTGACTTAGAGACTTGGCCTGTGTACCAGGCTGGCCTGCTTCTCAGGCGTTTCTGAGCTTTTGGGGCCCAACTGTAAAATCTTGTTGACTTGAGCAGATCTAAAGCTGGGAAGGAACACTGATACAATGGCAGGAATACAAGTATGTGGTGAGTTGGAGGCATATATTTCTTCATAATAAATGAGCATTGTAGAAGAGGGACCAGTGTTCATAGCAGAAAAGTGTTAGGGAGAGGAGTTTTGGGATTGTATCATGAAACGTTCTGGATCTGAAGTCTGTGGGAAGATTCCAAGATTCAAGTTGTGACGTGTCTCCCGAGTTGCAATTAGCTCCCCCAAGCTTTCAAGATTGCTGTTGTACAGGGCCATGGCTGTATTCTCATTCCTTTAGCTAGCTAAATGTTTTCAGGCCAAAAGATTTCGCCATTGCTCTTTCTTCAGCCATCTGGAGTCATCTTCAGTCTTTAAGACATCTTGGTTATGGTTTTTCCCATCTCCCAACCTTTCTCCCAGCACTGTGACTAGATTAAGCTTTGCCTCTGACAGTGTTTTTTAAAAATTCACATTTCTATTCAGTACAACACTTTGAACTCTTTGGAGAAGAGTTATCATAGAAATCTAGTAAAAGAGGGAACTCTTGCGGCAGTGATTTGATAATTTATTTTCAAGAAAAGTTTTAAATCGTAGTTTTGAAACCTGTTCTGTTGAATCCAAACAGGATTAGTAAGCATCAGTCAGGACTCAAGGAATCACATTTCTGTGGTCACAGTCATAAGTTATCTCCCATTGTATTTACTCTTCCCTGTATTTTTTGCCTGACATTCTGCCTGCAGCGTCTGACTAACTCTGATGAGGGAAAGCTATCTTATTCAGCTCTATTCATCATTTTTTTTTCCCAGGCTGTGCTAACAATGAAAAAAATCCCCAAACACCCTGTATGGTTAATTGGGTATAATGTGTTACCATTTATGGGGCTCGGAGTTTTAGAACTTCCCCAGGCGCAAAGGACTCAGCAATGATCGTGGATTATAACTGAGGATTTCTATTTATGTCATTCCAAGAAAGGTGTGTTTTCTTAGGCTCAAAGTCTGACCTTTCTCTGCTTATTGAGCGCTTACTGGTGGCCTTTCAAAGTTACTCATTGGCCACTGTATTACCTAGTTACTTTAGTGCTGTGGCAAGTTAATTCAAGAACTACTTGAGGGGCTTCCCTGGTGGCGCGGTGGTTGAGAGTCTGCCTGCCAATGCAGGGGACACGGGTTCGAGCCCTGGTCTGGGAGGATCCCACATGCCGCGGAGCAACTAGGCCCACGAGACACAATTACTGAGCCTGCGCGTCTGGAGCCTGTGCTCCGCAACAAGAGAGGCCGCGATAATGAGAGGCCCGCGCACCGCGATGAAGAGTGGCCCCCGCTCGCCGCAACTAGAGAAAGCCCTCGCACAGAAACGAAGACCCAACACAGCCATAAGTAAATAAAAAAAAAAAAAAAAAAAACTACTTGAATCACTGAACATTGCATGTATTCTCATAAACCAGATATTTAGGCCTGGGTGGTGAATCAGAGAGCAGAGACAGGCACTGAAGGGTGTCTTCAACCATGAGACAGGAACCCACTTCTGTGTGAATCGGTATCTGGGAGCATTCCTCTGGAAAGTCAGCCTGGGACAGCACAGGAGAAGTAAGCTGCTCCCGGTTCTATTTTCTTCATCTCTACAGAGAGATCTGCAGGTATTGGGCCTGCATTTGGCCAGAAGAAAGTCTCTCTCTGGATTATTAGAAGAGGTAAGAGTGTGGGGGGAATAGAAACAGCAAAAGTTCTGTTTTCTCCAAAATGCTAGAGCCTAGCCCTAAACATACTGAATGAGATGTTTTTGTGGCTCTTTACTCCCTCTTGTGGCGACGTGGTGCCACTGTTTTCTAACTATCGTGGACCTTCATGTTTCCACCTGAGGCAGAAATCACCAAATTGTTTAACATATTCAGGTTGGATGTAACTATCCAATACGGCAAAGAGCAGAGGTTCCATGCTACATTTGGACACATCTCTCAGAGAGTTAAGGGATTCATCTGTTAAAAGTTGTAAATAAGCATGTAGATCCACTGTTCCCACCGAGAGATGGTTTCACAAATACTTTTTCCCCAAATGTTGGACTAGTATGGGGATTTTAGAATCTGCAGATGAGAAAAAGCACCAGATGTCACCCTTCCATTCCACTTGAGGGTAAATAGTATAAAGTTTCCCTACAAAAAAAAATGTAGAATCTGAATTCATATATCCATTCCAGTGATATTTTATTAATCTGTATATAACATGATATCACATATATATGTATTTTACTGTGAGCGTTAATAAATATTCTTTATTTTAAATTTTGCACATTGCACTTTAACATGACATCCAAACATTTCTCAAGTGGATGCCTACTTTGTAAAACCGTCTATTCAGCTCATTGTCATTTCTGTACAGAAGTATAAGTAAATATATGTGATATAATATGTGCAGTAATCCTGGAATTATTTTATTTATCAGATATTTTGGCCTCTATTCTATACTCCACTCTGCAGTACAGGGAGGAGTGGGATAAATGGCACAGTGTAATTGGGAGGTCTCTCTCTTGTTTAAAAACTGGAATGGAATGGGCAGCTGTACAAGAGAATGTGCCAGAAGTAGATTCTATTTTTGTAGTAAAACGAGCTGGCAGCACATTTTATAGTGCTGTGCATTGCTTTAGGATCATTCTCAAAAAGCAAAAAGAGCATCCATTTGTGTTGCTCAGTAGTCTTAGTACTCTGGTAAATTACGCTACAATGAAACGAGAGTAGACTCTTTCCAGGCACAGACTCTATAAAGGGCATCCTTTCACTGATGTGGCTGGTTGGGCATGGTCAAGGTAGCTGTAAACACTCGTCTTCCCTGGTGTGGTAGGCAAGCTCCAAGATAGCTTCTGTGATCCTCCCTCCCCCATCTTGATATTCACACCCTTGTGTAATCTCTCCCTTTTGAGTGCGGGCTGGATTTATTGATTTGCTTCCAATGAACTGCATTCCACAGCAGTAATGGGATGTTATTTCTAAGATTAGGTTTCAAAAAGACTGTGGCGTGCCAAAACTTGGAAGTAACCAAGATGTCCTTCAGCAGATGGAACGGTAAATAAACTGTGGTACATCCAGACTATGGAATATTATTTAGTGCTAAAAAGAAGTGAGCTATCAAGCCATGAAAAGACATGGAGGAAACTTAAGTGCATGTTCTAAGTGAGAGAAACCAATCTGAAAAGACTCCCCACTGTATAATTCCTACTATATGACATTCTGGAAAGGACAAAAAAGAAAAATAAAAATGAAGACAGTAAAAAGATCCGTGGTTGCCAGGGGTTAGGGAGAAGGAGGGATGAACAGGCAGAGCACAGAGGATTTTTAAGGCAGTGACACTATTCTGTATGGTACAATAATGGAGGATACATGTCATTATACATTTGTCAAAACCAATAAAATGTACCATACCTAAACGTGGACTTTGGGTGATAATGTTGTGTCAATATAGGCTCATCTTGTAACAAATTTACCACTCTGGCGGGGGATGTCCACGGTGTGCGTAGTTGTACATGTGTCAGGGAAGGGGTTATATAAGAACCCTCTGTACTTTTTGCTCTATTTTGTTGTGAACCTAAAACTGCTCTAACAAATGAAGTCTATTAAAAAAAAAAAAAAGAGGCTATGGCTTCTGTCTAGGTGCCTTCTCTTGCTCTCTCATTTGCTCACTCTGAGGGAGGACAACTGCCAAGTTGTGAGGAGCTTTCTGGAGAGGCCCACGTGGCGAGGAACTCATGTCTCCAGCCAATAGCCAGCAAAGACCGGAGGCTTGCCCGTGGCCACAGGAGTGGGCTCAGAGTGGAGCCTCCCCCAAATGGGCCTTGAGATGACTGATGCCAGTCGACACCTTGATTACAGCCTTGTGAGAGACATTTTGAGAAACTCTGAGTTGGAGGTACCCCGTTAAACCAGGCCCAGATTTATGACTCATAGAAACTGAAATAATAAACAAATGTTTGTGATTTTAAACTGTCTAGGTTTTGTAGTAATTTGTTGTGTAATGACAGATAACGAATAAACTTGTTAAGCCACCTGTCATATACAAATGTTGAAGAGATTCTTTAATACTGAGAATTAGATGGAAAGTACTGAACCTATGGTTCACGCCAGGGACTCTACCCACGGGTAAGCATAAATATATCCAACCACCTGTGACTACAGGTGACTACAGTTATAGTCTCTGTGTTGTTCTAGAGTAAACCTTCCGTTCCTCTGCATAAAAGGAAGAAAATTAAATTTTACTGAGCATTTACTACTTACTAGGCACTTAAATGATATCTTTTAGGAGGAGATTATGGGCAGTTAAAAAATTTATCCAAGTCTATGAAGATAGAAAGAGAAGAAGATGGGATTAAAATCGAGGTGTCGGACCTCCCTGGTGGCACAGTGGTTAAGAATCCACCTGCCAGTGCAGGGGACATGGGTTCGATTCCCTGGTCCGAGAAGATCCCTCAGGCTGCAGAGCAACTGAGCCCGTGCGCCACAACTACTGAAGCCCGCGCACCTAGAGCCCCTGCTCTGCAACAAGAGAAGCCACCGCAATCAGAAGCCCAGGCACTGCAGCGAAGAGTAGCCCCCGCTCGCCACAACTAGAGAAAGCCTGCACGCAGCAACGAAGACCCAATGCAGCCAAAAATAAACAAATAAAATAAATAAATAAATAAATAAATAAATAAATAAATAAATTCATTTAAAAAAAAATCGAGGTGTCACTTCCAAGTAAAAATAACTTGTATCACTCTTTCCAGAACTTTTCCTTGCATTTTCTCATTCTATATTTTCCACTAATCTGTGTTAAATCATTAGGCTTTCCTCACAGTCTACAGTCATAGTGGGGTATTTTATACACATTTTTCTCAGTAACTAATAGAACAAGCAGGCAAAATATCAGTAAGGATATAAAAGGCTTGAATAATATGATCTGCAAACTTAACCTAATAGCCATGTATAGAAGCCTGAGCCCCAGACTGCAAATCACACATTCTTTTCAAATATACATGGAATCTTTACTAAAATTGAATCAAATTTTACTAAAATTGGGTCATAAAGCCACCCTCAATATGTTTAAAAGGATTGAAATCAGAGTATGCTCTCTGATAATAAGGCATTCAGCTCAAAATCAACAACAAAAAGATTACTAGGAAATCCCCATATATTTGATATGAAGAAATATACCTGTAAATAACTCATGCATCCAGAAAGAAATGATCATGGAAATTAGAGAACATTTTAAGCTGGAAAATCTCAAAGTTTTCTAGGAGTAAAAAGTTTTCTAGGAGGAAAAGAGAAGCAAGGTTGTGGATTCTAATGATGAGTCATGGTGTCTAAGCAAGACAGAGAGGAAGACAGAAAGAGGCTCTGGGTGTCCAGAGAGACACGGAGGGACACATTGGAAGTTGCCATGATAGGGAAGGATTCTGCAGCGGGAGTACTTGAGCTGGAAAGGTTTGGATGTGAGATTGCCAAAGTGGTAACTGGTAACGAACGTGTCCAGGGTGTGACTATAGCAAAAAGTTGCCAAAGCTGACTGGATAAAAAAGTCACTGGAAGTCAGGGCATTAAGCAACTAGGAAGCAGGGCATTGGCTGGATCATGCACAGGGCTTCTAAAGTCTCCAAGCAGAATGAAAGGAGCTGAGGTGAAGAGTCACGTAGCAGGAAATAAGCCATGTGATGAGTGAGAGGTTGTGAACAGGAAGGAGGAAGATTGAAAGCAATGAGATGTGAAAGTGGGTAGTAAATCCCAAGTGGCTCAACTGTCATGGGAGTAGGTGTCCAGGATAATCCGGGTTACTCTTAAAGCACATTTCATCAGGTATATTCTACAAAGAAAGACAAAACTGGCAATAGCTCACTGTATACTAAAACTGGCTGTAGCTCCCTATATACTAAAACTGGTTTTCATAGTTTAGACAATGCATAGAATTATCAATTGCTTCCCACTGGGAGAAACCAGCCAAGTTCTTACTCTTTTTTTTTTTTTAACCCTTTTAAATAATTCAAGTATAGTTAATTTACAATGTTGTGTTTCAGGTGTATAGCAAAGTGATTCAGTTATACATATCTATCTATTTTTCAAATTCTTTTCCATCATAGATTATTACAGGATATTGAATATACTTTCCTGTGCTATACAGTAGGTCCTTGTTATTTATCTATTTTATATACAGTAGCGTGTATCTGTTCATCTCAACTCCTAATTTATCCCCCCACCCACCTTGGTAACCATAAGTTTTGTTTTCTCTGTCTGTGAGTCTCTTTCTATTTTGTAAACAAGTTCATTTATCAAGTTCTTACTCCCTATTTGGGTTTTCTCAGCCTCACAATCAGCTTTACTTACTGTGCCTCTTTTCAGTCTTACCAACTTCTCCCTAAGAGGTTTTGCTCACTGCACGATACACACGACTGCTTGCGGTTTCTCTAAGGGAGATATACATCCTGTAATTCAGGTTTGTGTCTGAAGCAGAGTTCACAAGCTCCACAGATATTGTGCTTAATTCAGAGTGATGCAGCTGCTTGTAACTGAGAGGGTTTTAAGCTACACAACATATGGGATTTTATGGAGCTTAAATTGTTTTTAGAAGTTATTCATTTGTATAATTACACAAGTAGCTTTTCAGGTAAAAAACAGAAAAAGCCAAAGTCCCCTTGATCATTGCCATGGTCCCAAATCATGCCCAGAACTAACTACTTAATCAGGTGATATGTTCTCCTGGGCTTTTCTCTACGCATTTACATTCTTATAAGTGCACAGAGGGGAATATGTAGTTTTGCACAACGGATCATTTTACTCCCCCGCTTCTGACACGCTCTGCATTATAACTAGAATAAAATCCATACTTTCCACTGTGGCCTCCAAGATTCCACACAATCCGGTCCCTGCCTCCCTCTGTGACCTCCTCTTGTGCCAGGAGGTGTGACGGTTTTCTCCCCACAGGGCCTTTGCATGTGCTGTTCATGCTGCTTGGAGAGTTCCGTCACAATCCTTGCTTGACCGTTTCTTCTCAACTTTCAAGTCTCAGCTCAAAATTCATCTGCTCATAAGCCTTTCCTGGATGCCCTCTCTAAATTAGTACTTCCCTCCTCTGTCTCAACTTTCTATCTCTTTTGAATCCTGTTACCTTGTTTCAGGCAACAGAGTTCTACCACTGGGGTTTGAATCCTCTCTTTACTCCATGCTAGCTAAATTACTTCACCTTTTTGCGCTTTAGGTTTCCCATCTAAAACTGAGGATAATTATGCACTTACTTTTTAGGGTGTTATGAGTTAATATTTGTAAACCATGAACAAGTTGCCTAGAACGTAATGCGCTCTGTTTGATAAATTGATACAATTTTTCCTTAGCACTTGCAATGAGAGGAAATCATTTCTTCCTTTGCTGTTTATCCTCTCCCTTCTCCAGAATGTAAGATCTGTAAGTGCAGGGACCTTGTCCATTCTGTTCTTAGGCCAAGAAGAGTGCCTGACTCATAGCACCCTTAATAAGTAAAGGCTGAATGCATGAATATTCAGATCTTACCTCCTGCATAGGGTTCTGAGTGCACAAGAGGTAAGTTTTTTTGTTTTTTGTTTTTTTTAACTTCTGGCTGCATCTCACTGCATGTGGGATCTTAGTTCCCTGACCAGGGATTGATCCCGTGCCCCTTGCAGTGAAAGTGCGGAATCTCAACCACTGGACAGCCAGGCAAGTACCAAGAGATAAGTTTAAAATGGAAAACATGGTCCTGCTTTTATTAAAAACTTAACTTTAATACACTGTCCACCACTTAGTGCTATCACCATATCTTGCCCTGTTATACTAGAAATGGACGTAACTCCTCTAACCTCCAAAGTAGGCCTAACCCAGCTGCAATACTCTCTTGTGTCTTACTTTTCCAAAGAGCACAGCAGAGCAAAGACTGCTAACATATCCTGCCCACTGTCCGCAGCACATGGTGGGATGTAGCTCCAGGACCTTGCTTCAGATGTGCAAGATCACCCATCCATTAAACCATTGATGTTTCTATTGCTGAAAAAACAAACAAACAAAAAACAAAGAGCACCGCATACAGAAGGTCAGTGTAGTAGCAGCCTCACTGCTAGAAAAACACTAGCAGCAGTTATCATAAGCAAAAATGACATTCCCAGATTCCAGCACAATCCAGACCTGTACTGCAGTTGCCAGCCAATTTATTTAGGATTATCTGCGGGATGGAGGAAAGAGAAAAGTTCTTGTTTAAGCCTGTCAGGTTACTAGTCATACTGTGCTGGTTGGCCAGGGTCTGTGAACCTAAACTCTACTGGGAAAAATCTTCTGTAGAGAGGTTAGTTGTGCTTTCATGCGCTCCTCTTGCAGAAACCCAAGCTTTCTCCAGCTGTGCTGTAGCTACTGTCACCACCAAGATGGTGGGTGCTTCAGAGGTCCAGTAAGGCCACATGGACATAAACTTTCCTACTCTGAAAGATGCATTTAAAAACGATTTTTTTCCTGCAGATATTTTCTTGCTGCATTAGGTCCAAACTGGGTCATCTATCCAAGGCTAAGAAACAAGATAAAAGAGAAAAAAAATTAGCAAAAAATCCATTAGATTGCTACCTACTAAACTGAGCTTGAGGAAAAGCCAGGTCTGAGGTGTTTCGTTCCTGGTGCTATCAATGGATCTTTTTTTTTAAATTGAAGTACAGTTGATTTACAATGTTGTGTTAGTTTCAGGTGTACAGCAAAGTGATTCAGTTATACAGACACATATATCTATTTTTTTTAGATTCTTTTCCCTTATAAGTTATTAGAAAATATTGAGTATAGTTCTCTGTGCTATACAGTAGGTCCTTGTTGGTTATCTATTTTATATTTAGTAGTGTGTATGGGATAAATTAATGAGTCTTAAGTTCATGCAAATTACAGCTGCCTTTACAGTATAGGGTCCCCTAGAGAACATCTTGTGATTCCAGGGAAAAAAAATCTATCTCCGTCCAAGGCTTGATTCTGACTTATGCAGTATGAGTTCCTGGAAAGCCTGTGTTGGTTCCCAAATGAATCCATTTTCGTATTAAACTTGGCTACTGTGGTCTATATGTGCTCAATCACCCTGCACAGCTGCAATCTCAAACCAGCTGCAGCTCAGTGACAGCTGACAGAATTACTATGAGAGCCAGTGAGTGAGGTCGGGGGCTCTGCAGCCAGGAACCACGCCCCAATCATGCCACAGGTGGTCTAGTGAAGACACCGTTCTCCTTGCAGCTGGATACTAGACGCCACCACTCACCTTTAACTGGTACCTTTAAGTCTCTTCTTCTGGCTCCCCCCACAAGAACGAGGACATGAGAACAAGCTAAGAGCATTAGAGAACAGTGTACACGAATAAAGCAATCCTCTTTGGCAGTGTATCATACACCTCACTCTGTGACTAGCCAGAGCCCAGCTGTGAGTCTGGGAAGTGGTGTATTAGCTTCCCAGCAATGGCTGAGAAAGCCTTCATTCTCGCTCTTGTGGGCCTGTGGCTGAGCACACCTCATGGAAGATCACAGTTGGGTTGATTTTGCACTGACATTTCTGAAAGTAAGAATAACGCACACAACCTTTTTTTTTCTTTTATTCTTTTTGCAGTTTTTTTTTTTTTTTTTTTTTTTGTAAACAGAAGAACGGGATTATTGGAAAGATGACAACGCAAGACGGAAGCAAATACCCCGCATGAAGATCTGGGTGCTTGTGCCAGGTGGAGCTTGGCGACGGAGCCGATACTCAGCTTGCTCGGCTCCCTCGTGAGATTTCGTTTGAAGAAGTTTGGCGCTGCTCAGTCGCCGTAGCTACACCCTTCGCGGAAGCGACCGGGAGCGTGGAGACCACAGTTTACTGAGTTGTCTCACTGGCTTACCGTTGATGGCCATGCCCAAGGCTCACTTTTACACCTTGATTCGAGTCTGCATTCGGAATGCCCGCGGACTTCCTTGTGCCCAGTAAGCAAAGAAGCTCGCCGTTGGCCTGGTGCCAGGATAGCGTCACGGGTACACGCGCCTTTGTAGGGAGCAGGGGGCGGGGTGACAGGGGCACCAACCCTCCGGGAGAAGAGGGCCCCGCCTCCAGGCCACGCACCCCCCTGGTTGGAGGCAGCGCGGGGGAGGGGCGAGGTCCTGGCTCAAAGCCTAGGAGTGACCTTTCTTATTACAAGGGCTTTCTTATCTTTCAGCGCCCTGGAGGCTAGCCTTTCGGGGTTTCGGTGAGCCCCAGAATTAAGGGGTACAACGTCAAAAGGCAGATGTGAACAAAGGGCTAAGAGTGCAAGGGGCTGGTGTAGGGGCGAGCTTTCAGTGACGGGACTGCGTTGGAGATTTAGGCTTGAGTTACAGAGAGACTTTTCTTGCTCTGCCTGAGAGTTGAAACCAAACTTTCAGAGTTGTAGAACCATAGCTGTCTGTTTGGCATCTCCAGCCATAGCTTCACTTCGCTTACTGTAGGCAGTTTGCCCAAAATTGAAATCGTGTTCCCTCCAAAAGCTGATCTTCTCCCACTATTCCTTATTTTGATGAATGGCCCACCATAACCTAGATTCTCAAGCCAGAAATATGGGGGTTATTTCTGTCGTTCTTCTCGTACATCCTATTAATCAAAAAGACCTATTGACTCCATTTCTAAAAATAGGTAACTGATAAGAACCTATGTATAGCATAGGGACCTCTACTCGATACTCTGTAATGCCCTATATGGGAAAAGACTCTAAAAAAGAGTGACTATATGTATATGTATAACTGATTCACTTTGCTGTACAGCAGAAACTACACAACATTGTAAATCAACTATACGCCAATAAAAGTTAATTTTAAAAAAAATCTCCAAATTACCCTCTCTTCAACATTTCCTCTGCATTACTTCTGGTCTCAATTTTTCCCAATAGGTTTCTATCTGTTACCCCTGCCCACGTACAATCAATTCTCAATTATGGGGCAGAGTGATCTTTCCATGATGTAAACATTTCTCTGGAGTAATCCTGCTTAAAATATTTTAAGCACAAAATTCAAACACCTAAATGTGCTCTGACTCTGCTTGCTTTCGTGCCCAACCCTGTCTCCAATCTAGCTAGTACTTCTGTTGCCTGAAGAGTATTCAGTATAGTTCCCTGTGCTATACAGTAGAACCTTGTTGTTTATCCATTTTATATATAATAGTTTACATCTACTAACCCCAAACTCCCAATCCATCCCTCCCCACCCTCCTTCCTCTTTGCAACCACAAGTCTGCTCTATGTCTGTGGGTCTGTTTCTGTTTTGTTGATAGGTTCATTTGTGTCATATTTTAGATTCCACATATAAGTGATATCATATGGTATTTGTCTTTTTCTTTCTGACTTACTTCACCTAGTATGAGAATCTCTAAGTCCATCAACGTAGGAAGCAACAAAATTAAGAACCATTAAAAGATACTGCCTATGGGCAACTTGTGTGTCAACATACGTTAATGGGTGTTTTTTATGTGCATGTGCTTAGTTTGCTCTGCTCAACCTCTTTCTACTTACACTTTTTCTTATCAGTTCCAGAGGAAAGAGAAAAGCTGGAATAGAAATTCAAAACAATAAGAAAATCATACATGGGTTGCTTTGTCTGTTAGTGCATAGACTCTGGCTTGAGAAAAGGTTTTGAAATTAATTTTAGAAAAGATTATCAAAGAGAACTTTAATAATGCGCTTAATATTTGCAATGTCTACAGCACATAGCTCATTGTGTTTACTTTTTCTGATTTTGATCAGCCTGGTTTAATAAATGAAAACTATTAGGATACTGGTTCATTTATGTTAGTTCATTAGCTATAACTTAACATTTGCAAACATTTCTGTTAACCTCAGAAATTAGAATTTAAACTTGATGTGATGCAGTATTAATGTTTCTTAATTTTTGTTGAGAAGAGAAAAAGAACTGCTTATCTATAGACGATGTTGAAAGGTTTGTGATTTTCCTGTGTCATTTTATGTATTTTATTTTTGCTATTTCCTGATTATCTTTTTCAATGCTTCTCGTTTTATTTTGTTGTGAATCATTTCATGGGAGAAGGCATAGATTTTTACCAAAATTTGTTTCCAGGAACTTGACTTTTATCAATGAAACATTTTAAAAAAACTTTTATTTCAGTTGTTTTTGCTTTTTGTTTGTTTGCTTTGTTTAGTTTTTCGTTTGTTGGACAAACACTAAGTAATTTTATATGGACTAAAAAGTAACTTCAACAATGACTCTCTGTATAGTTTGACAACTTCTCTGATTTAAGGAGAAGAGCTATGATGGTGTGACTCTGGAATGTCACATATAAATGTGGGTAAGTTCAGACACAAACATATTCCAGATACCTCCTCTCAGAGGATCATTACTTCTTCAACCTCCACTCCCCAGGAAGCTACTTAACGTGTTACAGGAGTGATGCTGGCCTCTTAAGTCCGATAGATTTTAGCTCAGATAGTGGCTCTGATGCCCATATTAGGGTAATTGCAGGAACATGTTTCTTTGTTATTGGAATATGGTATGTTAATAACTTATTTGGTTGGGTGGTGGGATATAAACAGAAAACCCCACATGGCTTCTACATACAGTTTCTTTTCTTTTGGAGAGATGGTATAGAGTAAATATTAACACTTCAAATGAGACAGATCTGTTTTACTTTTTACTAATTCCATTATTCCCTCAAATTGTTTCACTTCCCTGAACTTAAGTTTCTTACTTAAGATATGTGGGAAAGGTAAACACTGAATACTCTGGCTATAATATTGTTATTTCGGACACATCAGCTTTCCTAGGCAAATATCAATTGCGTTCAACAAATAGACGATAGTATTTGTTAGGCAGGTTTTACAGCAATACTGAGAAGTAACAAATCTAACATTTGTTTTAATTTTTTTAATGTTTTTTTATTGTGGTAAAGTCACGTAGTATAAAACATACTATTTTAACCCTATTTAACCATACAGTTCAGTGGCACTAAGTACATTCACATTGTTGTGCAGCTCTCACCGTCATCCATCTCCTGAATTTTTCACCTGCCTAAACTGAAACTCTGTCCCCATTAAACACTAACTCCCCATTCCCCCTCCCCCACCCCCCCCACCTCCCGGTCCCTGGTATCTACCAATGTACTTTCTGACTCTATGAAGTTGACTATTCTAGGTACCTTGTGTAAGTGGAATCAAACAGTATTTGTCTGCACCTAATGTATATTGGAATGCATTTTTAAGGTTAACTTAATATATGTCCTGCAAACAGATTGTACCTTCTTTCCCCCCACCCCGTGCTATACAGTAGGCCCTCACCAGCCATCTACTTCATACATAGTAGTGTACATATGTCAATCCCAATCTCCCAATCCATCCCACTCCCCTCTCCCCCCTTGGTGTCCATACGTTTGTTCTCTACATCTGTGTCTCTATTTCTGCTTTGCAAATAGGTTCATCTGTCCCATTTTTCTATATTCCACATATATATGTTAACATATGATATTTGTTTTTTTCTTTCCGACTTACCCCACTCTGCATGACAGTCTCTAGGTCCATCCACATCTCTGCAAATGGCACAGTTTTGTTCCTTTTTATGGCTGAGTAATATTCCATTGTCTATATTTACCACATCTTCTTTATCCATTCCTCTGTTGATGGACATTTAGGTTGCTTCCATGTCCTGGCTATTGTAAATAGTGCTGCAATGAACATTGGGGTGCATGTATCTTTTGGAATTATGGTTTTCTTTGGGTATATGCCCAGGAGAGGGATTGCTGGTTCATATGGTAGTTCTATTTTTAGTTTTTTAAGGCACCTCCATACTGTTCTCCATAGTGGCTGTATCAATTTACATTCCCACCAACAGTGTAGGAGGGTTCCCTTTTCTCCACTCCCTCTCCAGCATTAATTGTTTGTAGATTTTTTGATGATGGCCATTCTGACTGGTGTGAGGTGATACATCATTTTGGTTTTGATTTGCATTTCTCTAATAATTAGTGATGTTGAGCATCTTTTCATGTGTTTGTTGGCCATCTGTATGTCTTCTTTGGAGAAATGTCTATTTCAGCCTTCTGCCCATTTTTTGATTGGGTTGTTTGTTGTTTTGATTTTGAGCTGCGTGAGCTGTTTGTATATTTTGGAGATTAATCCCTTGTCAGTTGCTTTGTTTACAAATATTTTCTGCCATTCTGAGGGTTGTCTTTTTGTCTTGTTTATGGTTTCCTTTGCTGTGCAAAAGCTTTTAAGTTTAATTAGGTCCCATTTCTTTATTTTTATTTTCATTACTGTAGGAGGTGGGTCAGAAAACATCTTCTGTGATTTATGTCAGAGTGTTCTGCCTATGTTTTCCTGTAAGTGTTTTATAGTGTCCGGCCTTACATTTAGGTCTTTAATCCATTTTGAGTTTTTTTGTGTGTATGGTGTTAGGGAGTGTTGTAATTTCATTCTTTTACATGTAGCTGTCCAGTTTTCCCAGCACCACTTGTTGAAGAGATTTTCTTTTCTCCATTGTATATTCTTGCCTCCTTTTTCATAGATAAGGTGACCATAAGTGCGTGGGTTTATCTCTGGGCTTTCTATCCTGTTCCACTGATGTATATTTCTGTTTTTGTGCCAGTACCATACTGTCTTGATTACTGTAGCTTTATAGTATAGTCTGAAGTCAGGGAGCCTGATTCCTCCAGCTCCGTTTCTTCTTTTTCAAGATTGCTTTGGCTATTTGGGGACTTTTGTGTTTCCATACAAACTGTAAAATTTTCTGTTCTAATTCTGTGAAAAATGCCACTGATAATTTGATAGGGATTGCATTGAATCTGTAGATTGCTTTTAGTAGTATAGTTATTATCACAATATTGATTCTTCCAATCCAAGAACATGGTATATCTCTCCTTCTGTTTGTGTCATTTTTGATTTCTTTCATCAGTATCTTATAGTTTTCTGAGTACAGGTCTTTTGCCTCCTTAGGTATTTATTCCTGGGTATTTTATTCTTTTTGTTGCAATGGTAAATGGGATTGTTTCCTTAATTTCTCTTTCTGATCTTTCATTGCTAGTGTATAGGAATTTCACATCAGGAAGTGTTTTAATATAGCCACTATGAAAAACAGTTTGGAGGTTCCTCAAGTAATTAAAAATAGAACTGCCATATGATCCAGCAATTGCATTTCTGGGTGTATATCCAAAGAGAACAAAATCATTATGTTGAAGAGACATCTGCAGTGTCATGGTCATTGCAGCATTATTTCATAGTCAAGACATGGAAACAACCTAAGTGTTGACAGCTAAATGGATAAACAAATTGTGATACACACACATACACATCAGAATATTATTCAGCCATGAATAATTGAACATTGAATTCATGAGTATTTCATGAATAATTGAACTTCTTTCAATTGATATGTCTGTGAGTTTCATTTATATTGTTGTACGTGGATTTTGATTTTGATTCTCATTGTTACATACTATGATTATGGACATATACCACAGTTTATTTATCCATTCTAGTATTGATAGGCATTAATAGTGTAGTTGGCAGTTTTGGCCTATTATAAACAGTGATGTTATAAACATTCTAGTTCCTATACTTTTGTAATCCATCTATGTATTAGGTGTACACCTAAGAAGGAAGGAAGAAAATAGAGAACAAAATTATATAGTTCTAAAATTAAATGACTTTAAAATATAAATAATAGACGATAGACTCACACATGACCATCTAAGCAAATAATCTGAAATATTTTCCATTAGATATCACACATGGCTCTACTGATGTTCAAAGAGAGAAAATTTAACCAAATAGACTTAAATGAAATTAAACACATCTTTGTCTGTCTTTGATGATTCAAATGTACCCTGGAAGGACCTTACATATATAAATAAAAGTTGTTAACTTTGGACTGTCACAGTGGTGAAAGACTGTTTAGAATAGATCAGCTTAAGCAGATTGCATTATATAAACTGAAAAAATCCAACTCTGGGGAAATTTTTTAGAGTATTTAAAGTTTTGCCTTTTCATCTTTATTTTCATTTGAGAAAACTTTTTTTTCTGAAAACAATTGGCTCTGAAAAGTATCTTTTAATAAAGATTTTTAAAAACTTTTTTCTAAACCTCTAACCCATAAAAAAACTCACTGAATTACAATATGCTGCATTAATTTCCATCTATTGTTCATTTAAAACACAGTGGATTTTCTTAAACTAAACATACTGTGTAACCAGCACTGAGATCCAGAAATAGGTCATTACTATACTACAGTAGTATACGATCTGCAGTTGCTGAATCCATGGATGCAGAACTGTGTATAAGGAGGAACCACATAGAAGGAGGGCCAATTATAAGTTATACTCAGATCTTCAACTGTGTGGAGGGTTGTTCAACAACTCTCTCATTGTTCGAGGGTCAACTGTACATTGTGATTCAGCTTCTCCTTCTGCCAGATTCTGCCTTTCTCACATTCTTCCAGGTGAACTTCCTAAGAGCATTGTCCATTAACTTTCCCATTAAAAATCCCCATTTTCAGGAAACCCGATCTAAGATAGTACCAGCACAAATCCCAGAACATCCATATGGAGAACTATTAGGCTTGCTAAGGAATGAGGAAAACTATGTGCTGCCATTGCTGCAGGATTTGGCTAATATGTACCAATATACCATGAGGAGACAAGAGTAGATGCACAGGATTGTATATGTTGAGGATGCTGAATGAAGGGGAACAGAACAAAAAAGAAAGTTGGGGATGGGGGAGTTTATCAATATGGGTGATAGTCCTGTGAAATAGAATTTAACACTCTGGCATCTACAGTGGGAGATCATGCTATTCTCTCCTAGGATAGCTATTAGAAACATGTAAAAAAAAATAGTGACACAAAATAAATTAGGTAGGAATGTCGGAGTTATCAGGGCTGATGATGGAAAAAGGATTCCAAGATTCAGAAAGAGACGTAGGTAGGATATATTACATAAAGCTGGATAAACAGCTGACAGTATTTCATGTGAAGGCCTAGAGGACATGCCAGGTGACAGTACTAAGCAAGTAACTGGTGAAAGGGGAACAAAAATTGTTTAGGAGCTCAGGGATGGCTGTTCTCTCTAGGCTATGAATGACAGTAAAAGATGCTGTTTTAGGACTGGGAATCCTGATAGCAATTAATTTGATTGCATCTCAAAATAACAAAGAGGAGATGGTAGTGCTTAGCAATCAAAAGCAAGGTAAGTGCAATGATCACAACGAGCAACAAGATCTGTGTGGCAGATGAGGAAGCTTGACTCACAGTGAGATATAGAAATGGTTAACAGGATATGTTAGTCCTTACAGAAATCTGAATATGCAGCAAGCAAGCATTTTGCATAATATGTACAATCAAAATAAATAAAAATAAATGATAAGGAGGCAGAGGGAAGCTGCCCATTAAAAAGCTGCCCACAATTTTTTCCCCCTAGATTCCAGATGTGATCTGATTCTCAGACCATGAACCCATTGACTGGAAGAGAGGCCTATGATGAAAGATCATTTTTCACTGTGACAAATGTATAACAGTAATTCCCCTGTACTTTACCTAGGTGACCCCTGAACTTTAATTCAGGTGCCTCAGCACTGGGAAAAGGGAAATGTCCAGATCATTCAAGGGTTGATGTAAACATGAACATAGTGAGGAAGAAATTCCATATATTAAAAGGAACAAAATAGAATGTCTAGAACCCAAAATACGTTATGTGCAGATTAAACACCACAGAAAAAATATCAGTGAGCTTAAAGACATAACAATAGAAATTATCCATACAGATATATTTACCTTTGGTGAAATATGGGATGGTACTAAGAACTCTAACAATAGTGTTACTAGAGTTCCAGGAAGGAGGTTTACAGGAATTGAATAAATAATGGCTAATATTTTCCAAATTTGTTCAAAATTATAAGGCTGCATGTCCTAGAAGCTCAAAAAATTCTAATCAAGAAAAAGAAAAGCAAAGGCACATAATTCAAATTTTATAAAATCATTGTTAAAGAGAAAATTTTAAAAGCAGTCAGAGAAAAGAGAGATTAAATGCAGGGGAATAACCATAAGAAAGTTGTTGACTTTTTATCGGAAACAATGCAAACCAGAATATTTTGGAACAACATCTTTAAAATGTTGAAAAAAGGTCTGTCAACCTAAAATTCTATATCCAGAAAAAATATTCTTCAGAAATGAAGCTAAAATAAAAATATGTTCAGGAAAAGAAAACCTTGGAGAACTCATCACCCAAAGATCTGCACAAGAAGAAAATTTATAGTAAATTTCTTCAGGCTGAAGAAAGAGTAAACCAGAGTTTTACTAAGAAATAAAAAATACTGTGAATAGTCACTATGTAGGTAAATTTTTTAAAAATTCCTTCATTTTTAAATTTCTTTAAAGTGTATTTTATTGTTTAAATTATAAAATAATATATTTGTGGGGTTTATGACATATGAAGATGTAGATTATTTGACAATAAAAGTATAAATAAGAGGAGGGCATAATAGAAATATACTGTTATACATTTCTTACATTAAAACTCAAGAGGCATAATATTACTTGAAGAAAGACTGTGATAAGATGCATATTGCAAACCCTAGAGCTCCTACTGCATAAACGTAAAAGTTATAGCTAGTAAGACCATGGTAAAGAAAAATTGAATATTGAAAATATTTAAATAGTCATAAAAAATGCAGGGACGGAGAGCAAAAAATATATGGGACACGTCCTCCTCAGCATCATGGCCACCCTCAGACCTCTCATGAAGCCAAAGATCAAAAAGAGAACCAACAAATCCATCCAGCACCAGTCAGACCGATATGTCATAATTAAGAACTGGCAGAAGCCCAGGGGCATGACAATAGGGTGTGCAGGAGATTCAGGGGCCAGATTTTGATGTCCAACTTTGGTTACTGGAACAACAAGAAAACAAAGCACTTGCTGACCAGTGACTTCTGAAAGTCTCTGTCCACAATGTCAAGGAGCTTGAAATGCTGCTGATCTGGAACATATATTACTGGGCTGTGATTTCTCACATCGTCTCCTCTAAGAACCACAGAGCCATTGTGGAAAGAGCAGCCTAGCCGGCTGTCAGTCACCAATCCCAATGCCAGGCTGCACAGCGAAGAAAATGAAGAGGCAGCTTGTGTGCACATTGTATTCGTGTTAATAAAACCATAAAACTCAAAAAAGTATACGTATGGGACAAATTGAAAACAAATAGCTGGATGGTACACTTAGAAACAACCATGTAAATCATTAGATTAATTATAAATGCTCTAAACTTTCTTAAAAAAAGCCAAAGAATATTACACTGGATTTAAGAGCTAAATCCAATTTTATATCATCTGGAGGAAGTGCATTTTAAATATGGAGTTACAGATAGTCCAACAGTAAGAGAATGGGAAAATATACAGAGAAGTCCTCACAACCAGGAATATTGACAAAGATGAGAAGGGGAATTTCATAAAAATAAAAGTGTCAATTCTGAATCCCTGTGAACCTAGTACCAGAGATTCATAAATCTATGAAGCAAAAACTGCAAAAAATCTGCAAACAAAATTAGACAAATCCACATTATAGTTGAAATTTCTGCAGAAAATTACTAAGGATATAAAAGATGTGAATAAAATATCAACCAGCAGGACATACCTGAAATTTATAGAATAATTCACTGAACAATGGAACATACAAAGTCTTTTTAAAGAGCACATTCAACAGGTGGAACAAAAAATAAAATTAATTAATGAATAACTGAAAAAAAAGAAAGTGAACAGTTGTTTGGGACACCTTCCATCTGATTTCACATTAAATGGAGGCATATTGTGGAAATGAATCCTTAATGGTTATCCAGACTTTAAAAGTGCTCACATCAGTTATTAAAGCTAATAGGAACAATTTCAGTTTAAAAGCAGGACTTCCTGTCCACTTAATAGTACAGTAGTATTGACTACATTACTGGGAAATGCCCTATGTCTAATTTTCCATTCCTTAACTGGAGGAGAATATTGTCTCGAATGCAGATGCCTCAGATACCTTGTAATTTTATGTAACCAATTTCAATGGACTTTATGCCATTTTTAGCTTGTCACCTATGTGTGATTATCCCAGAAAACAATCTCTTTTCCCCCAAACTCACTATTTATGTACTTCTTATGTTTAAACTAATTACTGAACCTTAGTACTTCCCCATTGAAGAATGGGCTTATAAGTATACTGCCTCATGATTATATGATTTTTAGACTAGATGGTTTATTTGGTAGATTTCCTAGCATCATCTCCCTGGGCTCTAAGTTATTTAATACATTAATTTTGGGCAGTTCATCATGATGAACTGATGGTGTTAATTTTTTATTATAGCCTATTTAGTAGTTTTATCCTCTAAGATCACAAAGATTTTCTTTGATATTTTCTTAAACAAATTGTGGTATAGCCAAACAATAAAAAGAAACAAACTACTAGACACACAGCATTGACGAATCTCAAAAAATGTGCTGAGCTACCTAGGACACAAAAGAACACATACCATATGAACCCATGTATATACTATTACAGAAGAGGTAAACCTAATCTATAGTAATCTCTGGCCTAGGCAACAACTGATAACATATCAGTTGTTGCCTAGGCCAGAGGTGAGGGTGGGTAAAATGCAAATGGATACAAGGAAAATTTGGGGGGTGATGGAAATATTCTGTATCCTGATGGGGTTGATGATCATATGGGTGTATACATTTGACAAGCTCATCAAACTGCAAACTTAAAATAGGTGCTTTTTTATTGCATGTAAGTCACACCTCAATAAAGTTAATAAGGAAAACCAAACAGAAAACTATTGTGTAGGGAGAAGAATGGAAGCAGGGAGACTAGCTAAAGTGCTGTGAATAATCTGAGCAATGATGGTTGAAACAGTAGAAATGGAAAACAAGAAGATAAATTTAGGATATGTTTTGAAGGCAAATTTTACGTGATACGTGGATAATTTATATGTGTACATTTGGGAGTGGGGATTCTGATGGACAGTGAGAAATAAGGAAAAATCCCTGAAAGTTTGGCTTAAAAAATTGGATAGTGTTATTTATTCAGAACAGTTAATCTGAGAAAAGAGTTTGGTAATTGAGTTCTATGGAGAATCAAGAGTACTATTTTGGCTGTGTTAATTTTAAGATGCTTTTTAAAAAACCTGTGGACAAATATCCAGCAGGGTGTTGGGTATATGATTCTGGAGTTCTAGGGCATGTTTGAATCTTAAGGTACAGATGTGGAAGTGATAGCGGACAAGTTCTATTTAAAGCCATAGGCTTGAAAAAATGTCACCTAGAGAGCCCAGGACATTTAGTGGTGGAGGAGGAGAAAAGGACCAGCGAAGGAGACTGTGATGAAGCAGCTAACAATGCAGGCACTCAGTTACAAGCACATGGGGTCCTAGACATTAAGAGATGAGAGAGTTTTGTGAAGAAAAGTGAGCAGTTATGTTGAAAGCAATGGAAAGGTCTGGTTAAGGAAAGAACGGTGACCACTGGATAAATTTGTGTGTGTGTGACCCTGACAAGATCTTTTTCTGGAATAGAAGGGGTGGAAACTTGATTGGACTGGATGTAGAAGATCATATTGACATGACTCTATATTTGTCAAGAAAACGTACAATGAATTGGGAAGGAATGGAAGAGTGGTGGGAAGATGATTCAGGTCAAAGTCATGGGAGGTTTTATTTGATTTGATTTGAAAAAAACCAGTATTAGTGCTTGTTTGTATGCTGATGGTAATATTCCATCAAGAACTGAGAATTGGTTGAAGCAGGAGAGGGGGTGTTTGAGGAAAGTCTTTGAGAAAACATGGGATGCAAACCCCAAGTGGAGGAATTCGTATTTAATACCATGCTTCATTTTGGGATACATAGCATTATGCTAAGAGACTGTATTGATGTCATTGCGCTCTATGCTTTAATACTCAATTTAGAACTAAAAAAGAAGACTTAGCAAAATAAGATTTGGTTCAAGTTAAGATTTGGTTAACATTCTGTGATTTCTTTTTTGGTTTGGAACACACAATTTTCCCAGTTTTGCCTATCCTTCAGGAATATCTTGCCTTCATTAGATAACTACTCTAAAGTTAAAATGAAAAGAGAGCATTTTCTAAAGGTTATACTATTTAAGGTTGTATTTATTGAAGGAAAAAAACTTCTAAACAGTTTTATCCTGTTGGAAAAAATAGTTTCACCTGAGCCACAAATGAGACTGGAAACAAAAGACAGAATCTGAGAATTTGTTTGCAGGGTCTTCTGTTCAAAAGAATACCGTCCTTGAAAAACCTGCAGCCATAGTAACAGCCATTCCCAGTCCTGTGATCTACAGAGCATAGAACCCTGTTAGGTGTCACAAAATTATACACCATTGCACGCCAGTCACTAGTGAAAGGTTGAATTTTTTTTTTCTTTTTTGGTTGCTTTGGGTCTTGGTTGCTGTGTGCAGGCTTTTTCTAGTTGTGGCAAGCGGGGGCTACTCTTTGTTGCAGTGCGCGGGCTTCTCATTGTGGTGGCTTCTCTTGTTGCGGAGCACAGGTTCTAAGTGCACAGCCCTCAGTAGTTGCAGCACATGGGCTCAGGAGTTGTGGCTCGTGGGCTCTAGAGAGCAGGCTCAGTAGTTATGGCACATGGGCTTAGTTGCTCCGAGACATGGGGCATCTTCCCGGACCAGGGATTGAACCTGTGTCCCTTGCATTGGCAGGCGGACTCAACCACTGGGCCACCAGGGAAGTCCGAAATGTTGACTTTTTATTGTCAGTTCTTGAACAGCCACTAATAATCATTCGGAGCTAAAGACACTCTTCATCTAATGTGGTGAATGGAGCTAATGAAATACTTAAGGGCCAGAGCAAGAAGTGAGGAAAAAAGCTGTGACTTTAAAATCCCCAGAAACAAAGGATGTCTTACAAATGAGAAGAAAACTTGAGACTGTGAAAGCCTGAGGTCGGGTCTCAGGAAAAAAGAAAGTGAAAAAAGCAGATTATTTTCCCAAATACTGGCATTTAAGCTGCTAGTACTTCCACGGGGGTGACCACCAAGATCGTGAGAGGATCTCCTACTCTTGCTGGTAGATCTGCGGAGCTTGGGCTATCCCCTCACTCCTTCTCCTACCTCCTTCAAACATAGATAATAACACTAAAACAGGTGTATCAGCGAGGATCCTTTAGGTGCAAGTCACTGAATAAATGAAAAGTGGCTTCAACAGCGAGAATAATTCGCTACCTCCCATAACAGGAAGTCCCAAGGTCGGCGCTATCAGAGTTGGTTACCTCCTCAGCTCCATGATGTGAGGGCTCCTGGTCACTCTCTCTGGGAGTGTCTTGACTTTCCCCTTTTGGGCACAAAAAGAATACAAGTAGGTCCTAACATAGAGGCCTCACGTGGCAGTGTCAAAGGCAGGAACAAGCGAGTCCCTATTTTATTTCTCCTTTTTTAATTATGAGGAAAACAATCCCAGAGGCCTCTCACTAGACTTTCCTCTTTGTCTTGTTTTTCTAATACTTGACCATGTGTAACAAATCACTGATAAGGGAAATGAAATTATAATGGCTGGCATAGACTGATGAGCATCTACCCCTGGGGGTAGGGAAGCCCCTTAAAGATACACAAAAAACTAGTTCCTAAATAGAGCTGGCTTTCTGCCAGCAGAGCAGAAAGGATAACTGTGACCGCTGAGAAGAGAGGGCAATGCATGCGCAGTGATGAGCAGAGTGGCTGGTGCCCAAATGCATTTAGTAAATATTAGCTGCTATTGTTGTCCTATCAAGCCGCTCTTCTGGGAAACACAATAGAAGACCCCAGCCTCAGACCCCAGCCTCACACCCCAGACTACGTATTCTGACCTCCATCCAATCTTTCATCAAATAGTACAGTTAACCCCTTAGCTGTAGCTTTACTTTCTTTCCTTGACTGTAAATCCTTTTCCCTTGTCGTCCTGTTTGTCTCAAAAAGTGGTAGCTAATGAGTTGTCTGCCTCCAGCCTCATCGATTTTCAAAAATTTTGCATATTGTAGCCAAACTGATCTTTCTTTTTTAAACTTTTTTTTTAAAATTTATTTATTTATTTTTATTTTTGACTGTGTTGGGTCTTCGTTTCTGTGCGAGGGCTTTCTCTAGTTGCGGCAAGCGGGGGCCACTCTTCATCGCGGTGCGCGGGCCTCTCACTATCGCAGCCTCACTTGTTGCGGAGCACAGGCTCCAGACGCGCAGGCTCAGTAACTGTGGCTCACGGGCCCAGTTGCTCCGCGGCATGTGAGATCTTCCCAGACCAGGGCTCGAACCCGTGTCCCCTGCAGTGGCAGGCAGACTCTCAACCACTGCGCCACCAGGGAAGCCCCAAACTGATCTTTCTAAAGGCAGAACTAATCATGTCACCATCTTCCTTAAGAGCTTATCACAGTTCCTCATTGCATTACATCTGAAGGTTGACCTCTTCAGGATCATGTCCATGTAGTTGTTCTTCAGTGCAGGTGGAGGGAGGCTCTCTGTCCTTCAGCTCTGCCGTATGGAACATGCAGTCCCCTTGGTGCAGGAGGAGAGAAACAGAAGACTCCCAAGTAGGGTCTCCATTGCCCACAAAGAGTGGGGTGCCCAGCCCATCTGTAAGGGGCTGAGAAGCACCATCTGGCATTCACCCGGAAGGGGAGGAGGACATACTTTTAGGGAACACTATTGTAATAGATCCAGAGATGTGCCTCCCAGATCCCCCTTCAAGGAAGGGCTTGCTGCCCAATTTCAGAGAACTTGTCTGTCTCAGTGGCTGAGAGCTGCCTTGTCTGAAGTCACGACTTTCCTGGGGTAGCCCACTTGTAACTGAGTGAGGCAGAGGGATAAAGACATGGCCGTTTTGGCCCATGCATATAACTCCGAGAGGCACTGCTCACTTGAGGACTCCCTGCTGGGGTGGCCAGGGCTTCCTTGTGCTTGCTTCACAGTTGACTTCTTCCTCTTCTCTATCCTGTTTCACCATTTCTTTCATAGGCTTTGATCCTTTATGAACATCTTGTACCGCATACTCTACATGGTATCTGCTTCTGGAAATTACAACCTGCAACAACTAGTAATTTCTAGCAGAAAGTCCTTTAACCCTCAACTCTCTTTTCTGCCTCAATGATCATTATCTAAGTTGATAATTTTTCACTCCAGATTTATAGAAATACAGTTACCTGAATGCATCACCAAAATTTTGCAGATAAAATACAATTTATTAAGTAATTACATGCTGCCAAGTGCTTTTTAAAAAATAAGTTTATTTATTTTATTTATTTACTTTTGGTTGTGTTGGGTCTTCGTTGCTGCGCGCGGGCTTTCTCTAGTTGCGGAGAGCGGGGGCTACTGTTCATTGTGGTGTGCGGGCTTTTCATTGTGGTGGCTTCTCTTGTTGCAGAGCACGGGTTGTAGGTGCGTAGGCTTCTGTAGTTGTGGTGCATGGGCTCAGCAGTTGTGGCACGTGGGCTCTAGAGTGCAGGCTCAGTAGTTGTGGCACACAGGCTTAGTTGCTCCGTGGCATGTGGTATCTTCCCAGACCAGGTATCGAACCCATGTCCCCTGCACTGGCAGGCGGATTCTTAACCATTGTGCCACAAGGGCGGTCCCCAAGTACTCTTTTTTGTTTTGTTTTTCTATTTTACTCTCTCATTCTCTCTAAGGCTCCCTATGAGTAGATAGATGCGTAGAAGAAAAGTCATCTGCCCAGACCCAATAGTTATTAAACCAGGGAGTTCAGACTCTGATCCTCCTTTGCCCTTTATAACTTTACAGCCTGTTTCCTTCATAACTAGTTTAAACCACCACTGCCTGGAGCACCCTTTCCCTCTTCCCTTTGAGGGGCTCACTGCTACTCACTCAGCTCAGCATCAGTAAATCCAAAAAACTTCCAAAGTTGTCCCCTATCCCTGCATGCACTGTCATGCTGTGTTGCGCCGATAGCTAGTACCCAAACATTTATCCCCATCTTGGTACTTATCAATACTGTATGATAGTCGTCGTTGCCTGTCTAGCATCTCTAATGGCTGACTAGTGCCTGGTGCATCCTTCTTTACCTACTTCTCAAAAGGATTTTTAGTGATTTAGTGTCAGCACATCGTAGGTATTGAAAAGTGTTTACTGAGTGAATTTAATAATGCTCTTTTTTTTCTCTAGCTTTGCACGAACTCTATCATCCTAGGAGATTCAGTTAAAAGAGGAAAAAATACTGCCATTCTAGAATGTATGCAACAAACATCTGTGAGTCTAAAGGAATTTGGCTCATTAATGTTTCTTTTCCAGTTCTGATAGTTGACTATGCTCGTGGCTGACTACACAGTGTGACGTAGCGCCGATAACTTGGGAAGGGCAGAGGTGTCTAGTGAATGGAGAACTCTTCCTAGACAGAACTATTTTCTGTTCATTTTTTTCCCCCACAAATCCACGTTCAACATCTATGACATGCAAGACCCCTTCAGGGATGACTATCTCAGTCAGTTTAGATAATCACATTCAAGATGTATGTGTGTAACAGGAATTATGATATGAGTATTCACATTCTGGTTCTCTTCCCTGCCCCCCAATACTATCCCCATTAATTTTATTTGCAATTAAGCAAGATGAGGGGAGAAATATTCTGAGCAAAATGTTTTATTGTCTGATAACAAATGAAAATTATGCAAGTGGAAAAAAACTGAACCACTCTACAAAAGAACCATGTTGGGAGACTATAATATCCTTCATGGAACAGTACTTTATTAAAAGCCAGAAAAAATCTTTTATCAATGGTTGCATCCAAAAATCTGCCATTAATCTATGACAGTGATGCCAAGGAGAGTATCATCTTCCAGGTAGAAAGTTCATTTACTTAACTGAGTAAAAAGAGAGTATTTTATAGCATTTTTATTTCACTCCTCATTGCTATGTGCTTTAAATAAGACAATTGCCCTTATTTTTCATAGAAAAATAAAAAACACATGTACATTGTCTATGCAATTTAAAATAAAAATATGTACATATTTTATTGACTTCATTTTAATTATTATTAAATAGACAAATATGGAGACATAACATGAGAACCCACTTTGTCTTGCACAATATTTAATAACTATGTCCTATAAATGGGTGTGACCAAGAGAGTTCCATGTTGTGACAAGGTGGGCAAGGTGAAGATTACAAATAACATTTAGTCAATTGTGGGCCTGCAGAAACCAGTGCTCAGGTGAATGTCAAAGTCAGGCCACGTTTCCCAGCTGTGACGACAGCCTTTCTACTCCAGTTTTGGACACTCTTCACATTTTTAAAAGTACACCCACCAGGTCCCCCTTGCTCCCTCCTGAATTTTCTCCTTCCCTTTTTTCTTTGTGTCTTTCTACCTTTCCTTCCATCTGGCTTTCCCTCCAATTCTCTCTCCTTTCTTCAAACGAGTAGCCAGCACCTGCTCTGAGTTCAGCCACATTCTGACCCGGAGGGATACAAAGATGAATAAGTCAGCCGATTATTGTTTCCAGGGGCTTTTATTTTTGCCTCTCTTCTCATTTTAGACTTAACATTTGCTTTCCCATCTATCACAACAGGGCTTCAAACTACTGAAGTTTCTGTAACTGTCTCCTTCCAAATCAAAAAGTTACTCCTTTCTTCTTCCATTGGATCACGTCAGAATATGTCCCACTTATGTGCAAGGGATGCTCATGGAATAAGGATGTCCCTCACAGACAAATTTTCATATTTTCAGCATCCTGGGTTGTGTTTATCCTTAAAGGATATATCTACCTGTAAGAATTGTGGGCTCTAGGTAAGACATATTTTTGAGGATGTAGGTCTTGAGAAAAGGATTTGTGAATGTTGTTCAGAGTTGAGCTCATGGAGAGAGAGGGTTTGGGGAGCAGTTAGTCCTCTGGTCCATTCCCAGCTTGGCCATTTACTAGTTATGTGAAGCTGAGACCCTCGGTTTTCTCATCAGAATTCAGTAATGGGAATTAAATCAGCTGCAATTTGTAAGGTGTTAAAAATTAATGTCTGTATTATAATTCTTAAGCTATTCCTACCCTAAACGTCTTCTCTTTATGTACGTGTGTAAAACCTCATTAATGAGGAGTTGGATCCTTAGAATATATTATTATTATTTCCAGTTGCTTCTCGTTTTTTGCCAGTGTGTATGGCTAAAAAGCAGTGTGATGTGGTTGAGTTGGCTGATTCTACCTCTGAAGACCTGATTGTGAGCCTTTCTTCCCAAATTCACATTGCAGTGTCATTAAATTGATAGCTTGAAATAGGTCATCTTGGGAAAATTTATAGCGTGGAAATTAACAAACACTACAAAAAAAGGCTCTGTTTTCTTCTGGAGGGAGAAAAAAAATTGTTAACCCTTTACTAGCACACCACTGCCAAGAGTCCAGGCAGAGACAGAGAAAATCCTCTTTTTTCTTTTCCCAAATAACAGAATAGGACACTACAAGTCCCGAGTTCCCATTTCCCTATGACTGTGCTTCTGCTAGGAGGGGAACATATATTCCGAATTCTCTCCAAACTCAACTCTACCTTCTGATCAAGGTGGCCTTAATGTTCTCTCCTGCCTTTTGTTTCCGGAGTTGAGTTCAATTTCTCTCCGTGATTGCAGTAGTCTTGACCCCTAAGCAATAGTCTTTTTTTTTTTTTTAATTAATTTTTAGTTTTGGCTGCATTGGGTCTTCATTGCTGCACACGGGCTTTCTCTAGTTGTGGCGAGCGGGGGCTACTCTTCACTGTGGTGCGTGGGCTTCTCACTGTGGTGGCTTCTCTTGTTGCGGAGCACGGGCTCTAGGTGCTTGGGCTTCAGTAGTTGTGGCACGTGGGCTCACTAGTTGTGGCTCATGCGCTCTAGAGCATAGGCTCAGTAATTGTGGCGCACAGGCTTAGTTGCTCCGCGGCATGTGGGATCTTCCCGGACCAGGGCTCGAACCTGTGTCCCCTGCATTGGCAGGTGGATTCTTAACCACTGCACCACCAGGCAAGTCCCTAAGCAATAGTCTTGAATGAAGTCTTCCTTGCCTATTTAACCCCATCAATGCAGTTTTTCTTTGACACTGTCCCAGTTTTTTGACACTGACAATTCCATTTTTTTTGCAATATCAATCTCTATTCACACCCCTTTTAAAGCATGTACAGTATTTCATGCTCCCAACATGAAGTGCCTCTGAGCTGTCAAATTCTTTGACCATTTATTAGATAGTCTGGCTTATTTTGTCTCTATGATTAAAAAAAAGGACAGGTTGTCTGATATTTACAGAGAATCCCAGGTAAATTTTATTGGCATCATTTGAAAAGTACTTAGTGGATTCTTTTTTAAATATAAAAACTATTTTCAAAGACCAGATTGAAAAATAGAAAGTTGTTCCCTTTTAGTTCCCCAAACTTCTATCTGGTTCTGCAGGGTATTTCACACAGCTGTGCTTTATGAGAGGCAATGAATTGTATTTATTCAGCAGCTTCTCTGGGGCAGTGAACTCTGAGCTCTTGCTCATAATTAGCATAAGTAAGCAACACATTCCTGGTTCTCAGGCTCTTTTGAGCCTCCAAGTCACCCTCAAGGGAGGCATAACACACACCAGCCTAGAGTGCTTCCACCTATTTCAGCTCTGTGCTTGCTGCCCTACCGATCACTTTCAAATGCAAATATCTCCTTTACTATTTGAGGCTTCATGCCTGCTTCTCCCTTTCTCATTAAATTATTCCTCCACCCACCCCACACCAAGGTGGGTCTCTGTGGATTGCAGACCAGTTGCCAAGAACCTTAAGAAGAACTGAAAACCTTTCACTTTCTACCCTGTGTCCTCTCCTTTTTTATTTGCTGTGGTCTCTGTAGCTGAGAACTATTTCTGGAGCAGCGCAGGCTAACAGCCAAGCCTTAGTGTGCTTCTTTCTTCAGGTTTCACCTAAGTAGATCTCAATATCATGCTGGCCTCGGGAATAGAGGCTCCTTAGAATACTTTGCTGCCTTCCCACCTGCCTTTAATGGTAACTAGAAATAGATTTAATGATCTCCAGGTGCATCTATCACCATCCTCAAACAATCTGGTTTTCAATTATTCAGCTTACTGTGGCCAGGGAACAGGACTCACCTTTCTTAGGGAACTGTAAGTTCTACTTCCTATTTCCTCTCCATTTGGGCTCTTTACTGCCCTTCCTGTCCCCTGCCTGCCACCATCAAATCAGGAGAATCTTTGGCTGTCATGGTGTCATGGTAGGAAGTCTATCTCTAACTCTCTGTCTTCAAATCTATTCAGACTCAGGATTTTGCCTTTAGAATCCCAAATGGCTTCTTTTTGCTATAAAATTATTTTCTTTATGAATGTCTCACAGTTTAGGTGCGTGAATGGTGAAAAGGCCACGGTCTTACCAAAAAAAAAAAAAAAAAAGACTAAAAGAGGAGAACTTCTGCTGATATTTCAAAATATTGTGCCACCACATAAATACCATGCTGACTGAAGAAGGCATTTTAGTGTAGATGCTGTCTTTTAGTATCTTTAAGCAGAAACCCACTTAAAAGATATAAAAGCCCAAGCTCTACTTTTTATGTTCCTTAACCTCAAATAAAAGGGAAGTTGATTTGGGCAGAGATTAAACATAACAAATACAAAACTCACTTTCCTACCCATAGATGAGTTCCATTTAAAATAAATATTTTTTATCAAATCATCCCATTGTACACTTGAAATATCTTAGTTTTATTTCTCAATTATACCTCAGTAATGCTAAAAACTAGAATAATTTTTTTTCAGGAGCACTTTTGTATTGGTGACTGTAAATTATGATTTAAATCTGGTACAGTCACTGGTAAGTGTTGCTTGAAATGCAGGCAGGGGATAAGCAAGCACTTCATAGAGTTTACAAAATGCAAGTAGGATACTACCACAAAGTCACAGTTGTCTTTCACAATGTGTATTAATATTTGCCTGCTGAAAATTCCATGCATTTTGCCTGTTAATGAAGACCTTTTAAGTTAAAATTCCCTTTCTGAACAGGAATACTGTCCCTATATACTATATATATATACACACACACACTAATATTACACTACTATTATTATACTATTATATATAATTATATATACTATTATATTTATGTGGTTTTATAGACATAATATATTTACTATTAAACTAGTTATTTACTATTAAGCTATTTAGCTATCACAATTAGGCAAGTTTTCAAAGAGATTCTTTCCAAATGTGTGCTTCTTTCCACAATACCCATTATAAATATTTCAACAAGGAAAAGAATATGAAATGTTTGCAGACTTCTTGTCCGCAACACATTTTTGTTCAGCAATAATGACTTCAAGGTGTTTCTATTCAAAACTAAAGCTTTGCAGGAAGTTGAAGAGGAAGCCCTTACTCCTTGCCCCTTCATTTCTTTGTGTCCTGAAATTTGTGACTCAGTGCAATGAAAATAATCAGAATGAAACCTTGCCCAGAGGGAAGTCCTCTCAAATGCTGGCGGGGTTCCACTGTCCTCCTCCAGCATCATCCCTCATTTTCTTTGGAATATTGTAAATTTTAAGACCTGCTAGTAGAATCTATATCAAATATGTTTTATTGGGAAAGAGATTTTGAGGTGGAATAAAAGCATATTTTCTTAACCCTTTCATATTCTGATCGATTTACTTTAATCTGGATTAACTAAAATCCCTGAAGACCCTAAGAAATTACATGAGATTTCACCTCAGAGAACATTCTCCTATGTTAAACCACAGTGCAATTAGGAAGCCAGGAATGGAGTTTGAGCTCAGTACTCTTGAAGCTGAGAAAAGAAGTTTATTTGCCTTTACACAATTTTCATTCTTTTTGTGGCTTTTCTTAAGTCTCACTCAGGGCAAGATTCTCTATTGCTAATAAGCATTCCCAGTAATTTAGGGCACTGACCTCCTGTTTTCCCAAATAATATTTGTTGGTGCAAATCAAATCTGTTTTTCTCTTATGTTTTTCCCCCCACATTTGCAGGGGCCTATATTGATGTATTTAATTTTGAAAAGTGTTATGGGATACCTTAAAAGAGAGTCAGTCCTTCTCATGCCGAGAAGTTAAACCTAAGATACATATTGTTGAGTTTTAAAGGTATGTTGGGTGTAGTTTGAATCAAAATATAGGCCATGTGGCACATTTGAAATGCACCTTATGCCCTTGGGAGTGCCCCAGAGAGAGGGGTAGTCATCTTCCAGAGCAGATGGAATGTTGTGATTAGAGACCCCAGTGACTGTTAATGGTAGGTGGCATGGCATATATATCATGACATTTGGATAGTAAAAACAGATGTTTCTAATAAAATTCTCAGATCAAAGCTCTAAAAGCAGACACTCTAATTTGAATAACTTTGTAGCATGTTTCTGGGTGACGAGTAGCAGAAAGTCATTTTGCAATAGTTAACAGTTTTCCTGAGCTACAATCATCAGGCTCCCTACTGATCAATAAAAACATGCCAGGTTCTTTGAGGTTAAGTTACTTGGGTAAGTTACTTAAGTTCCCTCAGCATGAATTTGTTTATTCGTTACATGTACACAGGACCTGGCTCTGTAAGCACATGGTAATCACCTGATTTTCAACAAATGAGTGCACACCTACCTTATTAATAGGTAGGTATTTAAAAGATTAAATGAGATAAAATAATATCAAGTAAGCAAAAGTTTCATCACGCACTTGGCATGCATTAAACACTAACCACTTGAGCGTCTTTATCCCTTTTTCACAAAGTGTCTTCACATCGAATACCTTATTTAGACCAGACAATTTCTAGTTTTTATTTAGGGTACATGTTACCTTCATTTTCAAACAAAAGACTGAGATTCAGACAAACTAATTGGCTTTCCAATGTCCATGTGGCCAGTGCATATCTGAGCCTGGAGTAAATATTCAGATACTCAAGGTTCTGTTTCAGGGCCTAACTTCCAGCCCTGCCACTACTATCCATCTGCTTCCACTTTGGGGTCTGGTTTTCTCCTCTATAAATTGAAGGAGTTGACGTTGTTGGGTGTGGCATCAACTAATATATGGCACGATCCACCACATAATCTCAGTATCCCACAGCAACATGCATTTACCTAGATCACAAATCCATAGGTCACCTGAGGGTCTCCTGTTCTAGGCTGGGTACATCCCTGGCTGGCTCAGCCCTGTAGGTCTCTAATCCTCCTCCTCAGCTAGCCCAGGCTTACTCTCCTGCTCTGACAGATGTGAAAGAGAGCAGGCACAATAGCACAAACAGTTTTCTGTTAACAGTCCATTAACCCAGGCAGATCATGTGGCAAACCCGAAAGCAAGGGGTAGGGAAGTATCTTCTGTCTCTTTCCTGGGAGAAGGTACTGCCAGGTGGTATGTGAAGGATGTGGATAAGGGCAGGGTAAAGAATTGAGGACATTAATGCCATGTATTTCAACTGCTAAGATTGCTTTTAGCTCCAGCACGTTGTGATTTTCTTCCAATTTACATTTGGTTGGCAGAGTCTCTTTTCCTTATTTCTTTTCTTAATGTTTTTCTTTTTTAAAAAAGTGTTATTTTTTAAAATGAATTCTTATTGGAGTATATTTGCTTTACAATGTTGTGTTAGTTTCTGCTGTACAGCAAAGTGAATCAGTTATGCGTATACATATATCCCCTCTTTTTAAGATTTCCTTCCTGTTTAGGTCACCACAGAGCACTGAGTAGAGTTCCCTAGTGCTATAGTGCTATACAGTAGGCTCTCATTAGTTATCTATTTTGTACACAGTAGTGTATATATGTCAGTCCTAATCTCCAGTTCATCCCACCCCCCCCAAACCCCTTGGTATCCATAAGTTTGTTCTCCACATCTCTGTCTCTATTTCTGCTTTGCAAATAAGTTCATCTGTACCACTTTTCTAGATTCTTCATATAAGAGATATTATACGATATTTTTCTCTTTCTGACTTACCCCACTCTGTATGACGGACTCTAGGTCTATCCACGTCTCTGCAAATGGCACTATTTCATTCCTTTTTATGGCTGAGTAATATTCCAATGTATATATGTACCACATCTTCTTTAACCCATTCCTCTGTTGATGGACTTTTAGGTGGCTTCCATGACCTGGCTATTGTAAATAGTGCTGCAGTGAACATTGGGGTGCATGTGTCTTTTTGAATTATGGTTTTCCTTGGGTATATGCCCAGTAGTGGGATTGCTGGGTCATATGGTAATTCTGTTTTTAGTTTTTTGAGGAAACTCCATACTGTTCTCCATAGTGGCTGTACCAATTTACATTCCCACCAACAGTGCAAGAAGGTTCCCTTTTCTCCACATCCTCTCCAGCATTCATTGTTTATAGATTTTTTGACGATGGCCATTCTGACCAGTGTGAGGTGATACCCCATAACTTCTTCACACTCTTTTCAGATCAAAATCCCTATATTCTGCATCTAGGAAGGACTAATTATTTCCTTCTTTTCTGTTGAAACAAAAAAACCTGCATCTGTGTGAACCCTGAAAGCATATTCACGATGAAGAAAATATAGTGCTCCAACCTCCTATGAGATTGTCCTTTAATATTGCCGTCTGGAACAATATGTTCAGGGAACAGCAAGATCAACATATAAAAAAAAACACAGAATGGCAAACTGACATGAGTTTTCTGCCCTTCAGTGAATTCCTGTTTGCCCTAGGCAACTTGAAAAACATTGACACTAATGATTAGAGAAATGCAAATTGTAATGTTTTTGTGTCTATGTCCATCATTGATATTGACCTATAATTTCCTTTTTTGGTGATATCTTTGTCTGGTTTTGGTATCAGGGTGATGGTGGCCTCGTAGAATGAGTTTGGGAGTGTTCCTCCCTCTGCAATTTTTTGGAAGAGTTTGCGAAAGATAGGAGTTAGCTCTTCTCTAAATGTTTGATAGAATTCACCTGTGAAGCCATCTGGTCCTGAACTTTGGTTTGTTGGAAGATTTTTAATTACAGTTTCAATGTCATTACTTGTGATTTGTCTGTTTATATTTTCTAATTCTTCCTGGTTCAGTCTTGGAAAGTTGTACCTTTCCAAGAATTTGTCCATTTCTTCCAGGTTGTCAATTTTATTGGCATAGAGTTGCTTGTGGTAGTCTCTTTTGATCCTTTGTATTTCTGTGGTGTCAGTTGTAATTTCTCCTTTTTCATTTCTAATTTTATTGATTTGAGTCCTCTCTCTTTTTTTCTTGATGAGTCTGGCTAAAGGTTTATCAATTTTGTTTATTTTCTCAAAGAACCAGCTCTTAGTTTTACTGACCTTATTTATTTATTGCTATTGTTTTCTTAATTTCTATTTAGTTTATTTCTGCTCTGATCTGTATGATTTCTTTCCTCCTACTAATTTTGGGGCTTTTTTTTTTTGGTTCTTCTTTCTCTAGTTGCTTTAGGTGTAAGGTTAGATTGTTTATTTGAGATTTTTCTAGTTTCTTGAGGTGAGATTGAATTGCTATAAACTTCCCTTTTAGAACTGCTTTTGCTGAGTCCCATAGGTTTTTGGTCATCGTGTTTTTGTTGTCATTTGTTTCTAGGTATTTTTTGATTTCCTCTTTGATTTCTTCAGGGATCTCTTGGTTATTTAGTAACATGCTGTTCAGCTATCATGTGTTTGTGTTTTTTACGGTTTTTTTCCTGTAATTGATTTCTAATCTCATAGCGTTTTGGTCAGAAAAGATGCTTGATACGATTTCAATTTTCTTAAATTTACTGAGCCTTGATTTGTGACCCAAGATGTGATCTGTCCTGGAGAATGTTCCCTGTGCACTTGAGAAGAAAGTGTATTCTGCCACTTCTGGGTGGAATGTCCTATAAATATCAATTAAATCTATCTGGTCTATTGTGTCATTTACAGCTTGTGTTTCCTTATTTATTTTCTGTCTGGATGATCTGTCCATTGGTGTAAGTGGCGTGTTAAAGTCCCCCACTATTATTATTATTATTTTTAAAATATTTATTTATTTATTTTCGGCTGCATTGGGTCTAGTTGTGGCATGCGGGATCTTTGTTGTGGTGCACGGGCTTCTCTCTAGTTGTGGTGCAGGGCTCCAGAGCATGTGGGCTCAGTAGTTGCGGCACGCAGTCTCTCTAGTTGTGGCACATGGGCTCCAGAGTGTATGGGCTCTGTAGTTGCGGCACATGGGCTTAGTTGCCCCACAACATGTGGGATCTTAGTTCCCTGACCAGGGATCGAACCTGCGTCCCCTGCATTGGAAGGCAGATTCTTAACCACTGGACCACCAGGGAAGTTCCCCCTCAAGTATTATTGTGTTACTGTTGATTTCTGCCTTTATGGCTGTTAGCATTTGCCTTATGTATTGAGGTACTTCTATGTTGGCTACATAAATATTTACAATTATTATTTCTTCCTCTTGGATTGATCCCTTGATCATTATGTAGTATCCTTCTTTGTCTCTTGTAACAGTCTTTATTTTAAAGTCTATTTTATCTGATATGAGCATTGCTACTCCAGCTTTCTTTTGATTTCCATTTGCATGGAATATCTTTTTCCATCCCCTCACTTTCAGTCTGTATGTGTCTCTGGGTCTGAAGTGGGTCTCTTGTAGACAGTGTATATACAGGTCTTGTTTTTGTATCCATTCAGCCAGTCTGTGTCTTTTGTTTGGAGCATTTAATCCATTTGCACTCAAGGTAATTATTGATATATGTGTTCCTATTACCATCTTCTTAATTGTTTTGGGTTTGTTTTTGTGGGTTTTTTTCTTCTCTTGTGCTTTCCACCTAGTTCCTTTAGCATTTGTTGTAAAGCTAGTTTGGTTGTGTTGAATTCTCTTAGCTTTTGCATGTCTGTAAAGCTTTGGATTTCTCCATCGAATCTGAAAGAGATCCTTGCTGGGTAGAGTAATCTTGGTTGTTGGCTTTTCCTTTTCATCACCTTAAATGTATCATGCCACTGCCTTCTGGCCTGCAGAGTTTCTGCTGAAAAATCAGCTGATAACCTTATGGGGATTCCCTTGTAGGTTATTTGTTGCTTTTCCCTTGCTGCATTTAATATTTTTTCTTTGAATTTAATTTTTGTTAGTTTGATTAATATGTGTCTTCATGTGTTTCTCCTTGGGTTTATCCTGTATGGGACTCTCTGTGCTTCCTGGACTTGGGTGGTTATTTCCTTTCCCATGTTAGGGAAGTTTTCAACTATAATCTCTTCAAATATTTTCTCAGACCCTTTCTCTTTCTCTTCTTCTTCTGGGACCCCTATAATTTAAATGTTGGTTCATTTAATGTTGTCCCAGAGGTCTCTGAGACTGTCCTCATTTCTTTTCATTCTTTTTTCTTTATTTTGCTCCTCAGCAGTTATTTCCACCATTCTATCTTCCAGCTCACTTATTTGTTCTTCTGTTTCAGTTATTCTGCTACTGATTCTTTCTAGTGTATTTTTCATTTCAGTTATTGTGTTGTTCATCACTGTTTGTTCTTTAGTTCTTCTAGGTCCTTGTTAAACATTTCTTGTATTTTCTCAATCCATGCCTCCATTCTATTTCTGAGATTTTGGATCATCTTTACTACTATTACTCTGAATTGTTTTTCAGGTAGGTTGCCTATTTCCTCTTCATTTATTTGGTCTTTTAGGTTTTTACCTTGCTCCTTCTTCTGTAACATATTTTTTTGTCATCTCACATTTTTGATGGGTGGGGCTGTGTTCCTGTCTTACTGGTTGTTTGGCCTGAGGCGTCCAACACTGGAGTTCGCAGTCCAACGCTGACAGTTGTGTAGAGCCAGGTCTTGGTGCCAGAATGAGGACCTCTGGGAGTCCTCACACCAATTAATATTCCCTGGGGTCTGAAGTTCTTTGTTAGTCCAGCTGTTTGGACTCCGCACTCCCACCACAGGATCTCAGGCCTAACCCTTGTCCTGGGAACCAAGATCCTGCAAGCTGCAGGGTGCAGCAAAAAAAAAAAAAAAAAAAAAAGAAGGCAACAAACTAAAAGGAGAAGAAGAGTAACAAAGAATAAAAAATAAAATAAAGTTAGAAAAATAAAAAATATATTAGAAAAAATAATAATATGAATGAAACAACAACAAGAAGGCAAAACAGAACCACAACAGCAAAAAAAAAAAAAAAAAATGCCAGAAAAGGCCTTTGGGGGTTAGATGGGGGGGCGGGGCTTAGGCGGGGGCAGCTGGGCCTAGGCTCAGTGTGGCTGGAGGGGGCCCTGGAGGATGGAGGTTCAGGCCCGGGACCCCAGCAGGCTTGCCGGGGCCCGAGCAGGTCGGGAAAATGCTGGCTGCATTCCCCTCTGATTCCCTGATCCCCGAAGTTCTCTCCCCGTCCCCACTGATCCCTTCACCATGAGTGGGCCCCTCCGAGCATGGGAACCCCTCCCCTCCCCCAGCTGCCCCTTGGGGTTCTGGTTCTCTCTCGCCTCTACTTCTGCTCCCCCCTCCCTCACATGCCCCCAGGACATGCGTGACTGGAGGGGGCCCCAGAGGGTGGAGGTTCAGGCCTGGGACCCCAGCAGGCTTGCTGGGGCCCGAGCAAGTGGGGGAAATGCTGGCCACATTCCCCTCTGATCCCCCGAAGGTATCTCCCTGTCCCCGCTGATCCCCTAGTGGTGAGTGGGCCCCTCTGGGTGTTGGAACCCCTCCCCTCCCCCAGCCGCCCCTCAGGAGCACCAGTCCCATCCTGCCTCCACTTTTGCTTCCCTCTTCCCAACGCCCCACATCCTACCTGGTTGTGCAGGGGTTCCTCCCGTCCCCTTAGGTGTCCAAGGTCCCCCACCAGAGCCTGGTAGGTGCCCTAATTGTGAGGAGATGTGAACTCTGCATCCTCCTACTCTGCCAGCTTGACTTCACCTCCCCCCCATCCCTAGAATAAAGCTCCTTGGCATGGGTCTTGGTAGTAATTTTTTGAATATGATACTTAAAGCACAAGCAACAAAATCAAAAATAAACAAGTGGGACTACATCAAACTAAAAAGCTTCTGCACAGCAAAAGAAACAATCAACAAAGTGAAAAGACAACCTATGGAATGGGAAAAATATATGAAACCCTATAACTGATTAGAGATTAATATCCAAAATATATAAAGAACTTACACAAATCAGCAGCAAAAAAACCAAACAATGAAAAAATGGGCAAAGAACCTGCATAGACATTTCTTCAAAGAAGATATAAGAAAGACCAACAGGCACATGGAAAAAATGCTCAACATTACTAGTAACTAAGGAAATGCATTAAAACTGCAATGAGACATCACCTCGCACTTGTTAGAATGGCCATTATAAAAAAGACAAGAGATAACAAATGCTGGTATGGATGAGGAGAAAGGGTTTGGTGGGATTGTAAATTGGTACAGCCACTGCAAAACAATATGGAGGATCCTCAAAAAATTAAAAATAGATTACCATATTACCCAGCAATTCTAATACTTCTGGGAATATATACAAAGAAAATGAACACTCTAACTCAAAAGATATCTGCCCTCCCATATTCATAGCAACATTATTTACAATAGCCAAGAGATGGAAACAACCTAAGTGTACATTGATAGATAAAATGAGTAAAGAAGTTGTGGTATCTATACACAAAATGGAATATTATTCAGTCAGAAAAATGAGGAAATTCTACTATTTCTGACAATGTATGGACCTTAAAGGCATTATGCTAAGTGAAATAAATCAGACAGAGAATGACAAATACTGTGTCATCTCACTTATATGTGGAATCTAAAAAAAAAAATTCAAACTCATAGAAAAAGAGATCAGACTTGTGGTTACCAGAGGCTGAGGGTGGGGGGAAGGGCAACTGGAGGAAGGTGGTTAAAGGTACAAACTTCTAGTTATTAGATAAATAAATATTAGGGATGTAATGTACAACTTGATGACTACAGCTAGCACTGCTGTGTGTTGTATAGGTAAGTTGTTAAGAGAGTAAACCCTGAGAGTTCTCGTAACAAGGAGAAACATTTTTTTCCTTTTTGCTTATTTTTTCTTTTTATTGTATCTATATGTGAGCTGAGCCTATTGTGGTAATTGCTTCACAGTATATGCAAATCAAAAAATCAAACCATCCTGCTGTAGACCATAAAGTTATACTATGATGTATGTCAATTATTTCTCAATAATTGGAAAACTGGAAAAAATAGAGAAATAAAAAACCAAACATAAATTAAACTTTTGTTCATTTGAACATTTTCTTTCTGGCTACCTAGAAGATTTCATCTTTTCGTCAATATTCTGTAATTTTACCATTATGTAGTCAGGTTTAGTTTTGTTTGTATTTATCTTACCTGAATATTCTAAAGTTAGATGCTTTATATATTTTTCATCAGTTTTGGTTAATTGTCAGTCATTATTTACTCAAATATTGCTTTTTCTTCATGTTCTCTCTTCTCTACTTTGGAATTCTTACACATCTCTTTGACCTTTAAGTTTTTCCAGTATTTCATGTTTTTATTTTTTCCATGTGCTTATTTCACGTATTTTATCTGACCTATCTCAGGTCACTAATTCTATCATGTGTAATTTGATAGTAAATACATTTTTGAAATTCTTAATCTAGTCATTATATTTTTATTATTATTTTAAAAAATCCATTAGATCATTTAAAATTTTCCATTCATGGCTTAAATTTTCAATCATTTTTTATTACCTTGAACGAAATAAGAATAATTATTTTGAAATCTATTATCTGGAAGCCCTTGGTGTCTGTTTTATAACCTTTGTTTTCTCCTGGATTTTGTTCACATTGTCTTGTTTCTTCAAATGCCTGGCCATTTAAAACTATATGCTGGAATATATATGTGTGTGTATATATATATATATATATATATATATATATATATATACACACACACACATACACATGCACACATATGAATGTATATATATATTCATATGTATATTATTTTATATATAATATATTCTAGAGTATATTTAAATATGTATATTCAGCATATGTTAAATATATATGTATATGTGAAAGATAATTTAAAGTTTTTAATATAGTATAATATGCATAATATTCATATTATCTAGCATAATATATAATACGCTAGACTTTATATAACACCAGCTGACATTTTTTAAACAATTTTTAAAAATTGAAGTATAGTTAATTTACAATGTTGTGTTAGTTTCAGATGTACAGCAAAGTGATTCAGTTATACATATGTATATATATCTATTCTTTTTCAGATTCTTTTCCATTATAGGTTGTTACAAGATATTGAATATAGTTCCATGTGCTATACAGTAGGTCCTCATTGTGTATCTATTTTATATATAGTATTGTGTATATGTTAATCCCAACCGCCTAATTTATCTTCCCCCCATGCCCCCTGCTATCCCGTTTGGTAACCATAAGTTTGCTTTCTATGTCTGTGAGTCTATTTCTGTTTTGTAAGTAAGTTCATTGTATCATTTTTTTAGATTCCACATATAAGTCATATCATATGATAATTGTCTTTCTCTGACTGACTTACTTCACTTAATATGATATTCTCTAGGTCCATCCATGTTGCTGCAAATGGCATTATTTCATTCCTTTTTTGGTTCAGTAATATTCCATTGTGTGTATATATATATATATATATATATATATATATATATATATATACCATACCTTCTTTATCCAGTTATCCATTGATGGACATTTGGGTTGTTTCCATGTCTTAGCTATTGTAAATAGTCCTGCTGTGAACATTGGGGTACATGTATATTTTTGAATTAGAGTTTTCTTCAGATATATGCCCAGGAGTAGGATTGCAGGATCATATGGTAACTCAACTTTTATTTTTTTAAGGAATCTCTCTACTGTTTTCCACAGTGGCTGTACCAGTTTACATTCCCACCAACAGTGTAGGAGGGTTCCTTTTTCTCCACACCCACTCCAGTATTTATTATTTGTAGACTTTTTAATGATGGCCATTCTGACCGGTGTAAGGTGATACCTCATTGTAGTTTTGATTTGCATTTCCCTAATAATTATCAATATTGAGCATCTTTTCATGTGCCTGTTGGCCATCTGTATGTCATCTTTGGAGAAATATGTATTTGGGTCTTCTTCCCATTTTTTGTTTGGGTTGTTTGTTTTTTTGATATTCAGCTGTATGAGCTGCTTATATATTTCGGAAATGACTCCTGTGTCAGTAGCATCCTTTGCAAATGTTTTCTCCCAGTCTGTAGGCTGTCTTTTCGTTTTGTTTATGGTTTCCTTTGTGTGCAAAAACTTTTAAGTTTAATTTGTTTATTTCTGTTTTTGTTTCCATTACTCTAGGAGACAGATCCAAAAAAGTATTGCTGCGATTTATGTCAAAGAGTGTTCTGCCTATGTTTTCCTCTAGGAGTTTTATAGTATCCAGTCTTTCATTTAGGTCTTTGATCCATTTTGAGTTTATTTTTGTATATGGTGTCAGAGAATGTTCTAATTTCATTCTTTTACATGACCAGTTTTCCCAGTACCACTGACTGAAGAGACTGTCTTTTCTCCAATGTGTATTCTTGCCTCCTTTGTCATAGATTAATTGACCATAAATGCATGGGTTTATTTCTGGGCTTTCTAGCCTGTTCCATTGATCTCTATGTCTGCTTTTGTGCCTGTACCTTATTGTTTTGATTACTGTAGCTTTGTAGTGTGGTCTGAGGTCAGGGAGGATGATTCCTCCAGCTCCATTCTTTCTCAGGATTGTTTTGGCTCTTCGGGGTCTTTCGTGTCTCCGTACAAATTGTGAAATGTTTTGTTCTAGTTCTGTGAAAAAATGCCATTGGTAATTTGATAGGGATTGCATTGAACCTATAGATTGTCTTGGGTAGTATGGTCATTTAACAATATTGATTCGTCCAATCCAAGAACAGAGTATATCTTTCCATCTGTTTGTGGGGTCTTTAATTTCTTTCATCAGCATCTTATAGTTTTCAGAGTACAGGTCTTTTGTCTCCTTAGGTTTATTCCTCTGTATTTCTTTTGGATGTGATGGTAAATGGGATTGTTTCCTTAATTTCTCTTTCTGATATTTTGTTGTCAGTGTATAGAAATGCAACAGATTTCAGTGTATTTGTTCTGTGTCCAGCAACTTTACCAAATTCATTGATGAGCTCTAGTAGTTTTCTGGCAGTGTCTTTAGGATGTTCTACATATAGCATCATCCCATCTGCAAACAGTGACAGTTTTACTTCTTCTTTTCCAATTTGGATTCCTTTTATTTCTTTTTCTTCTCTGATTGCTGTGGCTAGGACTTCCAAAACTATGTTCAATAAAAGTGGTGAGAATGGTCATACTTGTCTTCTTCCTGATCTTAGAGGAAATGCTTTCAGCTTTTCACCATTGAGTATGATGTTAGCTGTGGGTTTGTCATATATGACCTTTATTATGTTGAGGTATGTTCCCTTTTTTCTCCCTTTCTGAAGTGTTTTTATCATGAATGGATGTTGAATTTTATCAAAAGATTTTTCTGCTTTTATGCTTTTCTGAGATGATCATATGGTTTTTATTCTCCAATTTGTTAATGTGTTGTATCACATTGATTGATTTGAGGATATTGAAAAATCCTTGCATCCCTGGAATAAATCCCACTTGATCATAGTTTATGATTGACAGTTTTATATCCAACTGAATTATCATTTGATACTGAGGGTGAAATGAAGATATTTTCAAGTAAAATAGTAAGAGTTTATCAACAGTAATCTCTGTTGGTGCTGCATTGTGTTCCCTCAAAATTCTTCTGTTGAAACCCTGACCCCTAGGACCAGAAAATGTGAGTGTATTTAGAGATAGGGCCTTTAAAATGAAGATTAAGTCAAAATGAGGCTGTTAGAGTGGGCCCTAATCCAATCTAACTGGTGTCATGTAAGAAGAGGAAATTTGGATGTACAAAGGGACACCAGGGTATCTGCTGCAAGAAAAGACCATGTGAAGACACAGTGAAAGGCAGCCATCTGCAGTCATTAGGAGAGGCCTCAAAAGAAACCAAACCAATCGATACCTTGATCTTAAACTTCCAACCTCTCCAACTGTGAGAAAATAAATTGCAGTTTTTAAGCCAGTAGTCTGTGGTATTTGTTATGGCAGCCCTAGCAAGCTAATGAAGATTCTTATAAGAAGTACTAATACTTTAACTCCTAAATATTTTCAAATCGCATCACACATATAAAATATTCCTGCAGTATTCTGACAGAAGTACACAGGGGTTGGGGCGCTGAACAACACAGGGGTTGAACAACCCCTTGAACAGCACAGGGGTTGGGGCGCTGACCCTCTGTGCAGTTGAAAGTCCTCATATAATTTATAGTTGGTCCTTCATATCCATGGTGCCACACCATGGATTCAACCAACCTCAGATCTTGTAGTACTGTAGCATTTACTATTGAAAAAAAATTCACCCATAAGTGGTCCTGCACAGTTCAAACTCATGTTGTTCAAGGGTCAACTCTAGATAAGAATGGTCACAGGCCAGAGATCAGCCAGGGGGTTCTAGCCATTCTGTTCTCCACAGCCACACTAAGGGTTAAGGTTATCAATATTTCATGCACATCTGTAACCCATTCATGACACCTCATCTGGGAAGCTCTTTTCTAAAGGATAAACTTCAGGAAGAAGTAAAATGATCTCATAAGGAATGTCTGACATTCATGGAGGAAGTTTCTTTCTATATATCAACTGAACCCCAGGCAGAATTTCAGGATGGCTATTAAAACAATTTTTTTTTATAAACAGAAGGACACTAACTGATGACTTCTCAGAGAGCTGAGCCCCAATCTTCTTTATCACCTTTACCTTCCAGGTATGTTTTCCTGCTTCTGCACTTGGATTCCAGTAAGTTGTGAGGATAGGTCTGTGAGTATAGCCCCATTCTCTGCTTTGGGTTTCTCTCTGGAAATACACAGATTTTTGTTTGATCCTAGCTTTATAATTCTCTTTTTGTATTTATCATCACTATGTCTTTTTTTAATTTATTATTTTTAAAAATTTATTTTATTTTTGGCTGCGTTGGGTCTTCATTGCTGCACGTGGGCTTTCTCTAGTTGCGGTGAGCAGGGGCTACTCCTTGTTGCAATGCACGGGCTTCTCATTGTGGTGGCTTCTCTTGTTGTGGAACACGGGCTCTAGGTGCCAGGGCTTCAGTAGTTGCGGCACGTGGGCTCAGTAGTTGTGGCTTGTGGCTCGTGGGCTCTAGAGCACCGGATCAGTAGTTGTGGCGCACGGGCCTAGTTACTCCACATCCTGTGGGATCTTCCCGGACCAGGGCTTGAACCCGTGTCCCCTGCATTGGCATGCAGATTCTTAACCACTGCGCCACTAGGGAAGCCCATATCATCACTATGTCTTTTGGACAGAGATAGTATATTGAGAGTGTGAACAAATGGAGACTTAATCGGAAACCAAGCATAGCCATTATTCAAAAAGTTTCAGATTCCTCTTTGCCTACGATATTGACTTATGAGATACAACATGAGGATTCATATGTTCAATTCAGTTGTGTTAAAGTGCATGACAATACCCAAAATGAAATTTCACGCTTGAAAATTGGACACCACTGAAGCTATTTAGTAACTATTTAGAAAGCATTATTTTCACCTTGGAAAATAAACATTAAAGTTTATTTATTCTAGTAAAATTATGTTTCCAAAAATGTTACTTCTGAGGCTTAGTTTATCTTAGTATAAACTAGTTGTTCTCTTTCAGGGGTTATCCCCACCCCACCCCAACTGAGGACATTTGGCAATGTCTGGAGGCAATTTTGATTTTTGTGACTTGGGGGTGGGTGCTACTGGCATCTAGTGGGTAGAGGTCAGGGATGTTTCTAGACATCTTACAATGCACTGAACAACCCCACATAACAAAAAAATTATTGACCCCAAATTTCAATAGTGTCAAAATTGAGAAAACCTACATCATTTGACTGTACTCACCATACAAAAGCAAAAATCATTTAGGAGCACCTGTTGACACTTTTTTGTCCCCTGAGATTCTGTTACCAAGGCTGTTGCCCCAGAATCATACCCCTGCCCCTCCCTCGAATGGAAACCAGTTGTTCTTATCTAAGTTCAGGAGGAAGCTGCAAAGAGAAAAGCAAGGACTGGTTAGAACAACTAGACCCAAGATGACAGAAGATTTGACTTCCAGTAGACCTTGACCCTCATTATACGCTCATTGTAATACGTTAGCATGCTAAAGGGCCCATCCACCGGCACCATGACAGGTGACGATCGCCTTGACAACAACTGGAAAAGCCCATATAAGGACCGAAAAAGAGTGTTGCATCAGTTCTGTGTCCAAACCACAACCCTGTTCTCAGATAAGACGTGAGTATGCCTCCCACTCTTTCCAATTCCCTCCCTTTTACCTCGGCCCTCCTAAACATATGGTGTCTCTGTCCCAATTGGGTTGTGAAGTTGATTTGCGAACTAAATTTGCGCTTCTCCATTCTTTGGCCATTAATGAAAGCTTGTGCTGTTCCAGTCTCAGCATAGGTTTCATTATTGGCTGTGCGAATCTGCGCGGAAAAAGAACCTCCCTGGGTGTCGGCGCCTGGCTAGGACTTTAGTGAGGGTCCAGTTGACCAGTTTGGTAACAGTTCCATTTAGGAGGTCAGCCTGGGGTCCCAGGACTCTGCATTTTTCCAGGTGGTTTCCATCCAAGAGGTCCAAGGATTACATTCTAAGAAATCTTTTTTACCCCTTGCTATTTCTGAAAGCTACTTAAGGATAGGGGCTGCATCCTCGCCTAAATCCAGAAAACGCTTGTTGAGTGAATGACAAAACGATGGATGAAAGTATGAATGAAGTTAGGGGAGTCAATCATTTTACTACACAGGTCCCAGCAGCTCCCGTTACTTACGGCCGCAGAACGGGCCCTTTCAAGCCAAGCCTCTTGGGCAGGCTCTCGCCGCGACTGGAGGCATGCTGGATTACATTTCCCAGAGTTCCAAGGGATCGCTGCGCAGGCGCACTTGGAAAACTCCGGCATCTCTCTCCTCCGCAGAAACAGGCAGGTCGTTGCCGTCCTGCCCCAGCCTGTCCTCCTGTCCTCCTTGTCCCGCAGTCTGAACTCCAGTAGTTCTGCTAGTGTATGTGTGTCGCTGCAGGCTGGACTTATGGCCTCGCCGTTGAGGTTCGACGGGCGGGTGGTACTGGTCACCGGCGCGGGGGGAGGTGAGTACGCGAAGGCTAGAGGGCCGGCGTCCTCCAGCGGTCCGGGATCCGCACGCAGCTGTAGCTGCGATCTCAGCATCTGGGCTGCGGGCAGCGGTGGCGGGGCGGCTTGGGGAGCGAGCGACTGGACTCGGTGGGGTTGAGGGTGGGAGGACGGACAACGATTGTTCTCCGGGCGCCTAATCGGCTGAGGATGGTGAGGAGGGGCTGGCCAGCCTTGAGTGGGGAGCCAGAAACTCCTGGTGCAGCCCACTTCTCCACCCGCCCCCAACCCTGTGGGAGCTTCTCAAGGCTTCAGGTCTTGAGAGGAGAGAGGCCCGGCTCGGCTGCGGGTTGCAAAACTAGGTAAAATTCATCCCGACGCCCGTCTGTGCGTATCGATTGCGACTCTTCCTGTTAATAGACTCCCTAGGCCTCTGTCAAGTGTTTTAAACGTGGCGGGAAAGCCGTCTGGTGGCTGGAATCACCCCCGCAGTAGTAGAGATGTCAGCCCCTTGCCTTTGAAAAGTCAATCATCTTTCCCTCTGTCAGGTGATTTTAAGTTCTTGAGAGGACCTTCTTTAAAAAAAGGCATCTGATAAGAGTCCTCCTTTTTGGACTTTGTGTGTTTATCAAGCGGATTGCAAACTCCAATGCCTGCAGGACTCAGGCAGGTGATAGAGGAATAAAATGAGAGTGGGGTGGGGGCAGTAGGAACTGGAGAGCAGAGGCCTTTCAGAAGTGGGCCAGATCTTCCTGTATTTCAGAAGCCAAGTGGAGATTGGTTATGTGAAATAACCCTATTTTTATTTCTATTTATTTATTTATGGCTGCATCAGGTCTTTGTTGCGGTGCGCGGGCCTCTCATTGCGGTGGCTTCTCTTGTCGCAGAGCCGGGCTCTAGGCGCGCAGGTTTACTTGCTCCACGGCATGTGGGATCTTCCCGGACCAGGGCTCGAACCCGTGTCCCCTGCATTGGCAGGCGGATTCTTAACCACTGCACCACCAGGGAAGTCCCCAAATAACCCTATTTTTAAAGGACAAAATTTAAGACAAACCACTCATACCCACACGGATGCTTTGCAGTGAGGTTTTACACTATTTCCCACCTGTCCATGATCTCTGTAATCTCCAAGTGCAGGGATGTTGACCTTACGGGCCTTTGATTACCCACTGGTAGTGCCTTATACCTAGAATGGACCTAATGCAGAATTAATATGAATTATATATTAGAAGTCACAAACAGTGGAATTCTGACAGTTAATTCATACGTATTTTCACGTCTCCATTTATAAAATGGATTCACATGCTTCCTTTCAGAAAATATCTTTAGTATTAATTGGTGGCCAAATGTTTTCTATCCGTAGCTATATTTATTCTAAAATGATTATGTTTTTGGGAAAACATTTTGTTTACACTTTGCTTTTGATGGAAATAATTAAGTAAAGCACTCATGTTTTAAACCTCTTTTGACAGTGAGTGATTCACAGTATGAAATACATTTTATACCAGGACCTGGTATACACACACACACACACACACACACACACACACACACACGCACCATATTTGAAACAAGCTCATGACACGGTACATAGTAAAGGCAGTGCACTTTGAACGTTTCTATTCTGTTTCATTAAGTAAATGCAGGTTACAACCCACTAAATTGATTTTGTGAAGTATTAATGGGTTGTGACTAGACAGTTCTGAATTTAGCACCTCCTGTTCATGAACTGATTCATATTTTAAAGAGCCTGGATTATGATACAATTACTAGCCATTAGATTTGAATACTGATCTGGGGCAGATATAATTTTGTGGTAAAGTTGAGACTGTCATTAGGTCTACACTGGGCCATCATTATGAAAGAGAGATTGAGATCTAATTCCAGTCCTCTCATGAAGACTGTTGTCCTTGAGGTCTTGGGGTTCTCATTTAAGGATACATATCTGTAGAATTGAGGCACTGCTAAACATCCCAGGAGGGTGTCCGTGAATGCCTGCCAGGCCTGTGTCTGGGAATTAGTCTGACTCCAACCCACGCATGTTCTAGAGATGAATAGAAATATCTTTGCACTATTCAGGTGCTGTTGTTTAGCTTGGAATATTGAATAGTTTAATGGGAGACCTGGAAGGAGAGGTTTAGAATTGTCTAGGATTAAGGGAAACAATTTTGCCGTGATGGGTGGTATAACGGGAATTCGTATTTATTAGCTGATTGTAGTAGTTGCTGGGGATGTAGTTGTGAGAGTGGTGGAGGTGGGCCGTGGAAGAAGGGAGTCTGGCCATTGTGAATTTGAGATGGTTATAAAATAGCAAGCTGTAGCTCTGGAGATAGTGAGAAGTGTGTGAGTAGTTGGAGATTCTGGAGTCAGGAGAGGTTTCGAAGTCATTTGACTTCCTTTGATTGGTAAAGCTAGAAGGTGAAATAGTCCAGGAAGCTAATCTCAGAGGCTCTGTCAGCTTGAAGCAGAGAGAAGTCTAACCCACTGAAGAGAGCACTGAACAAGCACTGTGAGAAAAGAATCAACTGATATTTGACAGTGCTAAAGAAGTTAAGGTCAGAAGAGAAATGGGGGAGAGAGGACGGTTGACAATGAACTTCGGTGTGGGAGAAAGTTAAGACAGGATTTAAAAGAGGATTAAGAGAAAATAGAGGCTCTTGGCTTTACCTTTTTGTGCATTTTGACTGTAAAGATGTGCTGGGCATTGTGGGAAATGTAAAAGAACGACATAATCTCAACCTACAAGGACCTTCTAGTTTAGTTGGGGAGACAAAGACACATAAAGTATTTAAATAATGTTTATGTAAGCACAGATATAAAAACGTTGGAGGACACTTAACGAACCTGTTAATGGACGAGTGGTATTACAGGGAAACAGGGAGGAGAATGTCACTTTTAACTTTATATACAGATTTGTGTACAGTTTGCATGGGCCTTTATGGTAAAAGTAGATTACTGACATATCTTTTCAGAGAATTGTATAGCTTGGTTTTGAGATAATTCTCTGATTAACGTAGATCAATCTCTACGAGAGACATACCCCATTCCTTTCATCTGATGATTTTCTACTTTGTTACCTTTTTTTTTTTTTTGCGTTCTGGTTATGAGTATTTGATTTCTCTGAAAACCTCATGTTTCGAGCAAGTGCTTCAGCCTAGATCTGATAAAATATGAGGAGACTTGAGTTATTATATTGGGTGGGTTCTCTCTCATCCATTCAGAGTGGATTAAATTTTAAAATAAATTATTTGGTGATCTTTTAGTTTTGGAAAACTTTATAGTTTGGGTCCTTTTTAGAAGAGCCTGATAATTTAGCCATCTCAATATTTGTTTACTTGTTTATCAGTTAATTCAAATTAAATTTAAACTACCAATTAAATTTCTCAATTACATTTAAAAAAACGTGTGCACGGGGCGTCAGGGGCACGAGGCGGTGCCGGCCTGGCGCGGGGCTGCGGCGGCCGCGTGGACCGGCGCCCGGGGCGGCAGAGCGGGGGCGGGGCCGTGGTTCCGGAGCGCAGCCCCGCCGGCCGGGCCGAGGCGCTGGGGCGCCGGGGACGCGTGGTGGGCGCAGGGCAGGGGCGCCGGCCCGGGCAGAGGCTGCCGGAGCGCCGCAGGCCTGGAACTCCGCGCGGGTCGCCTGGAGACGACGCCTCCGCCAGGCCCTGCTCGAGCCCGCCCCGCGCCCAGGCGCACTTGGCCGCCCGGTGCCCAGGGCGCGCTGGGCCTCAAACTATGCCGGTGTCTGACCAGGCGTTTGTCACGCTGGCTACCAATGACGTCTACTGCCAGGGGGCCTTGGTGCTGGGGCAATCATTGCGGGACCACAGGGCCACCAGGAGGCTGGTGGTGCTGGTCACCCCTCAGGTGTCCAGCCTGCTCAGGGAAATTCAGATGATCCACATTGACACCAGAAGAAGTGAAACCCTTCTGCTGACCAGTAACAATGGGAGACATGGAGAATGTTATCAAAGGCTTATCTGGGGGGAAGGACCTGGGCCTGGGCAATTGTAAGGGATGTTCTGTAAAACTGGGCACAATAAATTTCCATGCAAAAAGGAAAAAAGCAAAAAAACAAAAAAACGTGTGCATGTTAAAATAATTTAAACAATGCAGAAGTAAGCTTTCCACCCCTTGTTGCTAGTTACATAATTCTGTTCCCCAGAGGTAACCACTAATTGCCAGTCTCTTATATAGTCTTCCTGAGATATTCTCTGCCTATACAATTTATATGGGCACGTATCCATTTTTGGATGTATAAATTTACACCTCATACCTTTGAGTCTGAATTAAATATTTCCTGTATGTGGTGATTATGTAGTCAAGGTTCAGAGCAGGATATAGAAACCACTAGATATTTGAAACAAGAAAGGACTTAATTTAAGCAGTTGGGTTTTAGGCAGTTCCTCTTGGAATTCCTTATGGAACAGTATAAAACTGGCCCATTAGGGGAGCCACTACCTCTGAGGCTACCATTGGAACTGCCACAGCCCAAATAGCCACTGGCCCCAGGGATCTAGAGAATGGAAGCTGCCATCCAGAAATTAGGGAGCTAGATCTAGAAGCTGCCACTATACCTGCTTAATACCTAGGAAGCCTCAAGAAATCAGCTTCTTAACCAACAGTAACATCCAAAAGTCACAGTAAGGTGGCTTCTGCCTCATTCCCTCCTTCCACATTTCATGCAAATGCGTTTAATGGTGGAACCCAATTCACATCTAGCGTCCATCCTAGAAGCTAGGTAGAATGATAGGAAATGGTAGGTAGAATAGGTGGAAAATACAGTTTTAAGCTTTCCAACCCCTGAAAGTAGAAGTAGGTGAAGTAGAGGCTGAGAGTACCAATGAAAGCTCTACCTTTGTAATGTAATTAATTGCTCACCAGTTACTTTGCAATAGGGATTGAGTTGAGTGGACCAGAAAAATTATGCTAACATTTGCTCAACCTTCTGATTTTTTTCTTTTGTTTTCAATAGGATTGGGCCGAGCCTATGCCCTGGCTTTTGCAGAAAGAGGTGCATCAGTTGTTGGTAAGTTGATACATTTTTCTTTTCATTCAGTAGCTGGGAACTAAAATACAGTCTTCACAAACCAGAGGCCTTTGTATTCACATCAAATAATTTGTTAAGGTCAAATTTCATCACTAATTTTTTCTTGTGCCAGCAAAATTTTTTTCCCCATTGAGGCTAACTTTGTAACTTACTTTTTAAAGTAAACTAGTTTCACAGAATTTGCAACTTAATAGGACTGAGAACGATGAGCCGACATTCATTATATAAAAGGAAATTCTTGAATTTGGTCTATTGTGGGCTGTAATTTTTCGATGTAGAAGACTGGTGCAAGATGAATCCTTGTAAGTGTAAATATATTGATAAGGTAAGAAATAAGTGCATTTTCATAACTAAATGTTTGGAATCAGGGAATCCAAAGTATTTTTTTTTTAATCTCTGTCATAAAAATTTTTCAAATGGAAGCTTTTATAACAGTTAAAAAGTTTTTAAATTAAAGGGGCACTTGCATGAGTTTTATTATGGGGGGATCAGTTGGAAGATGGTGTATTGAAGAATACACCAAAAGTGGGAGGTTTTAGTAATCTTAGTGGTTTGCCTGATGTACTTGGCAGTTGGTATGGACCTAGGAGTGGATTTGTCTACAGTCAAGTCTTTGTGGGGAATATCTAAATGAATGCCAGGTAGGTACATAGGGCAGATGTATGGCCCAATATTTATTAATATCTTTCCTGGGCTAAAATTGTTGGCCCACATTATTGTCCTCCCAATCCCAATTTTCCTACATCTTTTTTTTTTTGTTTTGTTTTTTGTTTTTCACACACACACAGTGTATTTTATTTTTACAAGAGATAAATAGACTGACACGAAGCATTGTACATGGATGACCACAACAAAAGCAACAATGATTGCAATTACCAAACCTGAAACACACTCATACTGTCATAATATTGACATTCAGTCCAGTAATCCTCCACTGTAACAGCTCCTTTACTTTGCAGTGAAAATTGATTTGTATATTCTTTGCCTCTGAGTCCTTGTGGGATTTTTTTTTAAATTCAGACAGAAAGTCACAAAAATTATACTCATCCTCATCAGTTCACTCAGTCCCATGTAATTAAATTTTTTTTTTCATCTTGATCTTTTGTTAGCACTTTTTTGAGTTCATCAGTTTTTCATTAGGGTGCTGAAAATGCTTATTCATTCAGTTCAGCAGTACAGTCAGTTACCAGAAACCTGTACTTGTCAGAGTCTTTTCCATGAATTTCTTGAAGATGAAACCCTTTAATAGGAACATATTTGCAAAAGCATCAGAGTACACCCAGAACTGTCTGTAAATGAGAAAAGACTTAAAAATGACCACAGTTAAAGATTTGATGAAAGTTCATAATAATGCAGTTGACAAGAAAATTAGTTATTTCTGAGATATACATTTTAAAGTAATAACTAGGATTATTACTTATAACATTATACCAGAACATATAAGATTTTTAGAAATTTCATGTAATGTCTGAAACATTTATATTAACATATTTCCATACATATTTCCATACAAATACAAATATAAGATTTTTAGAAATTTCATGTAATGTCTGAAACATTTATATTAACATATTTCCATACAAATAACCCAATGAAAGTTTAGTATTAGTTGTTTTGTTTGTTTGTTTTTTTATACTGCAGGTTCTTATTAGGCATCAATTTTATACACATCAGTGTATACATGTCAATCCCAATCGCCCAATTCAGCACACCACCATCCCCACCCCACCGCAGTTTTCCTCCCTTGGTGTCCATATGTCCATTCTCTACATCTGTGTCTCAACTTCTGCCCTGCAAACCGGCTCATCTGTACCATTTTTCTAGGTTCCACATACATGCATTAATATACGATATTTGTTTTTCTCTTTCTGACTTACTTCACTCTGTATGACAGTCTCTAGATCCATCCACGTCTCAACAAATGACTCAATTTCGTTCCTTTTTATGGCTGAGTAATATTCCATTGTATATATGTACCACAACTTCTTTATCCATTCGTCTCTTGATGGGCATTTAGGTTGCTTCCATGACCTGGCTATTGTAAATAGTGCTGCAATGAACATTCGGGTGCATGTGTCTTTTTGAATTATGGTTTTCTCTGGGTGTATGCTCAGTAGTGGGATTGCTGGGTCATATGGTAATTCTATTTTTAGATTTTTAAGGAACCTCCATATTGTTCTCCATAGTGGCTGTATCAATTTACATTCCCACCAACATTGCAAGAGGGTTCCCTTTTCTCCACACCCTCTCCAGCATTTGTTGTTTGTAGATTTTCTGATGATGCCCATTCTAACAGGAGTGAGGTGATACCTCATTGTAGTTTTGATTTGCATTTCTCTAATAATTAGCGATGTTGAGCATCTTTTCATGTGCTTCGTGGCCGTCTGTATGTCTTCTTTGGAGAAATGTCTATTTAGGTCTTCTGCCCATTTTTGGATTGGGGTGTTTGTTTCTTTAATATTGAGCTGAATGAGCTGTTTATATATTTTGCAGATTAATCCTTTGTCCGTTGATTCGTTTGCAAATATTTTCTCCCATTCCGAGGGTTGTCTTTTCGTCTTGTTTACGGTTTCCTTTGCTGTGCAAAAGCTTTGAAGTTTCATTAGGTTCCATTTGTTTATTTTTGTTTTTATTTCCATTACTCTAGGAGGTGGATCGAAAAAGATCTTGCTGTGATTTATGTCAAAGAGTGTTCTTCCTATGTTTTCCTCTAAGAGTTTTATAGTGTGCGGTCTTACATTTAGGTCTCGAATCCATTTTGAGTTCATTTTTGTGTATGGTGTTAGGCAGTGTTGTAATTTCATTCTTTTACATGTAGCTGTCCAGTTTTCCCAGCACCACTTATTGAAGAGACTGTCTTTTCTCCATTGTATATCTTTGCCTCCTTTGTCATAGATTAGTTGGCCATAGGTGCGTGGGTTAATCTCTGGGCTTTTCTATCTTGTTCCATTGATCTATGTTTCTGTTTTTGTGCCAGTACCATATTGTCTTGATTACTGTAGCTTTGTAGTATAGTCTGAAGTCAGGGAGTCTGATTCCTCCAGCTCCATTTTTTTCCCTCAAGACTGCTTTGGCTATTCGGGGTCTTTTGTGACTCCATACAAATTTTAAGATGATTTGTTCTAGCTCCGTAAAAAATGCCATTGGTAATTTAATAGGGATTGCATTGAACCTGTATATTGCTTTGGGTAGTATACTCATTTTCACAATGTTGATTCTTCCAATCCAAGAACATGGTATATCTCTCCATCTGTTGGTATCATCTTTAATTTCTTTCATCAGTGTCTTATAGTTTTCTGCATACAGGTCTTTTGTCTCCCTAGGTAGGTTTATTCCTAGGTATTTTATTCTTTTTGTTGCAATGGTAAATGGGAGTGTTTCCATAATTTCTCTTTCAGATTTTTCATCATTACTGTATAGGAATGCAAGAGATTTCTGTGCATTCATTTTGTATCCTGCAACTTTACTATATTCATTAATTAGCTCTAGCAGTTTTCTGGTGGCAGTTTTAGGATTCTCTATGTATAGTATCATGTCATCCGCAAAGAGTGACAGTTTTACTTCTTCTTTTCCAATTTGTATTCCTTTTATTTCTTTTTCTTCTCTGATTGCCGTGGCTAGGACTTCCAGAACTATGTTGAATAATAGTGGTGAGAGTGGACATCCTTGTCTCGTTCCTGATCTTAGAGGAAATGCTTTCAGTTTTTCACCATTGAGAATGATGTTTGCTGTGGGTTTGTCATATATGGCCTTTATTATGTTGAGGTAGGTTCCCTCTATGCCCACTTTCTGGAGAGTTTTTATCATAACTGGGTGTTGAATTTTGTCAAAAGCTTTTTCTGCATCTATTGAGATGATCATATGGTTTTTATTCTTCAATTTGTTAATATGGTGTATCACATTGATTGATTTGCATATATTGAAGAATCCTTGCATCCCTGGGATAAATCCCACTTGATCGTGGTGTATGATCCTTTTAATGTGTTGTTGGATTCTGTTTGCTAGTATTTTGTTGAGGATTTTTGCATCTATATTCATCAGTGATATTGGTCTGTAATTTTCTTTTTTTGTAGTATATTTGTCTGGTTTTGGTATCAGGGTGATGGTGGCCTCATAGAATGCGTTTGGGAGTGTTCCTTCCTCTGCAATTTTTTGGAAGAGTTTGAGAAGGATAGAGTTTTCCTACATCTTATCAGGGAATACAGAGAGCCAAATTTCTCCCAATTTGTTTACGGAGATGTGTAATAAAAGACTGAACAAGCAGCCAGGTTTTCTAAACAAAGAAGACCTAAGCAGGATATTGAATATACTTTTCTTCCTCAGCATATATCTTTTTTTTTTTTTTTTCATTCATGAGATATTTATTAAAATAACACATTTAGGGAAAAATATCAATACAATTGTATACATCATTACTGAAAACTGTATACCATCATACAAAAAAGGATTTTATATTGGGAAATCAATTCCTAATTTATGGCAAGTTTTACTTTCAGAAATAAAACCACAAAACAACACAATCTAATTCAATCTTAACGGCTGGCATGCTGAGCAAGGAATGTTCTTATTCTTTGTAGGAGCTCCTTCTTTACACTGTCAGGTACCAGGGCTCTGCCTTTTGGTGTGATTTCAGCCACCAAGTCATCAACAGTAACGTGTTCTAGTCCTTTTTCTTTAATTACCTTTACAGTGTGCCTTCAACTGATCCTTCCAGCCACATTCAATTAATTTAGCTCTCAGCAACTCTTTGAGGCCTTCTCTTTCTCCAGTTTCTATCAACTTTTGGTTAATTGCTGCTCTCATCTGCGCATCTTTGTTCATCTTGCTAACCACACTCTTCGGCTGCCCGGACCTAGCATATATCTTTATGGAAGGGACACAGCGACTTTGGATGTTCCTTGTTTAAGGTCATAGCCACTGGCTGTTAATCCAGTCTACTTCTTGGGGCAAGGACAAATTTTGATATTGTGGTATTTGGTCAGGGCGTGTATAGTTCAGGCCTTTTTTGCCAGGTTTTCCCCAAAATATTTCATGTCAGGGCTTAAAGGCACATGTTGTTACTTTTTTTTTTTTCTTAAAAAAAAATATTGTTATTTATTTATTAATACTTAAAACTTTTTATTTATTTACATCTTTTCCACTCAATTCCGTAAGTGCAAGTATCTCATTTTATCTTTTGTATCTCCTAAAGTTCTGAGAATGTTGCCTTTTGTAAAGAAGGGACTTTGTTCATTCCTTCCTTTATTGTTTGCTGTAGCCCTTTTCTGGGGGTGGGGCTGGCTGGGGAGTGGTTGGTGTGTCTTTGAGATTGGTTGAATAAATTTCTGCTTTTTTTGTTGTGACTAAGTTATGATCTTAGTTTATAAACTTGTTTTGTAAAACCTTTTGCAGCAGTATGTGTTTATGTGGATCAGTTTTCCTGTATTTATTTATTACCTTTGAATTTGTTGAACTCAGATTGGAGTTTTTCAGTTCTAAGAAAAAGGTAAACAGGGACAGTGTATCTGTTTATTTTGTCATTGCCTCAGGGATGGTATCGCAGCAAGTGCTTGTGAGAGTCCAAAAAGGCAGAAAATTAGTGTTTTGGGAAAAATATTTACCAAACTAGGCTGGAGAGCCAGATTTAGTTTAGCTTAGTTTATGTGAAAATGTAGAACTTTTCACTGATGGTTTCTACCACTTTTTAGCCTGTGACCTAGCTGTGAACTTTCTGGGCTACCAATGGGTTTTGTTTTTCCCTAACCACCACTACCCTCTGCTTTAACTTTTTTAAAACACAGATGCCCTGAGTCCAGGTTGTATCATGTGCACTAACATTTCTCCTGTGTTAATTTTGTTCTGCTCAGCATATTTTTACCTGAGTAAGCAAAAAATAGTAAAGAGGAGTAAGCAAACCTAGGATTTATGACATCAGAGTATCTTGTTTGTGGAAAAATTACTAATCAGTTAATCCTATGACTAGCTCAGAGGCCAGTAAGAAGTAAGACCTTAAGAAATGGAGTACCTTGTTTCTCATATAAGTCAACTTTTGCTAGGTTATGCTGAGTTAACAGACAAATCTCAATGGTTTATAATAATAAAGGATAATTTCAGGACTTCCCTGGTGGTGCAGAGGTTAAGAATCCACCTGCCAATGCAGGGGTTACAGGTTCGAGCCCTGGTCCGGGAAGATCCCACATGCCACGGAGCAACTGAGCCCGTGTGCCACAACTACTGAGCCTACGCTCTAGAGCCCACGAGCCACAACTACTGAGCCCGTGTGCCACAACTACTGAAGCCCATGTGCCTAGAGTCCGTGCTCCGCAACAAGAGAAGCCACTGCAATGAGAAGCCCACACACCTCAACGAAGAGTAGCCCCCGCTCGCCGCAACTAGAGAAAGCCCACGCACAGGAAGGAAGACCCAACACAGCCAAAAATAAAAATAAATAAAATAAATAAATTCATAAAAAAAAAAAAGGGTAATTTCATACCTACCTGACCTTTCAGCTTCTGGTCAGCTGTGTCTCTGCTTTTGTGTCGTACTAATTTCAGGATCCCAGCTGAAGGAGCAACTTTCATCATGGCTGTTCTTCCAGCAGAGGGAAAATAAAAATGGATCCCCTTGGTGTCTCATAAAGCTTCTGTTTAGAAGTGGCATGTCATTTCTACTCACCTTTCATTGGCCAAAGGAAATCACCTGGCCAAGCCCAAAGTTAAGGGTATCACTTAAGATATTCTCTTCATGTAAATATGATTGCTATGTTTTATATTCCGTAATATAAAGCATTATGGGAGATTTAAATCTGGGTATCAGAACTGCTAAGCCTGTGGCTGATAATTACAACAAGGGACATTTGGTTTCGTACACGTTACATCTTTCAAGAAATGTTCGCACATGTCTGAAGGAAATGTTGGGAATGGAATAGGTTTGAGATTTCCTCAGTAGGTGAGCTGTATCGAGTTCTCTGAATATTAAGTTTTGTCTTGAGGGCGTGAACACAAAGAAGATGGAAGTGTTCCAGCAAGGAGAACCTCTTTTTGGACAGTAAGAAAGGCAGAATGCTTTCTATTCTTGAACTGGAGGAGTAGCATTTTTGGGTAATTGAAACTGCAATCTTTTGAAGTAAGATCGACATGATTTCTTTTCTGTACTGCAGTTGCATAATAACTGGTAAAGATGAGTTACAAGTTCCTGTGGTCTGATGCCAGAGCCTGTGTTTTTAACCGCTGTGTGATCCTGATAGCCAGAAGGTGAACTGCAGTGGGGAAAGTGAATTGTCTTTGAAGTTAGGTCAGGCTATAAATCCTGTTTCTGCTGTCTAATTACATGACCTCTGAATATTAGTAGCCACCTTACCTAATAACTTCCAGGATTATGGTGGGGATTAAATGACATCAAGAATTAAAACCTTTGGGGCTTCCCTGGTGGCGCAGTGGTTGAGAATCTGCCTGCTAATGCAGGGGACACGGGTTCGAGCCCTGGTCTGGGAAGATCCCACATGCCACGGAGGAGCTGGGCCCGTGAGCCACAATTGCTGAGCCTGCGCGTCTGGAGCCTGTGCCCCGCGACGGGAGGGGCCGCGATAGAGAAAGGCCCGCGCACCGCGATGAAGAGCGGTCCCCGCACCGCGATGAAGAGTGGCCCCCGCTTGCCGCAACTGGAGAAAGCCCTCGCACGAACCGAAGACCCAACACAGCCAAAAATAAATAAATAAATAAATAAGAAAATCCTTTAAAAAAAAAAAAAAAAAGCTATAAAAAAAAAGAATTAAAACCTTTTGTAAAGGGGGTAAAAAGCGAATAATAGTGACTGCCTACCGTGTGCTGGGCACTGTGCTCAAGATTATGTCAAAGTGAGCTTAGGGGGCATCCCAGGCTGGCGTGAAGTCGTCTAGGGGAACAAAGTGAGAGATGAGAGATCACAGGAGGTCAGGTCATGTAGGACCATTTAGTTCAGAGTAAGGACTGGCTTTTACCCTGATTGAGATGGGAAGCCATTGGAGAGCATGGAGGAGCAACATGACCTCATTTAAGGTTTAAGTGGATCATTCTGAGTGCTGTGTGAGGAATAGGTTCTAGGGGAGCAGGCGTGGAAGTGGAGAAGTACGTTGGGCATATTGGGGTCTATTATCCTATTAACAATTCTTGTCCACACTTGTGATTTTTTGTTAAAAAAAAGAAGAGGAAGCAGAGAGATCTGTCAGGTTATTGCAGTAATCTACATAAGAGATGGGGGTGATTCAGACAGGTGGTAGGGATGGAGGTGGTGCAAAGAAGTTAAATTCTGGATATATTTTGAAGGTAGGTATGGCAGGATTTGCTTATTTGCTGATGTGGGTTGAAAGGGAGAGAGAAGGATAAAGTGGTGGTTTACCGAGATAGGAAAGACTGGAGGAGGGCCGGATTCGCAGAGAGGGGACATTCCCAGTAGACTTTCAGATGGGGATAGTAGGTAGGCAGTGGGATGTAGGACTCTGTAGTTGGGGGGACAGGTTGAAGCTGTGTAAATCTGTTTTCAGTTTCTAGGTGGTATTCAAAGCCAGGAGACTGGATTAGATTACCCAGGTGGTGAGTGCATATAAACAGGAGATAGGGTCCCAGGACTGAACTCTGGAGGGGACTCAGTCTCTCATTTTCAGTTTCTTCTCCCTTTAAGGAGACCTTTGATGCCTTCTTGTTGTTGAGACAGATTAAGTCCCTTAAATTAAAGAGCCCTAATTTAAGACGTTGCTTTCTAAACTGTCACAACATTTTGGAGGTCTTCAAATATTTAGATACATTTATGGCCATTCTGGAAAAGACTCTGATGAACTAGGGTGATTGTATCTTTCTACCAAACGTGAAAATAGTATGGCAGCTCTGTGTTTTCCGCCTTTTCTTTGGCTGTCAAGAAGCTTGAGGGTAAACCTGACACTGTCCCCAAATAGAGTAACTACCATTAGCATATGGTTTGAGTAGGCTTCTCTTTCTCTGATGTAACGTTTTCTTAATTTTTCCGTTTTTTAATAGCCCTTGCACATTTAAGCCACCTTAAATACTTTTTGGTAGCAGTCAGGACATGAACAGAATACAGGAAGAAATCCCCATTGGGCCCACAGCTCTAAAATCAATGAAATGATTCTTAATGCTATTGTTTGCTATCGGAAACTTTATCAAAATAGGAGGAAAGGCATCAAGCATAGAAAACAGAAATGTCTGGAAGAACATCCAAGAGATGGTTAATAGCAGTTACCTCTGGGGTAAGACACGGATTAAAACGACTTTTTGAATCTGCAGGGTTTGAATTTCTTGAAAGCATTAAAAAAAAAAAAAAAAAAGTAAATAACCTCTCCAAAAAATAAGTACACTTGTAGTATAATATTGCCCGTGTCATCTTTTTATATGCTTCTCAGATTACTCATTGTAAAGGATGTCACTCACAGAATCAATACATATGCAAGTTATTTTGATTTTGTAAATTTGGAAGCACCATTTTACTTTGGAAATAAAAGTCGTTTATAGATATGTCATTGGTAGTGGATATGACTCAGCTGGTGTCAAACCCTTGGATTGAATAAATATATGAACACGAATATGTGTAAGCACAGTGATAAAGCACTCTTCAAATACAAAGCATTATAACATTATTACTCTTGATAATTAAGTGGCAAGTTAGAAACTGCTATATAAGCAATTTCCCGCACTGAGCTACAGCAAAAAGGACGAACTACTTATAGTAAAGTGAAACAGTAAAGTGAGGGCAGACTTTAAGGGATCTTGAAAGTTAGGCAGTGAATAATTAGGGTTCCACTGCAGATTTTGAGCAAGGGGATGACGTAGTATAAAGGCTGCCTTTGGGCCATTACCCAGCAACAGTCTGCTGATTGCCTGGAAAGATTAAGATTGGAGGCAGAAGACCACCGGGAAGGCAACTGTAGTAATCTGGGCATGAAATTATAGAATAGGAAAGAAATGGCAGTAAACGATTCCTCGAAAGAACTGGAAACTCCTCAGTGCACAAACTGTCTACCTTGCGAGCTTAAAGCACCTAGCACAGTGCTGGATACAGAGTGGGAACAGAGTGAACATTTGAAGAATCATAATGAAATTGATGTCAAGCCTTGATGGCTCAGTGACATGTGCTGTTCAGAAATGGGAGAAAGGAAAGAGTACCTGGGAAATAACTCACCCAGCAAACTGATGTTGAGAAGATGGGACAGTTTGAGGAAGATGATAATCAATTTGCTTTGCTTTTTTTTTTTTTTTCCTATCAAACTATAAGTGACGTATATTCCCTCAGCTGGTTTAGCAGCCCTGATATCAGGAGACCCAAAGCATGTTTCTTGCTCTAGTCTTTGGAGCCAATAGTCAGGGCTGAAGGATAGCAAGAAAGAACAAGAAAACCAACTTCTGAGAGCAAAGTCCTGTACACAAATAGGATTGCTAAAGACAAATCCAGATTTCTCAATCTGGTTTATGTAACAAAACACTGGAAAACAATGTATGTAATGCTCATCAAATAATATTAATGCTCCAATGTTACCTCTGTTTCTCTTTCAACATTTCAATAAAGGAACTTATGATCTGCAACACATATAAAGAATTAAAATCTTTTATAAGTAAGGGACACGTACACATCTGTAAGAAAGAAAAACACCCCAAATGAAACGTGATTTAAGCAGGCAAAACAATAAGAAGTATAAATGACCAATAAGCCCATGAAAATAATGTTACCTTACTAGTGCTCAAAGAAATGTAAATTAAATAATGAGCTACAACTTGTAATCATTTAATTGTTATACTGAAAAGAATGATGATGTCCAGTGTTGGGAGGATATGGGGAAACAGGCCTTGTCACAAACATGGTTCTGTTTTCAGGCTTGGATAGCTGATAACTTGATACTTTGTATTTAGGTATCCATTTACCTATTAATAGAGTACTTTTACAGGCTCCAAGTGTGTTTTAGAATTCTCTGGATTCTTATATCCCTGCTCTAGTGGTTAGCATATTGCAGGTATTTAGTAAAATCTTGGGGTGGATTTTTAGTAAAAAACCTTATGTAGTCTTTAGTAGACTATCCAAGTCATTGATTTATTTAAAATGACAGAAATAGGAAAAAGATTTTACATCTTAAAAAAAAAAAAAAAACTCTTCAGAGCTATAAACTGGATTTTATATGGAGGATTTACAAATATATCACTTTGGGGGATATTTTGATGGTTTTAGCTGAAAAGACTCTGTCCTTAACTATCATAATCTTAACCATTTTTACTCCCTAATTTAAAGCTATTTGTTTGACTGGGGTGGCTGATTTACTGTTCCTTCTATATTCTCCCCAAGCACATGTGATTTTTTTTTTTTTTTTTTTTTAGTGGAAATAATTAGGATAAAAGAAACTTGTTTACAGCATTAGAGGAGCAGAGTGGTATTGTGGTAGGTCCAGGTTCTAGTCTGAATTTTGCCATTTCATACAGCCTTGGAGCCTGGACAAGCTTTGGAGCCTGGAACAAGTTACATAACCTTTCCTAAACTTTGCTCTTCTGTGAAAATAGGAACAACTGTTCCTGCCAAACTCCTAAAAAGCTGTATGGAGATCAAATGCAGCAATGTACATAGATGGGTCTTTGAAAATGTAAAGTATATACATACCAGTATAAGGCAGTAATGGTATTTTAAAATATTATTGTGATTAGAATTTTAGTCATATATTTAAGCTGAACAGTGTCACATAGTGTGGATACATTTCTCTTTGTATACAATCTGTGAACATTGTTGCTATCCAAGCCCTTCAGCGTGTAACCAGTGCTTTTCTAGTTAAGCCTGAAATCCCTGTGATTTAGCTCTGGTGATAGTGGGATAACTGAGTGGGGTCAGTGTTAAGTTTGTACTCTCTAAGGTAGAGACTTGTCTTGAATAAATCTATTCTGAAACTGTTTCACTGCACATCATTGATCTCAATAATTATTTATACAGTCTTCAGTTCTTACCTTTGCTTGCACTTGGTTGCACTTTGAACAGTTTCCACTTGGGGGTAGTGTTTCATTTCACAATTGAACAATTCTTTCTTTACTTAAGTATGGCCTTTGCCAGTTTGCTCTTGAACTTTCCCTTGCTTAGTTAAAAAGGGTCTTAATAGACTGTTAGCCGCATGTTTTAAAATCTTGATTTTTAAAAACTGTTTCCTGTCATTTGAGTAATTGTACAGAAATGAATAATTAATAGGAATTTAGTCTTGAGAAGCTTAACACTTTTTTTTTTAATCTCTGAGGGATAATGTAAGCCTTTTCCCCATTATTTTGTGTCTTTGCGGCATTTTTTATTTGCAGTAAGGCTGTTAAGACTATATTGTTAGAAAAAATATATCCCAGTCCACATTTTGAAAAACTCATTTCCTTTAAGAGTAAAAGCACATTAGGCTAGCTTTGCTTGGTACCATCCCTGTATCTCCCTTTACCACCCAACCCCACTTGCAGCCCTCACTCCAGCCCCCACCAAAAGAGAACCATTGTTGAAAAGAAAAAAAGATCTTGTGGGTTTTTCTTTTTTCCCCAGGTATGGTAATTATCAATTTGGTAATATTAAGAGACTTTAAATTTTAGTATATACCTCTATGCCATTTATTAATTAGTAATTTTTAAATTGTTATATTCTGCACAGTGTGCAATAACCCTACAAAAATGATCACTTTGCAATGCAAATTAATTCTTTATCCCAGGTATTTGTTTGAAATTCTGTTTTTTCCAAGTTATTTGGCATTGATCTATATATCTTTTCATTTGTTTTTGCATGTTATTTTGTAAATAATTAAATTATTGTATAAATTACCTTCGTTATCATATTATTTAGTTATGTTGGCTTTTATAAACTTTATGATGCAATTAGTGCATTAGTGTAGTTACCACATACTTAACTTTCAGTAGATTATAAACTCTGAGGATAGGCACCATTCTTATACATCTGTAGATTTCTGTAGATTTCCTTGCAAATAGTAAATGTGCAATTAATGTTTGTATCTATATAATTGGATATAGGGAGATGTTATGTGGTAAGTGTGGTCAGTTGTTAAACATATAAATTACATATATGCTATAAATTAATGACTGAACACATATTAGTTGTGTATGTAATTTTTGACCTCTTTCAATAAATAGTTTTTATTTCTTTTTTTGGTAGACCATGACACACTATGTTTTATAAAAATTCACGTGTGCTTCTCCAAGAGTTTAATATTGTGCTTGTTCTTTTTTTTTTTTTTTTTTATAAATTTATTTATTTATTTATTTTTGGCTGTGTTGGGTCTTCGTTTCTGTGCGAGGGCTTTCTCCAGTTGCGGCGAGCGGGGGCCACTCTTCATCGCGGTGCGCGGGCCTGTCACTGTCACGGCCTCTCGTTGCGGAGCACAGGCTCCAGACGCGCAGGCTCAGTAGCTGTGGCTCACGGGCCCAGTTGCTCCACGGCATGTGGGATCTTCCCGGACCAGGGTTCGAACCCGTGTCCCCTGCATTGGCAGGCAGATTCTCAACCACTGTGCCACCAGGGAAGCCCCGTGCTTGTTCTTTATCACCATTCCTGTAAACAAAGACCTTCTTGACGTGGAGAAGATATTTCACATTGTGTATTTAACCTTTCTTTCTTTCTTTCTTTCTTTTTAATTATGGTAAGAACATTTAATATGAACATTTAACAAATTTTTAAGTGTACAATACAGTATTATGCACTGCAGGCACTATGTTGTATGGCAGATAAGATCTATAGAACTTATTCATCTTGCATTATTGAAACTTTATGCCCACCGATTAGCAACTCCCCATTTTCTCCTCCCCCTAATCTTTGCAACCACCATTCTACTCTCTGATTCTATGAGTTTGACTATTTTAGGTACTTTGATGTAAGTGGAATCATGCAGCATTTGGCCTTCTGTGACTGGGTTACCATATTATCTTCAAAGCTCATCCATGTCATTACATATTGCAAAATTTCCTTCTTTTTTTAAAGGCTGAATAAATACATTGTATTTATGTACCACATTTTCTTTATCCATTTTTATCTGTCAGTTGATATTTAGATTATTTCTACATCTTGGCTATTGTGAATAGTGCTGCATTGAACACTTGGAGTGCTGTTGTCTCTTTGGTTCCTGATTTCAATTCTTTTGAATAAATACCTGGAATTGGGATTGCTGGATCTTGTGGCAGTTCTAGTTGTAATTTTTTTAAGAATGTCCATACTGTTTTCCTGTGTATTTAATCTTAAAAGTGATCTTTAGGTTTTTTTCTTTTCTTTCTTTTTGCTAAAAGTGGTTTGAATCATGGTCTTTTTCTTTCTAAAAAAGGAGAAGCATTGCACAGTTAAAAATTTCATGACATGAACCTGTGTTTAAATATTTTTCTGCTTCATATCTATATATATATATATATTTTTTCATATCTATATTTAAAAACAAAGAGGCATGTTTTGAAAGTACGTATCTCATGGTGTGTTCAGTAAGATGGGAATATAGTAGTAGGGAATTAGGAAGTTGACTGAAGAAATACACTAATAATATAATTTCATTTCCAACTCATATTTTTAAGGTCTAGAACTGAATTCTTATTTGTTTATTTTTGCATTGCAGTGAATGATCTAGGAGGGGACTTCATGGGAGTTGGTAAAGGCTCCTTAGCTGCTGATAAGGTTGTTGAAGAAATAAGAAGGAAAGGCGGAAGAGCAGTGGCCAACTATGGTACAATATTTGAGAGAACTATACTGCTTGTTTTATATTTCCTCCACTGATGCTGTTTCTCATGTTAATAAGTATTGAGCAAATATCTTGGCATTCCAGTATAATTATGAAATTAGATTTTACCTAAGTCTGCCAAAGATGTTTAGTGACGTATTTTTTAAACTTTTGATGTAGATTATTTCATGAGTCTAACTTTTATTCAGTTGTCTATTTAATATTTTTAATAATGAGCGCATGATATAATCAGTACATTACTGTAGATGTGAATATGAATATGGTCTTTTCTTAAAAGACCTGCCTTAGCTAAAAGGTCTTATGTATTTCTACAGAGTAACATTAAATTCTTCGTTTTAAAATTGCTTTTAAAAAACATTTCTTGAAGTAATATAGTGTAAGAAGTGAAGTGCCCCCTTTCTGCACCCAGCCTTCATATTACATTCTGCACAGGTGATCATTGCTGTATGCAACTTTCTTATCTTTATGAAAACGTAAGAGTCAAAGTTAGGCATTAGAAATAAAGACAGCAAATACAACCTGTATGTTTGATGTATTGATTCTAGTAGTATTTGTAAGGAATCCTCTTGAGTAGATTTACTTTAAAAAGCTAGTGCTTACTGACTTTTCTGCAAATTAGATTGTTTTTATGGACCAGGGAGAAAATTAGATTGCCAGTGACTTTATTCTGAAATTTTAGAGGAAAGGAAATAGGATATGATTTGTTTTGAGAGTTCAAGGGAATAATGAGACAGACATTTTAGTATCTTATTTCCACATTGAGAGTCTAGAAAAATGTTTTCAACTTAAAAAAATTTCTGGGGTTTTAAAACCTATTTTGTAAAGATAAAGATTTCAGACTCTCTTCCCTGCCCCTCAGTTTTGATATTCAACCTGTATCAATCAGGATTCAGTCAAGAAAACAGAAGCCCCTCTCGGTTTTCCAAGTGTGAAGGGTTTTATACAAAGAATTAGAGACTTACCATTGGAAGGTCTGGGCAGGTGCATGTCAGGGAAACTGTCGATGACCATCTCAGCCTGTGGCAGGTGGTTTTCAAGAGCTCACCTAGATGTGCTGTCAGTCTCACATCTGCAGCCTGCTCACAAGATTGCCTGCGTTTACAGTCTCTTCCTACTTTTCCTCCCTTTAAGCGAGTATCTCTTTTTGGCAGATCTAACTCAGGAGCTTATGGGTCCCAGGGAAGGGACCTGGCTCCGCCTGTGATTGCAGAGGAAGTAGAAAGAGGCAATGGTGATGTTGAGTTGACAGCTGACCATTTGACACACAGCTCTGGGGATATGAGCCCTTCTCCTGGGCTGATTAGCAGAAAATGACAAATCCGTAATATTTCATTGAGCTTTACTTTTTGTAGTTAGTATTACAAAAACAGTAGGTTTGTTTTCCAAATGTAGTGATACAGAATTGAACATGCTTTTTCAAATTAAACATGCTTCTCCTTCCCTCCCTCTCAAAGTCTCATTTGCATCCTTAAGGGGAAGTGCTTATGTGGCTATTTAAAATTCAACAGAAATGAAATAAAATAGATTATTCCATTTGTCGTACTAGCCCCATTTCAGGAGCCACATGTGGTTTTTGGTTACCATGTTAGTGCAGAAATAGAGCATTTCCATCTTCACAGAAAGTTCTGTTCGACCATGGTGTCTTGGATATTATTTGTCAAGTACTTCTCATTTACCCCCTCTCTCTTTTTTTTTTTTTTTTTTTTGGTAGGTTAAAGGATTGCCTTAGGGACTAAATTTCTTTTGTAACATGTTATCATTTATATTTTAGTTTGCTACGTGCCTGCAATATAAATGTATTTTCCTTGGAAATGAGTTCTGTTGAATGAATAGTATCTGTCATGTGCTCTGAGCCACAGAATTTAGAAGTCCTTTGTAAGGGATATTACTGAAGTTTTGTCCTAATTTCCCTTTCCATCAGATTCAGTGGAAGCAGGAGAGAAGGTTGTGAAGACAGCACTGGATGCTTTTGGAAGAATAGGTAATATTTCTTTGCATTTATGGTACTAACAGAGCTGCTTCTACCTTTCTAATGAAATATTTTTTATTTCACTTTTGTTTATTAAAAACTCTTTTTTGGTAATCAAATTTTTAGATTTGTTTTAAATTTTAATTTTTTTACATACCCTAATCTTATTCCACAAAGGGCTTGAGGTGACAGTTTTTATGCATGTATGTGTTGAGTTTGTTTTATACTTTTTTGTACTTTAAGAGCCTTTAAAAAAACTTGTAAGTATTCTCTAAGTTTCCTTTTTATAATAATTTAATCATACCCCAAATATATTTAGAAAATAAAAAATAAATCAGTATTTTGGCAATAGAGGACCCAGTGGAATATTTTAGATAATTATAATGATTCAGATGAAAATGATTCAGTATCTTGCAAATTAATTAAGATGAATTATATAAAATAAAAATCTTCATTTTTAAGAAGCATTTCAAGCATTTCAAATATATTGTTTAATTTTCCTGACTTAGTCCCATACATTGTTAGTAAAAGGTTATTGAATTACTAGGGGGAAACTACTGCAGATAAGCCCAACATGTTTATAATCTGAAAAATGTTAATTTTTGTAGTTTGAATGTGTTTCCCCCCCCTTTTTTTGGTCTAGCATATATATTTTTCTAGCTATATTTGGTTGAGCTTGTGAGAGACATGTTCACATAGTGTCTGACACAGGGATAGAGACCACAAAGTTCTGAAGTCATAAGGTGAAAATAGCCACAAGATGGTGGTTGAACCTTAAGAAACAATCCCTTCTATTTTATAGTGAGAATGCAATTATGTATGAAGACAGGCCATCAGTTTCTAACTCTAATGGTTTCCTTTCTGGGCTTTTGACTTTTGAGTGGCAAGGAAAAATCTTTTAAACTTTTAACTTTCCCAGTGAATTTTGAAGTTAATTGAGGGATGGTTTACGATTACCACTGAATTCTAAGAACCTAAGAGTTGTGTGACTGCTAATTCTGTAAATAAGCTCACAGAAATTTGGCAGGAGGTAGAGGTGGAAACATTTAGGTATGTAGACTTGAGAGGAAAGCACTGATATAATGGGGTACTTATTGTGCTTTTGTGAATCCGATTTGTTTTTACTATAGGTATAAAATTTTGTTCTGCTAGCACTTGTTACCTATTATATCTACTTTTCCATGGGCAGGGGGGAGGCAGGGAACGCTTTTGAAAGAAATGTGTTGTAAGCAAAGGCAAATTAATATGCTTGCTTTTATATTTGTGACTTGAATATTTTTATATTGTAGATGTTGTGATCAACAATGCTGGGTGAGTATTTCTTTTTAAATTTCCAATAAAGTAATGTACATGCAAACTTTTTTTAAGTGTTGACTTTCTCTTCTCAACATATATAATATCAATTTTTTAGAATTTTGAGGGACCGTTCCTTTGGTAGAATAAGTGATGAAGACTGGGGTAAGTTATTTTAAATATACGTTCTCTGGAACATACTTATCCATTTAGCCTTCTAATATTTGATACATTTCCACACTTAAGGAAAAACTTGCTTCTACCTATTTTTGCTTCTGCTAATATAAGTGATGAGTAAGCTTTACAACTGAAAATGAACAGTTGGAAGAAAAGGCTTTTGTGACTTTCGTTCGTTTCCCTTTTTCTCTTTGAGAGATTGTCAGCGTTTTCTTGCAGTATTAGTTGTTTCTAACAGCCTTTTGCATGCTTGTCTGGCTGTGTGATTCTTATTTCAAGAGCAAGAGTAGGCTATGACTACTGTAAGCAGACAGAAGGAAATGCTAAAAAAATCAAAAGGAAATGCTAAAAAACAAAAACTAAAAACGATGGAGATCTGAGAACTGGGTGGGAAAAACCTAGATATAATTTTGAAACTTCTAATAAGTAGGAAAAATTTCCATTAGGAATGTCATGTTGGAAAGATTGAGTTTAGATGATGAACAGTCACAGTTATAAAATTTTTTTATCCTGTTTGCTCTTTTTTGCCCTTACTTTCATTGGCTATCAGAACTAAAACAAGCATTGGTGGCTGAGACGGTGGCAGGCATGGTAACTGAGATGAATTACATCATTGTTTATAGAGTGTGTTTCTGGGAAATATTGCCAGAAGTTCTTTTGGAAGAAGGAAGATATCTTTCTGACTTAGAATTAAGCAAAGACGGCTTTTAGCTTCCAATTCCCTTGTAATAACTGGAGAAAAAAAGGAGCTGAGAAAGATAGAATTTGTTGGCAGAGGGGACTTAAGTCGGTGCTTTGCTTTGAGCTCTGATGGGGCTGGAGTGTGTCCTCTTCTGGTTTCATCAGAGTAAGATTAAATCTGGAATTGTTTGTTTATCTGCATCATCCTCCAAGTTGTCTGTTCATTAGATTGACATTTCAGAAAGCAGGCTTCTCTGTCTCTCTTTTTCCCTCTTTCCCTCCCCCTCTTTCCTACACCTCCACGCCCCGACCCCCAGCTCTCTCTAACTCATTTGCAAATCCTGTTAAAAATAGGGATTTAGGGATATACTGAACATTTTATAAACATTTCTTGATGAAGAACTGAGTGGTTTTTGATTATGCTTTAACGTTTGTGTTGAGTCCCAATTATATATGTAAAATTCTTGGTTATTTGTATTATGAATTTTTATATAAAATAGGCAAAAATTAAAGATGGCATTGCACTTAGATATGCATAGGCATCGTATTTAGGTGGCATTATATTTATGATAAAGTTAGATATATTAGATAATAATCTAATCATAAATTATAGGCAAAATAGGTATGAATTATTGATTGGTTATGTAACTGGAACTAAAGCAAAAATGATTACTCAGAGTGCAATGTGACAATAGCTGATTTTGAATGCTAGGTATAAAATGAACATCTTTGTATAAGCAAGTCTTTGCTTATGTTGATTCTGAGATAGGTCTGTCTAAATTTGACAATATTCATGATAAAAATGTCTTGTTTTAGATATCATCCAGAGAGTTCATTTGCGGGGCTCATTCCTGGTGACCCGGGCAGCGTGGGATCACATGAAGAAACAGAAATTTGGAAGGTAGAGTTGTATGTGGCTGTCAAGGGGGTTTGGAGATGCCGTGTGTGGGTTCTTATGTCCAGAGGAAAAGAATTGCTTTGACGTTGAAAAATACACCTTCAGATATGCACAGGCTTTTTAAACGTAGTTTTGGAAGATGCCTCCCTGTTACATTGGTGTCAGTCATAGATTAGCGAGGTGGACAACTTAGTATTTCTTTTCACCTCCTACTTTTCATTATTAATGATTCTCCTGCTATTCTCTGATATTTTAGCAGTACAAACATTGAGGATTCAGCAGTACTTTATTCTCTAACCAAAATATCATTTTTTGTGCCCAGTGACCAACTGGGGAGAGATGAGTGGCTGTTTTCTACTGGCTGACACTGGTCAGACATGAGTTAGTCTTTGTAAACTAGGAACGGTAAGACTCTTATAGTTGCGTCTGTGTGACTCAGACGTGGCAGACCTAGTAAGTGGCCCCATGCTCTCTAACATAAAAGTTATTCCTGTTAACTCAGGGTTCACACACATCTACTAGAAGTAAATTGCGTGTGATATCTGTTCTTATTGGAGAGTTCTAGTATATCTTGATACTAGCAGTTTCTGAAAGTCAATGATAGGATTTACTTGTTCTACTAAGTAGAGTAAGTGAGATTAGGTCAGATTATGAGATGGTATTATTTAATATGAGGCATTTAATATTATCCAGAAAGGGAAAGGAGCAAAGTTCTGAGGACTAAAGAATTAGAACTTCATGATCTAATATTTCTTACTAAAATTTTAACTTGTAAATTGGCAGTTTATTTTATGTTTATAAATACTTATTGTTTTCAGTACATAATGAATATACATTCTTACACTTGAATTCATTTGATCCTGACCAGGGATTCTTTCTAAAACAATAAAATCTCACAGTTGAATTTTGAGAGATTACTTTTATTATTTATATTAATTTAGATATATGAATCATGACTTTAAGAACCTAATGGCAGTATACAGAGTTGCTTTTGACAGGTATAATAGTAATGAAAAAGAAAAAAAAATGCTTAGAGTTGCAACAGTATCAAAATATAGAAAAGATGATGTTGAGAGATTGATTTTCCTTTTAGGATCATCATGACTTCATCGGCTTCAGGAATATATGGCAACTTTGGCCAGGCAAATTATTGTGCTGCAAAGCTGGGTCTTCTGGGCCTTTCAAATTGTCTTGCAGTTGAAGGCGAGAAAAGCAACATTCATTGTAACACTATTGCCCCTACTGCTGGATCACGGTTGACCCAGAACATTTTGCCTGATGGTAAGTAGTTTAGATTTTTTTTAATGCTGTTCCTCACATACCTGTGTGGCGTGAGCTTTGTAAAAGTATTTAATTTTTTGAGTAGCTAAAAAAATTTCGTTACAATTTAAAAAAGCATTACGTGTAGTTTATGTTCATTATAGAAAATTTAGGAAAGCACAAACAAACAAAATATGACCCATAATTCTACCACACTGAGATAAACTTTCTCTTTGTGTAGGTAGACATACATACATTTTTTCTTTACAGAATGAGGTAATAGCATTCTTACTGGTTTATAATAATAATTATTTAAAACAATTAATAGATTGTTTTTTAGGGCAGTTTTAGGTTTATAGAAGAATTGAGCAGGTAGTAAAGAGAGTGCCCATATACTCCTCCTCCCACACAGTTTTACATCAGTGTGCTACGTTTATTACAGTTGATGAACCAGTATTGATCAATGTTTATTTATTTATTTATTTATTTATTTGGCTGCATCGGGTCGTTGAGGCATGTGGGATCTTTCGTTGTGGTGCGTGGGCTTTTCTCAAGTTGTGGCACGTGGGTGTTCTCTCTCTAGTTGCGGCGCATGGGCTTCAGGGTGCGTGGGCTCTATATTTTGTGGCACGCTGGCTCTCTTGTTGAGGCACGTGAGCTCGGTAGTTGTGGCACCCGGGCTTAGTTGCTCTGTGGCATGTGGGATCGTAGTTCCCTGACCAGGGATCGAACCTGCATCCCTGCATTGGAAGGCAGATTCTTTACCATTGGACCACCAGAGAAGTCCCTGATTGATTATCATTAACTATAGTTAATAGTTCACTTTAGGGCTCACTCTTTAGGTTGTATCATTTTATGCGTTTTCACAAATGCATGATGTTATGTACCCACAATTATAGATCATACAGAATGGTTTCACTCTAAAAATCCCCTGTGTTCCATCTCTTCATCCTCTCCTTTTTTTCCCAAATGTCTGGGAGGATTGAAGCTCATTTCTTTTTTTTTTTTTTTTAAATTAGCTTTTATTTATTTATTTATTTATTTATTTATTTTTGGCTGTGTTGGGTCTTCGTTTCTGTGCAAGGGCTTTCTCTAGTTGCGGCAAGCGGGGGCCACTCTTCATTGCGGTGCGCGGGCCTCTCACTATCGCGGCCTCTCTTGTTGCGGAGCACAAGCTCCAGATGCGCAGGCTCAGTAGTTGTGGCTCACGGGCCCAGTTGCTCCTTGGCATGTGGAATCTTCCCAGACCAGGGCTCGAACCCATGTCCCCTGCATTAGCAGGCAGATTCTCAACCACTGCGCCACCAGGGAAGCCCGAAGCTCATTTCTTTTTATCACTACATAATATTACATGGTATGTAGGTGCCACAATTTGTTTTTTCATTCACCTATCGTGGAACATTTTCATTGTTTCCAGTTTTTGACAGTTGTGAGTGAAGCTGCTATAAACATTCATGTGCAGGTTTTTGTGTGGACGTAAGTTTTCAACTCATTTGGGTAAATATTAAAGAGGATAATTGCTGGATTGTATGGTAAGACTGTCTTTAGCTTTGTAAAAATTTCCAAACTGTCTTCAAAAATGGCTGTATCGTTTTTCAATCCTACTAGCAGTGAGTGAGAGTTCTTGTTGCTCCACATCTTTGCCAGCATTTATTATTGTTAGTCTTTTGCATTTTAGTTCTTTTAATAGGTGTATAGGGTATTTCATTGTTTTAATTTGCAGTTCCCTAATGACTTATGATGTTATGCATGTTTTTCCTTTGCTTATTTGCCATTTATTTGTCTTCCTTGGTGATGTGTCTGTTCTTATTTTTTGCTCATTTTTAAATTGGGTTCTTTGTTTTCTTCTTCTTTTTTTTGGGGGGGGGTTCTTTGTTTTCTTGTTGTTGAGTTTTAAGAGTTCCATGAATATTTTGGAAACAAGTTCTTTATCAGATATGTGTTTTGCAAATATTTTTTCCCAGTCTTTAGCTTGTTTTTTTATTCTCTTTAGTCTCTTTCACTTTTGAAGGATAATTTCACCGGGTACAGAATTCTGGGTGGGTAATTTTTTTCTTTCAACACCTGAAATCTTTCACTCCACTCTTCTTTTGCTTACATGGTTTCTGAAGGAAAGTCTGACATAATTCTTTCCTTGTTTCTTTATGCATAAGGTAGTTTTTCCCCTCTGTGTTCCTCCAAGGTTTTCTCCTTGTTTTTTCCACAGTTTGAATATAGTATGCATAATAATAGGTGTAGATTTTTGGCAATATTCTACTTGATGTCTTCTGAGCTTCCTGGATCTGCGGTTGGTATCTGTGATTAACTTTGGAAAATTCTCAGCCATCACTGCTTAAAATATTTCTTCTGTTGTTTTCTTTTTTTCTTCTACTTCTGGTATTCCCATTATGTGCCTGTTCTATCTTTTTATTTTAATTAATTAATCGATTAATTTATTTGGTTGGGCCGGGTCTTAGTTGCAGCAGGTGGGCCTCTTTAGTTGCAGCTCACAGGCTCCTTAGTTGTGGCTTGCAAGCTCCTTAGTTGCAGCACGTGGGCTCCTTAGTTGTGGCATGCAAACTCTTAGTTGCGGGATGTAGTTCCCAGGCCAGGGATTGAACCCGGGCCTCCTGCATTGGGAGCGTGGAGTCTTAACCGCTGCGCCACCAGGGAAGTCTCAATGTATCTTTTGTAATTATACCACAGTTCTTGGATATTCTATTCCCTTTTATCTTTCTGTCCTTTTTTCTCTTTGCATTTCATTTCAGTTTGGGAAGTTTCTATTGACATATATTCAAATCAAGCTTACTGATTTTTCTTTTTTCATTTCAAAATGTTATATTGTTTTTGTTTTTTAACATTTCCTTTTGATTTTTTTAGCATTTCCTTCTGTCTGCTTACAGTAGTCATCTGTTCTTGTAAGTTGTCCACTATTCTCCATTAGAGCCCTTAGCATGTTAATCACAGTTATTTTAAACTCCTAGTTTGAAAATTCCAAAATCTCTGCTATATTTCAAGCTGGTTCTGAGGCTTGCTTTGTCTCCTCAGCCTGTACTTTTCTTGTCTTTTAGCATGCCTTGAAATTTTTGTTGAAAACTGAACATGATGTATTGGGGTAGTAGAAAGTGTGGTATACAGAGCTTTATTGTGAGGTTTCATGTTTACCTGGCTAGGAGTTAGGTTGCGTTTATTGGTTGCTGTAGCTGTTGGTGTCAGAGGCTACATTTTCCTCTTTGTCGTTGTTTTTGTGTCCCCTGTTGTCTTTGGGTTTCCCTAGGTACTCTTTGTGTTTGCAGCTCTCTCAGTTGTAATCCACTGTTGTTATACTGGAGGCCTGTTGAAGTGGTTGTAAATTATGGCGAGGGGAAGTGTTCTATAATCTTATGATTAAATCCGCAAGTTTTTTAGCAGGTCAAAGTCTCTGGACTCTGAGCTTCAGTAGAGTTTTTTAGCCTTTTTTTTTTTTCTCCCGTTATTTGAGACAGGAAGGCTAGAGGGGTTCCACTAGTCTAATTGCTCTTCCCTTAGGTCAGATAAGGCTCTGGTAGCTTCCCTTGAGGATAGGCCTTTGTTAAGGAGAACAGAATGCTCTGGGCATATTTCAAAATGATTTTGTCTTATTGATTTATTTATTTTGTTACCCTCTCCCTTTTTCTCTGTAACATTTCAAAGCAAATCTTAGATGTTGCATTTCACCTAATAAATACTTGGAAATGTGTCTCTAACAGATATGGACATTATAACCACAATGCCAATATCACACCAAATAAAATAATTCATTAACATTGTCTAATACCAAATTTATATGAAAACTTCCTCGTTATCTAAAAAATATCATTTTAGAGTTAGTTTATTCCACAATGATCTAAACAAGGTTCACAGTCATTTTGTTACTGTATCTCTTAAGTTTTATTTAACATATGATAGTTCATTCTCCTTTTTGAAAAAGTGCCAATTATTTGTTGAAGAAACTGCGAGTTCATTTGTCCTGAAGACTATTCCTCATTCTTGATTTGGATTGCCTTTGCACTTTTGTGGAAAATCAGTTGACCATGTATGTATGTGTGGGTCTATTTCTGGATTGTTTGTTCTGTTGTATTGATCTATGGGCCTGTCCTTTTACCAATACCATGATGTTTTGATTACTATATTTTTATAGTAAGTCTTGAAATCAGGTAATGTGAGTCTTCCAACTTTGTTCTTTGAAAACATGAAATATAAAGTTGTAAATTTAAAAATTTAAATGTATGATTGAGAGCCAATGCTTATTTATTTAGTTATATAAGAAATAGAATACTTGACTGGTCGAAAACTGTATGGTTTTTGATACTCCTGGTTTTAACATATATCTAAAAAGAAAATATCTGTAATACTTTAAAAGTAGTTTCTGTGAAACAGTACAAAACAATTGATGAGTGAAATTACTTTAGAATTAGCTGCTTCATGGCATACAAATGCTTATTCACAGTACCATTTTACTTTCCACGTTTGAGCTAACATTCATTTTAGAACTTGGGATTTGTAATACCAAGTATGTACTTGCTAGCTTTTCCTAAGAGCTGTGCCTAACCAGTTTGCTTTAGTGTAGAATAGCTATTTGTACCTGAGATCTAATTTTTTTTCCCTTTTCTTTTGTCAACAGGGCCATTTAAAAAAGTCCCTTATTTTAAAAAAACTTTATACTCTCATATCTTTTTGAAGGAATTCTTGTTAAAGAACTAGATTATTTAAGTATAATGCTACATATATATGCACAACAGTGTAGGTTACTGGCAAGAAGTAAAGTATCAAAATGTAATGCATAGTCATGAACTCACTGCTCAACCCAAGAATTGGAACATTACTTGCATCTAACTTTATACCTTCTATTCTGTTCCTCTGCTTCATGCCAAGAGATAACCACTATTTAGAATTTTATGCTTATCATTTCTGTGCTAGACTCCTACCTTAGTCACTTTTTGCCATTGGCTGTAGACTTTCTTGGGGAAGCAGCAAGTTTCCAAGAAAATATTGAAAACTTGAGCTTTTAAATTGGCTTTCCTTTGGGAATGTAGCTTCCATTAATTTTGACCTCTAGAGATGTTAGGTCACTGTTTAATGTAGTATCTTTTATGTCCACCAAACCCTAGTGAAAGATGTTTGGAGAATAAGATCTACTTTAGACAAATAATTTAAGTTTCTGGACCTGCTTTCTCTTCTGTAAAGGAAGAGAGTTGTTACAGATCATTTTTAAAAGCCCTTCAGATTCTGAATTCCTGTTATTTTAAATTTTGGTATTTATTACTTTTTTATAGTTTAGAAAAAGCCGAAAATTTATTTTGCCTCAGCGTTTTTCCTCTTTTCCTCTGAAATATTAACTTACAGGCTGTCAAAGGAATTATTTGTTAAAGAACCAGGTGTTATGAGTAATGTGGGGAGACATTTGCAATTTCATTTCCCCCTTTGAAATATATTTGAAAAATGGAAAGTCATGTATGTGACTTACATGTTTCTTACATGAAAAGAAACATAATCTTAGGATGAATACCCATGAACTAACTTCCCAAGCTGTATTAGTTATTTACTGCTGTGTAATAGATTACTTCAAATTTTGTGGATTAAAACAACAAGTATATATTATCTCACAGTTTCTGGGGTCAGGAATACTGTAAAGTGAAAGGTTCTTAGAGCTGCTCTTTAATTTACAGGGACTGTAAATGTCATCTTTGTCACTTTAAAATATAAAACTGTATTTTGTCCCTTCACAGTTAAAATTTACATTTATTTGATTCTTTAAAGATTATAAGATGTATTTACAAATCGTGTCTCCTTTGAGCCTTGCAACAACTTAGTAGAATAGGCAGGTAACGCATTTTAATTACCATCTTACAGATGCAGACACACGTCCAAGAGAGTTGAGCGCTGTGCTCAATGCCCTAAATTGCCTACATGGCAGGGCCAGCAGTAAAATCTAGGTGTTCATGCTCCTTGTGTAGTACCTTTCTGCTCTGTTAAGTTGCTCACAGAAGGTATGCAGCAGGAAAATATTTCTTACACTTTGTGACTCATCAGTAACGGTTGCAAGGTCCATTTTCCATCATCTTACTGCCATTACAGTTGTCAAGGCTGTTTTGTAGTTTTCTAGCTTCTGGGAGAGCAAAATAGTTTTGGGAATGAATGGTACCTAAGTTCATTATGCTATGTATGCCTTTGCTCACCAGTCTTTGCCAAGGCAGCTTTAACTTGTCTTCTAAACAGTATGTTACCCATCTTGTAAAGGTATATCTGATGCCTTCTATGTTAGAAGCCTGAATATATCCATTGGGATGAAAAGATTCTTCTAAAAGCCTTGGATGTTAATACTAATTATTTATGTATATCTAATTTTTTTCTTATTTATTTAAAAAGTCTCTGAACCTATAATTTTATAAGTGAGGAATTTTCAGAAAGTAAAATGATTGATTGAATATGTATATATTCTTATTGATAGATTTTTTTTTCTTTTTTTGGCTATTTATTTCAGATCTTCTGGAAGCTCTGAAGCCAGATTACGTGGCACCCCTGGTCCTTTGGCTTTGCCATGAGAGTTGTGAGGAAAATGGTGGCTTGTTTGAGGTATTCTGCACCTTTGCACTTTCTCCCAAAGCAATATTTGTGTAATTAAATATAAAAAATCATTCAAAAATCAGTATTTTCCAGTTGTTCACATTTGTAAAAATCTGCATCAGTTGGTATCACTTGTATATTTTTTAATATTATGTATTTGTTATAATTAAGGAACAAGTATGACTAATGTCCTTTTTTGAGAAAGTAACAGCAACTTTGTAAATTGTTCTTCCCTAGTTCTTCATTTCTGATATTCTTGTCAAATGAAAATGTGACTGGCTGGTTTGATGTGTTTAGTCAGATACAGAAAGTCTCATTTGGTTAGAGATGCTGAGTAGTAAAGTGAAGGGACAGAGTTGATGGTTTAAAGTCAGCCAGGCCAGGTTTTGATTTCTTGCTCTGGTAATTGCTGGCTCGCTGGAATATTGTACAGATTAACCTCCCTGAGTTTTAGTTTTCTTGGGGTTTTGTTGTGAGAACTGGAGATCATATTTTTAAACTCTTAGCATACCTAGCAGTCACCCCTCAATTTTAACTATTATATCAGTATAGCAGGAATTCAGTCTGGGTATGATAGATCAGTAAACACAAATTATTTGTATTAACTTTAAAAATAAACTTTGCTATGTTTCCCTATCGCAAAGCTTTACAAGTTTGCTATAAAAATAAAAACCACACATAATCCTACTATCCAGTGAGGTTCAGTTTTCACTCTATAATCAAAGTCCCTTTAGATTTCCTTATGCTGATTTATATATTTTTTGGTCCTCATTTGAGTTTGATCTCTTTTTTCTTTTCTAGCGTAAACTGTTATATTTTAGACCACCCCCCTTTATTTGAGTCTTTGTGGTAATATAATAATAAACCTGTTGCATGCGGAATACATGACATCCAAAGATATTTCTTGGTAGCAAAATTACCTGGCTCAGTTTGAAGTGAATGATATATTAGCCTGATTTATTTGAATAAAAAGCTGTTTAGTAAATGAAAAACAGTCTACACCTGTCTATGCAGAGATAGGCACCTCTGCTTTCTTAATCACAGTTGTTGATTGTGAATTGTGGAAAATTAGAGGTGGAAAGAACTTTACAACTCTAGATTTACAGAAGAGAAATTTAATAATATCAAGCCATGTGGAGCTCCAAATTTGGTCTGCCTGTCTTTTATCTCATTAAGGAATTAAACAAAAATTCTTTGTCTTTTACATTTATATTTGTTATTAATTCTGTGAACAAAAATAATATATGCTTTTTGTAGAAAACTTCAAATATATAGGGGAGTTTATAGAGGAAAATAAAAATCACCCACATTACCACTATCGAGAGATAACTCCTATTAATATTTTTATGGATATTCTTTTCCAGTCTTTTATTAGATGTGCATTTTACACGAGTAGTCTTTTTATTTTAGGTATACAATTTACACACATACCCAGACATGCACAGATAACTAGGATAATGCTGTAGATGAAGTTTTGTATGTTGTTCTTTTAGTTTACTATATTGTGAACAGTTTTAGTAAGGGACATTTGCTGTGTGAGATTGAGTGCAAAATACAGTAAGAGCGGTGTGTAATATCCTGACTTAAACCTTGAATGTAAATTGACACTTTGTTTGCCAAGTTTTGATAGATATCTAGAGTGGCAGATAGAGATTTTTTGGATCGACTGGAGCTGTTGTTTCTAGCACCTGCGAGGAGTTTGCAGCTTGTTGCTTCACTCCCCAAATATGATAAAAGATGATATTTTTCTTGCCTGTTATCAGTACCACTGCCACTTTAACTACTCTGACAGCATCAAGGCCGATTGTCCTGTTAATATATGTAAAGGAATGAGTGATTAAAAAGCCATACCCTTGAGCGTAGAGCCACTGAGAAGTGTGCTGTCTGCTGGTACAGTTTCTTCTGTTATATGCATGTGGAACACTGTAGTTGTGGTGTTTGAAGATATGACAAACAGATTTTCTTACATCAGACATTTTCTTCTGAGGATTTCCTTGAATGGCTTCTAGAAAAAATACCATCTTTCTGTACAGTGATTAATGTATTTGGTCATTTGCCACATTTCTATATAAAGGTGTTTCATTAAAATGAGTATATGTAGTTCATTAAGTCAAATCCTGGCTTTATTTTTCTTTGCTTTTTATTTTTTTTGATTCATTAAGTCTTTCTAGAAGGACATGTATTTCAAGTGATGTGCTGGGCAAATTTGGTATTTATATTGTTTAACCTTCATGGTTACTTCATGAAGAGTGTATTATTATCCTGATTTTATATAAGGGGAATCTTGAGTTTAGGGAAGTCAAATTATTTGACCAGGAATCAGACAGCTAGTCTGTAGAAGAACTGGTATCGCACCTTGGTTTCTGTGCAAAGTCATGCTTTTCTACTACATGCATTTCTGCTATATTGTGTTGCTTTATTTTTCTACTCTGATAACATGAATAGTGCAAAGTCATGCCGGCCAACGGAGTTTTGTAGAGCTGCATTATTTTCATCCATTGTCATCTAGCATTCTGATACTCGTAAAAAGATAGCTGCCTGTTTTGTTAATTTCATGAAAATTCTATTAGTAATTTCACATTAGATGGTATAACTTCTTCCTCCTCTTTTTGGTAGGTTGGAGCAGGATGGATTGGAAAATGTAAGTCCCTTTTGGTTTTTGGTTTGCCATACATTATTTCCATATCTTTAAACCTGCATATCCAGGTAGAGCTGGGTAAAGACCTTGTCAAATGCCGAACCATTGGATTTAGTGCACGCATAATCAAACTCAAACATTGTAATAGCAACAGGTCTTCTAAAACATGGAAGTTGTCCTGCAGGCCTGTGGTATTTTCAAGGATCTTTTCAGTTTTTTTCCTATTAGCAGTGCTTATTCAATATTTGTCCTGTCCTATTCAGAACTGGCTGTTTTTTCAGACAGCACAGTCTCTCTTTATATTGATGTTTGTCTTCCCATGTCTCCGGCACCCCACATGCTTGTTCAGCAGAGTAGTGAGTGGGAGGGAGGGCGTTTTTTGAAGATGGGAAGAGCTCTGTCCTAGGCAAGTTCTCCAATTCTCTCAGTGATTCTTTTCTTCCTTGGAGCATGAGACATCAGAAGGAGACAGTGGGGAATCACACAGGACAGCTTTCTAGAAGAGAAATTGCAGCTGATCTATAGAAATTATTCTCCTTCAGCCCAACAGTAAATTCATCTGGCTTAAGTCCTCTTTTCCCCCCGTTCTTAAACCTTGTGAGCTCCAGATTGGATAATTACTTTATGGTGTTTAAAAAAAATTGTGAACATTCCAATATCCCAATTCAAGTTTTCAGTTGGATGCTGGTATCAAAATTAATTGAATTATTTAAAAGGCTGCCATTACTGGATGACATTGTTACAACATATTGTAGAATATTATTAATGACTGTTCTCTAAGTTATGAAGTAACTTATTCAAACATTTTTAAGTGTCTTATGACATCTTTTAAGAAAGGAAGATCAGTTGTTGCAATAAAAGCTGTATATGGGACTTTATCAATAAGAAATCTCTAGAAGCTTCTGTCATTCCCCAGGACAAATCTTCGATTTAGTAATCATCAAAGTCTGACCATTCTGTTTAAATAAGGTTCTGTTTATTCCTCAGGCTTTTTAAAAAAGACACAATGTTAAAAATTATCTTCATGGAACTTATGCAGCAATGATGATTTTTGTGAATCTGGGCAATCTAGTTGACTTCCCATGGACAAGGAGGAAGAGCAAAGGGAGGAAACGGGAGAATTATGTGGGGTTGTCTGATATATTAATTTGATTATCTGGAGTCTTTGGCCTGTTATCACCACTAGTTTTCAGTTTGCTATTCAACAAAGCTCTACTCTGTTCTGTTACCTTAAAGTGTATTATCTAAGTGATCTGTGGTGATAAAGACAGTCTTTTGGTGTGATTATACATAATTTAACTTTCTGATTCAGCATTTCATCTTACCTTTAGTAGTATCTGGCATAGTCAGAGGAGGGAGAGGTTTTCCCTTCAGCTTCAAATATTAGAAAAAGAAATTTGACATCCTAATGGGTTTGTTATTCTTTTAAAAAAATTTTGTAGTAAAAATCTTTAGAAGTTAGAATCTTTTTTCCAAATTCCATTTTTCTTGAAGTTAAAAAAAAAAATTCAGGGGACTCATGAATTCTGCTTTCTGTCTCGCTCTTAAACTGTGTGTTCAGTATCTTAGTTTTGTTTCTATAACCAGTACGATGGGAGCGGACCCTTGGAGCCATTGTAAGACAGAGGACTCAGCCAATGACTCCTGAGGCGGTGAAGGCTAACTGGACGAAGATCTGTGACTTTGATAATGCCACCAAGCCTCAGAGAATTCAAGGTAAAGAGTCCCAAGTCAGTTCAGTCCTGGTTGGGGAATCAGAGGCAACAAAGCATTCTCTTCTCTTATGGAATTGTCTTCTTAATTGTGATAACTTAGATGCTCAAATCATCTAGAGCACATTTTCTGCTCCAGTAGGTATTAGAACTCTCCAATTTAAGGTATGTATGTTACTCCCACTGTCGGTTTTTCAGTTTTCTTATGATCCTGATTTTTTGGTATATGTGTGATTGAGAGGACGGTAGGAGGTGTTTACCCATTTGTGCTCAATGCATCTATTCCCCATCTGGTGGTTGGTTTCAAAGTCTTGCCTTATCTAATCACATGCTCCTTGTCTGACCTGATTTTTCTTTATTTCCCCAAAAGTTTATTTAAGTCTTATATTATTTAGGCTTAGGTCTTTTCTCTCTAGTGAATAGATTTTGCTTTGTTTTAGCACTTTGTCTTTGCTACTGTTTCTCTGCCTTTCTAAGATGCCTCTTATTCCTTTTATCACCTCTGCTAATCTCGGTGCTTCTTTAGAAAAACTCAAGCCCCAGATGTTCAACAAAACCTCCCCAGATATTCTGGGCTTCATTGATCTCTTTCTTAGCTGAACTCTTACAACTTGAGCATCTAATCATGACTGCTTTCCACTGCTTTTGTTTCATAAGTGTGTGGTTTCTTAGCTGCATAGTAAGTTCCTTTGGAGGCAGAGAATGTATCTTGTATGTCCTTTTGTATTTGGTGCTAGTATAGTGCTGAACTCATAGAAAGGATTTAGTAAATGCTTGTTACCTTGAATTATTGAATCATCTATGATATGCCACAGGAAGAGATGGCCAATAAAAGTCACATTATTTTTTCTAGTATAACTCACATATGTATATAGTATATGAACTTTAAAGGACCTTTCTGGGAAGGATCATGAATCAGGATTATTTTATAGAAAAATCTTTTTTTCCCTTCCTAGTATTATATTTAATGTTTGACAGAAGAATATATCTGAAAAATGACTGTTCTTTTTTTTTTTTTTAATCCCAATGTTACTTTCCTGTCTGCTGGTACACTCACTGAAATATTCATTGTACTTTTCTCAATCAGAGGATAACATGATTGTTATGTCATTAGCGGTAGCATTTTCTGTATTCTTTTTTTTGATATTTGAGATAAATTTAGTCTCCGAATAGCAATCACCTATCAATGAAAATTAGGAAAAGGAAAAAGGAAGAAGTGTCTTAAAAACTCTTCTCTGAGGTCAGAATTCCATTTTATTGCCTTAAAAGTATTAGACTAATATAAAGAAAAAGCTAACAATGAACTATATAGTTATAAATGAAAAGATACCCCTAGTATTTGAAGTACAGTTAGAAAAAAAATCTTACACTTTCTGTAGAATCACGACTTTCCAAGCACCCATTTCACCATTCTCATTTTACAGATGATGGAACTAAATCCCAGAAAAGCTGAGTAAGTGGCCCAAGCTTTCTCAGTGTTTGAGCCAAGAGTTAACTCAGGTGGTCTGTCTTTGAGTGCAGTACCGCCGGCCTGTACCGAGGTTACTTTCAGTTAAATAGCCTCCCATCTAGGCAGCAGCCTAAATGGGGTGGTAAGAGGAAGATTGGTAGGCAAGAAACCTACCTCGTGTCACCAGGAATGGCAGAGAGCCCTGGTCATCTCACATTCTGTAGTTTAGTTATAGTTTTTGTCTGAGTTTAGAAGGAGGTTTGTTAGAAAGGTCCCAGAGCTTTTGGAACCTTATGGCATATGTGGATACTCTGTGAATCTCCTTTATTAACCTTTCAGACCCCAGAATAGCAGCTTCTGAATTCTGTCCATAGTCACTGGTCATAATGGTGGTTTTCTCTGGAAGAATTTTCAGTAATATTTTCTGAGCAAGTTACCTGTACAGAGACCTGGGGGTAATCTTGACATTGTTGCATCCTGGAGGAGGGGTGATGGTGGGGAGAGAAGGAAAATTAGTTGTCCCTCCACCAGATGGAAATTGCACATCTGTGGACAAGGATCCGACTTTACAGAGTTGTAAAAATCACTCAAAGACTGCAAAGCTCAGAGCCTCTTTGGAATCATAACCTGGGGAGAGTATGTTGGAAACACCCAGTTATCTTTGGTCTGTTCAGAGTCTCACGATTTTTTCCTGCAATAGCCTGACATCGTACAGTCAGTTCATGAATGCCAGTGAAGGTTCTGCAGCAGGCTTGCTGGATGTTATAGGAATGATTGTCTAAAGCATTGTAGCTTTTCTTAGTCACGTCTGTAACAAAAGCTTTTTTTTTTTTTTTTGGAAATAGCTTACATTTATTTGGATTTCACCAGGAGAATATTAGCTCTTTAGGATATTTGAAAGATGATGCTTTTATGATCTTTATGTAATAGGTTTACCAAAGCACTCTGTCTTATTTAAATTCCAGTGATCCTAAAGAGAAAATTCAGTTCGTTCATCCTTATTTATCCTGAAGTTGATTGACTTGAATCATTCATGATTTAAATTTTTTTTCAGTACAAATGAAATATAGTTCAACTATATAGGAAAAATCTGGAAGTTTGTCCTGTGGGTCACTATTTCAATAGCACTGTAAAATAACTGGCTAGATATTTCACATATGCAGATGCTCTTCCCACACCCTAGTGGGACTGATTTTTCTTTTAATTAATTTTTATTGGAGTATAGTTGATTTACAATGTTGTGTTAGTTCCTGCTGTATAGCAAAGTGAATCCGTTATACGTATACATATATCCACTGTTTTTTAGATTCTTTTCCCATATAGGTCATTATAGAGTATTGAGTAGAGTTCCCTGTGCTCTACAGTAGGTTCTTATTAATTATCTATTTTATATATAGTAGTGTTTATATGTCAATCCCAGTCTCCCAATTTATCCCTCCCTGTCTCCCTCTCACTTGGTAACCATAAGTATGTTTTCTACATCTATAACTCTGTTTCTGTTACGTAAATAAGTTCATTTGTACCATTTTTTTAGATTCCACATATAAGTGATATCATAGATATTTGTCTTTCTCCTTCTGACTTCACTCAGTATGACAATCTCTAGGTCCATCCATGTCACTGCAAATGGCATTATTTCATTCTTTTTTTATGACTGAGTAATATTCTATTGTATATATGTACCACATCTTTATCCATTCGTCTGTTGATGGAAAAAAGCATTATTATTGTTATTTATTCTTTCTTTTTAGACTCAATTGACGGTATAATTGAAGCTCTAAATAAAATAGATTCAGATGGAGGAGGTTCGGCAAATCATACCAGTAATGTGACATCAACAGCTACATCAGGATTTGTAAGTGGAAGAGAAAGCCTAATGCTTTGCCTTCTTTGGAGACTTTTTTCTTTTCTTTCCTTTTTTTCTTTTTTCTTTTCTTTTATGCAAAAAATGCTTTTCCAAGCTATTAATTTATTGTTAAATAGGAAAGGTGAGTGACCATAAAACTTTATAGAACATGTAATGAATGTTTATAAAATTTGAATGAACGTAAAGCTAAAATATTAAATGTAACTTTTACTTTCTCTTCAGTGTAATAAACAAGCGTATTTTTTGTTTTTTGAAGCTTTTTTTTTTTTTTTTTTTTTATTTATTTATTTATGGCTGTGTTGGGTCTTCGTTTCTGTGCGAGGGCCTTCTCTAGTCGTGGCAAGCGGGGGCCACTCCTCATTGCGGTGCGCGGGCCTCTCACCATCACGGCCTCTCTTGTTGCGGAGCACAGGCTCCAGACGCGCAGGCTCAGCAATTGTGGCTCACGGGCCCAGTTGCTCCGCGGCATGTGGGATCTTCCCAGACCAGGGCTCGAACCCATGTCCCCTGCATTGGCAGGCAGATTCTCAACCACTGCGCCACCAGGGAAGCCCTGGAGCATTTTTGATAATCGTCCTTCAGTCACTTTCTAACTCTTTAGAAAAGGATATTTAACTTAGTGCCTCTTTTGAGTCATTTCTTTTAAGGAAAAGCATTGACAGATTGTATTTTGGAAATATTTCAACATGGCTGCAAGTAAAAAGTCTCCCATTGTGTCAGAAATTCTAAGAGAGCTGTGGTTATAGCTCTTGTGAAGTTTGCTGATTAACTATGTCCAGTACTTCTTTTTTTTTAAAAAAATTATAGTGCATAAATAATAAGAAATAAGTCATTTGACACATTCAGTTGTGGTGTTTTGTGACTCAGGGGAGACATAGTGATGAAATAAACAATCTAATTGTAACCCTGAGAATATGATCAGTTTATAAATGTGATTTTACTTTAGAGTAGGGGTTGGCAAACTTTTTTGGTAAAGGGCCAGATGGTAAATATTTTAGGCTTTATGGACCACGTACTGTTTCTGACACATAATCTTCTTTTTCTTTTTTTAGACCACTCTTAAAAAAATGTAAAAACCATTCTTAATTCTCAGCTGTTGTTTGCTGACTCTTGCTTTAGAATGAAAGTGATCAAAAATTGGACATGATTCTTTTAGAACCTAAAATATGCTTCACAAATTAGTTAGGCATGTCATCACTAAATAGAAAAATACAATATCCAATTAGATAAAGGACAGTCCTGGGTAGGAGCTTATGGTAAAATCTAATTATAACCAAAACCATTATGAGGGAGTCTGATTTACAAGCATTAAGCAGTGTTTTGCTCATCTGTTTCTACTGACTTTTATAAAATAGATCTTATAGAGCCATTCATTATCCCTGTTTATAATAAGTTTTTTATTTTTTGTAATTTTGAGTAGCTAACAGTCACTGTATTAATAGGCTTTTCCATCATCAGAGACAGGAAAGTTGAAAATGAGATATACTATCTGTTAACAAGAAGCGGGCAAGAAAAAAGTACTTATTTGTAAATGAAGTCTTTTTCCATACATTATAATTGATTTTATTTAAAAAATATAGTGAAACAATTATGATACCCTATCAGATTTAGTAAAATGACATTCTATTCACAAAGCTAAGTATGTAGCAGTTAATAGTTTTGAAAAGTCAGAAATTTAAAGATTTGACAAGAATATCAGTGAAAAAAATAACTTTCTACAATTGTTCCATAGGCTGGAGCTATTGGCCATAAACTTCCTCCATTTTCTTCTTCTTATACGGAACTGGACACTATTATGTATGCCCTTGGAGTGGGAGCATCTATCAAGGAACCGAAAGATTTGAAATTTATTTATGAAGGGAGTTCTGATTTCTCCTGTTTGCCTACCTTCGGAGTTATTCTAGCTCAGAAATCTATAATGGGTGGAGGATTAGCAGAGATTCCTGGGCTCTCAGTCAACTTGGCAAAGGTATGCATAATAAGAAACCTTTATTTTGCTCTTCTTCTCTTTCTTTAAATATGATTGGTAAATGTCACATGCTGTGTATGTGTGTGTGTGTGTGTGTGTGTGTGTGTGTGGTGTCTTAATACAATAGTTTATAGTGGTTGATTCAAGGATAAAGATTTAGCATGTCTTTTGATTTTTCTTAAAAAGAAAAAAAGGGTAGAGAGTTAGTTGAAAAGGCAAGCAAAAAGAAGACAACAATAATTATGTACAGTCCATAACCCTGGCATAATGTTACTAATTCTCTCTCTGCCATTACATGCTATTTGACCAAGGGTAAATAACTTCTCTAAGCTTCAGTTTCCTTATCTATAAAGTGGGTATGATAATCCTCACCTGACGATAGTGATGAAGGAGCAAGAGTGAAGAATATTTGAAGCAGAGAGAACAGGTGTAAAAGGCCTGGAGGCAGGTGCATACTTACCTTGTTTTTGGAACAGCAAGGGGGTTGATACAGCTATAGAATGAGCAAGGGGGCAGTGGTAGGAGAAGAGGGCCTTGTATTCATCGTAAGAATTTCACCTCATACTCTGATTAACATGGGAGGCCATCTGTAGTGCTTTGAACTGAGGAGTGGTATGATCTGGCTATGTTCACTCACAGGCTCATTTTTGCTCCTCTGTGGAGAATAGATTTATGGGAGCCAAGCATGGAAGCAGGGAAACCAGTTTGGAGTTGATTATGGTAATTCCAGCACTAGTCTGGATATGCATGGACAGAAAGAGGAGTCAAGGAAGAAGGTTTTTGGTCTGGTTAACTGGGATGATATATATGCATATATACCCATATATTTAGAATTAATTACATACAATGTATTTAACATGTATAGTAGTAGTAACATGTATGATATATTACTATGTATAATAAAATAGATATATACAGTTACTTTAAGGTGGGGATGATCAGGAGTTGGTTTTAGACAGATTTGAGATGCCTATTCTACATTCAAGTGGAGGTATACAGTGGGCAGTTAAATATGTGAGTTTAGAGTTTGCGGGGGAGGCCCTACTGGGATTGGTAGCATTTAAGTGAGATTTAAAGACATGAGGCTGGGTGAAATCACCCATGTGTGAACGTAAGTAGAGAAAAGCCTGAGTTTGGTGAGAGGTGAGAGGTGGAAGAGATGAGGAGGAGTGAGCAAGAGAGACTGGGAAGGAGTGGCTGGTGAGGTATGAGGCGTATCAGGAGAGTGTGGTATTTGAGAAGCAAAGTGAATAAATGGTTTCAAGAAGGGAGGAGCAAACAATTGTGAGAAGGCTTTGGGGTTATTTTATTTCTTGAAGTGAGGGTCAGGCCATGAGTCCAGTTGATAACTGTTGAATCGTAGACTTTTGAACTGATTTCTGTGATTTTGACTGATTGGAGAACCCATTTACTGGAGGATCGATTAGCTCATTGCTGCTCTGAGTCTATGAGAATCTACGGTTATTTTATTAAAGTATTCGATGAAGTTGGGAGGGAGGCAAGGAATAGATGCCAGGCAGTTTGTTGTTTTAGTCACTCTCCCATGGTATTTGTTGCATACAGTTCTTCTGTTTGGGTAATGTCAGTACAAACAATTAAAGTAAATGTTTCAGAATTCTTCCTCAGAGTTGGAAGGAGTTGGAAATCATGAATAGTGTTCAAAATCTGTCACTGGGAATGATAGCCGTCTTGGGATTTGAATCCCAGTCTTCCTAACCTTGAGCTTCCAGGTCGTATGATAGTGAGGCAGTCTTTCATTTGTCCTCCCATCACTACCCTCACCCCTTTTCTTTTTCCCTTCTGGGTTCTGAGGAAGACTGGGAATTAAACTGTCCCATAGCAGTTGAGTGTGGTCATTCGGATATATGGGTCAGGTTTTGTTTTTACTGTCCTATTGTATTCCTACATATATTTTTATATTCTTGCTTTGATACATTGAAGTTAAGTGGCTCTGATGTTGCACGGGGTCTTTAGTATTTACTCTTACACTAAGGAAATGTTGACATTGGCAGTGCTTTTACTTGACTGTGGTTGTAAGATTTATATTAATGTTTTGGTTGTGTCATTTGTATTTGGCAGGTGTGACCTGAAATTACTTTACTAGTACTGACCTATTTGTTCATTTTTATTCAATAGATATTTATTGGATACCTGCTGTGTTCCAGGCGCAGTGACGAGCACTGGAAATACGCCTAGTTTAGTGTCTCCATTGGCAAATAATCCACAGTTATCAGTCAACAAAAATTTATGAATGTCAAGAAAGAACACAAATGTATCTTTTCTATTCTAGAGAGCTGACAGTCTTTAGATTGGGGGACTGATTATTTCTGAATCATATAATTAAGAAGTGGGAGCCAAATTGAGACAGATAGTTTGGGGGAAGTAGTCGCGTGAACGTGTGGACAGTGAAATGCCACTTGTGATTAGCGGTATCCACAGAAGAAGCTGTGGAAAAAGAAAGTCTACTAATAAAATTTTGCTTACCCTAACGTAGGTTCTTCATGGGGAGCAGTACTTGGAGTTATATAAACCACTTCCCAGAGCAGGTGAGTTCTTGATCGTTTTATTTTCTGACTAACCTTCCAAACTGTGTCAATGTGTTAAACTGGCATAGAGCAACCTAAATAAACTATATTATAAGTTATTCATGTGCATGTCAGCCATTAGAGTAGATTGATGTTAACTAGTACCTATTTTGGTTGCCTTAAACTTTGTCCTATTTGAATAGTCTTATTTAATAAATTATTTCAAAATACTAAACATCTGGTCAACAATTGAAAGGAGCATATTCTGTGTGTGTCCTAAACTTAGTGATTGTGTATAATCAGTTATGATTCCCATGAATATGATTCTTCATTCTTTTCTCAGGTATTTGTGTTGGTACTGTTTTTCATAACGCAAACAATGTTAAAAGATACAGAATGTCTTGTAATTAACTTTTTTCTATTTTCTTTTAGAGTAAGTAAAACCAAGGCTGTCTTAATAATCAGTTTATTTTTCTCAATAATATCTTACTTGTTCAGTAAATCTTCTCATTATCTTTTCACTTTACTTTGATATGTTTGTTTTATGTTGCTACTCTGATGTCAGAATATTAATTATATACTGACCATGTAAGGTGGTAAAATAAAAAAAAAGTCTTTTTCATTTCACATTATATAATGTAGAGGTCAGCAAATAGCTAGAATTGTACTTTAATTTTTTTTGAGATTAAAAAAAAATTTGTATTGCTTAATGCTGAATAGTTCTGTTTCAGTGTTAGTGTTACTTGTTTCTGGTTGTTTTTGTAGTTCTTCGCTTTTTTTTTCTTCTTCTTTTAGTTTTTTCCTTTGTGGTTTCATGCTTTTCTTTTGCTTGTGTTCCTTTCTCTTTTGTTTTTGAGTATCTGTTGTAGATTTTTGATTTGTGGTTACCATGGGGCTCATAGATGTTGATCTATGACTGTGTTTATTTGTTTTAAACCAGGTAGTCCCTTAAGTTCAAACACATTTTAAAAGCTCTACATTTTTTACTCGCTTCCCCCATACTTTGTGTTTTTTTTTTTTTTAATTAATTAATTTTTATGGCTGTGTTGGGTCTTCGTTTCTGTGCAAGGGCTTTCTCTAGTTGTGGCAAGCGGGGGCCACTCTTCATCACGGTGTGCAGGCCTCTCACTATCACGGCCTCTCTTGTTGTGGAGCACAGGCTCCAGATGCGCAGGCTCAGTAATTGTGGCTCACGGGCCCAGTTGCTCCGTGGCATGTGGGATCTTCCCAGACCAGGTCTCGAACCCGTGTCCCCTGCATTGGCAGGCAGATTCTCAACCACTGCGCCACCAGGGAAGCCCCTATACTTGTGTTTTTGATGTCATAGTTTACATCTTCATGTTTATCCCTTTACTGATTATTGTAGTTATACTTGATTTTACAATTTTTTTTGTTTTAGTCTTTGTACTAGCTTATTTAAGTGGTTGAGCCTCAGCCTTCCCTATATATTTGCCTTTACTAATGGGATTTTTTCTTTTCTATAGATACTTAATTCTTGTTATAGCTTTTTCTTTTCCACTTAGAGAAGACCCTTTAACATTTCTTTTAGGGTTGCTTTAGTATTGATGCTTATTCAAGAAGTTCTTTATCTCCCCTTCAATTCTGAAGGATAATCTTGCTGGGCAGAGTATCCTAAGTTGTAGGTTTTTCCCTTTCAGCACTTTAAATATACCATGCCACTCCCTTCTGGCCTGCAAAGTTTCTGCAGAACAATCAGCTGATAGCCTTATGGGCATTCCCTTGTATATGCTCTTTGTTTTTCTTTTGCTGCCTCTAGAATTCTCTCTTTAAGTTTTGCCATTTTTATTATGATATGTCTTGGTGCGGGTCTGTTTGGATTCATCTTGTTTGGGACCCTCTGTGTTTCCTGTACCTGGCTATCTGTTTCCTTCTTCAGACTTCGGAAATTTTCAGCCATAATTTTCATTAAATATATTTTTACCCCCTTCTCCCTTTCTTCTCCTTCTGGGACCCCTATAATGGAAAGTTGGTATGCATGATGTTACCCCAAAGATCCTTTAAAATGTTCTCATCTTTTTTCTTTTTGCTGTTCTGATTGGGTGATTTCCATTTTCTATCTTCCAGATCACTTATGTGTTCTTCTGTATCACCTAGTGTGCTGTTAATTCCTTTTAGTGTGTTTTTCTTTTCAGTTGTTGTATTCTTCAGTTCTGATTGGTTCTTTTTAGAATTTTCTAGCTCCTTGTTAAAACTGTCACTGTAGTCAGCTATTCTTTTCCATAATTCAGTTAGCATTCTTATTACTAATGCTTTGAATTCTTTATCTGGTAAATTGTTTATTTCTATTTCATTAGTTGTTTTTTTCAGGAGTTTTCTCTTGCTCTTTCAGTGGAAACAGATTCCTCTGTCTTTTCATTTTGCTTATCTATTTCTTTATCTATTGAAATTTGGTGAAATAGTTACCTATGGTGGTCTTGAAGGGGTGTTCTTTTGTGGGCATGTCCCTATACAGTCTGCATGTGCCCAGTGGCATTGATGGGAGAGCTGGATTTGATGTGAGCACAACTTATGTCTTTTCTCAAGGTGTGCTGGCAGCTGTCATCTTGGTAGGGGGTGGGGCTGGAGATGGAGGGGTAGGGCCAAGCCAGATGTTAGGTAGAGCTTCCCCTCTGCTTAGTGGCTGTTACCCCACTATTTGGTGCGGGGGCAGGTCCCAAGTTGCTGGAGCAGAAGCCCTGAGGGTCGGGTCTGAGCTGGCTAAGTTTCCTTTAAGTGTGTGCTTCCCCCCGCTCCCAGCACTGGCACCCTTACTCCAGAGGGGAGCAGTGGTGGAGCAAGAGGGGCAGGTGTGGGTAATCAGTGACGGTCAGAGCATGGTTTTGTTTTGTTTGTTTGTTTTTTTTAACATCTTTATTGGAGTATAATTGCTTTACAATGGTGTGTTAGTTTCTGCTTTATAACAAAGTGAATCAGTTATACATATACATATGTTCCCATATCTCTTCCCTCTTGCATCTCCCTCCCTCCCACCCTCCCTATCCCACCTCTCTAGGTGGTCACAAAACACAGAGCTGATCTCCCTGTGCTATGTGGTTACTTCCCACTAGCTATGTATTTTACGTTTGGTAGTGTATATATGTCCATGCCACTCTCTCACTTTGTCACATCTTACCCTTCCCCCTCCCCATATCCTCAAGTCCATTCTCTAGTAGGTCTGTGTCTTTATTCCCGTCTTGCCACTAGGTTCTTCATGACCCTTTTTTTTTCCCCCCTTAGATTCCATATATATGTGTTAGCATACAGTATTTGTTTTTCTCTTTCTGACTTACTTCACTCTGTATGACAGACTCTAACTCCATCCACCTCACTACAAATAACTCCATTTCGTTTCTTTTTATGGCTGAGTAATATTCCCGGAGCATGGGTTTCGATTGGCATGGCCACCATCAGAGATCTGGGGCCCCTGTGCAGCCACCAGTAATTGCTGCCCCCTCGCTGCTCAGTTGCCATGTAGAGTTTGAACCTCCTCAGTGTCTCATGGCTGAGCCTTTTCCTCAATCATGGCAGCCCAGAGTGTGAAGCTGCGACATGAGGCACATGGTGCTGGCGTGTTCTCTCAGCTCAGGCTGGGGACCAGGGCAGTCGTAGGAAACCAGTCAGCTACCCAAGTGGTTTCAGTCTGCCCTCTCTGCCCTGCCTCAGGGGCACGTAAGTGTTCACGTGCTTCCGGAGTCCAGGCTTCCCACAGCCCTCCTGTTAATCCCACTGGCCCTCCAACCAGCCAAGGGGACTCGTGTTCCCCTTGTTGGACACCAGGGCTGGGGCGCCCAATGTGTGGCTTGAACTGCTCACTCCCCAGGGAAGGTCTCTTCCCGTGTAATCTCCTTTTTCCTCTGAGTCCCCTCTCAGGGACACAGGTCCTGACCTGATCGCTTTTCTTCCCTTTCTACCCAATTACCGGTGGGTCTTTCTTATAGTCTTGGTTGTACAGGTCTTTCTGTTAGTCTGCACTTAGTTTTCGGTGAGAATTGTTCTACATGTAGATGTATTTTTGATGTGTTTGTTGGTGGGGAGGTGAGTTCCGTGTCCTCCTGCTCCACCGTCTCAGTTTGAGTCTTCAGTTTAGTGTTACAGCCTAAGTTTTCACACAGCCCTTTTTTTAATCTGAGGCAGTGTGCAGTGTGTGGTCAGGTGAAGAAGTTTGGCTTTTATTTTAAAGACAATAGATAACCACTGAAGGACTGAAAGGAGAGAATTATATGATCAAACATGGATTTTAGAAAGCATCAACTCTGGCTCATGTTTGTAATGCTTGGATTTTAAGGGAATGAGATAGAGAGAAGGAGATTTTCTAAGAGACTGTTGTAATAATCTAGGTTAGAGACCGTGGTTGATTGAATAGGATTGTGGGCATGGGGATGGATATAAGTGGAGAAATTATAGAGATATGTAGGGAGTGGGCTTGGTGTTTGATTGGATGTGGAGTTGATCACCTGAGGAGGTCACCAGCAATTTGACAATGAATATTTATTGATTACTTCCTAACTTCTAAACTTTCTGCTAGGGTTGTGAATAAATGGAGAATGGAAGTAAATCTGGACTCTGCCCTCACGGAGCATATAACCTAGCTGGTGGGGAGGGTAGCCAATAGTCAAAAAGCCACACAAATAAATGTACACTTGCAACTATATGTGATAAACATTACAGATGAAACATACGTGATACCATTAGAACTTAAAATAGAAGGATTTAGCATAATCAGGTTGGTAATCAGGTTGACTTTGGGAAAAAATAACTTCAGACATAATAGGAGAGCATGTTTTAAAGTTGGTCAGAGTGGACATGCAGGTACCTAGTTAGAAGTCTGTTGTGGTAGTTCAAATGAAATGATGGTAGCTTAGGCTAAGGTGGTGGTGGAGAGATGGAGAGAAGTGGGAGAAGCAGAGAGAGATTTAGGAGGTGAAAGTGACAGCAATCTAGGTATCCTTAGCGTTTCTTTTACCATCTTTCATACCCAGGCGGGTACCAAGTTCTTTGATTCTCTCCCTTCAATACATTTAGAATCCTATTTCTGTCCCCCTCACTTTGACCACCATCATCTCTCACTTTCTAAGTGTTCTCTCTGCCTCCATTCTTTTTTTTTTTTTTTAAAGAGATTGGAGTTTATTTATTTATTTATTTTTGGCTGTGTTGGGTCTTCGTTTCTGTGCAAGGGCTTTCTCTAGTTGCGGCAAGCGGGGGCCACTCTTCATTGCGGTGCACGGGCCTCTCACTATCGCGGCCTCCTGTTGCAGAGCACAGGCTCCAGACGCGCAGGCTCAGTAATTGTGGCTCACGGGCCCAGCTGCTCCGCGGCATGTGGGATCTTCCCAGACCAGGGCTCGAACCCGTGTCCCCTGCATTAGCAGGCAGATTCTCAACCACTGTGCCACCAGGGAAGCTCTCTGCCTCCATTCTTGCTCCCTTCAGGTCTGCTCATCTCACTGCAGCCAGAATATTATTTCCAAAATGCAAGTGTATTTGTCACTTCCCTGTTAAAAACCCCAGATGGCTGTTCATAGACTTCAGGATGAAGTCAGAAACTTTTCATATAATCTAGCTTCTCCCAGTCTCTGCATACTCCAGTCTTGCCACATACTTAGACACTATTTTATGAGGCAGGGGTCATGCTGAAGTTTCTGGCTTGGCAGTTGGGTGGATAGTACCATTCATTCGTATAGGGAACAAAAGAGAAAAACAGGTTGGAGAAAAAGATTATGAGTTCACTCCCAAATAATTGTTAATCCATCAAGACATTACCAGTTAAATAATGGAACAGTCCCTAAAAGAACAGAGTAGTTAGAAAGAAACACTGTCTAACTGAAGCCCATAGAGTAGAGATTTGAGAAGGAATGGGGTAGCTGGTGTTGGCTGTATGCTTAACAAGTGTTCATTGAATGATTGAAAATTGTTACTTTTTACAACCTAATGTATCAGAATTATTGATGTTTCAAATTTGGTGACTCAGGTATTCTGATTGCTTTTAATGTTTATGATTCAACATTATATTGAAAATTATTCTTTTTTTTTTTTTTTTTTTAATTTTATTTATTTATTTATTATTATTATTATTTTTTTGGCTGTGTTGGGTCTTCGTTTCTGCGCAAGGGCTTCCTCTAGTTGTGGCAAGTGGGGGCCACTCTTCATCGCGGTGCGCGGTTCTCTCACTATCGCAGCCTCTCTTGTTGCGGAGCACAGGCTCCAGATGCGCAGGCTCAGTAGTTGTGGCTCACGGGCCCAGTTGCTCCGCGGCATGTGGGATCTTCCCAGACCAGGGCTCGAACCCGTGTCCCCTGCATTGGCAGGCAGATTCTCAACCACTGCGCCACCAGGGAAGCCCTGAAAATTATTCTAAATCATGATTTTTTAGTTTTACTGAACTTACAGTGGAAGTTATGTTAATTTCTCTCATGTCTTCATATAACTTATGGTCTTTAAAACAGTCTCCTTATTTATTTATTTATTATTTATTTATTTACTTTCCATTTTTAGGAAAATTAAAATGTGAAGCAATTGTTGCTGACGTCCTGGATAAAGGATCCGGTTTAATAATGCTTATGGATGGTAACTCATTTCTAGTTCTTATAATAATATTGTTAGATTCATAGGCTTTGTATGTAACGTAATACTTTATCACAGAAGTTGATTAATAAGTTTCTATTTATCTTCCAATTGTGAGAAAGCAAGATTAGTGTTCTAAAAATTCATAAGCTTTTTTAGAAAATACGGGAGGAGGGGGTGGAGTAGATTGTGGTAGAGGTCCAGAGAGTGGGACATTTCAGGGGATTTGTAACAACATAACCAAAGCACAGAGGTGAGAAATGTAGCTGGTATAGCAAACATAGAGGAGAATTATGCTTCCTAGAGTATGTTTTTTGGCAGGAATGAATACATAGACTGCCCTCAGTTGATAATTAGGCTATGTTGTAGATACTCTTTTCTGTGTTAGCTCTTTGGAACTTCAAACGTATTTGACCCCTGAATCATTCTTATAAATGGTAGTTAGGTTCTTAACCTTGCACATTCAAACCTATTGAACTTATAATGGGGTTTAAACACCATAACCACATTTTATTTGCAGTGGAAAAAAAGATGATAGTAGTTTAATGAATGTTGAAATACTAGTAACTAAACATAAGCCAAAGATACATTGCTTAGAATTTATTTGTTTTAAAGTTTAAGAACAATAGAAATAGATAAACATTATAAAAAATTTTGGAAATAACAGTGGAAAGTTTTTGTCTGGTATTTGGAATGTAGGCTTTATCATTTTTGTTCTAAATACATAGGAGGTTATACTGAATATGTTGTTTTGGAACTTGCCTTGTTTTTACTTAATAATATATTGAGAACATTTTTAATGCTCTTAAATATTTTTCTAGTACATTGTTTTTGTTAACTCATAGTTTACAAAGTAAACTATGTATTTCATCATAGACACATAGAACATGTGTCTGTTCTCTCTCTTTCCCTCTTCCTCCTTACCCCTCTTCTTTCTTTTTTAAGGTTTTGGTATTTTCTTACCACTCCAAATATTGGCTAACATTTGGCTGGAACTCTCCTGGTTTTCTTTTAGTCTTCTCACCATTCTACCAAATGTCTACCACAAAAAAGTTTTGCAGTAACCTTAGCTTTAATTTTTACTATTCTTTCTTGATCTACTCCATTTATTTAGCTATAGCTTGGTAATGGGTAATAATGTATTAGAAGATGTAGATAAAATATAGATGAAATTAGATATCCAATTTTCTGTGTAATAAGGATAAAAGTCTTATTTTAAATGCAAATCACCATGACTTCCCTTATTTTTTGTTATAATTATATTTTTCCTTATTATACAATTCAAAATCATATTCCTAGTTTTATAGTGCTGGTGATTTAGGTGATGCTCAAACTGTCACCAGGAAAGTAGTCAGTAGAAAGAGGGACAGCTGTCTTTCATTCATTACTTGCTTACTTATTCACTAACTTGCTCAGTCACATCGTTTGTTCATTGATTTACTAATTAATTTAATACATATTTATTAGGTACCTTTTCTGTCCCAGTTACTATTCTAATTGCTGGAAATATGATGGTGAGCAAAAAAGCCGTGATCCTGCCCTCCTGAAGCTTATACCTTCATTCTCACTTATTTCTTCTTTTACATTCCAGGCTCTATTGAGGACTTCAGCAGAATGTTTGAAAATTTGGGAGTGTGGTTATCTGTATTTTATTTTAATTTTTTAATTTTATTGAATTATTGAATTTTAGTGGATTTACAATGTTGTGTTAAATTCTGCTGTACAGCAAAGTGATTTAGTTATACATATATACATACTTTTTCGTATTCTTTTCCATTATGGCTTATCACAGGATATTGAATATAGTTCCCTGTGCAATACAGTAGGACCTTGTTGTTTATCCATCCTATATATAATAGTTTCCATCTGCTAATCCCAAACTCCCAATCCATCCCTCCACCACCTTCCCTTCCCTTCCCCTAGGCCACCACAAGTCTGTTCTCTATATCTCTGAGTCCGTTTCTGTTTTGTAGATATGTTCATTTGTGTCATATTTTAGATTCCACATATAAGTGATATCATATGGTATGTGTCTGTCTCTTTCTGACTTCTCTTGGTATGATAATCTCTAGGTGCATCCATGTTGCTGCAGATGGCATTATTTCAGTCTTTTTTATGGCTGAGTAATATTCCAGTGTGTGTGTGTTTGTGTATCACATCTTCTTTATCCATTCATCTGTTGATGGACTTTTAGGTTGTTTCCATGTCTTGGCTATTGTAAATAGTGTTGCTATGAACATAAGGGTGCATGCATCTTTTTGAATTATAGTTTTGTCTGGATATATGCCTAGGAGTGGGATTGCTGGATCATATGGCAATTCTATTTTTCGTTTTTTGAGGAACCTCCATACTGTTTTCCATAGTGGCTGCACCAATTTACATTCCTACCAACAGTGTAGGAGGGTTCCCTTTTCTCCACACCCTCTCCAGCATTTGTTATTTGTAGACTTTTTAATGATGGTCATTCTGACCAGTGTGAGGTGGTACCTCGTTGTAGTTTTGATTTGCATTTCTCTAATAATTAGCGATGATGAGCATCTTTTCATGTGTGTTAGTCTGCATTTTATAGTGGAATTGTTTGAAAGGTTTGAGAAGGAGAGAATTGAAATATGAAAGGCAGTTGGGGCACTTTAAGAAGAGGTGAGATGAACTGCTGTTTCATAGTCCAGAAAGGATTTGTCAAGATCCTCTTCTCTCTGCCTTCCAGAGACTGGTAGTGAATGATTAAAATGAGTGCTCTGTATCCCAAACTTGGGTGTCTTTAAATTGCAAAGCCTTTTAGTAATTGGATTTTGTTTCTGAAACTTTTAAAAGGATTGTTGATCACATATTGGGTAACTAGTTATGTCTTTTGGTAATAACCTCTTTTTTTTTTTTCATTTGCTTTTCAGTCTACTCTTACTCTGGGGAGGAACTTATATGTTATAATCAGTTCTCCATCTTTGTTGTTGGCGCTGGAGGCTTTGGTGGAAAACGGACGTCAGACAAAGCTAAGGTAGGCTATGACTTCATAAGTGAGATACATGTGTCGTTAAATATCCTTATCTGTATTTTGAACTTACCATATGTGTAATTTCATAGAGTAGGATTTCAGTAATCCACACTTCTTTGAACCAGAATGTGTTCCTTGGATTTGAAATGCTGTTTATATTTGTATATTTTAATATATAACATATGTTATATATAGAAAAGTCTGGCTGACGTAAGTGTAATGTAGCTGAGGTAACTATGGGAATATCTTTACTTTCTTATGCAAACTTTGCCTGCATCCAAAACTCTTTAGAAAAACCTAACACTTAGAAGTGATCCTTGTATAAATGCAAATTATCATTCATTAAATGACTTGAGCATTTCTCTTGTATAAAACAATTCTAGTTACTCTTTAGTTCTCAAATTCTATCCAAAAACATATTTTTTTCCTAAAAATATTTTGTAAATTGGATTTTACATCAATTTAACCTAGCTTTTACCTCTGCCCTCAGTTCCCTGAATAGGGCTGCACTGTCTTCCTAGGAGGAGCAGCTCACTCATTTTTCCTATTACCCCCACCCCGGCTCCCCGGCCCCAGCTTGTGTTGCAGAAGCTCAATTCCAGGTAAAAGTGGCTGAGAGTTACGGGGCTGTCTTCCTCCACCCTGTCCCCACTTGTAGGGTGGAGACTGTGTTCCACCATGGCAGGCTGAGAACACTAGGGCCCTGATAACTCTTGCCCAGGCTGCTCATAGCATGGGGGTCCCCTGCTGCTAGAGGCAAGCTGAGAAGACCAGAAGCTCCGACCTCTGCCTAGGACTCTTCTTGTAAAGTGAGGATGTCACTTGGAGAGAAGTGGGCCACTATCCTTGCCCTCATGTCCGTGGCAGTGGTGCAGAGGTTTTGCCTGGGGGGCAAGGCAGGCTGTAATGATAGAGAGCTCTGAAGCCCTTCCCACGGAAACTGACTCATTTTGGTACCAAGTATTTGGAAGCTCAAAAGTAAGGATGGTTTCAAAAACAAGGTTACTTTAGTGATAATCAAGAGGAGGCTGGTAGCTCCATGGAAGCAGTAAACTAAACTAGTCCAACTAGAAGTTTGCCAGAGAGAACCATGGAAAGAGACAGCTAAGGAGAGTCGTCATGGGATCATAACAAACCTCAAAGACTGGCCTCAAAGACTACACCTCCTAAAAGGCCTGACTTTAATTGGATCAGACTGTGGAACAATTTATGCCCCAGGGCACTGTTGAAAATAATAGAACAGTCATCTGGCAATTTGTGAAGCCCAACAGCTGGACAGACAGTTTAACAGAGAGATCAGGGAGAGACGGTCACAGAGTGCCCTGCTAAAACCACTGTCATCCCAGGCTGACTGTGCTCGCCCAAGGCTGTACCCTCTGAGGAGCAACATCAGAGTCTGCACACTGTGGGGGAAATATACTTAACTAAAATCGTCTAGCCAAATGAATCGTCTAAACAAATGAACAAGTTAACAATAACAACAAGCCCTGGAAGGGGAAAGGGGTCTCAGTATCCAGAGTTGCTGCAATATATTATCTAAAGTATCCAGTTATCAACAAAAAAATTACAAGATCTGAAAGAAATAAAAGAGTATGACCCATAGATAGGAAAAAACAAAACAAAACAGAACAGGCAACAGAGATTGCTTTTGAGACAACTTAATAGGAAAAGACTTCAAAGCATTTATTGTAAATATAGTCAAAGAACTAAAGGAAACCATGCTTAAAGAAGTAAAGTGTGTAAAGAAGTAAAGTATGAGGACAATGTCTCATCAAATAGAGAAAAATTGGGGAATTCCCTGGTGGTCCAGTGGTTAGCATTCCGCACTTCCACTGCAGGGAGCATGGGTTCAGTCCCTGGTCGGGGAACTAAGATCCTGCAAGCTGCGTGGTGTGGCTCAAAAAAAAAAAAAAAAAAAGAGAAAGAAATCAATAAATAGAAATTATATTAAAAAAGAACCAAATAGAAGTAGTTCTGGAACTGAAAGTACAATAACTGAAATGAAGAATTTACTAGAGGGTCTCAACAGTAGATTTGAAGTGGCTTTTTGATTTTAATCAAAAAGCTTGAAAGTCCATTCATCTGTTGATGAATCAAAAATCTTGAAGATCAAAAATCAAAAAGCTTGAAGATCGATCAATCTATCTATGTCTGAAGAACAGAAAGAAAAAAGGTGAAGAAAAAGAATGAAGAGGCTTCAGAGAAATGTGAAATACCATTAAGTACACCAGCTTTTATGTAATGGGCATACCAGAGAGGAGAGAGAAAGAAGCAGAAAAAATAATTGAAGGAACAATGGCATGGATGAAAAACGTTGATCTACACATCCAAGAAGCTCAACTGCTCCAATTAGGATATAAATGCAAAGAGGAAGATCTAGACAGACGTTTCTCCAAAGAAGACATACAGATGGCCAAAAAGCACATGAAAACATGCTCAACATCACTAATTATTAGAGAAATGCAAATCAAAACTATGAGTTATCACCTCACACTGGTTAGAATGGCCATCATCAAAAAATCTACAAACAGTAAATGCTGGAGAGGGTGTGGAGAAAAGGGAACCCTTTTGCACTGTTGGTGGGAATGCAAATTGATACAGCCACTACGGAGAACAGTATGGAGGTTCCTTAAGAAATGAAAAATAGAGTTAGCATATGATCCAGCAATCCCACTACTGGGCATACATCTGGAGAAAACCACACACCCCAATGTTCATAGCAGCACTGTTCACAATAGCCAGGACATGGAGGCAACCTAAATGTCCATCAGCAGAGGAATGGGGGCTTCCCTGGTGGTGCAGTGGTTAAGAATCCGCCTGCCAATTCAGGGGACACAGGTTCAAGTCCCAGTCCGGGAAGATCCCACATGCCGTGGAGCAACTAAGCCCGTGCGGCACAACTACTGAGTCTGTGCTGTAGCACCCACGAGCCGCAACTACTGAGCCCGCGTGCTACAACTACTGAAGCCTGTGCGCCTAGAGCCTGTGCTCCGCAACAAGAAAAGACACCGCAAGGAGAAGCCTGCGCACTGCAATGAAGAGAGCCCCCGCTCACTGCAACTAGAGAAAGCCCGCACACAGCAACAAAGATCCAACACAGCCAAAAAAAATAAATAAATTTATTAAAAAAAAAAAGATTTATGCACTTAAAAAAAAAAAAGGAATGGATAAAGAAGAGTGGTACATATATACAATGGACTATTACTCAGCCATAAAGAAGAATGAAATAATGCCATTTGCAGGAACATGGATGGACCTAGAGACTGCCATACTGAGTGAAGTAAGTCAGATAAAGACAAATATCATATGATATCACTTATATGCAGAATCTGAAAAAAAAAATACAAATGAACTTCTTTACAAAACAGAAATAGAGTCACAGATGTAGAAAACAAACTTATAGTTACCAGGGGGGAAATGGTGGGGGAGTGATAATTTAGGAGATTGGGATTGACATATACATACTACTGTATATAAAATAGATAACTAATAAGGAGTTAACTGTATAGCACAGGGAACTCTACTCAATATTCTGTAAGGACCTATATGGGAAAAGAATCTAAAAAAGAGTGGAGATATAGATATAGATATATATATGTATAACTGATTCACTTTGCTGTACACCTGAAATTAACACAACATTGTAAATCAACTATACTCCAATAAAAATTAAAAAGAAAATAAATGCAAAGAGATCCACACCCTTAGTAAAGTGCATTTAAAGATTAAATCAATATAGATGTGAATTGTTGGTCTAATTCTTACAGTTATTGTCATCGTTTGCATTGGGAAAAGAGTCTTTACCTTTTTCTCCTTTGTGGCCTAGAGAATGGATCTGGTTATATAATTCCTTTCGTTAAACAAGGTCATTTCAGGGAAATCATAATGTAGATGAAGCTAGCAGTTATGAAATTTTAAATGTCATTATGTGCTGAAAATAAAATATTAAAATAAACTTTTTATCCAGCTTGCAGATTTTGTTACAGTCAGCCCTCCATATCTGTGGGTTCTGTATCCACAGGTTTGGCATCTGCAGATTGAACCAACCGTGGATCAAAAATATTCAGAAAAAAAAAATTCCAGAAAGTTCCCAAACTATTTACACAGCATTTCCATTGTATTAGGTATTATAAGTGTATGGGAGGATGTGCATAGATTATATGCAAATACTATACCGTTTTATATAAGGGATTTGAGCATCTGCAGATCTTGGTATCCATGAAGGGGTCCTGGAACCAATCACCCTTGGAAACTGAGGGATGACTGTATATTGAAACATGGTTGTTTATCAAATATCAGTCTGGGTAAAGAGAATAACAATTATTTTGTTATAATTTAACGTGTAATGTTTTTTGATCTCAGGTAGCTGTAGCCATACCTAATAGACCTCCTGATGCTGTACTTACAGATACCACCTCACTTAATCAGGTAAGAATGTATTTTCGAAAAGTGATAAAGCCACCTGACTCCTGACACTTTTTGATTGATAACTCTGATACCCTGTAATTTTGTGAGTCCAAAAGTAGTGGCTGTGTTCTTCTATGTAATAAAAATAATGGCATATTTCTGTAGTTGAAATTCGTTCTTTCTGAATTTTTACTTAGCAGTTTTTTTCTCCACTAGGTATCAAAAGAAAATGTAAAATGGCTTTTCATTAGTCAATTGAAAAAGCATCATGCTTTGTTGGCAATGGATTGCTTGCCTTAAGGAGACTGCCTAGCTTAGTAGTGAAGAATTTCATTAAAGCCTTAGAGAGCAGGATAAAATAAAAGGCAAATTTCAGTTATCCTTTCTTCTATTGGAAAAGAAAACTGAGCTACATTGCTTCGAGAGAGATTATTTTATGCTAACTTTAGTGGACAGGTACAATAAAGCATCTGAGAAAGGAGTAGATGATTTAATCTCATTTGTTTGGCATAAATAATATGTTTTCTGATGGAGGAGTTAAAATGCCCTGTCAGTTAACAAATTCTGTAAGCATGCAAAGATTTATCTAAGAAGCAAAAGGTGACCATAAAGATGAGAAAAGCAACTTTGTTTTTGAGAGACCTGACGATTCTTCCCTAAGATGGCCAGAATACTAACCATGCAAATATAGAGCAGAATATGTAAAGCTCTGAAGTTATGCTGTGAATAAGCAGGTGATGACAGCACATTATTTGTAAAATTCACTTATTTTTTGATACTAATTTTGATATACTTGATATGAGAACTTCTGCAGGATTTATGTGTGCTGGCAAATAGGAATATAATTTCATGAGCCAGAAAGAATTAAGTTTGGAACATATTAATTGTATTTTTTTATACACTATATAATTGGGTGATAGAACAATACTTTCTACCTCAGATTAGTTTTTGCCTTTAATTGTTCTTCCCATCCCTATTTCTTATCAGTTTCTTAAGAGAGCACTCATATTTATGTTTAATTAAAGCTTCATAGTGAAATTAATTTTATTAGCACACTGAAGAACAGAAGACTTCATGGTTTCATGGTTCAGAAAACCCAGAAATGCTCCATTATTATTCTTGTGTTACTGAAATAATAAAATGTATCTGCTGTAGATAAGAAAAGCTGAATAGTTTCCATGGCTTGAATTTCTTTATACAGTAAGCAGAAAGATTTTCTTGTTTTCTTTTTTCAGATGAATAGAACTTTTTGTTAGCTTTTAGCAGACTTGAGTATTTTGCTGTGTGACAAAGGACAGTTTATAAGTTAACAAATCTTTTTTGTATAAATAATGGGCACCCATCATTTGACAGAGGTTCCTGACCATTTGTATCATATGGTCACTCGAGAATATGATAAAAACTACCGACTGTCTCTTCAAAAACATTTTGCATAAAACTTTGCATAAATTTCAGGGGATTTGTGGGCTGTTTTAAATTGGATCTGTGCTATAGGAGATACAAATCAAGTAGAAGAAGTGTGATCTATTGACAAGGAACTGAAAGGACACTTAGATATAAGGCGTAGATGTCTTCATTTCTAGGGCACCTATTCTAAGCAACGAATGATTAAATACAAGGCTTTGAATTATAGAGTAAGTGCTGTAGACATTCTGAGATGGGCTACTCATTAGAGAATGACATACAGAAGAGTTTGGTAGGAAAGATGGGACTTCTGAACTAAAATGGTGTATAGATCTTCTGTCTTGCCAGGGGTATAAGGCTTGCAGTATGGCCTGGAAGGGGATAAGAACTTAGTAATGATAGCAGAAAAGAGCATGATGTATGTACAAGGAGTAAGAATTAGAGCATTCACACCGGAGAGTGGTGGGAGATGATTGTGGACGAACAGACCTTTAAGGAGAAGTGGAAATGGAACAGATTATGTTGTTATAGCCTAAACTTTGTGCCAGGTATTTAAATTAAATAAGTAACTTTTCAATCAGTAGGGAAACTGGCAACCATAGCTCTACCAATATCACTTCTGGAATATTTTGTTTTTCATGCCTTTAGGAAAATTTCTTCATCTTCAAACTGGTATATAGTACAAGTATACTTCATGGTTTTTCATAATTAATAAAGAGAAAATTATTCCCCGATAATCTAGAAAGACCAAAGAATAAATAGGTAACAGGTGTCAGGCTTTGTATTTGAGGAGAATGAAAACAAGTATCTTTAGTTTCCCTAGATACATATCTCCTACTACTTATTCTAACAATTAGGACCTTAGCTACCATCATTGTTAAATAAAGTTAATCTTTGGAATATTGGTTATACTATCCATTAAAGTATAATTCTTTATTATATTACCATGTGTATTGTAAGTACTTTTAAAATTTTGTTTTGAAACAGTGATTTATTATTTTGCATGACTCTGGGTCGCCTGGGTGGTCCTTGTACTACAAACGGTGTTGGCTGTCACTCATGTGGCTGTTCTCAGACGGCGGCTGGGTGGGGCAGGAAAGTCCCGGATGGCTCTTTCACAAGTGCAGGGTCTTAGTGCTCCCTGTTGGCTGGCGTGCCTCTAATCTCCACCTGGCTTCTTCTCCGGGTGGTGTCTCATCTTCCAGGGCATTTCTCTGTGGCCCTCAAGGGGATTTCTATTTCAATTTCTGGAGCTCTTTCCTGTGTAGCTTCCTCCCTTTCAGTACGTCTGCATTCCAGCTGCCCATTCTCCCAGAACTCTGATCTTTATCTCTTTAACTCTTTGAGACTGTTTTGCTATGTTTCGGTTTCCCTTTTTGCACTGCAGTCTAGAAAGTGCTGTCAGGCAGAGCGCTGTGGCCATTGTAGAGTCCATCTTGTTTGTTTCTTTTCTATCAAGAATCATAATCCTGTCCTGCCTACTGTCCAATGTCTAAGAACAGTATCTCCCTCGCCCACTTAAAAAAAATTTTTTTTTCCTAATTGTTTACAGTGGAAGAGTAAGTTCATTCCACTTATTCCATCTAGGCTGAAAGTGGAAGTCCTATACCTTTTTATATGCCCATAGTGCCCAATTTTCTCATTTATTACTATTTGTTTTCTCAGTTTTTATTGCTGTGCTTTGTTTCCTACTTGTTTCTAACAATTAAAGAGCCTATTTTATTTTCTTGTTTCTCTTTCCCTTACAGTTCCCATTTTGGGGAATGCATTAATTTTACTTTTTCAGAACAATTTAACATTTATATATTATTCTTCCCTCTTCCCCACCTTTGTTTTAGTCTTAGATTTGCAATCGAATATATATCAATCCTTTTGCCAAAGGTTCTCCCATATCTCCTGGTTGGATAAAGCTCCTCCTGTGGTAGGTTCCCCAAGAAGGCCTCGTGTATAGTATTCCTTTGGTTCCTATGTATTTATTTATTTATTAAATAAATTTATTTATTTATTTTTGGCTGCACTGGGTTGTCGTCGCTGCGTGCGGGCTTTCTCTAGTTGCAGCAATCGGGGGCTACTCTTCGTTGTGGTGCGCGGGCTTCTCGTTGTGGTGGTTTCTCTTTGTTTCGGAGCACGGGCTCTAGGCGTGCGGGCTTCAGTAGTTGTGGCACGTGGGCTCAGTAGTTGTGGCTCATGGGCTCTAGAGCACAGGCTCAGTAGTTGTGGCACATGGGCTTAGTTGCTCTGCGGCATGTGGGATCTTCCTGGACCAGGGCTTGAACCAATGTCCCCTTGCACTGGCAGGCGGATTCTTAACCACTACGCCACCAGGGAAGTCCGGTTCCTATGTATTTAAAACTATTTTTCTATACCCTGGATACTCAAAGGACAGCTTGGCTGGATATGAAATCTTGAGTTTCTTAAAATGGTGTTCCATTGTTGCCTGGCTTTCTATATTGCTGTTTAGAAGTCTGATGCCAGTCATTATCTTCCTTTAAGTTACTTGATCTTTATCCTCAAGGGCTTTAGGATTTTTTTTTCCTTCATCTTTAAAAATCTAATAGTTTTACTAGGATAAGTCTCAGTGTTGCTCATTCCAGGTCCGTTTTCCCATGTACCTGGTGGGCCTTTTTAATATGTGTGTTCAGATCTTCTATTTTCAAAAAGTTTTCTAGGGTTATAATTTTAAATATTAGTTCTTATTCATTGTTTTATTTTTATTTCTTCAGGTACTCTTTATGTACATTGGATCTTTTTCTATCTTTCTTCCAACCATTTTCTGTCCTTTTGTAGTTCTTTATTAATCTCATTTCCATTCTCTTGGTTTTTTTCTTCTTTTTCTTCTATGCCCCTTATTAAAATTTTGTTTGAATATGTTCTCCTTTGGGAACATTATAATTTAGTCTTCAATTTCTGGTATGACTTTGATTTTTCTTTTATTTCTTTCCCGAGTTTAATCATCTCTTACTTCATTTCTTCATGTTTGTTGTCCATTTATATTTTTGGTTTTTGAATTTCAGATTCCAGATGTTTATTTCCTATCCCCAAATGCTTGAGTATTGTGTTATCGTTTTCTTCTGTTTGCTAGTTGTTTTGTTTGGGAAAATTGTATTTATTATAATGTTTTGGTTCTTATTTTCTTTTTTAGTCTTATTGTAGCTTTGTACAGGTGAAGATTACTTACCTATATGCATTTTGTAGGTAAAGTTAGTAGTTTGGGACAGTTTACAAGGTTCTTAAAGAAATTCAAGATTGTCATCTGTCAGTATAGCAAAGTGCCTTTTCTTTAATGGATGGCTTTTTGGAGTAAGGCATAGTGGGGAAGTGTTTTATTAAATTTTTTGTAGTTCTCTTTATCCTGCAGGATCATAAATTTCCCCTCTTGCTTCTCTTTCTTCACCATTCGTCTTCGAAGGAGACATCTTTGTTTTATCCTCTTCTTCCTCAGAAGTATTGCCTTTCTAGGACTGCCGTTTGGAGGCCCGTGCACTTTTAATTCTTTTCTCAGTAGTCAGTATTCTAATCTTCCAGGATTCTTCTCAGTATTTTTGTCCTCGAGGTAGACTGTCTGTGTCTCGAAGTGATTTTTCTTTGTTTCCTTTTTTCTCTTCCATGAGCTTCTGCTATACTCCCCCTCCCCACCCCTACCACTCTCTCTAGCAGTTTTGAGAGGGTGCTCACAAGACAGTGCTGCTGGATATAGGTGTTTTTTTTTCTACTTATAGGAATTTGAAGTGTGTGGTTTTTCTCTTCTAATTACACTGTAGGCCTGGGATCTGTGTAGTTTTACTTGTTTTTCTTGTCGATCTGTTTGCTTTTTTAGGGGATGTGAGGATTTGGGAAGAACTAATTCCTGACCTTTTTTATTTAGCATTTGGTTTAACTTAATGTACACTTTAAAAAAAAAATTTACTTATTTATTTGGCTGCATTGGGTCTTAGTTGTGGCACACAGGGTCTTCGTTGCGGCATGCGGACTCTTTCACTGAGACACGTGGGCCCTCTAGTTCTGGTGCGCAGGCTCCAGGGTGTGTGGGATCAGTAGTTACGGCACGTGGGCTCTCTAGTTGTGGTGCGCGGGCTCTAGAGGGTGTGCGCTCAGTAGTTGTGGCGCAAGGGCCTAGTTGCCCCTTGGCATGTGGGGTATTAGTTCCCTGACCAGGGATCAAACCCATGTCCCCTGCACTGGAAGGTGGATTCTTAACCACTGGATGACTAGGGAAGTCCCTAATGGTACACTTTAAATAAATAAAACTAGGAACTAATTTACTCATATATGGAAGATCCTCCCACTTACATTTAATACTCAAGTAAGACAATATAGATCTATTTTTCTTAGTTTGTATGTGTGAATTTTAGTGATTTTTACATCTAGGCAGAAATGAAACACCAAAACACGAAGCTTTTTGCTTTTCTTCTGAAATACGAAAGTCCTTCAGGATATTCAGAAAATAAACCTTGGTAGTGTTCTTTATTGTTTGGAGAATGGTTATTTTGCATTATGATTGAATTTAGTCAAACATCCAATCAGTTGACTTTAGTCATTTCTCATCATAGATCTTTTATGTCTTTGCTAATTCTGCCTTCTGTTGGAAGCAATGCTGTCATTGAAATAATATGAAAATTTTCATATTCCTTTAATACGATTTCTTTAGAAAAGTTGTTTCTTTTCATTTATAGGAATGATATCTGTGGGGTAAGAACACTGACACTAATCTTAAAAACTTGATCGTCTTATACTGTTGCTGAAATCTTTTAAATAATCATAATAGTTCACATTTATTGAGGTATGAATATTTATCAAGGATAATGCTCTGTAAGAGTTTGATTAGCCTCTCAGTTTTTTAAATGAGAAGGTTGAGGCTAGGGTGATAAAGAAAATTGCCCACTAATGGCAGAGCTGGATTTGAACCTAGGTCTGTCTGGTGCCAAAGCCCATGATCTATTATGTGTTTGACACCTTCCGCTTTGGGCCCTGAAATTCGTCATTCTTTTACCATTTGTATGCAACATGATGATGTATATTTGCCTAGTGTTTTATTTTTTTTAAAGTGCTTTCTAAAATTTATCATTTAATCTTCTGCCATCTTATACAGAATCTTAAGTCACATCTATATGATAATTGTTGATTTGATTTAATTATTTTTAGAAGCCATATAAAGGGAAAAAATACTGAGTCATTAAAAAAGTGAATAATTTAGAAAACTATCATATAGAGTGATGGGAAAGAGAAAGAGCTTATTAAAATTGTACAAAACATTAAAAAGTAAACAACATTTTCCTATGAATTACAGGAGATGTTATTTTCTGTAAATAAAATTTGTTAAAAAAGAATAATCAATAATTAAAAACAACAAAAACTCATTAAGAAAGTCAGGTATGCTGACTTGGCTAGTCTCTACACAACATCTTAATAGTCTTGGAAAGCTTAACCTAGCAATTGATAAGAGAGAAGTCTAGAGGCAGACCCAAAGTTAATACACAGATACATTAAATACTTACTGTTAGCTCTTTTGTGAATTTCTTCCCTTCAGTACTGAAAAGTACTCTCTCATTTGACCAACGCACAATTTCAATGCTGGGAAGTATGGTGACTTTTTTCCTATTGTTATCTATATCTTTCTGCTAATTGTGCCTTATCTAAGTACAGAAGTGATGTGAAGATCTGGAGTAAGCAGGAATATAATCTTAATGGCAAGTTATTAGTCTGTTTTTTTGCAGGATGAGCTGATCTCAGGATTTAGTATACCCAGTAGAATGAAAGTTTGTGAGAAGTGTGTGATGTTTATATGTCTAGTATTGGGTTACAGGCTTCAATTTAAAACACCCCATTAAGAAAGTTGGCATAAATTTTGCTTGGTTAGAAGAGGCTATAAACATTTACACCTTATCTTCATTGTGTTTTTTTAAAAAATGTGTGTTTATTTTATTTTATTTTTAAAAAATTAATTAATTAATTAACAATTTTTGGCTGCATTGGGTCTTTGTTGCTGTGCGCGGGCTTTCTCTAGTTGCGGCGAGCGGGGGCTACTGTTCGTTGTGGTGCACAGACTTCTCATTGTGGTGGCTTCCCTTTGTTGAGGAGCATGGGCTCTAGGGCATGTGGGCTTCAGTAGTTGGGGTGCTTGGGCTTCAGTAGTTGTGGCTCGCGGGCTCTAGAGCTCAAGCTCAGTAGCTGTGGCGCACGGGCTTAGTTGCTCCACGGCATGTGAGATCTTCCCGGACCAAGGATCAAACCCGTGTCCCCTGCATTGGCAGGCGGATTCTTAACCAGTGCGTCACTAGGGAAGCCCTTCATTGTGTTTTAACGAGAGTAGATTGATGGATTCCTTTTTGTGAATTTCTCCTTAGGCAGTGGTAACCAGTGTTGTTCCCAGATGTAGTTCTTGGTTCCCCTTCCTATTATTTGACAGTCCTCACGCCTTATGATCTCAGTGGCAGGTGTTACAAAAAGCATTTGATTTACACTTAATCTTTTTTTGTTAGAAATAGTTATTTTTTAATCAAAGCTACTATGAGGTACATTATAATGCATTTCTTATGCAATAATCAGCCGTATTTCCTGTTTTTATTTTAATGTATTCTAAGAAGGCACTGGGTGCTAGTTTCTTTTATAATTCTTTCTCCACAGGCTGCTTTGTACCGCCTCAGTGGAGACTGGAATCCCTTACACATTGATCCTGACTTTGCTAACTTAGCAGGTGAGTTGCTAATAATGTGAGCCAATGAAAATATTAGCTCAGTTATCTAAATAATACTTAAAGCCGTCGCTACTTATGACTGGAAGTTTGAGTAACATTTTAAAAATAGCCCTCTCCTAATATGTTTATGCAAAAGACATGGAAAGGTGGGAAGTAGTGTTCAGAAAATGGTGTACGTGAAATTCAGATTATGGTGGAAGGTAGCTCCTGCTAGTGCAAGGTGTAGGATAGGACCATGGGGATGGGTGTCTGAGTTATCATGAAGGTCAAGGCCATTGGAGGGGAGAGCAAAGAACTGAAAGGTTGAAGAAGGATCATCTACATACATGGATATTGAAATCACTGTGGATGATTTCGTGGTTACAACCAAAGCGAAACAAAATAATTATTTGTGTCCCCAGATCTCTGACATTCCTTCCTTTTTTTTTTCTTTTTTTGTTTATTTCATAATTTTTTTCCCAGGAAGTATTATTTATAAAATATTTTCCATGTTTCTTAACACATTATTGACTGGAGATGTATTAACGCCATAGGCGTTAGTTTCTGCAAAAATCCCCCTGGTCAATAATGTGTTAAATTAGGTGGTATGAGTCAGGCTAATGCAGTTTAAAAATGTATTTTTGAAGTCCTGAATGAACTGTTCTTGGTTTTTAAACATGAAATGTGCCTTTATCTAACTAAATTCTCTCTCTCATTTTTAGGTTTTGACAAGCCCATATTACATGGATTATGTACATTTGGATTTTCTGCCAGGCATGTTTTACAGCAGTTTGCAGATAATGATGTGTCAAGATTCAAAGCAATTAAGGTATGTGTAAATTATTAATAATTTAACTACTTGTTCCTTTTTAGTTTTAGAGGAGTCTTAGTGACTTCATTTAAAAATAGGTACTATCCGAAGTTCTTATTTTTATTATTTCATTGACTTGGCAATCCGCAAGTTCTCTTTTTGTAGCTATAAATGCCTCTATTACACATGCATCATGAAGGATATTATATACAGTTATACTTTTAACAGATTGATTTGATTGTTTTGTAAATTAATTAGGAGCATACATATATCAGCATATATGCCTTAACAAACTCATGATTTACCTGTAAAAATTTATTTATTCATGTTTTACAGTTTTATAATTTGCCTTAATTTAATTGAAAATGTTAAGTGGCTGCATTTGAACTCTAATAAACATGCACCTATATCAGTATGTTGGTTGCATATTGATTTTAGTTTTGCACTTTTTTTTTTGTGGTCACTGTAAATTTCTTTATTTTTTGGCTGTATTGAGTCTTCCTTGCTGCGCGCAGGCTTTCTCTAGTTGTGGCGAGTGGGGGCTACTCTTCATTGTGGTGTGCGGGCTTCTCATTGCGGTGGCTTCTCTTGCTGCGGAGCACAGGCTCTAGGTGTGCGGGCTTCAGTAGTTATAGCACGCGGGCTCAGTAGTTGTGGCTCGTGGGCTCTAGAGCACAGGCTCAGTAGTTGTGGCACACGGGCTTAGTTGCTCCGCAGCATGTGGGATCTTCCTGGACCAGGGCTCGAACCCGTGTCCCCTGCATTGGCAGGCGGATTCTTAACCACTGCACCACCAGGGAAGCCCTAGTTTTGCACTTTTAAGTTAGCTTCAAGTTTTCATCCATTATAAATTGCAAAGAAAACTGACTCTGCACAGTTTTGCATAAATCGAAAGACATACACTTAAAACAAAACAAAACAAAACTTTAAGGCAGTGTCAAATAGCTCCAAAAGCTTTTATCAGTTTGTGCTCCTTGCAGCAGTGGAAATTTATTTTCTGATGTCTTGCCTTTGATAACACTGATTATTCTCATTATTATAACTATTTTATAGTTATTATTATAATTATTTTTAAAACCAGCGAATAATATATACACAGAGCAAATAAAATAGTATAGAAAATTAGGAAATAAAAAATGTAATTATTCTGTCCTATACAACAACCCCAGGTCTTATTCCTCAGACTTAATGAGTGCTTTTTTTTTAATTAATTAATTAAATTAATTAATTTATTTATGGCTGTGTTGGGTTTTCGTTTCTGTGCGAGGGCTTTCTCCAGTTACGGCAAGTGGGGGCCACTCTTCATCGCGGTGCGCGGGCCTCTCACTGTCGCGGCCTCTCCCGCTGCGGAGCACAGGCTCCAGACGCACAGGCTCAGCAGTTGTGGCTTACGGGCCCAGTTGCTCCACGGCATGTGGGATCCTCCCAGACCAGGGTTCGAACCCGTGTCCCCTGCATTGGCAGGCAGACTCTCAACCACTGCGCCACCAGGGAAGCCCCTAGTGCTACTTTTAACTGCTTCTCTTAAGTTGTTTTGGTGGTTACCTATATAACTCTACTTAATATGATTATTCTTCTGTGTTTTGATTTGTCAAGATTAAACTATTTATTGATTCTATATTTTGAAAGACAAAGAATTAACTTTTACTAACTATATCTCTACTAATTTTATCATACTACTATTTTTATGAATTTAAGTATAGTCCAGTCTCTGTTTCTTCCTTTTATGCTCTCCAACCTTCCCCCCAAATACCACCCCCCTGCAAAGTGGAAAAGTTTCATATTAAAACATTCTTAACCCTAAAACACATTTTTTTTAAAGGTTCGTTTTGCAAAACCAGTATATCCAGGACAAACTCTACAAACTGAGATGTGGAAGGAAGGAAATAGAATCCATTTCCAAACCAAGGTATGGATAATGTAGTTAGAGGTACATTGTTTCGTTAACCCTCTTCACTGTATCCTATAATTATGTTCCATCCTAGCATTCTTTTGGTTAATATTATGGATATGAGATAAAACTTAGAAAGTTTTTTTTTAAAAAGCAGTGGTAACTTTTAATTGAAAATAAGATGCCTCCGTACCTTGTTTTTTATTTTCTGTTTTTTTTTTTTTTTTTATAGTCCAGGTCTTTTATTTTCTTTACCCCCATCATGCCATGAATTCATAGGGAATGGGCTCCAGCAGTTCAGGCTTCTTTCCATTGGTTCTCACGAAGTGTGCTTCCCTGGGGGAGCAGGCTGGCGCTTCAGCTGAACCCAAGTACCTTTCTCTTTGGCTTCCTTCTTTTTCTGATCATTTTCCTTCACTCGTTTCAGGAAGCTATCTCAGCTCTTAGAGTGCGTAACATGCTCAATACGCACATTAATTCTCTTGGCAAGAATCTTGCCCTTAGCTTGTATGTTTACAATGATGCCAACAGCATGCTGGGTAACATTGTAGACTCTCCCAGTTTCGCCATGGCAACATTTGTGGGGCATTCCTTTTTGAACAGTGCCCATTCCCTTGATATCTACAATATCACCTTTCTTGTAGATTTGCATGTATGTGGCCAAAGGAGCAGCTCCATGTTTTCTAAAAGGCCTAGAGAACATGTAGCGGGTGCCCCTCCTCTTTCTCTTTGTGTTGGTCATTTTGGCGAATTACTGGAAGATGGAGGTTCTGGCCGAAAAGAAGCTATTTTCTGTTTTTTATTCTCAGCTAAATTGGTTCCTGTCTACATAGCATTTCTGAAAACCCAACCAACCATATCTTTTTGGCTCAACCCATCATTCAAGTTGTTGTCAGAATATAATCTTCAGAAAATTAAAGGCATGACTCTCAGACAGATATAAAATGAAAATGTGACACAAATTAACATCTTATGTCACAGAGTCTGGGCTTAATTAATAGTAAGTAACAAGACAGAGTATATCTCCCTATAGAGTTAAGTAATTTTGGGGTGAGGCTGTTAGCAGTGCTCCAGTAAAATACTAAAAGGACATGCAATCAGCCTTTTATAAGTTTTTTACAGATTATTTTTGTTAATACAATTGACCAGGGTGACACTTTTTGGCCTGATCATTTGTACTACATTGATGGTTTGTGTCGAGCAGTTTAAATACCACCACCAACAATAATAACAGCTTAAAGTTGTCGAGTACCTATAAGCAGGCTATCCCATTATTTCTACTATGCGTAACAGCTCTACATTTAATTTAGGAAAATCTAGGTTCAGGTCTCCTAAATAACTTGCTCGTGGTCACGTAGAAAGTGGTGGAGCTGGGATAGACACCCAGGTCTGCCTGGCTCAAGGCTTACTTCCTAGGCCCTAACTTTTTTTTTTTTTTTTTACTGTATCATGATTTCTTTTTTTTTTTTTTTTTTTTAACATCTTTATTGGAGTATAATTGCTTTTGATTGTTGTGTTAGTTGCTGCTGTATAACAAAGTGAATCAGCTATACGTATACATATATCCCCATATCCCCTCCCTCTTGTGTCTCCCTCCCACCCTCCCTATCCCAGCCTTCTAGGTGGTCACAAAGCACCAAGCTGATCTCCCTGTGCTATGTGGCTGCTTCCCACTAGCTATCTATTTTATATTTGGTAGTGTATATATGTCCATGCCACTCTCTAACTTCGTCCCAGCCTACCCTTCCCCCTCCCCATGTCCTCAAGTCCATTCTCTACATCTGCATCTTTATTCCTCTCCTGCCGCTAGATTCTTCAGAACCAATTTTTTTTTCTTTTTAGATTCCATATAAATGTGTTAGCATACGGTATTTGTTTTTCTCTTTCTGACTTACTTCACTCTGTATGACAGACTCTAGGTCCATCCACCTCAGTAAAAATAACTCAATTTCGTTTCTTTTTATGGCTGAGTAATATTCCATTATATATATGTGCCACATCTTCTTTATCCATTCATCTGTCGAAGGGCACTTAGGTTGCTTCCATGTCCTGGCTATTGTAAACAGTGCTGCAATAAACATTGTGCTACATTTGTCTTTCTGAATTATGGTTTTCTCAGGGTATATGCCCAGTAGTGGGATTGCTGGGTCATATGGTAGTTGCATTTTTAGTTTCTTTTTTTTTTTTTTTTTTTTCCACACACACACACTGTATTTTATTTTTACAAGAGATAAATAGACTGACACCAAGCATTGTACATGGATGACCACAACAAAAGCAACAATGATTGCAATTACCAAACATGAAACACACTCATACTATGTCATAATATTGACATTCAGTCCAGTAATCCTCCACTGTAACAGCTCCTTTACTTTGCAGTGAAAATTGATTTGTATATTCTTTGCCTCTGAGTCCTTGTGGGATTTTTTTTTTAATTCAGACAGATAGTCACAAAAATTATACTCATCCTCATCAGTTCACTCAGTCCCATGTAATTAATTTCTTTTTTATCTTGATCTTTTCTTAGCACTTTTATGAGTTCATCAGTTTTTCATTAGAGTTCTGAAAATGCTTATTCATTCAGTTCAGCAGTACAGTCAGTTACCAGAAACCTGTAGTTGTCAGAGTCTTTTCCATGAGTTTCTTGAAGATGAAACCCTTTTGTAGGAACATATTTGCAAAATCATCAGAGTACACCCAGAACTGTCTGTAAATGACAAAAGACTTAAAAATGACCATGGTTAAAGATTTGATGAAAGTTCATAATAATGCAGTTGACAAGAAAATTAGTTATTTCTGAGATATACATTTTAAAGTAATAACTAGGATTATTACTTATAACATTATACCAGAACATATAAGATTTTTAGAAGTTTCCTGTAATGACTGAAACATTTATATTAACATATTTCCATACATATTTCCATACAAATACAAATATAAGATTTTTAGAAATTTCATGTAATGTCTGAAACATTTATATTAACATATTTCCATACAAATAACCCAATGAAAGTTTAGTATTAGTTGTTTTGTTTGTTTTTTTATACTGCAGGTTCTTATTAGGCATCAGTTTTATACACATCAGTGTATACATGTTAATCCCAATCGCCCAATTCAGCACACCACCATTCCCACCCCACTGCAGTTTTCCCCCCTTGGTGTCCATATGTCTGTTCTTTATATGTTATAGACTTACTTCTTTGTTGGCTATGTAGTTTGTAAATATTTTCTCCCAGTCTCTAGCTTGACTTCTTATACTCTTTTTTTTTTTTTTTTTTTTTTTTTAAATTTTATTTATTTATTTATTTATTTATTTTTGGCTGTGCTGGGTCTTCGGTTCGTGCGAGGGCTTTCTCCAGTTGCGGCAAGTGGGGGCCACTCTTCATCGCGGTGCGGGGACCGCTCTTCATCGCGGTGCGCGGGCCTCTCACTATCGCGGCCCATCCCGTTGCGGGGCACAGGCTCCAGACGCGCAGGCTCAGCAGCTGTGGCTCACGGGCCCAGCTGCTCCGTGGCATGTGGGATCTTCCCAGACCAGGGCTCGAACCCGTGTCTCCTGCATTAGCAGGCAGATTCTCAACCACTGCGCCACCAGGGAAGCCCGACTTCTTATACTCTTAAAAGAATCTTTCACGTAGCAAATGATTTTAGTTTTGATAATGTCTAGTTTACCTATTTTTTCCTTTTATGGTTCATCTCTTTCCTGGTTTATTGCAATAGGCCCACTGTTCTCTCTGATTCTGACCTTGCCTCCCAAAAGTCTGTTCTTAACAAAGCAATTAGAGTGATCTTTTAACATGTAATTTCTCATTTAAAACTCTCCAAGCTTCCCATGTCACTCAGAGTAAAAGCCAAAGTTTGAGCAGTAGCCTCTAAAACCCTATATAATTTGGTTCCTCATTATCCCTCTGACTTCCCCTCTTACCACTCTCTCCCTCCCTCAGCCACACTGGCTTTCTTCCTGGTATTCAAACAGGCCAGGCAACCCCTGACCCAGACTCCAGTCTCTTTTTGCCTGAAAAATGTAACCTTGGCTCTAAGCTCCCTTATTGCCCTCAGGTACTACTGAGATGAGGCCCTTTTAGTGAAGCCTTCCATGATCTCCCATTCAGCATAGAAATTGCCCTATTTCCTATAGTCCCATATCCAGTTGCTTGTTTTCTTTTTCATCATGGTACTTGCAAATATCTAACCTACTAGGTATTTTACTTATTTAAAAAAAATGGTCTATCTTCTCCTCTAGAATTAAGCTCCTTGAGAGAAACTCTTTGCATCTTTTTTGTTCTTAAATGTTCAAGTACAGAATCTAGAGAGCCTGGCACATAGTAGGGGCTAAATAACGGTTTCTATAATGAAGAATGGACAGAGAAATGAAGGAATGACAAAAGTATGTCCCAACCTAGCTGGGGCTTGCTGTGATGAACCCATTGGCTCTAGGTTGGAGAACCTGAGCTGGTACGTTTGGAATCATCTTTCCTTTTCTGAGGAGAGGTTCATTTCTTTCAGAAATTCAGGGTCTAAGAAAGATGCCTTAAGAATCATCCTCCTTGGAATGACGGCATTAGAACTTCTAATGAAAGTTCAGCTCCTAAGGAAGTGGTGATTATCACCGGTTGTTAATACTCTTTGTTGAATGGTTGGTGAGGAGCATTGTGGTTCCTCATCATTATGGATGGAGGGACCAAGCTGACAGTACCTGAGCTCACTGATCAATCTTAACTTCATTAAAAACCGGACAACTTTTTGTACTTACTGTTGCAAAGCAATAGGAAGGTACACAGCATCACTTATAAAATAATCTTGTAGTAACATGAAATCGAATCTAAATCTAATTAATTCTCTAGCTATAACTACCTGTTTATAAGGAAATCGAGGTAATAGGGAACATCTTAAATGACATCACAGGAATACAATCAACAGACTCCTGTGGAAAATTCTACAGGATAAATTACTTAGTTTCTTCAATAAATCGGTGCCAAATCAAAGGGAGGGAGAACTGTTGTAGACTAAAAGACACATGGACATATTGCAAGGCGTGGACCTTCTTTAGATCTTGATTTCAATAGATCATGTATAAAAAAGACATTTAAACACATTTGGAGGCAATTGAGTATGGCTTAGTTATTGTGGTAAAAGAAATGATGATTAAATTTGTTGGGCGAGAGAATGATGTTATGTTAGAAACAAGTTTTTATCTGTTGGAGGTAAATACTGTGGCATGTAAGGAGAAATGACATAATGTCTGAGATTTACAATAAAAAACAGCACTTCCCCCACCCTCCCCAAACTCCTAAACCAAAATAAATACACAAAGAAATGAAAGTGTGCAAGTGAGTGAGTGTGTTTGTGTGTGTGTGTGTGTGTAGCAGAAGAAGAATGGCAGACTTTTGATAATTGTTGAAACTGGGTGATGGGTAAATGGTGCTGCATTCCTTTTATATCATTCTCTTTACTTTGTGTATGTTTGAAAATTTCTACCACAAAAAAATTAAGAAAAAAAATCCTCCTTGTCCCTTCTTTTCTAGAGATTTTCCAAGAAGCAGGAAGATTGAATCTCATCAGCAAACCCTCACAAGGCTGAAGTTGTCCTCTCTTCACTCTCTCGGTGCCTGAAACTTTAAGTCATTCTGCAGTGCCTTTTCAAATTGGGACCCGCCTCAGTCCATGTGGTATTTCTAATGAAAGCAGTGACTTCTGGGAGGCTACCTCATCCCGTGCACCAATCTTCCCACTGGATCATCCTGGCCACTACCTCAAAATGAGGTGTCTCTAATTCTAGAGTGGAATCAGGAGGATCCAGATGCATTGCCACTTATAACTGGTATAAATTACAGCCCACAAGCAGAGGTGTGCAAGAAATAGTACGAAAATTTTTTTATAACTCCATGTAATTTGTATTTGAAGCCTTGATCCTGCTGGTGTCCTGTTTGGATTTCCGCCATCCCTATTTGGAAGTCATACAGGGCCAAGGTTTTGAGGGAGTGGGTGGAAGCATGATCATTGTGGACTGGAGCCCACAGTTGTAAGTGTAGATGCCCATCAGCTCGGGGGCCGTGCCTCCTGTAGGTTTGGTGGCTCCTGTGCCATGCGTGGGGCAGGTTGCCATGATTCTGCTTGTATGCACGCTACAGCCATCTCCTTTTGGAATTTTTGCTCCATTTACCCCTCCAGCCACACTTGAGAGGCCTTTTCTCCTCCGGGATTTACAGACATCTCTCTCTGACTTAATTAGCACATTTCAACACTCCAGTAGGGAAACAAGACAGTACCTAATTTCAAAAACCTGCTTCTGTTATGTTTCTGCTCAAGTATCCTCTCTTTTCCATGGAGTTTGGGATTTTAGAAATAAAAGCCAAGATGATCAGCATGCTATTTCTGCTATGCCCTGCCGGGCTCTTCCACTGGCCAGTGAACATAGGGTCTGCTACCCACTTGAATGCAGAAGGGAAAACGTGAAATAAAGGAAGAAAAGGAAAAAAATGAACAGGAAAAGATTAACATCTCAAAGTATCCTGCCACATTTGAAAGATGTGAGAGTTGAATTCATGGGAAAGGTTCTGCTGGGAAAAAGGAGTTGTTCTTGAAAATGGGGTCTGTGCTGTTGCAGAGACTGTTGAACCTAGGTCCACAGAATGCTCTGATGTCATCACTGAGGTTAGAGAATTCTGCTGTAGGCCTGGCAACCTTTGAAACTTAACAGCCCTGGTGAGCACTAAGCAGTACTGCTTGTTCACTAAGTGGTCCAAGTTGTTCAGCCATTTAGGAGACTTGACTATTTTTATTTGTATTGAATCATTTCAACGGATTTCCCAAAAGCCAAGAAGGGCCAACCTGTAGGGAAGAGGAGGAGTTGGACGTGAGGCATCTTCTAAGGGAATCTTCCAGTTGGTACGATGAGACGGCGACAAAAGAGGAAACATCTGGAAAGTGAAGAGTCCCAGGAAACTGCCGAGAAGGGAGGAGGTATGTGGGGGGCAACTTGTGGGGGGAACATGGGTTTCTGCCAAACTGAGCCTTCTCTAGGAAGGGGGGTACTGAGAACGTGTCACCTGTGAAGCAGGGTGCGAGAGACCTTGTCTCACTGATGCTGCCGTATCCACGCAGAGGGTCCCTGTGGTGTGAGACGGCACAGAACAGCCAGGTGCCCCTGGGAGATGGGAGGTCAGCTCCGCTGGTCTGAGGACCCTCTCCTGGGGCTGCCGGGCCTGGAGCTTTGTCGGACTCACAGCAGGCTGCATCCTGCTTGCACAGACCTAGAGGTGCAGCTTTTCTCAGTCCCCGAGTTCTCTCTTATTCTCTTTGATCTTCCCCTGGGGTCACGAGGTGGGGGGTGTGAAGGATGCAAGGATGCTGAGAGAGACCCATGAGCTGCTTGGCCCCTTTTCCCAAAGTGGAAAGAGAAGCCCCATGAGTTGAAGGCCTTGTTGAAAAGTATCTTGAGAAGTGGAATGCAGTTCGAAAGGAGATTGTTTGTCTAGGGATGGTGTCATTGAAAGCAAGGAGGTTTTATTCCTTCGACAGGAAGAATTTCTCAAAGGAGATCAAGGGAAGGGAAGGGCTTTCCAGAGACTGAGCCCGCATGGGCGGGGGTGAGAGATGTCCTCAGGGTCCTGCGGGGAGCTCTGAGAGCCACGGGCCACCTGGTGCCTGCGTGCCTTAAACGTAGGCGAGTAGCTTGCCCTGGGAGAGGGGTGGTCACGTGAGGAAGTGGGGCAGAGTGGAGCCTACCCCAGACTTCCAGCTGGAGGCCTCTGCCCCAGATTAGAGCCCAGTAGCTCCTACCAGGCCTAGGGTCCTGGAGACTAGGATGGGCCCTGGGAGTGGAGGTCTAGACAGCAGGCAGATTTTCAGGCAGTGGCTGGGACAGGCTGGGGAAGGCAATGACTGCCCCTGTCTCACCATTCAGAATATTTTTCTCTATGTTCCAGTGTGTGTGTGTGTGAGTGTGAGTGTGTGTGTGTGTGTGTGGTAGTGGAGAGAAGAGCGGGATGAATGGGGGTAGAGTGCTCATCAGATATAAAGTCTGCATGGTAAAGTTCTTGTCACCCTGCCTGGACCTGGGTGACACTCGGTGTATGTAAGAGTGTGTACAGAATTCTTGTTAGGGGTGTTTTATGAGGCAGTAACTCATACACCCATGTACACTCTGATACAGCAAATATATCACACACCCCACATATAACTTCCTTATTAAACCACACACAGCACATGTAGGTATATACACGCATCACTCCTGTACTACGTTCTCATACAACCCACCTGTGTCACAATCCTCTCCTCCAACACCAAACGCTGGAGATGAGATATGTATATAGACACACACACTATATATATATGACACACACACTATATATATATGTATCTCCTCAACTCTCGCAAACACAGCTAACTTCAGCTATCTCTAAATACCTCTGTAAGAACCAGTCACATGTCATACACACCACACTTCTAACACATTCTTTAGTGATGCCAGACCCGCTTTGTACAAACCACAGTAAAGCACAGTCTCACTAACCCATGTCAGGGTTGCCAGATAAAATATGGGCTGTCCAGTTAAATTTGAATTCCAGATAAACAACAAGTAATTTTTCAGTATGAGTATGTCCCAAATATTGTATGGGCCATACTTACACGAAAAATAAGTAAGACCAAATACTGCATGGGAATACTTACACTACAAAATTATTCTGGGTTTATCTGAAATTGAAATTTAACCGGGTGCCCTGTATTTTTGTTTGCTAAGTCTGGCAACCCTTATATACTTACCGCCAGCTGATGTGTTATATTGATTGTATTGTTGTTTAGTGTTTGTCTTCCTCTACTAGAATGTGCAGCCTTACCAGAGACTAGAACAATGGAAGAGTGCCGGATACATAGGAGTAGCTGCTTACTGAACCTTGGTGAATGAATGAATGAACACACACCATAAATACAAGCCACACCGTGTGATGAGGAAAAGTTACATGTCCCAGAATTCCTGACTTGTGAACAGAAATCATGCACACAGAGGCCACAGATACAGATACACACATCTGCACTGTGCTCCCCACGCCAACCCCACACTTACCACAGACTTAAGTGATAGACATCACTCACTCTTCACACATACTCACAGTCACCACCTAGGCCCACATTACCCACAAGACACTGACAGAATAAGTATTGATTTTAATTAAATACTGGAGTATCCACTGGGAGCCACACTCTCAACTGTGTGTATTCACTGCACCTGACACATGTCAGACCGTCAGTAAATATTTGTGGACAGAGGATTGAGGAACCCACCCTGAGCCTTTCATTCCTCCCTCAGGAATCTCGAAGTCACAAGAGGATCCCCCTCAGCTTGGATCTCCTGTGGTGGCCCAAGGCTGCAGCCCAGGGGCAGGGGAGGTCCCCTCTGCCTCTGAATACTTCTGTGCTTCTTCTCCACGCAAGCTCATCCGTGGTGGTAAGGGCGCGGGGCTCCTCAGGTGAGGGGCTGCTTGGCTGGGAGGCAGGAGGCACACAGATCCCAGGGAGGCTGAGAGGAAACCCAGGGTCATCAGAGGCGCTGAGGGCTCTGTGGAGGAGCCTGAGCAGGATGGCTGAGCTGTACGAGGGCGTGGATCTCAGCTGAGTCGGGGGGCGTGTGAATCCTGGTACCACCATGGTGGGGAAGTTAAGGAGCAGGGGCCGGAAAGGTCTGGGCTTGAGGTGGAGGGCAGAGGGACCAGATTAAGCATCTTCAGAGGAAAATGTAGGGTTTGCCTTTGCCTTTGCTTCCTGAGAAGGACAGAGTTCTTCATCATAGACCTCCAGCCTGAGAGCAGGACCATCCAGCTGAGGTCCACCCAGCTCACACATACATCCGCTCTCCAGGCACAGCCATTCTCAGTGCACACGTAAACCCCAAGCACGTGATCCACAGTGCTCCTCTCCTACACCCCCATTCCACAAGTAATGCACCACCGATATTCCCAAACTCACACTCCTCGTAGTACACGCATCCTCCCACATCCCTCACATACCACAGCCCTCACCACCATACTCCACACCCCTGTATATAGCCACCGCTCCAGTATCCCCCCACACGCAGATGAAAAGCCCACAGATGACACCAGATACACCACTCCATCCTACGGCCAACAGACACCAAGCTCATGACACAGCTACCTCATGCAAATGTCCCTCTCTCATCTACCACACCTGCTCCCTCAGCTTCCAGCATGGCCCGAGCATGTTATTATGTTTTTAATTTCCTTTCCCAGGAATCTGGAGATTACATCGAGACACTCCCCGGCCTAGAGCACCCCTAGCCCGGGTTCAGGAAGAAGGGGAGACCGCTCCCCCACCACAGTGTGTCGCCTTCTCATCCCCTTCATTCAGTAAGACCTCTCTGTATACAAACAAAGAGGAAAGAGGCATGAAAATATACTACATGCGGGTGAAAACGATCAAGGGTGTAGCTGTCTCCTGGGAGACAGAGAAACCCTTGGGGTTGCTAGAAAAGCGGCTGAGGATAGAAGAAGTGACCCTTCCTGAGGATGTGCGGGTAGGTTCTCCCCGCTCTGCTGTGTCCACCAGAAACCGCCTGTCTGACAGTGAGCCCACTGGGGCGGAGAAAGAGTGTGAGGAAAGGGCAGAGCCATACAGCCCATCAGGGTCAGCTGCAGTCCAGGAGAGACCCAGGGCCAAGACACCGGACTGGCTGGTGACCATGGAGGCCGGCTTCAGGTGCATGGCCTGCTGCCGGGTGTTCCCCACCTTGGAGATCCTCCGGCAGCACGTGCGGTACGGCGTCCAGGAGGGCTTCAGCTGCCATGTCTTTCATCTCACCATGGCCCAGATGATGGGCGATGTGGAATCCGAGAGCACCACCGAGGAGGAGGCGGAGGAGGAGGAGAGGAGGAGGAGAAGCAAGGAGCAAAGGAGAATGAGGAGGAGCAGCCCACGGGGGAAGACCTCAGCCCGAGGAGACCGTGGAGCCAATGTCCAGGCTGCGTGTTACATTCTCCGAAGGACAGGAAGTGAGCAGGGGCTGGGGCTGCGGAGGGAGCTGTACCTTCTCCGAGCCAGTCCCATCTCTCCACCCCAGACTCATGCTTCCATAAGGGAGAGTTGGGGGCTTTAGCACCTCAGGGGGAACTGAAGGGGAGATAACCGGCTCCCGTGCTTCTGGCCCAGTCATGTAATAATAAAGTCATGACTGTAAGTGGGAATTGATCCTGAGCTTTTCAGCTTCCACAGGAAATTCTCTTTAGCGAAGAAGTGTTTTTCTCTCTTTTGATTTCCACACAGCAACTGAGATTCATGGGACAAGATCCTAGAAGACGGTGTGGCCTTCTGTTGGAAGAGGTAAGGCTTGAGGCTGGCACAGTCTTCTGAGCCTATGTCACGAGGGCCCCGAGGAGTGTAAGGGAAGGGGCCGCAGAGATGTGCTGGTTTATCTAATGGCTCTGCAGTTGCATCAACTTGGGACACACCCAGCACTTCCAAAGGAATTGACCTCTGTTGACTTAAACAAGAATGTGGAGCGTTTTGACTAGGAGTTTTCTCAGGGTCTGCATGATGGACCTCAGCTCTTAAGAGGACGTACTGCCAGCAGCTCCTTCTCGGCAGAGAGAGCCAGGGGTGGTCTGAAGAGAGGACAGGGGGCCCCGCAGGACCAGAAGTTTGAGGTCTGAGAGCCTGTGGCCTGAGCTGAGATCTCACCCTGACCAGTGTACCTAGCCTTCTGGGACAAAGGGAAATGTGAAAGGGAGTCAGGTGGAAATGAGGTCCCCCGAGATATGGAAATGTTCCAGAAGCTTCGTTGTGCGGTAGTTGATCTGGAGCCAAGCTCACTGTGGTGTGTGTGGCTCTGAGCTTTAAGGCAACGCTGGAGGGTAACCCCGACCAGCAGAGCTTATAGTGCTTCTTGTCTCTTCCTGTTCTGCCTCATTTGTTTTATCCCTTCCAGGGAGAAGAAAGGACCCTCGGGATAGTAGTAGCAGACAGAGTGCCAGTGGTCTGAAGGAGGATGAAGGGCCCAGCACTCAGTCTAACATCATATGACAGTCTAAATATCATAGGCAATAAAGGGCATTTTCCAAACCTTTCCTGGATGTTTCATTTAATTACATTTATCTCTCTATGCATCCATCTATCAGTCATCTACATCTGTATCTTTCAGGGTTCGTGAACAAGCTTTCACATAAGCACTAGGGACGTCCACCAGCATTTTCCAGAAGGAGGCCTGAAAACTGCTGGGGACTTCTCACAAATAGGGAATGGCCACAACCCTTGCCACACAGACTATGTGCGTGGCCCTCCTGACTTACTCCCACTCACTCTGTGAATTGCCCGAGGTCTGAGATGGGGGTGCTGGCTGGAGGCAATGCTCACGTGCAGGCTGGATCTCCTCCAGATTCTGATTCTCTTCCTGGGCATGTCGTCCTCAAGCACAGTTTCCATGTCCCTGGCCACACTGATCTCCCTCCTTCAGTCCTTCCCTCCCTCCCTCTCCTGCCTCCTAGTGCAGAGAATACTTTTTACATTTGAGATGAGATTTATATTTTCTTCACAGAATTCTCACCTGTTCTACTGTGGCCTCCGTTTTTAACATTCCAAAGCTGAGAAGTTTCTTTTTTTCTCCCTCATTTCTGCTGAGTCTTTACCTTCCTAATGCAGTGAACTCAGAGTGCCTAGCTGACTGGATGGGGGAAAAAAATCCAGGGAGCAAAGAGAAATAATAAAAAATATATCCGTTAATTTTTCATAGTGTTATCCAACTATATATTTTTAAAAATTAGGAATAATATTAGGAATATTCTCTTTATAAAAAAACTGAATTATTGGGCTTCCCTGGTGGCGCAGTGGTTAAGAATCTGCCTGCAAATGCAGGGGACATGGGTTCGAGCCCTGGTCTGGGAAGATCCCACATGCCGCAGAGCAACTAAGCCCGTGCACCACAGCTACTGAGCCTGCGCTCTAGAACCCCCATGCCAAAACTACTGAGCCCCCGTGCCATAACTACTGAAGCCTGCATGCCTAGAGCTTGTGCTCTGCAACAAGAGAAGCCACTGCAATGGGAAGCCCGTGCACCACAGTGAAGAGTAGCCCCCGCTCACTGCAACTAGAGAATGCCCGCTAGCAGCAACAAAGACCCAAAGCAGCCAAAAATCAATAAATTAATTAAAAAAACAATTATGTTAAAGGGTACAATGTATAAAAGTACAATAAAATTCTCCCTTCATAACCCCCCAACCCCACTGTCAAGACTATTTCCTTTTGTAGAGATTATTGATCACTAGCTGTCTGATTTCAAGACTTTTGGTCCATGAATTTACATATGTAGGTGCTTTATATGTGATTTATAGCTTTACAGAGATTTTTTATTTATAAATTATATCATACCATATCCATTCTAAAATTAACATTTTGATTGGAGATATTTTGATGTCTTTAATATAGAGATTTAGTATAAATCTTTGCTGTAGGTCTATCCCATTTTTTAGGCCAATGTTATTTATTTACTTCTAGTGACAAATCATAATATAATTATTCCCCTATTGATGGACATTTCGAGAAAGATACTCTTTTTCTCCTGCAATTGCCTTGTGACTTAACCTGTTAACCAGATTGTGTTTCTTCTAAGTATTTTTGATTTATAAATTGTATCATACCATATCTATTCTAAAATTAACATTTTGATTGGAGATCTTTTAATGTCTTTTAGATAGGGATTTAATATTAATATTTTAAATAGTCTCCCGTTTCCCTGTGGATTATTGACATTTTAAACTCTGCACTTCAATTTTCCCTCAATACCTGTAATTTTGTCATGGCTATTTCTCTACTTAAAGATGAGTAACTCTATGATTGATTTCTTCATTTTTTCCCATCTCTTTCCAAGGTACTGAGTTTGATTGTGTCTTATGAATTAGTGAAAAATGCTAGTCCTTGAGTCAGGACATTGGGCCCTTTACCAAGTAACTCAACCTATGTGGGCTTCAGCTTCTGTATGCGTGATCAAGAGGCTTGGACTAGCTGACTTTTCAAATGCTGTGTTTCTTTGATTCACTCTCACTTTCTGATCTGCTACTTAAGAAGAGGGTCTGTTCTCATAAAGTAAGAACAGTCTTTTTTTAATCCTTGGGTTGGGCAGAGTTTAATTGGTCATACTCAGTTTGTTATATTTACTTTTACATATGCTTAACTCTAAATAATTTATATAGGTCTTGTGACTTTTTTTTTTTTTTTTTAATTGCTGACACAGCAAGAGGCTTTATTGGGAAGGAGCGCCCGGGCGGAGAGCAGCAGGGTTAGGGAACCCAGGCGGACTGCTCTGCCACGTGCCTCGCAGTCTCGGGCTTCACGGTAACGGGGTTAGTTTCCGGGTTGCCTCCGGCCCATCACCTCGCTTGGCCTGTAGTCGGCCTCAGGGTCCTTCCGGGTGGCGCGCGCATCTCTCAGCCAAGATGGATTCCAGTGCGAAGGGCTCTGCGAGGTTGGTCGTCTCCGCCGTCTTCTGGCCCCTCCCGAGTCCTGCTGGTTAGTTTTCCTCGGCAGCACCGTGTTCCGTGTCGGGACCTCCTGTTGTGAGACGCCTCAGGCAAGTGGTCATCGTCGTGCCGGGCCGAGGCGGGCGGTTTCGTTCTCTCACAGAATTACACGCAGCTTTTCGAGGACGGGGCTGCAAAGGGGAGGAGAAATGGGGCAACAGCTGGGAGGGAAGTGGGCTAGGAGAGGGTCGTTGTCCTTTAAAGAGAAGAAATAAGACCATGTTTGTGTGGCGGTGGAAGGTTGCAGTGGAGAGGGGAGAGTTGCTGGTGTGTTAAGCACTGAGAGAGGAGATGGGGACCCGGGCCGGAGGTCCCTCTCCGGTACCAGAGGGAGAGGGGACTGAGGCAGAGCGCAGAGGAGGGGGCGGGAGAGGGGCTGTGGGCTTCCCTCCAGTGGCTTCGGCCTCCTCTGTGCAGTAAAAGCTGGTCACCAGTAAGAGGCAGGGAAGGGGCAGGAGCTGGCGGTTTGAGGGCTGGTAGGACCGGAAAAGGCAGAAAACCCTGGAACAAGGGCAGGACTGAGGTGGGGTCATGACTGCCGCTTGGGCAGGAGAGAAACTCCACACAGGAGTGCGTACACCTGCTGCCTTTCCTCCAGCCACGGGCAGGACGCTCAAAGGGAGGAATATGCTGGTGTCTTGGCTGCTTTCTGCCTCAGGGGAATAGGCTCTCACAAGGGAAAATATCAAGAGCAGAGAGTAAAGCTAGAGCCAGACATTATTCCTTGTAGGCTGTCTGTAGTCAGATAGAAGTAGCCTGTCGTCTACCAGTCAGTCCATCAGTCAGTCAGTCAACAAACACTCATCTTACAGACACCTACTAAGCTCCAGGCACTGAGCGGTTGCTGGGGATATTAAACTACTGTCTTTCTTACTAGACTAACTGTTATTTAATGTGGCTGGAGCTCCGTCAGTGAGGACACTCTGGAGAGGGAGCGAGTCTTTCCGCCCAAGGGGAGAGGGCAGAGGAGGATCCCCACCAAGAGCTGCCCACGCTGCTCTCCTGGTTGGACCCTCTCTGTTCCTTGAACACACCTCACGCTGTTCCCTCTGCCCAGGGCCCTCTGCCCTGGCTCTTTGCATGGCTGATGCCTTCGTTATCTCTCACGTCTTATCTCAAAACCCTCTAGGCCTCTACCTAGAGCACCTTTGGACTCTGCCTGGAAGGCTCCTCCCCCACTCACCTGTGGCTTCCTCCCGTGTGTCTGTTCTTTTTTTCCACCTCAGCCTTAAGGAGGTCTAGTTGACAAATAAAATCGTAAGATACTTAAAGCATACGTGCTGATTTGATATACATATACATTGTGGAATGATTCCCCCAGTGAGTTAATTACCATATCCATCACCTCACATATTTACCTTTTCTGTGTGTGGGAGAACATTTAAGCTCTACTCTCAGCAAATTTCAATTACACTATACAGTGCTATTAACTAGAGTCACCACGTTTTACATCAGATCCTCAGGCCTTATTCATCTCATAGCTGAAAATTTATACCCTTTTACTTTTACCAACCTCTCCCTATTTCCCCCACCACCAGCCACTGGCAACCACTTTTCTACTCTCGGTTTCTATGAGTTCGCCTTTCTTTTTTTTTTTTTTTTCACACAGGCACACTGTATTTTATTTTGACAAGAGATAAATAGACTGACACCAAGCATTGTAAATGGATGACCACAACAAAAGCAACAATGATTGCAATTACCAAACACGAAACACACTCATACTATGTCATAATATTGACATTCAGTCCAGTAATCCTCCACTGTAACAGCTCCTTTACTTTGCAGTGAAAATTGATTTCTATATTCTTTGCCTCTGAGTCCTTGTGGGGATTTTTTTTTTAATTTGAAGCAGAAAATCACTAAAATTATAATCATCCTCATCAGTTCACTCAGTCCCATGTAATTAATTTTCTTTTTCATCTTGATCTTTTGTTAACACTTTTATGAGTTCATCAGTTTTTCATTAGAGTTCTGAAAATGCTTATTCATTCAGTTCAGCAGTACAGTCAGTTATCAGAAACCTGTACTTGTCAGAGTCTTTTCTATGAATTCCTTGGAGATGAAACCCTTTTATAGGAACATATTTGCAAAAGCATCAGAGTACACCCAGAAGTGTCTGTAACTGACAAAAGACTTCAAAAGGACCATGGTTAAAGATTTGATGAAACTTCATAATAGTGCAATTGATAAGGAAATTTAGTTTTTTCTGAGATATAAGTTTTAAAGTAATAACTAGAATTATGAATTATGACATTATACCAGAACATACAAGATTTTTAGAAATTTCACGTAATGTCTGAAACATTTATATTAACATACTTCCATACAGTTAACCCAATGAAAGTTTAGTATTAGTTGTTTTGTTTGTTTTTTTATACTGCAGGTTCTTATTAGTCATCAATTTTATACAAATCAGTGTATACATGTCAATCCCAATCGCCCAATTCAGCACACCACCATCCCCACCCCACCACAGTTTTCCCCCCTTGGTGTCCATATGTCTGTCCTCTACATCTGTGTCTCAACTTCTGCCCTGCAAACCGGCTCATCTGTACCATTTTTCTAGGTTCCACATACATGCGTTAATATACGATATTTGTTTTTCTCTTTCTGACTTACTTCACTCTGTATGACAGTCTCTAGATCCCTCCACGTCTCAACAAATGACTCAATTTCGTTCCTTTTTATGGGTGAGTAATATTCCATTGTATATATGTACCACATCTTCTTTATGCATTCGTCCGTCGATGGGCATCTGGGTTGCTTCCATGACCTGGCTACTGTAAATAGTGCTGCAATGAACATTGGGGTGCATGCGTGTTTTTGGTTTTTTTTTTTTTAACATCTTTATTGAAGTATAATTGCCTTACAATGGTGTGTTAGCTTCTGCTTTATAACCAAGTAAATCAGTTATACATATACAATATGTTCCCATATCTCTTCCCTCTTGCATCTCCCTCCCTCCCACCCTCCCCATCCCACCCCTCTAGGTGGTCACAAAGCACCGAGCTGATCTCCCTGTGCTATGCGGCTGCTTCCCACTAGCTATCTATTTTACATTTGGTAGTGTATATATATCCATGACACTCCCGCACCCTGTCACATCTCACCCACCCGCTCCCCATATCCTCAAGTCCATTCTCTAGTAGGTCTGTGTCTTTATTCCTGTCTTGCCACTAGCTTCTTCATGGCCTTTTTTTTTTTTTTCCTTAGATTCCATATATATGTGTTAGCATACTGTATTTGTTTTTCTCTTTCTGACTTACTTCACTCTGTATGACAGACTCTAACTCCATCCACCTCATTACAAATACCTCCATTTCATTTCTTTTTATGGCTGAGTAATATTCCATTGTATATATGTGCCACATCTTCTTTATCCATTCATCTGTCGATGGGCATCTGGGTTGCTTCCATGACCTGGCTATTGTAAATAGTGCTGCAATGACCATTGGGGTGCATGCGTCTTTTTGAATTACGGTTTTCTCTGGGTATATGCCCAGTAGTGGGATTGCCGGGTCATATGGTAATTCTATTTTTAGTTTTTTAAGGAACCTCCATATTGTTCTCCATAGTGGCTGTATCAATTTACATTCCCACCAACAGTGCAAGAGGGTTCCCTTTTCTCCACACCCTCTCCAGCGTTTGTTGTTTGTAGATTTTCTGATGATGCCCATTCTAACTGGTGTGAGGTGATACCTCATTGTAGTTTTGATTTGCATTTCTCTAATAATTAGTGATGTTGAGCATCTTTTCATGTGCTTCTTGGCCATCTGTATGTGTTCTTTGGAGAAATGTCTATTTAGGTCTTCTGCCCATTTTTGGATTGGGTTGTTTGTTTCTTTAATATTGAGCTGCATGAGCTGTTTATATATTTTGGAGATTAATCCTTTGTCCGTTGATTCGTTTGCAAATATTTTCTCCCATTCTGAGGGTTGTCTTTTCGTCTTGTTTATGGTTTCCTTTGCTGTGCAAAAGCTTTGAAGTTTCGTTAGGTCCCATTTGTTTATTTTTGTTTGTATTTCCATTACTCTAGGAGGTGGATCAAAAAAGATCTTGCTGTGATTTATGTCAAAGAGTGTTCTTCCTATGTTTTCCTCTAAGAGTTTTATAGTGTGCGGTCTTACATTTAGGTCTCGAATCCATTTTGAGTTCATTTTTGTGTATGGTGTTAGGGAGTGTTGTAATTTCATTCTTTTACATGTAGCTGTCCAGTTTTCCCAGCACCACTTGTTGAAGAGATTGTCTTTTCTCCATTGTATATTCTTGCCTCCTTTTTCACAGATAAGGTGACCATAGGTGCGTGGGTTTATCTCTGGGCTTTCTATCCTGTTCCACTGATATATATTTCTGTTTTTGTGCCAGTACCATACTGTCTTGATTACTGTAGCTTTATACTATAGTCTGAAGTCAGGGAGCCTGATTCCTCCAGCTCCGTTTCTTCTTTTTCAAGATTGCTTTGGCTATTCAGGGTCTTTTGTGTTTCCATACAAATTGTAAAATTTTTTGTTCTAATTCTGTGAAAAATGCCACTGGTAATTTGATAGGGATTGCATTGAATCTGTAGATTGCTTTTAATAGTATAGTTATTATCACAATATTGATTCTTCCAATCCAAGAACATGGTATATCTCTCCTTCTGTTTGTGTCATTTTTGATTTCTTTCATCAGTATCTTATAGTTTTCTGAGTACAGGTCTTTTGCCTCCTTAGGTATTTATTCCTGGGTATTTTATTCTTCTTGTCGCAATGGTAAATGGGATTGTTTCCTTAATTTCTCTTTCTGATCTTTCATTGCTAGTGTATAGGAATTTCACATCAGGAAGTGTTTTAATATAGTCACTATGAAAAACAGTTTGGAGGTTCCTCAAGTAATTAAAAATAGAACTGCCATATGATCCAGCCATTCCATTTCTGGGTGTATATCCAAAGAGAACAAAATCATTATGTTGAAGAGACATCTGCAGTGTCATGGTCATTGCAGCATTACTTCATAATCAAGACATGGAAACAACCTAAGTGTTGACAGCTAAATGGATAAACAAATTTTGATACACACACACACACATCAGAATATTATTCAGCCATGAATAATTGAACTTTGAATTCATGAGTATTTCATGAATAATTGAACTTCTTTCAATTGATATGTCTGTGAGTTTCATTTATATTGTTGTACGTGGATTTTGATTTTTATTCTCATTGTTACATACTACGATTATGGACATATACCACAGTTTATTTATCCCTTCTAGTGCTGATAAGCATTAATAGTGTAGTTGGCAGTTTTGGCCTATTATAAACAGTGATGTTATAAACATTCTAGTTCCTATACTTTTGTAATCCATCTATGTATTAGGTGTACACCTAAGAAGGAAGGAAGAAAATAGAGAACAAAATTATATAGTTCTAAAATTAAATGACTTTAAAATATAAATAATAGACGATAGACTCACACATGACCATCTGCTTAAGCAAATAATCTGAAATATTTTCCATTAGATATCACACATGGCTCTACTGATGTTCAAAGAGAGAAAATTTAACCAAATAGACTTAAATGAAATTAAACACATCTTTGTCTGTCTTTGATGATTCAAATGTACCCTGGAAGGACCTTACATATATAAATAAAAGTTGTTAACTTTGGACTGTCACAGTGGTGAAAGACTGTTTAGAATAGATCAGCTTAAGCAGATTGCATTATATAAACTGAAAAAATCCAACTCTGGGGAAATTTTTTAGAGTATTTAAAGTTTTGTCTTTTCATCTTTATTTTCATTTAAGAAAACTATTTTTTCTGAAAACAATTGGCTCTGAAAAGTATCTTTTAATAAAGATTTTTAAAAACTGTTTTCTAAACCTCTAACCCATAAAAAAAACTCACTGAATTACAATATGCTGCATTAATTTCCATCTATTGTTAATTTAAAACTCAGTGGATTTTCTTACACTAAACATACTGTGTAACCAGCACTGAGATCCAGAAATAGGTCATTACTGTACTACAGTACTATACGATCTGCAGTTGCTGAATCCATGGATGCAGAACTGTGTATAAGGAGGAACCACATAGAAGGAGGGCCAATTATAAGTTATACTCAGATCTTCAACTGTGTGGAGGGTTGTTCAACAACTCTCTCATTGTTCGAGGGTCAACTGTACATTGTGATTCAGCTTCTCCTTCTGCCAGATTCTGCCTTTCTCACATTCTTCCAGGTGAACTTCCTAAGAGCATTGTCCATTAACTTTCCCATTAAAAAGCCCCATTTTCAGGAAACCCGATCTAAGATAGTACCAGCACAAATCCCAGAACATCCATATGGAGAACTATTAGGCTTGCTAAGGAATGAGGAAAACTATGTGCTGCCGTTGCTGCAGGATTTGGCTAATATGTACCAATATAGCATGAGGAGACAAGAGTAGATGCACAGGATTGTATATGTTGAGGATGCTGAATGAGGGGGAACAGAACAAAAAAGAAAGTTGGGGATGGGGGAGTTTATCAATATGGGAGATAGTCCTGTGAAATAGAATTTAACACTCTGGCATCTACAGTGGGAGATCATGCTATTCTCTCCTAGGATAGCTATTAGAAACATGTAAAAAAAAAATAGTGACACAAAATAAATTAGGTAGGAATGTCGGAGTTATCAGGGCTGATGATGGAAAAAGGATTCCGAAAGAGAGGTAGGTAGGATATATTACATAAAGCTGGATAAACAGCTGACAGTATTTCATGCGAAGGCCTAGAGGACATGCCAGGTGACAGTACTAAGCAAGTAACTGGTGAAAGGGGAACAAAAATTGTTTAGGAGCTCAGGGATGGCTGTTCTCTCTAGGCTATGAATGACAGTAAAAGATGCTGTTTTAGGACTGGGAATCCTGATAGCAATTAATTTGATTGCATCTCAAAATAACAAAGCGGAGATGGTATTGCTTAGCAATCAAAAGCAAGGTAAGTGCAATGATCACAACGAGCAACAAGATCTGTGTGGCAGATGAGGAAGCTTGACTCACAGTGAGATATAGAAATGGTTAACAGGATATGTTAGTCCTTACAGAAATCTGAATATGCAGCAAGCAAGCATTTTGCATAATATGTACAATCAAAATAAATAAAAATAAATGATAAGGAAGCAGAGGGAAGCTGCCCATTAAAAAGCTGCCCACAATTTTTTCCCCCTAGATTCCAGATGTGATCTGATTCTCAGACCATGAACCCATTGACTGGAAGAGAGGCCTATGATGAAAGATCATTTTTCACTGTGACAAATGTATAAGAGTAATTCCCCTGTACTTTACCTAGGTGACCCCTGAACTTTAATTCAGGTGCCTCAGCACTGGGAAAAGGGAAATGTCCAGATCATTCAAGGGTTGATGTAAACATGAACATAGTGAGGAAGAAATTCCATATATTAAAAGGAACAAAATAGAATGTCTAGAACCCAAAATACGTTATGTGCAGATTAAACACCACAGAAAACATATCAGTGAGCTTAAAGACATAACAATAGAAATTATTCATACAGATATATTTAGCTTTGGTGAAATATGGGATGGTACTAAGAACTCTAACAATAGTGTTATTAGAGTTCCAGGAAGGAGGTTTACAGGAATTGAATAAATAATGGCTAATATTTTCCAAATTTGTTCAAAATTATAAGGCTGCATGTCCTAGAAGCTCAAAAAATTCTAATCAAGAAAAAGAAAAGCAAAGGCACATAATTCAAATTTTATAAAATCATTGTTAAAGAGAAAATTTTAAAAGCAGCCAGAGAAAAGAGAGATTAAATGCAGGGGAATAACCATAAGAAAGTTGTTGACTTTTTATCGGAAACAATGCAAACCAGAATATTTTGGAACAACATCTTTAAAATGTTGAAAAAAGGTCTGTCAACCTAAAATTCTATATCCAGAAAAAATATTCTTCAGAAATGAAGCTAAAATAAAAATATGTTCAGGAAAAGAAAACCTTGGAGAACTCATCACCCAAAGATCTGCACAAGAAGAAAATTTATAGTAAATTTCTTCAGGCTGAAGAAAGAGTAAACCAGAGTTTTACTAAGAAATAAAAAATACTGTGGGGCTTCCCTGGTGGCGCAGTGGTTGAGAATCTGCCTGCTAATGCAGGGGACACGGGTTTGAGCCCTGGTCTGGGAAGATCCCACATGCCACGGAGCAGCTGGGCCCGTGAGCCACAATTACTGAGCCTGCGCGTCTGGAGCCTGTGCCCCGCAACGGGAGGGGCCGCGATAGAGAAAGGCCCGCGCACCGCGATGAAGAGCGGTCCCCGCACCGCGATGAGGAGCGGTCCCCGCACCGCGATGAAGAGTGGCCCCCACTTGCCGCAACTAGAGAAAGGCCTCACACGAACCGAAGACCCAACACAACCAAAAATAAATAAATAACGTAGCTATAAAATTAAAAAAAAAAAAAATACTGTGAATAGTCACTATGTAGGTAAATTTTTAAAAAATTCCTTCATTTTAAAATTTCTTTAAAGTGTATTTTATTGTTTAAATTATAAAATAATATATTTGTGGGGTTTATGACATATGAAGATGTAGATTATTTGACAATAAAAGTATAAATAAGAGGAGGGCATAATAGAAATATACTGTTATACATTTCTTACATTAAAACTCAAGAGGCATAATATTACTTGAAGAAAGACTGTGATAAGATGCGTATTGCAAACCCTAGAGCTCCTACTGCATAAATGTAAAAGTTATAGCTAGTAAGACCATGGTAAAGAAAAATTGAATATTGAAAATATTTAAATAGTCATAAAAAATGCAGGGACGGAGAACAAAAAATGTATGGGACACGTCCTCCTCAGCATCATGGCCACCCTCAGACCTCTCATGAAGCCAAAGTTCAAAAAGAGAACCAACAAATCCATCCAGCACCAGTCAGACCGATATGTCATAATTAAGAACTGGCAGAAGCCCAGGGTCATGACAATAGGGTGTGCAGGAGATTCAGGGGCCAGATTTTGATGTCCAACTTTGGTTACTGGAACAACAAGAAAACAAAGCACTTGCTGACCAGTGACTTCTGAAAGTTTCTGTCCACAATGTCAAGGAGCTTGAAATGCTGCTGATCTGGAACATATATTACTGGGCTGTGATTTCTCACATCGTCTCCTCTAAGAACCACAGAGCCATTGTGGAAAGAGCAGCCTAGCTGGCTGTCAGTACCAATCCCAATGCCAGGCTGCACAGCGAAGAAAATGAAGAGGCAGCTTGTGTGCACATTGTATTCGTGTTAATAAAACCATAAAACTCAAAAAAGTATACGTATGGGACAAATTGAAAACAAATAGCTGGATGGTACACTTAGAAACAACCATGTAAATCATTAGATTAATTATAAATGCTCTAAACTTTCTTAAAAAAAGCCAAAGAATATTACACTGGATTTAAGAGCTAAATCCAATTTTATATCATCTGGAGGAAGTGCATTTTAAATATGGAGTTACAGATAGTCCAACAGTAAGAGAATGGGAAAATATACAGAGAAGTCCTCACAACCAGGAATATTGACAAAGATGAGAAGGGGAATTTCATAAAAATAAAAGTGTCAATTCTGAATCCCTGTGAACCTAGTACCAGAGATTCATAAATCTATGAAGCAAAAACTGCAAAAAATCTGCAAACAAAATGAGACAAATCCACATTATAGTTGAAATTTCTGCAGAAAATTACTAAGGATATAAAAGATGTGAATAAAATATCAACCAGCAGGACATACCTGAAATTTATAGAATAATTCACTGAACAATGGAACATACAAAGTCTTTTTAAAGAGCACATTCAACAGGTGGAACAAAAAATAAAATTAATTAATGAATAACTGAAAAAAAAGAAACTGAACAGTTGTTTGGGACACCTTCCATCTGATTTCACATTAAATGGAGGCATATTGTGGAAATGAATCCTTAATGGCTATCCAGACTTTAAAAGTGCTCACATCAGTTATTAAAGCTAATAGGAACAATTTCAGTTTAAAAGCAGGACTTCCTGTCCACTTAATACTACAGTAGTATTGACTACATTACTTGGAAATGCCCTATGTCTAATTTTCCATACCTTAACTGGAGGAGAATATTGTCTCGAATGCAGATGCCTCAGATACCTTGTAATTTTATGTAACCAATTTCAATGGACTTTATGCCATTTTTAGCTTGTCACCTATGTGTGATTATCCCAGAAAACAATCTCTTTTCCCCCAAACTCACTATTTATGTACTTCTTATGTTTAATTACTGAACCTTAGTACTTCCCCATTGAAGAATGGGCTTATAAGTATACTTCCTCATGATTATATGATTTTTAGACTAGATGGTTTATTTGGTAGATTTCCTAGCATCATCTCCCTGGGCTCTAAGTTATTTAATACATTAATTTTGGGCAGTTCATCATGATGAACTGATGGTGTTAATTTTTTATTATAGCCTATTTAGTAGTTTCATCCTCTAAGATCACAAAGATTTTCTTTGATATTTTCTTAAACAAATTGTGGTATAGCCAAACAATAAAAAGAAACAAACTACTAGACACACAGCATTGACGAATCTCAAAAAATGTGCTGAGCTACCTAGGACACAAAAGAACACATACCATATGAACCCATGTATATACTATTACAGAAGAGGTAAACCTAATCTATAGTAATCTCTGGCCTAGGCAACAACGGATAACATATCAGTTGTTGCCTAGGCCAGAGGTGAGGGTGGGTAAAATGCAAATGGATACAAGGAAAATTTGGGGGGTGATGGAAATATTCTGTATCCTGATGGGGTTGATGATCATATGGGTGTATACATTTGACAAGCTCATCAAACTGCAAACTTAAAATAGGTGCTTTTTTATTGCATGTAAGTCACACTTCAATAAAGTTAATAAGGAAAAACAAACAGAAAACTATTGTGTAGGGAGAAGAATGGAAGCAGGGAGACTAGCTAAAGTGCTGTGAATAATCTGAGCAATGATGGTTGAAACAGTAGAAATGGAAAACAAGAAGATAAATTTAGGATATGTTTTGAAGGCAAATTTTACGTGATACGTGGATAATTTATATGTGTACATTTGGGAGTGGGGATTCTGATGGACAGTGAGAAATAAGGAAAAATCCCTGAAAGTTTGGCTTAAAAAATTGGATAGTGTTATTTATTCAGAACAGTTAATCTGAGAAAAGAGTTTGGTAATTGAGTTCTATGGAGAATCAAGAGTACTATTTTGGCTGTGTTAATTTTAAGATGCTTTTTAAAAAACCTGTGGACAAATATCCAGCAGGGTGTTGGGTATATGATTCTGGAGTTCTAGGGCATGTTTGAATCTTAAGGTACAGATGTGGAAGTGATAGCGGACAAGTTCTATTTAAAGCCATAGGCTTGAAAAAATGTCACCTAGAGAGCCCAGGACATTTAGTGGTGGAGGAGGAGAAAAGGACCAGCGAAGGAGACTGTGATGAAGCAGCTAACAATGCAGGCACTCAGTTACAAGCACATGGGGTCCTAGACATTAAGAGATGAGAGAGTTTTGTGAAGAAAAGTGAGCAGTTATGTTGAAAGCAATGGAAAGGTCTGGTTAAGGAAAGAACGGTGACCACTGGATAAATTTGTGTGTGTGTGACCCTGACAAGATCTTTTTCTGGAATAGAAGGGGTGGAAACTTGATTGGACTGGATGTAGAAGATCATATTGACATGACTCTATATTTGTCAAGAAAACGTACAATGAATTGGGAAGGAATGGAAGAGTGGTGGGAAGATGATTCAGGTCAAAGTCATGGGAGGTTTTATTTGATTTGATTTGAAAAAAACCAGTATTAGTGCTTGTTTGTATGCTGATGGTAATATTCCATCAAGAACTGAGAATTGGTTGAAGCAGGAGAGGGGGTGTTTGAGGAAAGTCTTTGAGAAAACATGGGATGCAAACCCCAAGTGGAGGAATTCGTATTTAATACCATGCTTCATTTTGGGATACATAGCATTATGCTAAGAGACTGTATTGATGTCATTGCGCTCTATGCTTTAATACTCAATTTAGAACTAAAAAAGAAGACTTAGCAAAATAAGATTTGGTTCAAGTTAAGATTTGGTTAACATTCTGTGATTTCTTTTTTGGTTTGGAACACACAATTTTCCCAGTTTTGCCTATCCTTCAGGAATATCTTGCCTTCATTAGATAACTACTCTAAAGTTAAAATGAAAAGAGAGCATTTTCTAAAGGTTATACTATTTAAGGTTGTATTTATTGAAGGAAAAAAACTTCTAAACAGTTTTATCCTGTTGGAAAAAATAGTTTCACCTGAGCCACAAATGAGACTGGAAACAAAAGACAGAATCTGAGAATTTGTTTGCAGGGTCTTCTGTTCAAAAGAATACCGTCCTTGAAAAACCTGCAGCCATAGTAACAGCCATTCCCAGTCCTGTGATCTACAGAGCATAGAACCCTGTTAGGTGTCACAAAATTATACACCATTGCACGCCAGTCACTAGTGAAAGGTTGAATTTTTTTTTTCTTTTTTGGTTGCTTTGGGTCTTGGTTGCTGTGTGCAGGCTTTTTCTAGTTGTGGCAAGCGGGGGCTACTCTTTGTTGCAGTGCGCGGGCTTCTCATTGTGGTGGCTTCTCTTGTTGCGGAGCACAGGTTCTAAGTGCACAGCCCTCAGTAGTTGCAGCACATGGGCTCAGGAGTTGTGGCTCGTGGGCTCTAGAGAGCAGGCTCAGTAGTTATGGCACATGGGCTTAGTTGCTCCGAGACATGGGGCATCTTCCCGGACCAGGGATTGAACCTGTGTCCCTTGCATTGGCAGGCGGACTCAACCACTGGGCCACCAGGGAAGTCCGAAATGTTGACTTTTTATTGTCAGTTCTTGAACAGCCACTAATAATCATTCGGAGCTAAAGACACTCTTCATCTAATGTGGTGAATGGAGCTAATGAAATACTTAAGGGCCAGAGCAAGAAGTGAGGAAAAAAGCTGTGACTTTAAAATCCCCAGAAACAAAGGATGTCTTACAAATGAGAAGAAAACTTGAGACTGTGAAAGCCTGAGGTCGGGTCTCAGGAAAAAAGAAAGTGAAAAAAGCAGATTATTTTCCCAAATACTGGCATTTAAGCTGCTAGTACTTCCACGGGGGTGACCACCAAGATCGTGAGAGGATCTCCTACTCTTGCTGGTAGATCTGCGGAGCTTGGGCTATCCCCTCACTCCTTCTCCTACCTCCTTCAAACATAGATAATAACACTAAAACAGGTGTATCAGCGAGGATCCTTTAGGTGCAAGTCACTGAATAAATGAAAAGTGGCTTCAACAGCGAGAATAATTCGCTACCTCCCATAACAGGAAGTCCCAAGGTCGGCGCTATCAGAGTTGGTTACCTCCTCAGCTCCATGATGTGAGGGCTCCTGGTCACTCTCTCTGGGAGTGTCTTGACTTTCCCCTTTTGGGCACAAAAAGAATACAAGTAGGTCCTAACATAGAGGCCTCACGTGGCAGTGTCAAAGGCAGGAACAAGCGAGTCCCTATTTTATTTCTCCTTTTTTAATTATGAGGAAAACAATCCCAGAGGCCTCTCACTAGACTTTCCTCTTTGTCTTGTTTTTCTAATACTTGACCATGTGTAACAAATCACTGATAAGGGAAATGAAATTATAATGGCTGGCATAGACTGATGAGCATCTACCCCTGGGGGTAGGGAAGCCCCTTAAAGATACACAAAAAACTAGTTCCTAAATAGAGCTGGCTTTCTGCCAGCAGAGCAGAAAGGATAACTGTGACCGCTGAGAAGAGAGGGCAATGCATGCGCAGTGATGAGCAGAGTGGCTGGTGCCCAAATGCATTTAGTAAATATTAGCTGCTATTGTTGTCCTATCAAGCCGCTCTTCTGGGAAACACAATAGAAGACCCCAGCCTCACACCCCAGACTATGTATTCTGACCTCCATCCAATCTGTCATCAAATAGTACAGTTAACCCCTTAGCTGTAGCTTTACTTTCTTTCCTTGACTGTAAATCCTTTTCCCTTGTCGTCCTGTTTGTCTCAAAAAGTGGTAGCTAATGAGTTGTCTGCCTCCAGCCTCATCGATTTTCAAAATTTTTGCATATTGTAGCCAAACTGATCTGTCTTTTTTAAACTTTTTTTTTAAATTTATTTATTTATTTTTATTTTTGACTGTGTTGGGTCTTCGTTTCTGTGCGAGGGCTTTCTCTAGTTGCGGCAAGTGGGGGCCACTCTTCATCGCGGTGCGCGGGCCTCTCACTATCGCAGCCTCTCTTGTTGCGGAGCACAGGCTCCAGACGCGCAGGCTCAGTAACTGTGGCTCACGGGCCCAGTTGCTCCGCGGCATGTGAGATCTTCCCAGACCAGGGCTCGAACCCGTGTCCCCTGCAGTGGCAGGCAGATTCTCAACCACTGCGCCACCAGGGAAGCCCCAAACTGATCTTTCTAAAGGCAGATCTAATCATGTCACCATCTTCCTTAAGAGCTTATCACAGTTCCTCATTGCATTACATCTGAAGGTTGAACTCTTCAGGATCATGTCCATGTAGTTGTTCTTCAGTGCAGGTGGAGGGAGGCTCTCTGTCCTTCAGCTCTGCCGTATGGAACATGCAGTCCCCTTGGTGCAGGAGGAGAGAAACAGAAGACTCCCAAGTAGGGTCTCCATTGTCCACAAAGAGTGGGGTGCCCAGCCCATCTGTAAGGGGCTGAGAAGCACCATCTGGCATTCACCCGGAAGGGGAGGAGGACATACTTTTAGGGAACACTATTGTAATAGATCCAGAGATGTGCCTCCCGGATCCCCCTTCAAGGAAGGGCTTGCTGCCCAATTTCAGAGAACTTGTCTGTCTCAGTGGCTGAGAGCTGCCTTGTATGAGGTCACGACTTTCCTGGGGTAGCGCACTTGTAACTGAGTGAGGCAGAGGGATAAAGACATGGCCGTTTTGGCCCATGCACATAACTCCGAGAGGCACTGCTCACTTGAGGACTCCCTGCTGGGGTGGCCAGGGCTTCCTTGTGCTTGCTTCACAGTTGACTTCTTCCTCTTCTCTATCCTGTTTCACCATTTCTTTCATAGGTTTTGATCCTTTATGAACATCTTGTACCGCATACTCTACATGGTATCTGCTTCTGGAAATTACAACCTGCAACAACTAGTAATTTCTAGCAGAAAGTCCTTTAACCCTCAACTCTCTTTTCTGCCTCAATGATCATTATCTAAGTTGATAATTTTTCACTCCAGATTTATAGAAATACAGTTACCTGAATGCATCACCAAAATTTTGCAGATAAAATACAATTTATTAAGTAATTACATGCTGCCAAGTGCTTTTTAAAAAATAAGTTTATTTATTTTATTTATTTACTTTTGTTTGTGTTGGGTCTTCGTTGCTGCGCGCGGGCTTTCTCTAGTTGCGGAGAGCGGGGGCTACTGTTCATTGTGGTGTGCGGGCTTTTCATTGTGGTGGCTTCTCTTGTTGCAGAGCACGGGTTGTAGGTGCGTAGGCTTCAGTAGTTGTGGTGCATGGGCTCAGCAGTTGTGGCACGTGGGCTCTAGAGTGCAGGCTCAGTAGTTGTGGCACACAGGCTTAGTTGCTCCGTGGCATGTGGTATCTTCCCAGACCAGGTATCGAACCCATGTCCCCTGCACTGGCAGGCAGATTCTTAACCATTGTGCCACAAGGGCAGTCCCCAAGTACTCTTTTTTGTTTTGTTTTTCTTTTTTACTCTCTCATTCTCTCTAAGGCTCCCTATGAGTAGATAGATGCGTAGAAGAAAAGTCATCTGCCCAGACCCAATAGTTATTAAACCAGGGAGTTCAGACTCTGATCCTCCTTTGCCCTTTATAACTTTACAGCCTGTTTCCTTTATAACTAGTTTAAACCACCACTGCCTGGAGCACCCTTTCCCTCTTCCCTTTGAGGGGCTCACTGCTACTCACTCAGCTCAGCATCAGTAAATCCAAAAAACTTCCAAAGTTGTCCCCTATCCCTGCATGCACTGTCATGCTGTGTTGCGCCGATAGCTAGTACCCAAACATTTATCCCCATCTTGGTACTTATCAATACTGTATGATAGTCGTCGTTGCCTGTCTAGCATCTCTAATGGCTGACTAGTGCCTGGTGCATCCTTCTTTACCTACTTCTCAAAAGGATTTTTAGTGATTTAGTGTCAGCACATCGTAGGTATTGAAAAGTGTTTACTGAGTGAATTTAATAATGCTCTTTTTTTTCTCTAGCTTTGCACTAACTCTATCATCCTAGGAGATTCAGTTAAAAGAGGAAAAAATACTGCCATTCTAGAATGTATGCAACAAACATCTGTGAGTCTAAAGGAATTTGGCTCATTAATGTTTCTTTTCCAGTTCTGATAGTTGACTATGCTCGTGGCTGACTACACAGTGTGACGTAGCGCCGATAACTTGGGAAGGGCAGAGGTGTCTAGTGAATGGAGAACTCTTCCTAGACAGAACTATTTTCTGTTCATTTTTTTTCCCCACAAATCCACGTTCAACATCTATGACATGCAAGACCCCTTCAGGGATGACTATCTCAGTCAGTTTAGATAATCACATTCAAGATGTATGTGTGTAACAGGAATTATGATATGAGTATTCACATTCTGGTTCTCTTCCCTGCCCCCCAATACTATCCCCATTAATTTTATTTGCAATTAAGCAAGATGAGGGGAGAAATATTCTGAGCAAAATGTTTTATTGTCTGATAACAAATGAAAATTATGCAAGTGGAAAAAAACTGAACCACTCTACAAAAGAACCATGTTGGGAGACTATAATATCCTTCATGGAACAGTACTTTATTAAAAGCCAGAAAAAATCTTTTATCAATGGTTGCATCCAAAAATCTGCCATTAATCTATGACAGTGATGCCAAGGAGAGTATCATCTTCCAGGTAGAAAGTTCATTTACTTAACTGAATAAAAAGAGAGTATTTTATAGCATTTTTATTTCACTCCTCATTGCTATGTGCTTTAGATAAGACAATTGCCCTTATTTTTCATAGAAAAATAAAAAAACACATGTACATTGTCTATGCAATTTAAAATAAAAATATGTACATATTTTATTGACTTCATTTTAATTATTATTAAATAGACAAATATAAAGACATAACATGAGAACCCACTTTGTCTTGCACAATATTTAATAACTATGTCCTATAAATGGGTGTGACCAAGAGAGTTCCACGTTGTGACAAGGTGGGCAAGGTGAAGATTACAAATAACATTTAGTCAATTGTGGGCCTGCAGAAACCAGTGCTCAGGTGAATGTCAAAGTCAGGCCACGTTTCCCAGCTGTGACGACAGCCTTTCTACTCCAGTTTTGGACACTCTTCACATTTTTAAAAGTACACCCACCAGGTCCCCCTCGCTCCCTCCTGAATTTTCTCCTTCCCTTTTTTCTTTGTGTCTTTCTACCTTTCCTTCCATCTGGCTTTCCCTCCAATTCTCTCTCCTTTCTTCAAACGAGTAGCCAGCACCTGCTCTGAGTTCAGCCACATTCTGACCCGGAGGGATACAAAGATGAATAAGTCAGCCGATTATTGTTTCCAGGGGCTTTTATTTTTGCCTCTCTTCTCATTTTAGACTTAACATTTGCTTTCCCATCTATCACAACAGGGCTTCAAACTACTGAAGTTTCTGTAACTGTCTCCTTCCAAATCAAAAAGTTACTCCTTTCTTCTTCCATTGGATCACGTCAGAATATGTCCCACTTATGTGCAAGGGATGCTCATGGAATAAGGATGTCCCTCACAGACAAATTTTCATATTTTTAGCATCCTGGGTTGTGTTTATCCTTAAAGGATATATCTACCTGTAAGAATTGTGGGCTCTAGGTAAGACATATTTTTGAGGATGTAGGTCTTGAGAAAAGGATTTGTGAATGTTGTTCAGAGTTGAGCTCATGGAGAGAGAGGGTTTGGGAAGCAGTTAGTCCTCTGGTCCATTCCCAGCTTGGCCATTTACTAGTTATGTGAAGCTGAGACCCTCGGTTTTCTCATCAGAATTCAGTAATGGGAATTAAATCAGCTGCAATTTGTAAGGCGTTATAAATTAATGTCTGTGTTATAATTCTTAAGCTATTCCTACCCTAAACGTCTTCTCTTTATGTACGTGTGTAAAACCTCATTAATGAGGAGTTGGATCCTTAGAATATATTATTATTATTTCCAGTTGCTTCTCGTTTTTTGCCAGTGTGTATGGCTAAAAAGCAGTGTGATGTGGTTGAGTTGGCTGATTCTACCTCTGAAGACCTGATTGTGAGCCTTTCTTCCCAAATTCACATTGCAGTGTCATTAAATTGATAGCTTGAAATAGGTCATCTTGGGAAAATTTATAGCGTGGAAATTAACAAACACTACAAAAAAAGGCTCTGTTTTCTTCTGGAGGGAGAAAAAAAATTGTTAACCCTTTACTAGCACACCACTGCCAAGAGTCCAGGCAGAGACAGAGAAAATCCTCTTTTTTCTTTTCCCAAATAACAGAATAGGACACTACAAGTCCCGAGTTCCCATTTCCCTATGACTGTGCTTCTGCTAGGAGGGGAACATATTTCCGAATTCTCTCCAAACTCAACTCTACCTTCTGATCAAGGTGGCCTTAATGTTCTCTCCTGCCTTTTGTTTCCGGAGTTGAGTTCAATTTCTCTCCGTGATTGCAGTAGTCTTGACCCCTAAGCAATAGTCTTTTTTTTTTTTTTAATTAATTTTTAGTTTTGGCTGCATTGGGTCTTCATTGCTGCACACGGGCTTTCTCTAGTTGTGGCGAGCGGGGGCTACTCTTCACTGTGGTGCGTGGGCTTCTCACTGTGGTGGCTTCTCTTGTTGCGGAGCACGGGCTCTAGGTGCTTGGGCTTCAGTAGTTGTGGCACGTGGGCTCACTAGTTGTGGCTCATGCGCTCTAGAGCATAGGCTCCGTAATTGTGGCGCACAGGCTTAGTTGCTCCGCGGCATGTGGGATCTTCCCGGACCAGGGCTCGAACCTGTGTCCCCTGCATTGGCAGGTGGATTCTTAACCACTGCACCACCAGGCAAGTCCCTAAGCAATAGTCTTGAATGAAGTCTTCCTTGCCTATTTAACCCCATCAATGCAGTTTTTCTTTGACACTGTCCCAGTTTTTTGACACTGACAATTCCATTTTTTTTTTTGCAATATCAATCTCTATTCACACCCCTCTTAAAGCATGTACAATATTTCATGCTCCTAACATGAAGTGCCTCTGAGCTGTCAAATTCTTTGACCATTTATTAGATAGTCTGGCTTATTTTGTCTCTATGATAAAAAAAAAAAAGGACAGGTTGTCTGATATTTACAGAGAATCCCAGGTAAATTTTATTGGCATCATTTGAAAAGTACTTAGTGGATTCTTTTTTAAATATAAAAACTATTTTCAAAGACCAGATTGAAAAATAGAAAGTTGTTCCCTTTTAGTTCCCCAAACTTCTATCTGGTTCTGCAGGGTATTTCACACAGCTGTGCTTTATGAGAGGCAATGAATTGTATTTATTCAGCAGCTTCTCTGGGGCAGTGAACTCTGAGCTCTTGCTCATAATTAGCATAAGTAAGCAACACATTCCTGGTTGTCAGGCTCTTTTGAGCCTCCAAGTCACCCTCAAGGGAGGCATAACACACACCAGCCTAGAGTGCTTCCACCTATTTCAGCTCTGTGCTTGCTGCCCTACCGATCACTTTCAAATGCAAATATCTCCTTTACTATTTGAGGATTCATGCCTGCTTCTCCCTTTCTCATTAAATTATCCCTCCACCCACCCCACACCAAGGTGGGTCTCTGTGGATTGCAGACCAGTTGCCAAGAACCTTAAGAAGAACTGAAAACCTTTCACTTTCTACCCTGTGTCCTCTCCTTTTTTATTTGCTGTGGTCTCTGTAGCTGAGAACTATTTCTGGAGCAGCGCAGGCTAACAGCCAAGCCTTAGTGTGCTTCTTTCTTCAGGTTTCACCTAAGTAGATCTCAATATCATGCTGGCCTCGGGAATAGAGGCTCCTTAGAATACTTTGCTGCCTTCCCACCTGCCTTTAATGGTAACTAGAAATAGATTTAATGATCTCCAGGTGCATCTATCACCATCCTCAAACAATCTGGTTTTCAATTATTCAGCTTACTGTGGCCAGGGAACAGGACTCACCTTTCTTAGGGAACTGTAAGTTCTACTTCCTATTTCCTCTCCATTTGGGCTCTTTACTGCCCTTCCTGTCCCCTGCCTGCCACCATCAAATCAGGAGAATCTTTGGCTGTCATGGTGTCATGGTAGGAAGTCTATCTCTAACTCTCTGTCTTCAAATCTATTCAGACTCAGGATTTTGCCTTTAGAATCCCAAATGGCTTCTTTTTGCTATAAAATTATTTTCTTTATGAATGTCTCACAGTTTAGGTGCGTGAATGGTGAAAAGGCCACGGTCTTACCAAAAAAAAAAAAAAAAAGACTAAAAGAGGAGAACTTCTGCTGATATTTCAAAATATTGTGCCACCACATAAATACCATGCTGACTGAAGAAGGCATTTTAGTGTAGATGCTGTCTTTTAGTATCTTTAAGCAGAAACCCACTTAAAAGATATAAAAGCCCAAGCTCTACTTTTTATGTTCCTTAACCTCAAATAAAAGGGAAGTTGATTTGGGCAGAGATTAAACATAACAAATACAAAACTCACTTTCCTACCCATAGATGAGTTCCATTTAAAATAAATATTTTTTATCAAATCATCCCATTGTACACTTGAAATATCTTAGTTTTATTTCTCAATTATACCTCAGTAATGCTAAAAACTAGAATAATTTTTTTTCAGGAGCACTTTTGTATTGGTGACTGTAAATTATGATTTAAATCTGGTACAGTCACTGGTAAGTGTTGCTTGAAATGCAGGCAGGGGATAAGCAAACACTTCATAGAGTTTACAAAATGCAAGTAGGATACTACCACAAAGTCACAGTTGTCTTTCACAATGTGTATTAATATTTGCCTGCTGAAAATTCCATGCATTTTGCCTGTTAATGAAGACCTTTTAAGTTAAAATTCCCTTTCTGAACAGGAATACTGTCCCTATATACTATATATATACACACACACACTAATATTACACTACTATATATAATTATATATACTATTATATTTATGTGGTTTTATAGACATAATAGATTTACTATTAAACTAGTTATTTACTATTAAGCTATTTAGCTATCACAATTAAGCAAGTTTTCAGAGATTCTTTCCAAATGTGTGCTTCTTTCCACAATACCCATTATAAATATTTCAACAAGGAAAAGAATATGAAATGTTTGCAGACTTGTCCGCAACACATTTTTGTTCAGCAATAATGACTTCAAGGTGTTTCTATTCAAAACTAAAGCTTTGCAGGAAGTTGAAGAGGAAGCCCTTACTCCTTGCCCCTTCATTTCTTTGTGTCCTGAAATTTGTGACTCAGTGCAATGAAAATAATCAGAATGAAACCTTGCCCAGAGGGAAGTCCTCTCAAATGCTGGCGGGGTTCCACTGCCCTCCTCCAGCATCATCCCTCATTTTCTTTGGAATATTGTAAATTTTAAGACCTGCTAGTAGAATCTATATCAAATATGTTTTATTGGGAAAGAGATTTTGAGGTGGAATAAAAGCATATTTTCTTAACCCTTTCATATTCTGATCGATTTACTTTAATCTGGATTAACTAAAATCCCTGAAGACCCTAAGAAATTACATGAGATTTCACCTCAGAGAACATTCTCCTATGTTAAACTACATTGCAATTAGGAAGCCAGGAATGGAGTTTGAGCTCAGTACTCTTGAAGCTGAGAAAAGAAGTTTATTTGCCTTTACACAATTTTCATTCTTTTTGTGGCTTTTCTTAAGTCTCACTCAGGGCAAGATTCTCTATTGCTAATAAGCATTCCCAGTAATTTAGGGCACTGACCTCCTGTTTTCCCAAATAATATTTGTTGGTGCAAATCAAATCTGTTTTTCTCTTATGTTATTCCCCCCACATTTGCAGGGGCCTATATTGATGTATTTAATTTTGAAAAGTGTTATGGGATACCTTAAAAGAGAGTCAGTCCTTCTCATGCCGAGAAGTTAAACCTAAGATACATATTGTTGAGTTTTAAAGGTATGTTGGGTGTAGTTTGAATCAAAATATAGGCCATGTGGCACATTTGAAATGCACCTTATGCCCTTGGGAGTGCCCCAGAGAGAGGGGTAGTCATCTTCCAGAGCAGATGGAATGTTGTGATTAGAGACCCCAGTGACTGTTAATGGTAGGTGGCATGGCATATATATCATGACATTTGGATAGTAAAAACAGATGTTTCTAATAAAATTCTCAGATCAAAGCTCTAAAAGCAGACACTCTAATTTGAATAACTTTGTAGCATGTTTCTGGGTGACGAGTAGCAGAAAGTCATTTTGCAATAGTTAACAGTTTTCCTGAGCTACAATCATCAGGCTCCCTACTGATCAATAAAAACATGCCAGGTTCTTTGAGGTTAAGTTACTTGGGTAAGTTACTTAAGTTCCCTCAGCATGAATTTGTTTATTCGTTACATGTACACAGGACCTGGCTCTGTGAGCACATGGTAATCACCTGATTTTCAACAAATGAGTGCACACCTACCTTATTAATAGGTAGGTATTTAAAAGATTAAATGAGATAAAATAATATCAAGTAAGCAAAAGTTTCATCACGCACTTGGCATGCATTAAACACTAACCACTTGAGCGTCTTTATCCCTTTTTCACAAAGTGTCTTCACATCGAATACCTTATTTAGACCAGACAATTTCTAGTTTTTATTTAGGGTACATGTTACCTTCATTTTCAAACAAAAGACTGAGATTCAGACAAACTAATTGGCTTTCCAATGTCCATGTGGCCAGTGCATATCTGAGCCTGGAGTAAATATTCAGATAGTCAAGGTTCTGTTTCAGGGCCTAACTTCCAGCCCTGCCACTACTATCCATCTGCTTCCACTTTGGGGTCTGGTGTTCTCCTCTATAAATTGAAGGAGTTGACGTTGTTGGGTGTGGCATCAACTAATATATGGCACGATCCACCACATAGTCTCAGTATCCCACAGCAACATGCATTTACCTAGATCACAAATCCATAGGTCACCTGAGGGTCCCCTGTTCTAGGCTGGGTACATCCCTGGCTGGCTCAGCCCTGTAGGTCTCTAATCCTCCTCCTCAGCTAGCCCAGGCTTACTCTTCTGCTCTGACAGATGTGAAAGAGAGCAGGCACAATAGCACAAACAGTTTTCTGTTAACAGTCCATTAACCCAGGCAGATCATGTGGCAAACCCGAAAGCAAGGGGTAGGGAAGTATCTTCTGTCTCTTTCCTGGGAGAAGGTACTGCCAGGTGGTATGTGAAGGATGTGGATAAGGGCAGGGTAAAGAATTGAGGACATTAATGCCATGTATTTCAACTGCTAAGATTGCTTTTAGCTCCAGCACGTTGTGATTTTCTTCCAATTTACATTTGGTTGGCAGAGTCTCTTTTCCTTATTTCTTTTCTTAATGTTTTTCTTTTTTAAAAAAGTGTTATTTTTTAAAATGAATTCTTATTGGAGTATATTTGCTTTACAATGTTGTGTTAGTTTCTGCTGTACAGCAAAGTGAATCAGTTATGCGTATACATATATCCCCTCTTTTTAAGATTTCCTTCCTGTTTAGGTCACCACAGAGCACTGAGTAGAGTTCCCTAGTGCTATAGTGCTATACAGTAGGCTCTCATTAGTTATCTATTTTGTACACAGTAGTGTATATATGTCAGTCCTAATCTCCAGTTCATCCCACCCCCCCCAAACCCCTTGGTATCCATAAGTTTGTTCTCCACATCTCTGTCTCTATTTCTGCTTTGCAAATAAGTTCATCTGTACCACTTTTCTAGAGTCTTCATATAAGAGATATTATATGATATTTTTCTCTTTCTGACTTACCCCACTCTGTATGACGGACTCTAGGTCTATCCACGTCTCTGCAAATGGCACTATTTCATTCCTTTTTATGGCTGAGTAATATTTCAATGTATATATGTACCACATCTTCTTTAACCCATTCCTCTGTTGATGGACATTTAGGTGGCTTCCATGACCTGGCTATTGTAAATAGTGCTGCAGTGAACATTGGGGTGCATGTGTCTTTTTGAATTATGGTTTTCCTTGGGTATATGCCCAGTAGTGGGATTGCTGGGTCATATGGTAATTCTGTTTTTAGTTTTTTGAGGAAACTCCATACTGTCCTCCATAGTGGCTGTACCAATTTACATTCCCACCAACAGTGCAAGAAGGTTCCCTTTTCTCCACATCCTCTCCAGCATTCATTGTTTATAGATTTTTTGACGTTGGCCATTCTGACCAGTGTGAGGTGATACCCCATAACTTCTTCACACTCTTTTCAGATCAAAATCCCTATATTCTGCATCTAGGAAGGACTAATTATTTCCTTCTTTTCTGTTTAAACAAAAAAACCTGCATCTGTGTGAACCCTGAAAGCATATTCACGATGAAGAAAATATAGTGCTCCAACCTCCTATGAGATTGTCCTTTAATACTGCCTTCTGGAACAATATGTTCAGGGAACAGCAAGATCAACATATAAAAAAAACACAGAATGGCAAACTGACATGAGTTTTCTGCGCTTCAGTGAATTCCTGTTTGCCCTAGGCAACTTGAAAAACATTGACACTAATTATTAGAGAAATGCAAATTGTAATGTTTTTGTGTCTATGTCCATCATTGATATTGACCTATAATTTCCTTTTTTGGTGATATCTTTGTCTGGTTTTGGTATCAGGGTGATGGTGGCCTCGTAGAATGAGTTTGGGAGTGTTCCTCCCTCTGCAATTTTTTGGAAGAGTTTGCGAAGGATAGGAGTTAGCTCTTCTCTAAATGTTTGGTAGAATTCACCTGTGAAGCCATCTGGTCCTGAACTTTTGTTTGTTGGAAGATTTTTAATTACAGTTTCAATGTCATTACTTGTGATTTGTCTGTTTATATTTTCTAATTCTTCCTGGTTCAGTCTTGGAAAGTTGTACCTTTCCAAGAATTTGTCCATTTCTTCCAGGTTGTCAATTTTATTGGCATAGAGTTGCTTGTGGTAGTCTCTTTTGATCCTTTGTATTTCTGTGGTGTCAGTTGTAATTTCTCCTTTTTCATTTCTAATTTTATTGATTTGAGTCCTCTCTCTTTTTTTCTTGATGAGTCTGGCTAAAGGTTTATCAATTTTGTTTATTTTCTCAAAGAACCAGCTCTTAGTTTTACTGACCTTATTTATTTATTGCTATTGTTTTCTTAATTTCTATTTAGTTTGTTTCTGCTCTGATCTGTATGATTTCTTTCCTCCTACTAATTTTGGGGCTTTTTTTTTTTTGTTCTTCTTTCTCTAGTTGCTTTAGGTGTAAGGTTAGATTGTTTATTTGAGATGTTTCTAGTTTCTTCAGGTGAGATTGAATTGCTATAAACTTCCCTTTTAGAACTGCTTTTGCTGAGTCCCATAGGTTTTTTTTTTTTTTTTTTTTTTTCCACACACACACACACTGTATTTTATTTTTACAAGAGATAGACTGACACCAAGCATTGTACATGGATGACCACAACAAAAGCAACAATGATTGCAATTACCAAACATGAAACACACTTATACTATGTCATAATATTGACATTCAGTCCAGTAATCCTCCACTGTAACAGCTCCTTTGCTTTGCAGTGAAAATTGATTTGTATATTCTTTGCCTCTGAGTCCTTGTGGGATTTTTTTTTTTAATTCAGACAGAAAGTCACAAAAATTATACTCATCCTCATCAGTTCACTCAGTCCCATGTAATTAATTTCTTTTTTTTCATCTTGATCTTTTGTTAGCACTTTTATGAGTTCATCAGTTTTTCATTAGAGTTCTGAAAATGCTTATTCATTCAGTTCAGCAGTACAGTCAGTTACCAGAAACCTGTACTTGTCAGAGTCTTTTCCATGAATTTCTTGAAGATGAAACTCTTTTATAGGAACATATTTGCAAAATCATCAGAGTACACCCAGAACTGTCTGTAAATGACAAAAGACTTAAAAATGACCATGGTTAAAGATTTGATGAAAGTTCATAATAATGCAGTTGACAAGAAAATTAGTTATTTCTGAGATATACATTTTAAAGTAATAACTAGGATTATTACTTATAACATTATACCAGAACATATAAGATTTTTAGACGTTTCCTGTAATGTCTGAAACATTTATATTAACCTATTTCCATACATATTTCCATACAAATACAAATATAAGATTTTTAGAAATTTCATGTAATGTCTGAAACATTTATATTAACCTATTTCCATACATATTTCCATACAAATACAAATATAAGATTTTTAGAAATTTCATGTAATGTCTGAAACATTTATATTAACATATTTCCATACATATTTCCATACAAATACAAATATAAGATTTTTAGAAATTTCATGTAATGTCTGAAACGTTTATATTAACATATTTCCATACATATTTCCATACAAATACAAATATAAGATTTTTAGAAATTTCATGTAATGTCTGAAACATTTATATTAACATATTTCCATACATATTTCCATACAAATGCAAATATAAGATTTTTAGAAATTTCATGTAATGTCTGAAACATTTATATTAACATATTTCCATACAAATAACCCAATGAAAGTTTAGTATTAGTTGTTTTGTTTGTTTTTTTATACTGCAGGTTCTTATTAGGCATCAGTTTTATACACATCAGTGTATACATGTCAATCCCAATCGCCCAATTCAGCACATCACCATCCCCACCTCATCGCAGTTTTCCCCCCTTGGTGTCCATATGTCCATTCTCTACATCTGTGTCTCAACTTCTGCCCTGCAAACTGGCTCATCTGTACCATTTTTCTACGTTCCACATACATGCATTAACATACGATATTTGTTTTTCTCTTTCTGACTTACTTCACTCTGTATGACAGTCTCTAGATCCATCCACTTCTCAACAAATGACTCAATTTCGTTCCTTTTTATGCCTGAATAATATTCCATCGTATATATGTACCACAACTTCTTTATCCATTCGTCTGTTGATGGGCATTTAGGTTGCTTCCATGACCTGGCTATTGTAAATAGTGCTGCAATGAACATTCGGGTGCACGTGTCTTTTTGAATTACGGTTTTCTCTGGGTATATGCCCAGTAGTGGGATTGCTGGGTCATATGGTAATTCTATTTTTAGTTTTTTAAGGAACCTCCATATTGTTCTCCATAGTTGCTGTATCAATTTACATTCCCACCAACAGTGCAAGAGGGTTCCCTTTTCTCCACACCCTCTCCAGCATTTGTTGTTTGTAGATTTTCTGATGATGCCCATTCTAACAGGAGTGAGGTGATACCTCATTGTAGTTTTGATTTGCATTTCTCTAATAATTAGTGATGTTGAGCATCTTTTCATGTGCTTCGTGGCCGTCTGTATGTCTTCTTTGGAGAAATGTCTATTTAGGTCTTCTGCCCATTTTTGGATTGGGGTGTTTGTTTCTTTGATATTGAGCTGAATGAGCTGTTTATATATTTTGGAGATTAATCCTTTGTCCGTTGATTCATTTGCAAATATTTTCTCCCATTCTGAGGGTTGTCTTTTCGTCTTGTTTATGGTTTCCTTTGCTGTGCAAAAGCTTTGAAGTTTCATTAGGTCCCACTTGTTTATTTTTGTTTTTATTTCCATTACTCTAGGAGGTGGATCGAAAAAGATCTTGCTGTGATTTATGTCAAAGAGTGTTCTTCCTATGTTTTCCTCTAAGAGTTTTATAGTGTCCAGTCTTATATTTAGGTCTCTAATCCATTTTGAGTTTATTTTTGTGTATGGTGTTAGGGAGTATTCTAATTTCATTCTTTTACATGTGGCTGTCCAGTTTTCCCAGCACCACTTATTGAAGAGACTGTCTTTTCTCCATTGTATATCTTTGCCTCCTTTGTCATAGATTAGTTGACCATAGGTGTGTGGGTTAATCTCTGGGCTTTCTATCTTGTTCCATTGATCTATGTTTCTGTTTTTGTGCCAGTACCATATTGTCTTGATTACTGTAGCTTTGTAGTATAGTCTGAAGTCAGGGAGTCTGATTCCTCCAGCTCCATTTTTTTGCCTCAAGACTGCTTTGGCTATTCGGGGTCTTTTGTGTCTCCATACAAATTTTAAGATGATTTGTTCTAGCTCCGTAAAAAATGCCATTGGTAATTTGATAGGGATTGCATTGAATCTGTAGATTGCTTTGGGTAGTATACTCATTTTCACAATGTTGATTCTTCCAATCCAAGAACATGGTATATCTCTCCATCTGTTGGTATCATCTTTAATTTCTTTCATCAGTGTCTTATAGTTTTCTGCATACAGGTCTTTTGTCTCCCTAGGTAGGTTTATTCCTAGGTATTTTATTCTTTTTGTTGCAATGGTAAATGGGAGTGTTTCCATAATTTCTCTTTCAGATTTTTCATCATTAGTGTATAGGAATGCAAGAGATTTCTGTGCATTAATTTTGTAACCTGCAACTTTACCATATTCATTAATTAGCTCTAGCAGTTTTCTGGTGGCAGTTTTAGGATTCTCTATGTATAGTATCATGTCATCCGCAAACAGTGACAGTTTTACTTCTTCTTTTCCAATTTGGATTCCTTTTATTTCTTTTTCTTCTCTGATTGCCGTGGCTAGGACTTCCAGAACTATGTTGAATAATAGTGGTGAGAGTGGACATCCTTGTCTCGTTCCTGATCTTAGAGGAAATGCTTTCAGTTTTTCACCATTGAGAATGATGTTTGCTGTGGGTTTGTCATATATGGCCTTTATTATGTTGAGGTAGGTTCCCTCTATGCCCACTTTCTGGAGAGTTTTTATCAGAAATGGGTGTTGAATTTTGTCAAAAGCTTTTTCTGCATCTATTGAGATGATCATATGGTTTTTCTTCTTCAATTTGTTAATATGGTGTATCACATTGATTGATTTGTGTATATTGAAGAATCCTTGCATCCCTGGGATAAATCCCACTTGATCGTGGTGTATGATCCTTTTAATGTGTTGTTGGATTCTGTTTGCTAGTATTTTGTTGAGGATTTTTGCATCTATATTCATCCGTGATATTGGTCTGTAATTTTCTTTTTTTGTAGTGTCTTTGTCTGGTTTTGGTATCAGGGTGATGGTGGCCTCATAGAATGAGTTTGGGAGAGTTCCTTCCTCTGCAATTTTTTGGAAGAGTTTGAGAAGGATGGGTGTTAGCTCTTCTCTAAATGTTTGATAGAATTCACCTGTGAAGCCATCTGGTCCTGGACTTTTGTTTGTTGGAAGATTTTTAATCACAGTTTCAATTTCATTACTTGTGATTGGTCTGTTGATATTGTCTGTTTCTTCCTGATTCAGTCTTGGAAGGTTATACCTTTCTAAGAATTTGTCCATTTCTTCCAGGTTGTCCATTTTATTGGCATAAAGTTGCTTGTAGTAGTCTCTTAGGATGTTTTGTATTTCTGCGGTGTCTGTTGTAACTTCTCCTTTTTCATTTCTGATTTTATTGATTTGAGTCCTCTCCCTCTTTTTCTTGATGAGTCTGGCTAATGGCTTATCAATTTTGTTTATCTTCTCAAAGAACCAACTTTTAGTTTTATTGATCTTTGCTATTGTTTTCTTTGTTTCCATTTCATTTATTTCTGCTCTGATCTTTATGATTTCTTTCCTTCTGCTAACTTTGGGTTTTGTTTGTTCTTCTTTCTCTAGTTTCTTTAGGTGTAAAGTTAGATTGTTTACTTGAGATTTTTCTTGTTTCTTTAGGTAGGCTTGTATAGCTATAAACTTCCCTCTTAGAACCGCTTTTGCTGCATCCCATAGGTTTTGGGTCGTCGTGTTTTCATTGTCATTTGTCTCTAGGTATTTTTTTATTTCCTGTTTGATTTCTTCAGTGATCTCTTGGTTATTTAGTAACGTATTGTTTAGCCTCCATGTGTTTGTCTTTTTTACGTTTTTTTCCCTGTAATTCATTTCTAATCTCATAGCGTTGTGGTCAGAAAAGATGCTTGATATGATTTCAATTTTCTTAAATTTACTGAGGCTTGATTTGTGACCCAAGATGTGATCTATCCTGGAGAATGTTCCGTGTGCACTTGAGAAGAACGTGTAATCTGCCGTTTTTGGATGGAATGTCCTATATATATCAATTAAATCTATCTGGTCTATTGTGTCATTTAAAGCTTCTGTTTTCTTATTTATTTTCATTTTGGATGATCTGTCCATTGGTGTAAGTGAGGTGTTAAAGTCCCCCACTATTATTGTGTTACTGTCGATTTCCTCTTTTATAGCTGTTAGCAGTTGCCTTATGTATTGAGGTGCTCCTATGTTGGGTGCATATATATTTATAATTGTTATATCTTCTTCTTGGATTGATCCCTGGATCATTATGTAGTGTCCTTCCTTGTCTCTTGTAACATTCTTTATTTTAAAGTCTATTTTATCTGATATGAGTATAGCTACTCCAGCTTTCTTTTGATTTCCATTTGCATGGAATATCTTTTTCCATCCCCTCACTTTCAGTCTGTATGTGTCCCTAGGTCTGAAGTGGGTCTCTTGTAGACAGCATATATATGGGTCTTGTTTTTGTATCCATTCAGCCAGTCTATGTCTTTTGGTTGGGGCATTTAATCCATTCACGTTTAAGGTAATTATCGATATGTATGTTCCTATGACCATTTTCTTAATTGTTTTGGGTTTGTTTTTGTAGGTCCTTTTCTTCTCTTGTGTTTCCCACTTAGAGAAGTTCCTTTAGCATTTGTTGTAGAGCTGGTTTGGTGGTGCTGAATTCTCTTAGCTTTTGCTTGTCTGTAAAGCTTTTGATTTCTCCATCAAATCTAAATGAGATCCTTGCTGGGTAGAGTAATCTTGGTTGTAGGTTCTTCCCTTTCATCACTTTAAGTATTTCATGCCACTCCCTTCTGGCTTGCAGAGTTTCTGCTGAGAAATCAGCTGTTAACCTTATGGGGGTTCCCTTGTATGTTATTTGTCGTTTTTCCCTTGCTGCTTTCAATAATTTTTCTTTGTCTTTAATTTTTGCCACTTTGATTACTATGTGTCTCGGCGTGTTTCTCCTTGGGTTTATTCTGTATGGGACTCTCTGCGCTTCCTGGACTTGGGTGGCTATTTCCTTTCCCATGTTAGGGAAGTTTTCGATTATAATCTCTTCAAATATTTTCTCTGGTCCTTTCTCTCTCTCTTCTCCTTCTGGGACCCCTATAATGCGAATGTTGTTGCGTTTAATGTTGTCCCAGAGGTCTCTTAGGCTGTCTTCATTTCTTTTTATTCTTTTTTCTTTAGTCTGTTCCGCAGCAGTGAATTCCACCATTCTGTCTTCCAGGTCACTTATCCGTTCTTCTGCCTCAGTTATTCTGCTATTGATTCCTTCTAGTGTAGCTTTCATTTCAGTTATTGTATTGGTCATCTCTGTTTGTTTGTTCTTTAATTCTTCTAGGTCTTTGTTAATCATTTCTTGCATCTTCTCAATCTTTGCCTCCATTCTTATTCCGAGGTCCTGGATCATCTTCACTATCATTATTCTGAATTCTTTTTCTGGAAGGTTGCCTATCTCCACTTCATTTAGTTGTTTTTCTGGGTTTTTTTCTTGTTCCTTCATCTGGTACATAGCCCTCTGCCTTTTCATCTTCTCTGTCTTTCTGTAACTGTGGTTTTTGGTCCACAGGCTGCAGGATTGTAGATTTTCTTGCTTCTGTTGTCTGCCCTCTGGTGGTTGAGGCTATCTAAGAGGCTTGATGGGAGGCTCTGGTGGTGGGTAGAGCTGACTGTTGCTGTGGCGGTCAGAGCTCAGTAAAACCTTAATCCACTTGACTGTTGATGGGTGGGGCTGGGTTCCCTCCCTGTTGCTGTGGCGATCAGAGCCCAGTAAAACCTTAATCCACTTGACTGTTGATGGGTGGGGCTGGGTTCCCTCCCTGTTGGTTGTTTTGCCTGAGGCAACCCAACACTGGAGCCTACCCGTGCTCTTTGGTGGGGTTAATGGCAGACTCTGGGAGGGCTCACGCCAAGGAGAACTTCCCAGGACCTCTGCTGCCAGTGTCCTTATCCCCACGGTGAAACAGAGCCACCACTCGCCTCTGCAGGAGACCCCCCAACACCAGCAGGTACGTCTGGTTCAGTCTCCCCCAGGGTCACTGCTCCTACCCCTGGGTCCCGATGCACACATTACTTTGTGTGTGCCCTCCAAGAGTGGGGTCTCTGTTTCCCCCAGTCCTGTCACAGTCCTGCAATCAATTCCCACTAGACTTCAAAGTCTGATTCTCTAGGAATTCCTCCTCCCTTTGCCGGACCCCCAGGTTGGGAAGCCTGAGGTGGGGCTCAGAACCTTCACTCCAGTGGGTGGACTTCTGTGGTATAAATGTTCGCCAGTCTGTGAGTCACCCACCCAGCAGTTATGGGATTTGATTTTACTCTGATTGCGCCCCTCCTACCGTCTCACTGTGGCTTCTCCTCTGTCCTTGGACGTGGGGTGTCCTCCTTGGTGAAGTCCAGGGTCTTCCTGTCAATGATTGTCCAGCAGCCAGTTGTGATTCTGGTGCTCTCGCAAGAGGGAGTGAGAGCTCGTCCTTCTACTCCGCCATCTTGGTTAATCTCTCTCCCATAGGTTTTTGGTCATCGTGTTTTTGTTGTCATTTGTTTCTAGGTATTTTTTGATTTCCTCTTTGATTTCTTCAGGGATCTCTTGGTTATTTAGTAACATGCTGTTCAGCTATCATGTGTTTGTGTTTTTTACAGTTTTTTTCCTGTAATTGATTTCTAATCTCATAGCGTTGTGGTCAGAAAAGATGCTTGATACGATTTCAGTTTTCTTAAATTTACTGAGCCTTGATTTGTGACCCAAGATGTGATCTGTCCTGGAGAATGTTCCCTGTGCACTTGAGAAGAAAGTGTATTCTGCCGCTTCTGGGTGGAATGTCCTATAAATATCAATTAAATCTATCTGGTCTATTGTGTCATTTAAAGCTTGTGTTTCCTTATTTATTTTCTGTCTGGATGATCTGTCCATTGGTGTAAGTGGCGTGTTAATGTCCCCCACTATTATTATTATTATTTTTAAAATATTTATTTATTTATTTTCGGCTGCATTGGGTCTTAGTTGTGGCATGCGGGATCTTTGTTGCGGTGCACGGGCTTCTCTCTAGTTGTGGTGCAGGGCTCCAGAGCATGTGGGCTCAGTAGTTGCGGCACGCAGTCTCTCTAGCTGTGGCACATGGGCTCCAGAGTGTATGGGCTCTGTAGTTGCGGCACATGGGCTTACTTGCCCCACAACACGTGGGATCTTAGTTCCCTGACCAGGGATCGAACCTGCGTCCCCTGCATTGGAAGGCAGATTCTTAACCACTGGACCACCAGGGAAGTTCCCCCCCAGCTATTATTGTGTTACTGTTGATTTCTGCCTTTATGGCTGTTAGCATTTGCCTTATGTATTGAGGTACTTCTATGTTGGCTGCATAAATATTTACAATTATTATTTCTTCCTCTTGGATTGATCCCTTGATCATTATGTAGTATCCTTCTTTGTCTCTTGTAACAGTCTTTATTTTAAAGTCTATTTTATCTGATATGAGCATTGCTACTCCAGCTTTCTTTTGATTTCCATTTGCATGGAATATCTTTTTCCATCCCCTCACTTTCAGTCTGTATGTGTCTCTGGGTCTGAAGTGGGTCTCTTGTAGACAGTGTATATACAGGTCTTGTTTTTGTATCCATTCAGCCAGTCTGTGTCTTTTGTTTGGAGCATTTAATCCATTTGCACTCAAGGTAATTATTGATATATGTGTTCCTATTACCATTTTCTTAATTGTTTTGGGTTTGTTTTTGTGGGTTTTTTTCTTCTCTTGTGTTTCCCACCTAGAGAAGTTCCTTTAGCATTTGTTGTAAAGCTAGTTTGGTTGTGTTGAATTCTCTTAGCTTTTGCGTGTCTGTAAAGCTTTGGATTTCTCCATCGAATCTGAATGAGATCCTTGCTGGGTAGAGTAATCTTGGTTGTTGGCTTTTCCTTTTCATCACCTTAAATGTATCATGCCACTGCCTTCTGGCCTGCAGAGTTTCTGCTGAAAAATCAACTGATAACCTTAGGGGGATTCCCTTGTAGGTTATTTGTTGCTTTTCCCTTGCTGCATGTAATATTTTTTCTTTGAATTTAATTTTTGTTAGTTTGATTAATATGTGTCTTCGTGTGTTTCTCCTTGGGTTTATCCTGTATAGGACTCTCTGTGCTTCCTGGACTTGGGTGGATATTTCCTTTCCCATGTTTGGAAAGTTTTCAACTATAATCTCATCAAATATTTTCTCAGACCCTTTCTCTTTCTCTTCTTCTTCTGGGACCCCTATAATTTAAATGTTGGTTCATTTAATGTAGTCCCAGAGGTCTCTGAGACTGTCCTCATTTCTTTTCATTCTTTTTTCTTTATTTTGCCCCTCAGCAGTTATTTCCACCATTCTATCTTCCAGCTCACTTATTCATTCTTCTGTTTCAGTTATTCTGCTATTGATTCCTTCTGGTGTATTTTTCATTTCAGTTATTGTGTTGTTCATCACTGTTTGTTCTTTAGTTCTTCTAGGTCCTTGTTAAACATTTCTTGTATTTTCTCAATCCATGCCTCCATTCTATTTCTGAGATTTTGGATCATCTTTACTACTATTACTCTGAATTCTTTTTCAGGTAGATTGCCTATTTCCTCTTCATTTATTTGGTCTTTTAGGTTTTTACCTTGCTTCTTCTTCTGTAACATATTTTTTTGTCATCTCACTTTTTTTGATGGGTGGGGCTGTGTTCCTGTCTTACTGGTTGTTTGGCCTGAGGCGTCCAACACTGGAGTTCGCAGTCCAATGCTGACAGTTGTGTAGAGCCACGTCTTGGTGCCAGAATGAGGACCTCTGGGAGTCCTCACACCAATTAATATTCCCTGGGGTCTGAAGTTCTTTGTTAGTCCAGCTGTTTGGACTCAGCACTCCCACCACAGAATCTCAGGCCTGACCCTTGTCCTGGGAACCAAGATCCTGCAAGCTGCACGGTGCAGCAAAAAAAAAAAAAAAAAAAAAAAAAAAGAAGGCAACAAACTAAAAGGAGCAGAACAGTAACAAAGAATAAAAAATAAAATAAAGTTAGAAAAATAAAAAATATATTAGAAAAAATAATAATATGAATGAAACAACAACAAGAAGGCAAAACAGAACCACAACAGCAAAAAAAAAAAAAAAAAAATGCCGGAAAAGGCCCATGGGGGTGCGGGGCTTAGGCAGGGGCAACTGGGCCTAGGCTCAGTGTGGCTGGAGGGGGCCCTGGAGGATGGAGGCTCAGGCCCGGGACCCCAGCAGGCTTGCCGGGGCCCGAGCAGGTCAGGAAAATGCTGGCTGCATTCCCCTCTGATTCCCTGATCCCCCAAAGTTCTCTCCCCATCCCCACTGATCCCTTCACCATGAGTGGTCCCCTCCGAGCATGGGAACCCCTCCCCTCCCCCAGCTGCCCCTTGGGGTACTGGTTCTCTCTCGCCTCTACTTCTGCTCCCCCCCTCCCTCCCATGCCCACAGGACATGCGTGACTGGAGGGGGCCCCAGAGGGTGGAGGTTCAGGCCTGGGACCCCAGCAAGCTTGCTGGGGCCTGAGCAAGTGGGGGAAATGCTGGCCACATTCCCCTCTGATCCCCCGAAGGTATCTCCCTATCCCCGCTGATCCCTTAGTGGTGAGTGGGCCCCTCTGGGTGTTGGAACCCCTCCCCTCCCCCAGCCGCCCCTCAGGAGCACCAGTCCCATCCTGCCTCCACTTTTGCTTCCCTCTTCCCAACCCCCACGTCCTACCTGGTTGTGCAGGGGTTCCTCCCGTCCCCTTAGGTGTCCAAGGTCCCCCACCAGAGCCTGGTAGGTGCCCTAATTGTGAGGAGATGTGAACTCTGCATCCTCCTACTCTGCCATCTTGACTTCACCTCCCCCCCCATCCCTAGAATAAAGCTCCTTGGCATGGGTCTTGGTAGTAATGTTTTGAATATGATACTTAAAGCACAAGCAACAAAATCAAAAATAAACAAGTGGGACTACATCAAACTAAAAAGCTTCTGCACAGCAAAAGAAACAATCAACGAAGTGAAAAGACAACCTATGGAATGGGAAAAATATATGAAACCCTATAACTGATTAGAGATTAATATCCAAAATATATAAAGAACTTACACAAATCAGCAGCAAAAAAACCAAACAATGAAAAAATGGACAAAGAACCTGCATAGACATTTCTTCAAAGAAGATATAAGAAAGACCAACAGGCACATGGAAAAAAATGCTGAACATTACTAGTAACTAAGGAAATGCATTAAAACTGCAATGAGACATCACCTCGCACTTGTTAGAATGGCCATTATAAAAAAGACGAGATAACAAATGCTGGTATGGATGAGGAGAATGGGTTTGGTGGGATTGTAAATTGGTACAGCCACTGCAAAACAATATGGAGGATCCTCAAAAAATTAAAAATGGATTACCATATTACCCAGCAATTCTAATACTTCTGGGAATATATACAAAGAAAATGAAAACTCTAACTCAAAAGATATCTGCCCTCCCATATTCATAGCAGCATTATTTACAATAGCCAAGAGATGGAAACAACCTAAGTGTACATTGATAGATAAAATAAGTAAAGAAGTTGTTGTATCTATACACAAAATGGAATATTATTCAGTCAGAAAAATGAGGAAATTCTACTATTTCTGACAATGTATGGACCTTAAAGGCATTATGCTAAGTGAAATAAATCAGACAGAGAATGACAAATACTGTGTCATCTCACTTATATGTGGAATCTAAAAAACAAAAGTCAAACTCATAGAAAAAGAGATCAGACTTGTGGTTACCAGAGGCTGAGGGTGGGGGGAAGGGCAACTGGAGGAAGGTGGTTAAAAGGTACAAACTTCTAGTTATTAGATAAATAAATATTAGGGATGTAATGTACAACTTGATGACTACAGCTAGCACTGCTGTGTGTTGTATAGGTAAGTTGTTAAGAGAGTAAACCCTGAGAGTTCTCGTAACAAGGAGAAACATTTTTTTCCTTTTTGCTTATTTTTTCTTTTTATTGTATCTATATGTGAGCTGAGCCTATTGTGGTAATTGCTTCACAGTATATGCAAATCAAAAAATCAAACCATCCTGCTGTAGACCATAAAGTTATATACTATGATGTATGTGAATTATTTCTCAATAATTGGAAAACTGGAAAAAATAGAGAAATAAAAAACCAAACGTAAATTAAACTTTTGTTCATTTGAACATTTTCTTTCTGGCTACCTAGAAGATTTCATCTTTTCTCCAATATTCTGTAATTTTACCATTATGTAGTCAGGTTTAGTTTTGTTTGTATTTATCTTACCTGAATATTCTAAAATTAGACGCTTTATATATTTTTCATCAGTTTTGGTTAATTGTCAGTCATTATTTACTCAAATATTGCTTTTTCTTCATGTTCTCTCTTCGCTACTTTGGAATTCTTACACATCTCTTTGACCTTTAAGTTTTTCCAGTATTTCATGTTTTTATTTTTTCCATGTGCTTATTTCACGTATTTTATCTGACCTATCTCAGGTCACTAATTCTATCATGTGTAATTTGATAGTAAATACATTTTTGAAATTCTTTATCTAGTCATTATATTTTTATTATTATTTTAAAAAATCCATTAGATCATTTAAAATTTTCCATTCATGGCTTAAATTTTCAATCATTTTTTATTACCTTGAACGAAATAAGAATAATTATTTTGAAATCTATGTCAGTAACTCTATTATCTGGAAGCCCTTGGTGTCTGTTTTATAACCTTTGTTTTCTCCTGGATTTTGTTCACATTGTCTTGTTTCTTCAAATGCCTGGCCATTTAAAACTATATGCTGTGTTTGGTAATTGCAATCATTGTTGCTTTTGTTGTGGTCATCCATGTACAATGCTTGGTGTCAGTCTATCTATCTCTTGTAAAAATAAAATACAGTGTGTGTGTGTGTGGAAAAAAAAAATAAAAAAAAAAAAAAAACAAAAAACTATATGCTGGAATATATATGTGTGTGTATATATATATATATATATATGTATATACACACACACACACACACACACACACATACACATGCACACATATATATTCATATGTATATTATTTTATATATAATATATTCTAGAGTATACTTAAATATGTATATTCAGCATATGTTAAATATATATGTATATGTGAAAGATAATTTAAAGTTTTTAATATAGTATAATATGCATAATATTCATATTATCTAGCATAATATATAGTACGCTAGACTTTATATAACACCAGCTGACATTTTTTAAACAATTTTTAAAAATTGAAGTATAGTTAATTTACAATGTTGTGTTAGTTTCAGATGTACAGCAAAGTGATTCAGTTGTACATATGTATATATATCTATTCTTTTTCAGATTCTTTTCCATTATAGGTTGTTACAAGATATTGAATATAGTTCCATGTGCTATACAGTAGGTCCTCATTGTGTATCTATTTTATATATAGTATTGTGTATATGTTAATCCCAACCTCCTAATTTATCTTCCCCCCATGCCCTCTGCTATGCCGTTTGGTAACCATAAGTTTGCTTTCTATGTCTGTGAGTCTATTTCTGTTTTGTAAGTAAGTTCATTTGTATCATTTTTTTAGATTCCACATATAAGTCATATCATATGATAATTGTCTTTCTCTGACTGACTTACTTCACTTAATATGATATTCTCTAGGTCCATCCATGTTGCTGCAAATGGCATTATTTCATTCCTTTTTTGGTTGAGTAATATTCCATTGTATATATATATATACCATACCTTCTTTATCCAGTTATCCATTGATGGACATTTGGGTTGTTTCCATGTCTTAGCTATTGTAAATAGTCCTGCTGTGAACATTGGGGTACATGTATATTTTTGAATTAGAGTTTTCTTCAGATATATGCCCAGGAGTAGGATTGCAGGATCATATGGTAACTCAACTTTTATTTTTTTAAGGAATCTCTCTACTGTTTTCCACAGTGGCTGCACCAGTTTACATTCCCACCAACAGTGTAGGAGGGTTCCTTTTTCTCCACACCCACTCCAGTATTTATTATTTGTAGACTTTTAAATGATGGCCATTCTGACCGGTGTAAGGTGATGCCTCATTGCAGTTTTGATTTGCATTTCCCTAATAATTATCAATATTGAGCATCTTTTCACGTGCCTGTTGGCCATCTGTATGTCATCTTTGGAGAAATATCTATTTGGGTCTTCTTTCCATTTTTTGTTTGGGTTGTTTGTTTTTTTGATATTGAGCTGTATGAGCTACTTATATATTTTGGAAATGAATCCTGTGTCAGTAGCATCCTTTGCAAATGTTTTCTCCCAGTCTGTAGGCTGTCTTTTCGTTTTGTTTATGGTTTCCTTTGTTGTGCAAAAACTTTTAAGTTTAATTTGTTTACTTCTGTTTTTGTTTCCCTTATTCTAGGAGATAGATCCAAAAAAGTATTGCTGCAATTTATGTCAGAGTGTTCTGCCTATGTTTTCCTCTAGGAGTTTTATAGTATCCAGTCTTTCATTTAGGTCTTTGATCCATTTTGAGTTTATTTTTGTATATGGTGTCAGAGAATGTTCTAATTTCATTCTTTTACATGACCAGTTTTCCCAGTACCACTGACTGAAGAGACTGTCTTTTCTCCAATGTGTATTCTTGCCTCCTTTGTCATAGATTAATTGACCATAAATGCATGGGTTTATTTCTGGGCTTTCTATCCTGTTCCATTGATCTCTATGTCTGCTTTTGTGCCAGTACCTTATTGTTTTGATTACTGTAGCTTTGTAGTGTGGTCTGAGTTCAGGGAGGATGATTCCTCCAGCTCCATTCTTTCTCAGGATTGTTTTGGCTCTTCGGGGTCTTTCGTGTCTCCGTACAAATTGTGAAATGTTTTGTTCTAGTTCTGTGAAAAAATGCCATTGGTAATTTGATAGGGATTGCATTGACCCTATAGATTGTCTTGGGTAGTATGGTCATTTTAACAATATTGATTCGTCCAATCCAAGAACAGAGTATATCTTTCCATCTGTTTGTGGGGTCTTTAATTTCTTTCATCAGCATCTTACAGTTTTCAGAGTACAGGTCTTTTGTCTCCTTAGGTTTATTCCTCTGTATTTCTTTTGGATGTGATGGTAAATGGGATTGTTTCCTTAATTTCTCTTTCTGATATTTTGTTGTCAGTGTATAGAAATGCAACAGATTTCAGTGTATTTGTTCTGTGTCCAGCAACTTTACCAAATTCATTGATGAGCTCTAGTAGTTTTCTGGCAGTGTCTTTAGGATGTTCTACGTATAGCATCATCCCATCTGCAAACAGTGACAGTTTTACTTCTTCTTTTCCAATTTGGATTCCTTTTATTTCTTTTTCTTCTCTGATTGCTGTGGCTAGGACTTCCAAAACTATGTTCAGTAAAAGTGGTGAGAATGGTCATACTTGTCTTCTTCCTGATCTTAGAGGAAATGCTTTCAGCTTTTCACCATTGAGTATGATGTTAGCTGTGGGTTTGTCATATATGACCTTTATTATGTTGAGGTGTGTTCCCTTTTTTCTCCCTTTCTGAAGTGTTTTTATCATGAATGGATGTTGAATTTTATCAAAAGATTTTTCTGCTTTTATGCTTTTCTGAGATGATCATATGGTTTTTATTCTCCAATTTGTTAATGTGTTGTATCACATTGATTGATTTGAGGATATTGAAAAATCCTTGCATCCCTGGAATAAATCCCACTTGATCATAGTTTATGATTGACAGTTTTATATCCAACTGAATTATCATTTAATACTGAGGGTGAAATGAAGATATTTTCAAGTAAAATAGTAAGAGTTTATCAACAGTAATCTCTGTTGGTGCTGCATTGTGTTCCCTCAAAATTCTTCTGTTGAAACCCTGACCCCTAGGACCAGAAAATGTGAGTGTATTTAGAGATAGGGCCTTTAAAATGAAGATTAAGTCAAAATGAGGCTGTTAGAGTGGGCCCTAATCCAATCTAACTGGTGTCATGTAAGAAGAGGAAATTTGGATGTACAAAGGGACACCAGGGTATCTGCTGCAAGAAAAGACCATGTGAAGACACAGTGAAAGGCAGCCATCTGCAGTCATTAGGAGAGGCCTCAAAAGAAACCAAACCAATCGACACCTTGATCTTAAACTTCCAACCTCTCCAACTGTGAGAAAATAAATTTCGGTTTTTTAAGCCAGTAGTCTGTGGTATTTGTTATGGCAGCCCTAGCAAGCTAATGAAGATTCTTATAAGAAGTACTAATACTTTAACTCCTAAATATTTTCAAATCGCATCACACATATAAAATATTCCTGCAGTATTCTGACAGAAGTACACAGGGGTTGGGGTGCTGAACAGCACAGGGGTTGAACAACCCCTTGAACAGCACAGGGGTTGGGGCGCTGACCCTCTGTGCAGTTGAAAGTCCTCATATAATTTATAGTTGGTCCTTCATATCCATGGTGCCACACCATGGATTCAACCAACCTCAGATCTTGTAGTACTGTAGCATTTACTATTGAAAAAAAATTCACCCATAAGTGGTCCTGCACAGTTCAAACTCATGTTGTTCAAGGGTCAGCTCTAGATAAGAATGGTCACAGGCCAGAGATCAGCCAGGGGGTTCTAGCCATTCTGTTCTCCACAGCCACACTAAGCGTTGAGGATATCAATATTTCATGCACATCTGTAACCCATTCATGACACCTCATCTGGGAAGCTCTTTTCTAAAGGATAAACTTCAGGAAGAAGTAAAATGATCTCATAAGGAATGTCTGACATTCATGGAGGAAGTTTCTTTCTGTATATCAACTGAACCCCAGGCAGAGTTTCAGGATGGCTATTAAAAAATTTTTTTTTATAAACAGAAGGACACTATGGAGAACAGTATGGAGGTTCCTTAAAAAACTAAAAATAGAATTACCATATGACCCAGCAATCCCACTACTGGGCATATACCCAGAGAAAACCGTAATTCAAAAAGACACATGTCGGGGCTTCCCTGGTGGCGCAGTGGTTAAGGGTCCGCCTGCTAATGCAGGGGACACGGGTTCGAGCCCTGGTCCGGGAAGATCCCACATAAAAAAATTAAAAAAAAAAAAAAAGACACATGCACCCGAATGTTCATTGCAGCACTATTTACAATAGCCAGGTCATGGAAGCAACCTAAATGCCCATCAACAGACAAATGGATAAAGAAGTTGTGGTACATATATACAATGGAATATTACTCAGCCATAAAAAGGAACGAAATTGAGTCATTTCTTGAGACGTGGATGGATCTAGAGACTGTCATACAGAGTGAAGTAAGTCAGAAAGAGAAAAGCAAATATGGTATATTAATGCATGTATGTGGAACCTAGAAAAATGGTACAGATGAGCCAGTTTGCAGGGCAGAAGTTGAGACACAGATGTAGAGAATGGACATATGGACACCAAGGGGGGAAAACTGCGGTGAGGTGGGGATGGTGGTGTGCTGAATTGGGCGATAGGGATTGACATGTATACACTGATGTGTATAAAACTGATGCCTAATAAGAACCTGCAGTATAAAAAAACAAACAAAACAACTAATACTAAACTTTCATTGGGTTATTTGTATGGAAATATGTTAATATAAATGTTTCAGACATTACATGAAATTTCTAAAAATCTTGTATTTGTATGGAAATATGTACGGAAATATGTTAATATAAATGTTTCAGACATTACATGAAGTTTCTAAAAATCTTATATTTGTATTTGTATGGAAATATGTATGGAAATATGTTAATATAAATGTTTCAGACATTACAGGAAACTTCTAAAAATCTTATATGTTCTGGTATAATGTTATAAGTAATAATCCTAGTTATTACTTTAAAATGTATATCTCAGAAATAACTAATTTTCTTGTCAACTGCATTATTATGAACTTTCATCAAATCTTTAACCATGGTCCTTTTGAAGTCTTTTGTCATTTACAGACAGTTCTGGGTGTACTCTGATGATTTTGCAAATATGTTCCTATAAAAGGGTTTCATCTTCAAGAAATTCATGGAAAAGACTCTGACAAGTACAGGTTTCTGGTAACTGACTGTACTGCTGAACTGAATGAATAAGCATTTTCAGAACTCTAATGAAAAACTGATGAACTCATAAAAGTGCTAAGAAATGATCAAGATAAAAAAGAAATTAATTACATGGGACTGAGTGAACTGATGAGGATGAGTATAATTTTTGTGACTATCTGTCTGAATTAAAAAAAAAATCCCACAAGGACTCAGAGGCAAAGAATATACAAATCAATTTTCACTGCAAAGTAAAGGAGCTGTTACAGTGGAGGATTACTGGACTGAATGTCAATATTATGACATAGTATGAGTGTGTTTCATGTTTGGTAATTGCAATCATTGTTGCTTTTGTTGTGGTCATCCATGTACAATGCTTGGTGTCAGTCTATTTATCTCTTGTAAAAATAAAATACAGTGTGTGTGTGTGGAAAAAAAAATAAAAAATTTTTTTTTATAAACAGAAGGACACTAACTGATGACTTCTCAGAGAGCTGAGCCCCAATCTTCTTTATCACCTTTACCTTCCAGGTATATTTTCCTGCTTCTGCACTTGGATTCCAGTAAGTTGTGAGGATAGATCTGTGAGTATAGCCCCATTCTCTGCTTTGGGTTACTCTCTGGAAATACAAAGATTTTTGTTTGATCCTAGCTTTATAATTCTCTTTTTGTACTTATCATCACTATGTCTTTTTTTAATTTATTATTTTTAAAAATTTATTTTATTTTTGGCTGCGTTGGGTCTTCATTGCTGCACGTGGGCTTTCTCTAGTTGCGGCGAGTGGGGGTTACTCTTTGTTGCAATGCACGGGCTTCTCATTGTGGTGGCTTCTCTTGTTGTGGAACACGGGCTCTAGGTGCCAGGGCTTCAGTAGTTGCGGCACGTGGGCTCAGTAGTTGTGGCTCGTGGGCTCTAGAGCGCAGGATCAGTAGTTGTGGCGCACGGGCCTAGTTACTCCACATCCTGTGGGATCTTCCCGGACCAGGGCTTGAACCTGTGTCCCCTGCATTGGCATGCAGATTCTTAACCACTGCGCCACTAGGGAAGCCCATATCATCACTATGTCTTTTGGACAGAGATAGTATATTGAGAGTGTGAACAAATGGAGACTTAATCGGAAACCAAGCATAGCCATTATTCAAAAAGTTTCAGATTCCTCTTTGCCTAAGATATTGACTTATGAGACACCACATGAGGATTCATATGTTCAATTCAGTTGTGTTAAAGTGCATGACAATACCCAAAATGAAATTTCACGCTTGAAAATTGGACACCACTGAAGCTATTTAGTAACTATTTAGAAAGCATTATTTTCACCTTGGAAAATAAACATTAAAGTTTATTTATTCTAGTAAAATTATGTTTCCAAAAATGTTACTTCTGAGGCTTAGTTTATCTTAGTATAAACTAGTTGTTCTCTTTCAGGGGTTATCCCCACCCCACCCCAACTGAGGACATTTGGCAATGTCTGGAGGCAATTTTGATTTTTGTGACTTGGGGGTGGGTGCTACTGGCATCTAGTGGGTAGAGGTCAGGGATGTTTCTAGACATCTTACAATGCACTGAACAACCCCACATAACAAAAAAATTATTGACCCCAAATTTCAATAGTGTCAAAATTGAGAAAACCTACATCATTTGACTGTACTCACCATACAAAAGCAAAAATCGTTTAGGAGCACCTGTTGACATTTTTTTGTCCCCTGAGATTCTGTTACCAAGGCTGTTGCCCCAGAATCATACCCCTGCCCCTCCCTCGAATGGAAACCAGTTGTTCTTATCTAAGTTCAGGAGGAAGCTGCAAAGAGAAAAGCAAGGACTGGTTAGAACAACTAGACCCAAGATGACAGAAGATTTGACTTCCAGTAGACCTTGATCCTCATTATACGCTCATTGTAATACGTTAGCATGCTAAAGGGCCCATCCACCAGCACCATGACAGGTGATGATCGCCTTGACAACAACTGGAAAAGCCCATACAAGGACTGAAAAAGAGTGTTGCATCAGTTCTGTGTCCAAACCACAACCCTGTTCTCAGATAAGACGTGAGTATGCCTCCCACTCTTTCCAATTCCCTCCCTTTTACCTCGGCCCTCCTAAACATATGGTGTCTCTGTCCCAATTCGGTTGTGAAGTTGATTTGAGAACTAAATTTGCGCTTCTGCATTCTTTGGCCATTAATGAAAGCTTGTGCTGTTCCAGTCTCAGCATAGGTTTCATTATTGGCTGTGCGAATCTGAGCGGAAAAAGAACCTCCCTGGGTGTCGGCGCCTGGCTAGGACTTTAGTGAGGGTCCAGTTGACCAGTTTGGTAACAGTTCCATTTAGGAGGTCAGCCTGGGGTCCCAGGACTCTGCATTTTTCCAGGTGGTTTCCATCCAAGAGGTCCAACGATTACATTCTAGGAAATCTTTTTTACCCCTTGCTATTTCTGAAAGCTACTTAAGGATAGGGGCTGCATCCTCGCCTAAATCCAGAAAACGCTTGTTGAGTGAATGACAAAACGATGGATGAAAGTATGAATGAAGTTAGGGGAGTCAATCATTTTACTACACAGGTCCCAGCAGCTCCCGTTACTTCCGGCCGCAGAACTGGCCCTTTCAAGCCAAGCCTCTTGGGCAGGCTCTCGCCGCGACTGGAGGCATGCTGGACTACATTTCCCAGAGTTCCAAGGGATCGCTGCGCAGGCGCACTTGGAAAACTCGGGCGTCTGTCTCCTCCGCAGAAACTGGCAGGTCGTTGCCGTCCTGCCCCAGCCTGTCCTCCTGTCCTCCTTGTCCCGCAGTCTGAACTCCAGTAGTTCTCCTCGTGTATGTGTGTCGCTGCAGGCTGGACTTATGGCCTCGCCGTTGAGGTTCGACGGGCGGGTGGTACTGGTCACCGGCGCGGGGGGGAGGTGAGTACGCGAAGGCTAGAGGGCCGGCGTCCTCCAGCGGTCCGGGATCCGCACGCAGCTGTAGCTGCGATCTCAGCATCTGGGCTGCGGGCAGCGGTGGCGGGGCGGCTTGGGGAGCGAGCGACTGGACTCGGTGGGGTTGAGGGTGGGAGGACGGACAACGATTGTTCTCCGGGCGCCTAATCGGCTGAGGATGGTGAGGAGGGGCTGGCCAGCCTTGAGTGGGGAGCCAGAAACTCCTGGTGCAGCCCACTTCTCCACCCGCCCCCAACCCTGTGGGAGCTTCTCAAGGCTTCAGGTCTTGAGAGGAGAGAGGCCCGGCTCGGCTGCGGGTTGCAAAACTAGGTAAAATTCATCCCGACGCCCGTCTGTGCGTATCGATTGCGACTCTTCCTGTTAATAGACTCCCTAGGCCTCTGTCAAGTGTTTTAAACGTGGCGGAAAAGCCGTCTGGGGGCTGGAATCACCCCCGCAGTAGTAGAGATGTCAGCCCCTTGCCTTTGAAAAGTCAATCATCTTTCCCTCTGTCGGATGATTTTAAGTTCTTGAGAGGGCCTTCTTTAAAAAAAGGCATCTGATAAGAGTCCTCCTTTTTGGACTTTGTGTGTTTATCAAGCGGATTGCAAACTCCAATGCCTGCAGGACTCAGGCAGGTGATAGAGGAATAAAATGAGAGTGGGGTGGGGGCAGTAGGAACTGGAGAGCAGAGGCCTTTCTGAAGTGGGCCAGATCTTCCTGTATTTCAGAAGCCAAGTGGAGATTGGTTATGTGAAATAACCCTATTTTTATTTCTATTTATTTATTTATGTCTGCATCAGGTCTTTGTTGCCGTGCGCGGGCCTCTCATTGCGGTGGCTTCTCTTGTCGCAGAGCCGGGCTCTAGGCGCGCAGGTTTAGTTGCTCCACGGCATGTGGGATCTTCCCGGACCAGGGCTCGAACCCGTGTCCCCTGCATTGGCAGGTGGATTCTTAACCACCGCACCACCAGGGAAGTCCCCAAATAACCCTATTTTTAAAGGACAAAATTTAAGACAAAGCACTCATACCCACACGGATGCTTTGCAGTGAGGTTTTACACTATTTCCCACCTGTCCATGATCTCTGTAATCTCCAAGTGCAGGGATCTTGACCTAATGGGCCTTTGATTACCCACTGGTAGTGCCTTATACCTAGAATGGACCTAATGCAGAATTAATTTGAATTATATATTAAAAGTCACAAACAGTGGAATTCTGACAGTTAATTCATACGTATTTTCACGTCTCCATTTATAAAATGGATTCACATGCTTCCTTTCAGAAAATATCTTTAGTATTAATTGGTGGCCAAATGTTTTCTATCCGTAGCTATATTTATTCTAAAATGATTATGTTTTTGGGAAAACATTTTGTTTACACTTTGCTTTTGATGGAAATAATTAAGTAAAGCACTCATGTTTTAAACCTCTTTTGACAGTGAGTGATTCACAGTATGAAATACATTTTATACCAGGACCTGGTATGCACACACACACACACACACCATATTTGAAACAAGCTCATGACACGGTACATAGTAAATGCAGTGCACTTTGAACGTTTCTATTCTGTTTCATTAAGTAAATGCAGATTACAACCCACTAAATTGATTTTGTGAAGTATTAATGGGTTGTGACTAGACAGTTCTGAATTTAGCACCTCCTGTTCATGAACTGATCCGTATTTTAAAGAGCCTGGATTATGATACAATTACTAGCCATTAGATTTGAATACTGATCTGGGGCAGATATAATTTTGTGGTAAAGTTGAGACTGTCATTAGGTCTACACTGGGCCATCATTATGAAAGAGAGATTGAGATCTAATTCCAGTCCTCTCATGAAGACTGTTGTCCTTGAGGTCTTGGGGTTCTCATTTAAGGATACATATCTGTAGAATTGAGGCACTGCTAAACATCCCAGGAGGGTGTCCGTGAATGCCTGCCAGGCCTGTGTCTGGGAATTAGTCTGACTCCAACCCACGCATGTTCTAGAGATGAATAGAAATATCTTTGCACTATTCAGGTGCTGTTGTTTAGCTTGGAATATTGAATAGTTTAATGGGAGACCTGGAAGGAGAGGTTTAGAATTGTCTAGGATTAAGGGAAACAATTTTGCCGTGATGGGTGGTATAACGGGAATTCGTATTTATTAGCTGATTGTAGTAGTTGCTGGGGATGTAGTTGTGAGAGTGGTGGAGGTGGGCCGTGGAAGAAGGGAGTCTGGCCATTGTGAATTTGAGATGGTTATAAAATAGCAAGCTGTAGCTCTGGAGATAGTGAGAAGTGTGTGAGTAGTTGGAGATTCTGGAGTCAGGAGAGGTTTCGAAGTCATTTGACTTCCTTTGATTGGTAAAGCTAGAAGGTGAAATAGTCCAGGAAGCTAATCTCAGAGGCTCTGTCAGCTTGAAGCAGAGAGAAGTCTAACCCACTGAAGAGAGCACTGAACAAGCACTGTGAGAAAAGAATCAACTGATATTTGACAGTGCTAAAGAAGTTAAGGTCAGAAGAGAAATGGGGGAGAGAGGACGGTTGACAATGAACTTCGGTGTGGGAGAAAGTTAAGACAGGATTTAAAAGAGGATTAAGAGAAAATAGAGGCTCTTGGCTTTACCTTTTTGTGCATTTTGACTGTAAAGATGTGCTGGGCATTGTGGGAAATGTAAAAGAACGACATAATCTCAACCTACAAGGACCTTCTAGTTTAGTTGGGGAGACAAAGACACATAAAGTATTTAAATAATGTTTATGTAAGCACAGATATAAAAACGTTGGAGGACACTTAACGAACCTGTTAATGGACGAGTGGTATTACAGGGAAACAGGGAGGAGAATGTCACTTTTAACTTTATATACAGATTTGTGTACAGTTTGCATGGGCCTTTATGGTAAAAGTAGATTACTGACATATCTTTTCAGAGAATTGTATAGCTTGGTTTTGAGATAATTCTCTGATTAACTTAGATCAATCTCTACGAGAGACATACCCCATTCCTTTCATCTGATGATTTTCTTTGTTACCATTTTTTTTTTTTTTTTTGCGTTCTGGTTATGAGTATTTGATTTCTCTGAAAACCTCATGTTTCGAGCAAGTGCTTCAGCCTAGATCTGATAAAATATGAGGAGACTTGAGTTATTATATTGGGTGGGTTCTCTCTCATCCATTCAGAGTGGATTAAATTTTAAAATAAATTATTTGGTGATCTTTTAGTTTTGGAAAAGTTTATAGTTTGGGTTCTTTTTAGAAGAGCCTGATAATTTAGCCATCTCAATATTTGTTTACATGTTTATCAATTAATTCAAATTAAATTTAAACTACCAATTAAATTTCTCAATTACATTTTAAAAAACGTGTGCACGGGGCGTCAGGGGCACGAGGCGGCGCCGGCCTGGCGCGGGGCTGCGGCGGCCGCGTGGACCGGCGCCCGGGGCGGCAGAGCGGGGGCGGGGCTGTGGTTCCGGAGCGCAGCCCCGCCGGCCGGGCCGAGGCGCTGGGGCGCCGGGGACGCGTGGTGGGCGCAGGGCAGGGGCGCCGGCCCGGGCAGAGGCTGCCGGAGCGCCGGAGGCCTGGAAGTCCGCGCGGGTCGCCTGGAGACGACGCCTCCGCCAGGCCCTGCTCGAGGCCGCCCCCGCACCGAGGCGCACTTGGCCGCCCGGTGCCCACGGCGCCCTGGGCCTCAAACCATGCCGGTGTCTGACCAGGCGTTTGTCACGCTGGCTACCAATGACGTCTACTGCCAGGGGGCCTTGGTGCTGGGGCAATCATTGCGGGACCACAGGGCCACCAGGAGGCTGGTGGTGCTGGTCACCCCTCAGGTGTCCAACCTGCTCAGGGAAATTCAGATGATCCACATTGACACCAGAAGAAGTGAAACCCTTCTGCTGACCAGTAACAACGGGAGACATGGAGAATGTTATCAAAGGCTTATCTGGGGGGAAGGACCTGGGCCTGGGCAATTGTAAGGGATGTTCTGTAAAACTGGGCACAGTAAATTTCCATGCAAAAAGAAAAAAAACAAAAAAACAAAAAAACGTGTGCATGTTAAAATAATTTAAACAATGCAGAAGTAAGCTTTCCACTCCTTGTTGCTAGTTACACAATTCTGTTCCCCAGAGGTAACCACTAATTGCCAGTCTCTTATATAGTCTTCCTGAGATATTCTCTGCCTATACAATTTATATGGGCACGTATCCATTTTTGGATGTATAAATTTACACCTCATACCTTTGAGTCTGAATTAAATATTTCCTGTGTGTGGTGATTATGTAGTCAAGGTTCAGAGCAGGATATAGAAACCACTAGATATTTGAAACAGGAAAGGACTTAATTTAAGCAGTTGGGTTTTAGGCAGTTCCTCTTGGAATTCCTTATGGAACAGTATAAAACTGGTCCATTAGGGGAGCCACTACCTCTGAGGCTACCATTGGAACTGCCACAGCCCAAATAGCCACTGGCCCCAGGGATCTAGAGAATGGAAGCCGCCATCCAGAAATTAGGGAGCTGGATCTAGAAGCTGCCACTATACCTGCTTAATACCTAGAAAGCCTCAAGAAATCAGCTTCTTAACCAACAGTAACATCCAAAAGTCACAGTAAGGTGGCTTCTGCCTCATTCCCTCCTTCCACATTTCATGCAAATGTGTTTAATGGTGGAACCCAATTCACATCTAGCATCCATCCTAGAGCTAGGTAGAATGATAGGAAATGGTTGGTAGAATAGGTGGAAAATACAGTTTGAAGCTTTCCAACCCCTGAAAGTAGAAGTAGGTGAAGTAGAGGCTGAGAGTACCAATGAAAGCTCTACCTTTGTAATGTAATTAATTGTTCACCAGTTACTTTGCAATAGGGATTGAGTTGAGTGGACCAGAAAAATTATGCTAACATTTGCTCAACCTTCTGATTTTTTTCTTTTTTTTCAATAGGATTGGGCCGAGCCTATGCCCTGGCTTTTGCAGAAAGAGGTGCATCAGTTGTTGGTAAGTTGATACATTTTTCTTTTCATTCAGTAGCTGGGAACTAAAATACAGTCTTCACAAGCCAGAGGCCTTTGTATTCACATGAAATAATTTGTCAAGGTCAAATTTCATCACTAATTTTTTCTTCTGCCAGCAAAATTTTTTTCCCCATTGAGGCTAACTTTGTAACTTACTTTTTAAAGTGAACTAGTTTCACAGAATTTGCAACTTAATAGAACTGAGAAAGATGAGCTGACATTCATTATATAAAAGGAAATTCTTGAATTTGGTCTATTGTGGGCTGTAATTTTTCGATGTAGAAGACTGGTGCAAGATGAATCCTTGTAAGTCTAAATATATTGATAAGGTAAGAAATAAGTGCATTTTCATAACTAAATGTTTGGAATCAGGGAATCCAAAGTGTTTTCTTTTTAATCTCTTTCATAAAAATTTTTCAAATGGAAGCTTTTATAACAGTTAAAAATTTTTTAAATTAAAGGGGCACTTGCATGAGTTTTATTATGGGGGGATCAGTTGGAAGATGGTGTATTGAAGAATACACCAAAAGTGGGAGGTTTTAGTAATCTCAGTGGTTTGCCTGATGTACTTGGCAGTTGGTATGGACCTAGGAGTGGATTTGTCTACAGCCAAGTCTTTGTGGGGAATATCTAAATGAGTGCCAGGTAGGTACATAGGGCAGATGTATGGCCCAATATTTATTAATATCTTTCCTGGGCTAAAATTGTTGGCCCACATCATTGTCCTCCCAATCCCAGTTTTCCTACATCTTATCAGGGAATACAGAGAGCCAAATTTATCCCAATTTGTTTACGGAGATGTGTAATAAAAGACTGAAGAAGCAGCCATGTTTTCTAAACAAAGAAGACCTAAGCAGGATATTGAATATACTTTTCTTCCTCAGCATATATCTTTTTTTTTTTTTCATTCATGAGATATTTAATAAAATAACACATTTCGGGAAAAATATCAATACAGTTGTATACATCATTACTGAAAACTGTATACCATCATACAAAAAAGGATTTTATTTTGGGAAATCAATTCCTAATTTATGGCAAGTTTTACTTTCAGAAATAAAACCACAAAACAGCACAATCTAATTCAATCTTAAAGGCTGGCATGCTGAGCAAGGAATGTTCTTATTCTTTGTAGGAGCTCCTTCTTTACACTGTCAGGTACCAGGGCTCTGCCTTTTGGTGTGATTTCAGCCACCAAGTCATCAACAGTAACTGTTCTAGTCCTTTTTCTTTAATTACCTTTACAGTGTGCCTTCAACTGATCCTTCCAGCCACATTCAATTAATTTAGCTCTCAGCAACTCTTTGAGGCCTTCTCTTTCTCCAGTTTCTATCAACTTTTGGTTAATTGCTGCTCTCATCTGCGCACCTTTGTTCATCTTGCTAACCACACTCTTCGGCTGCCCGGACCTAGCATATATCTTTATGAAAGGGACACAGCGACTTTGGATGTTCCTTGTTTAAGGTCATAGCCACTGTCTGTTAATCCAGTCTACTTCTTGGGGCAAGGACAAATTTTGTATTGTGGTATTTGGTCAGGGCATGTATAGTTCAGGCCTTTTTTGCCAGATTTTCCCCAAAATATTTCATGTCAGGGCCTAAAGGCACATGTTGTTACTTTTTTTTTTTCTTTAAAAAAAATATATTGTTATTTATTTATTAATACTTAAAACTTTTTATTTATTTACATCTTTTCCACTCAATTCGGTAAGTGCAAGTATCTCATTTTATCTTTTGTATCTCTTAAAGTTCCGAGAATGTTGCCTTTTGTAAAGAAGGGACTTTGTTCATTCCTTCCTTTATTGTTTGCTGTAGCCCTTTTCTGGGGGTGGGGCGGGCTGGGGAGTGGTTGGTGTGTCTTTGAGATTGGTTGAATAAATTTCTGCTTTTTTTGTTGTGACTAAGTTATAATCTTAGTTTATAAACTTGTTTTGTAAAACCTTTTGCAGCAGTATGTGTTTATGTGGATCAGTTTTCCTATATTTATTTATTACCTTTGAATTTGTTGAACTCAGATTGGAGTTTTTCAGTTCTAAGAAAAAGGTAAACAGGGACAGTGTATCTGTTTATTTTGTCATTGCCTCAGGGATGGTATCGCAGCAAGTGCTTGTGAGAGTCCAAAAAGGCAGAAAATTAGTGTTTTGGGAAAAATATTTACCAAACTAGGCTGGAGAGCCAGATTTAGTTTAGTTTAGTTTCTGTGAAAATGTAGAACTTTTCACTGATATTTTCTACCACTTTTTAGCCTGTGACCTAGCTGTGAACTTTCTGGGCTACCAATGGGTTTTGTTCTTCCCTAACCACCACTACCCTCTGCTTTAACTTTTTTAAAACACAGATGCCCTGAGTCCAGGTTGTATCATGTGCGCTAACATTTCTCCTGTGTTAATTTTGTTCTGCTCAGAATATTTTTACCTGGGTAAGCAAAACATAGTAAAGAGGAGTAAGCAAACCTAGGATTTATGACATCAGAGTATCTTGTTTGTGGAAAAATTACTAATCAGTTAATCCTATGACTAGCTCAGAGGCCAGTAAGAAGTAAGACCTTAAGAAATGGAGTACCTTGTTTCTCATATAAGTCAACTTTTGCTAGGTTATGCTGAGTTAACAGACAAATCTCAATGGTTTATAATAATAAAGGATAATTTCAGGACTTCCCTGGTGGTGCAGAGGTTAAGAATCCACCTGCCAATGCAGGGGTTACAGGTTCGAGCCCTGGTCCGGGAAGATCCCACATGCCGCGGAGCGACTGAGCCCGTGCGCCACAAATACTGAGCCTATGCTCTAGAGCCCACGAGCCACAACTACTGAGCCCGTGTGCCGCAACTACTGAAGCCCACTTGCCTAGAGTCCGTGCTCCGCAACAAGAGAAGCCACTGCAATGAGAAGCCCACACACCTCAACAAAGAGTAGCCCCCGCTCGCCGCAACTAGAGGAAGCCCACGCATAGGAAGGAAGACCTAACACAGCCAAAAATAAAAATAAATAAATAAAATAAATAAATTTATTTTTTAAAAAAAGGGTAATTTCATACCTATCTGACCTTTCAGCTTCTGGTCAGCTGTGTCTCTGCTTTATGTGTCGTACTAATTTCAGGATCCCAGCTGAAGGAGCAACTTTCATCATGGCTGTTCTTCCAGCAGAGGGAAAATAAAAATGGATCCCCTTGGTGTCTCATAAAGCTTCTGTTTAGAAGTGGCATGTCATTTCTACTCACCTTTCATTGGCCAAAGGAAATCACCTGGCCAAGCCCAAAGTTAAGGGTATCACTTAAGATATTCTCTTCATGTAAATATGATTGCTATGTTTTATATTCCGTAATATAAAGCATTATGGGAGATTTAAATCTGGGTATAAGAACTGCTAAGCCTGTGGCTGATAATTACAACAAGGGACATTTGGTTTCGTACACGTTACATCTTTCAAGAAATGTTCGCACATATCTGAAGGAAATGTTGGGAATGGAATAGGTTTGAGATTTCCTCAGTAGGTGAGCTGTATCGAGTTCTCTGAATATTAAGTTTTGTCTTGAGGGCGTGAACACAAAGAAGATGGAAGTGTTCCAGCAAGGAGAACCTCTTTTTGGACAGTAAGAAAGGCAGAATGCTTTCTATTCTTGAACTGGAGGAGTAGCATTTTTGGGTAATTGAAACTGCAATCTTTTGAAGTAAGATCGACATGATTTCTTTTCTGTACTGCAGTTGCATAATCACTGGTAAAGATGAGTTACAAGTTCCTGTGGTCTGATGCCAGAGCCTGTGTTTTTAACCGCTGTGTGATCCTGACAGCCAGAAGGTGAACTGCAGTGGGGAAAGTGAATTGTCTTTGAAGTTAGGTCAGGCTATAAATCCTGTTTCTGCTGTCTAATTACATGACCTCTGAATATTAGTAGCCACCTTACCTAATAACTTCCAGGATTATGATGGGGATTAAATGACATCAAGAATTAAAACCTTTTGTAAAGGGGGTAAAAAGCCAATAATAGTGACTGCCTACCGTGTGCTGGGCACTGTGCTCAAGATTATGTCAAAGTGAGCTTAGGGGGCATCCCAGGCTGGCGTGAAGTCATCTAGGGGAACAAAGTGAGAGATGAGAGATCACAGGAGGTCAGGTCATGTAGGACCATTTAGTTCAGAGTAAGGACTGGCTTTTACCCTGATTGAGATGGGAAGCCATTGGAGAGCGTGGAGGAGCAACATGACCTCATTTAAGGTTTAAGTGGATCATTCTGAGTGCTGTGTGAGGAATAGGTTCTAGGGGAGCAGACATGGAAGTGGAGAAGTACGTTGGGCATATTGGGGTCTATTATCCTATTAACAATTCTTGTCCACACTTGTGATTTTTCGTTAAAAAAAAGAAGAGGAAGCAGAGAGATCTGTCAGGTTATTGCAGTAATCTACATAAGAGATGGGGGTGATTCAGACAGGTGGTAGGGATGGAGGTGGTGCAAAGAAGTTAAATTCTGGATATATTTTGAAGGTAGGTATGGCAGGATTTGCTTATTTGCTGATGTGGGTTGAAAGGGAGAGAGAAGGATTAAGTGGTGGTTTACTGAGATAGGAAAGACTGGAGGAGGGCCGGATTCGCAGAGAGGGGACATTCCCAGTAGACTTTCAGATGGGGATAGTAGGTAGGCAGTGGGACATAGGACTCTGTAGTTGGGGGGACAGGTTGAAGCTGTGTAAATCTATTTTCAGTTTCTAGGTGGTATTCAAAGCCAGGAGACTGGATTAGATTACCCAGGTGGTGAGTGCATATAAACAGGAGATAGGGTCCCAGATCTGAACTCTGGAGGGGACTCAGTCTCTCATTTTCAGTTTCTTCTCCCTTTAAGGAGACCTTTGATGCCTTCTTGTTGAGACAGATTAAGTCCCTTAAATTAAAGAGCCCTAATTTAAGACGTTGCTTTCTAAACTGTCATAACATTTTGGAGGTCTTCAAATATTTAGATACATTTAGCGCCATTCTGGAAAAGACTCTGATGAACTAGGGCGATTGCATCTTTCTACCAAACGTGAAAATAGTATGACAGCTCTGTGTTTTCCGCCTTTTCTTCGGCTGTCAAGAAGCTTGAGGGTAAACCTGACACTGTCCCCAAATAGAGTAACTACCATTAGCATATGGTTTGAGTAGGCTTCTCTTTCTCTGATGTAACGTTTTCTTAATTTTTCCGTTTTTTAATAGCCCTTGCACATTTAAGCCACCTTAAATACTTTTTGGTAGCAGTCAGGACATGAACAGAATACAGGAAGAAATCCCCATTGGGCCCACAGCTCTAAAATCAATGAAATGATTCTTAATGCTATTGTTTGCTATCGGAAACTTTATCAAAATAGGAGGAAAGGCATCAAGCATAGAAAACAGAAATGTCTGGAAGAACATCCAAGAGATGGTTAATAGCAGTTACCTCTGGGGTAAGACAAGGATTAAAACGACTTTTTGAATCTGCAGGGTTTGAATTTCTTGAAAGCATTAAAAAAAAAAAAAGTAAATAACCTCTCCAAAAAATAAGTACACTTGTAGTATAATATTGCCCATGTCATCTTTTTATATGCTTCTCAGATTACTCATTGTAAAGGATGTCACTCACAGAATCAATACATATGCAAGTTATTTTGATTTTGTAAATTTGGAAGCACCATTTTACTTTGGAAATAAAAGTCGTTTATAGATATGTCATTGGTAGTGGATATGACTCAGCTGGTGTCAAACCCTTGGATTGAATAAATATATGAACACGAATATGTGTAAGCACAGTGATAAAGCACTCTTCAAATACAAAGCATTATAACATTATTACTCTTGATAATTAAGGGGCAAGTTAGAAACTGCTATATAAGCAATTTCCCGCACTGAGCTACAGCAAAAAGGACGAACTACTTATAGTAAAGTGAAACAGTAAAGTGAGGGCAGACTTTAAGGGATCTTGAAAGTTAGGCAGTGAATAATTAGGGTTCCACTGCAGATTTTGAGCAAGGGGATGACGTAGTATAAAGGCTGCCTTTGGGCCATTACCCAGCAACAGTCTGCTGATTGCCTGGAAAGATTAAGATTGGAGGCAGAAGACCACCGGGAAGGCAACTGTAGTAATCTGGGCATGAAATTATAGAATAGGAAAGAAATGGCAGTAAACGATTCCTCGAAAGAACTGGAAACTCCTCAGTGCACAAACTGTCTACCTTGCGAGCTTAAAGCACCTAGCACAGTGCTGGATACAGAGTGGGAACAGAGTGAACATTTGAAGAATCATAATGAAATTGATGTCAAGCCTTGAGGACTCAGTGACATGTGCTGTTCAGAAATGGGAGAAAGGAAAGAGTACCTGGGAAATAACTCACCCAGCAAACTGATGTTGAGAAGGTGGGACAGTTTGAGGAAGATGATAATCAATTTGATTTGCTTTTTTTTTTTTTCCTATCAAACTATAAGTGACGTATATTCCCTCAGCTGGTTTAGCAGCCCTGATATCAGGAGACCCAAAGCATGTTTCTTGCTCTAGTCTTTGGAGCCAATAGTCAGGGCTGAAGGATAGCAAGAAAGAACAAGAAAACCAACTTCTGAGAGCAAAGTCCTGTACACAAATAGGATTGCTAAAGACGAATCCAGATTTCTCAATCTGGTTTATGTAACAAAACACTGGAAAACAATGTATGTAATGCTCATCAAATAATATTAATGCTCCAATGTTACCTCTGTTTCTCTTTCAACATTTCAATAAAGGAACTTATGATCTGCAACACATATAAAGAATTAAAATCTTTTATAAGTAAGGGACACGTACACATCTGTAAGAAAGAAAAACACCCCAAATGAAACGTGATTTAAGCAGGCAAAACAATAAGAAGTATAAATGACCAATAAGCCCATGAAAATAATGTTACCTTACTAGTGCTCAAAGAAATGTAAATTAAATAATGAGCTACAACTTGTAATCATTTAATTGTTATACTGAAAAGAATGATGATGTCCAGTGTTGGGAGGATATGGGGAAACAGGCCTTGTCACAAACATGGTTCTGTTTTCAGGCTTGGATAGCTGATAACTTGATACTTTGTATTTAGGTATCCATTTACCTATTAATAGAGTACTTTTACAGGCTCCAAGTGTGTTTTAGAATTCTCTGGATTCTTATATCCCTGCTCTAGTGGTTAGCATATTGCAGGTATTTAGTAAAATCTTGGGGTGGATTTTTAGTAAAAAACCTTATGTAGTCTTTAGTAGACTATCCAAGTCATTGATTTATTTAAAATGACAGAAATAGGAAAAAGATTTTACATCTTAAAAAAAAAAACAAAACTCTTCAGAGCTATAAACTGGATTTTATATGGAGGATTTACAAATATATCACTTTGGGGGATATTTTGATGGTTTTAGCTGAAAAGACTCTGTCCTTAACTATCATAATCTTAACCATTTTTACTCCCTAATTTAAAGCTATTTGTTTGACTGGGGTGGCTGATTTACTGTTCCTTCTATATTCTCCCCAAGCACATGTGTTTTTTTTTTTTTTTTTTTTAGTGGAAATAATTAGGATAAAAGAAACTTGTTTACAGCATTAGAGGAGCAGAGTGGTATTGTGGTAGGTCCAGGTTCTAGTCTGAATTTTGCCATTTCATACAGCCTTGGAGCCTGGACAAGCTTTGGAGCCTGGAACAAGTTACATAACCTTTCCTAAACTTTGCTCTTCTGTGAAAATAGGAACAACTGTTCCTGCCAGACTCCTAAAAAGCTGTATGGAGATCAAATGCAGCAATGTACATAGATGGGTCTTTGAAAATGTAAAGTATATACATACCAGTATAAGGCGGTAATGGTATTTTAAAATATTATTGTGATTAGAATTTTAGTCATATAATTAAGCTGAACAGTGTCACATAGTGTGGATGCATTTCTCTTTCTATACAATCTGTTAAGATTGTTGCTATCCAAGCCCTTCAGCGTGTAACCAGTGCTTTTCTAGTTAAGCCTGAAATCCCTGTGATTTAGCTCTGGTGATAGTGGGATAACTGAGTGGGGTCAGTGTTAAGTTTGTACTCTCTAAGGTAGAGACTTGTCTTGAATAAATCTATTCTGAAACTGTTTCACTGCACATCATTGATCTCAATAATTATTTATACAGTCTTCAGTTCTCACCTTTGCTTGCACTTGGTTGCACTTTGAACAGTTTCCACTTGGGGGTAGTGTTTCATTTCACAATTGAACAATTCTTTCTTTACTTAAGTATGGCCTTTGCCAGTTTGCTCTTGAACTTTCCCTTGCTTAGTTAAAAAGGGTCTTAATAGACTGTTAGCCGCATGTTTTAAAATCTTGATTTTTAAAAACTGTTTCCTGTCATTTGAGTAATTGTACAGAAATGAATAATTAATAGGAATTTAGTCTTGAGAAGCTTAACACTTTTTTTTTTAATCTCTTGAGGGATAATGTAAGCCTTTTCCCCATTATTTTGTGTCTTTGTGGCATTTTTTATTTGCAGTAAGGCTGTTAAGACTATATTGTTAGAAAAAATATATCCCAGTCCACATTTTGAAAAACTCATTTCCTTTAAGAGTAAAAGCACATTAGGCTAGCTTTGCTCGGTATCATCCCTGTATCTCCCTTTACCACCCAACCCCACTTGCAGCCCTCACTCCAGCCCCCACCAAAAGAGAACCATTCTTGAAAAGAAAAAAAGATCTTGTGGGTTTTTCTTTTTTCCCCAGGTATGGTAATTATCCATTTGGTAATATTAAGAGACTTTAAATTTTAGTATATACCTCTGTGCCATTTATTAATTAGTAATTTTTAAATTGTTATATTCTGCACAGTGTGCAATAACCCTACAAAAATGATCACTTTGCAATGCAAATTAATTCTTTGTCCCAGGTATTTGTTTTAAATTCTGTTTTTGCCAAGTTATTTGGCATTGATCTATATATCTTTTCATTTGTTTTTGCATGTTATTTTGTAAATAATTAAATTATTGTATAAATTACCTTCGTTATCATATTATTTAGTTATGTTGGCTTTTATAAACTTTATGATGCAATTAGTGCATTAGTGTAGTTACCACATACTTAACTTTCAGTAGATTATAAACTCTGAGGATAGGCACCATTCTTATACATCTGTAGATTTCTGTAGATTTCCTTGCAAATAGTAAATGTGCAATTAATGTTTGTATCTATATAATTGGATATAGGGAGATGTTATGTGGTAAGTGTGGTCAGTTGTTAAACATATAAATTACGTATATGCTATAAATTAGTGACTGAACACATATTAGTTGTGTATGTAATTTTTGACCTCTTTCAATAAATAGTTTTTATTTCTTTTTTTGGTAGACCATGACACACTATGTTTTATAAAAATTCACGTGTGCTTCTCCAAGAGTTCAATATTGTGCTTGTTCTTTTTTTTTTTTTTTTATAAATTTATTTATTTATTTATTTTTGGCTGTGTTGGGTCTTCGTTTCTGTGCGAGGGCTTTCTCCAGTTGCGGCGAGCGGGGGCCACTCTTCATCGCGGTGCGCGGGCCTCTCACTGTCACGGCCTCTCGTTGCGGAGCACAGGCTCCAGACGCGGAGGCTCAGTAGCTGTGGCTCACGGGCCCAGTTGCTCCGCGGCATGTGGGATCTTCCCGGACCAGGGTTCGAACCCATGTCCCCTGCATCGACAGGCAGACTCTCAAGCACTGCGCCACCAGGGAAGCCCCGTGCTTGTTCTTTATCACCATTCCTGTAAACAAAGGCCTTCTTGACATGGAGAAGATATTTCACATTGTGTATTTAACCTTTCTTTTTAATTATGGTAAGAACATTTAATATGAGCATTTAACAAATTTTTAAGTGTACAATACAGTATTATGAGCTGCAGGCACTATGTTGTATGGCAGATAAGATCTATAGAACTTATTCATCTTGCATTATTGAAACTTTATGCCCACCGATTAGCAACTCCCCATTTTCTCCTCCCCCTAATATTTGCAACCACCATTCTACTCTCTGATTCTATGAGTTTGACTATTTTAGGTACTTTGATGTAAGTGGAATCATGCAGCGTTTGGCCTTCTGTGACTGGGTTACCATATTATCTTCAAAGCTCATCCATGTCGTTACATATTGCAAAATTTCCTTCTTTTTTTAAAGGCTGAATAATAGTACATTGTATTTATGTACCACATTTTCTTTATCCATTTTTATCTGTCAGTTGATATTTAGATTATTTCTACATCTTGGCTATTGTGAATAGTGCTGCATTGAACATTTGGAGTGCTGTTATCTCTTTGGTTCCTGATTTCAATTCTTTTGAATAAATACCTGGAAGTGGGATTGCTGGATCGTGTGGCAGTTCTAGTTGTAATTTTTTGAAGAATGTCCATACTGTTTTCCTGTGTATTTAATCTTAAAAGTGATCTTTAGGTTTTTTTCTTTTCTTTCTTTTTGCTAAAAGTGGGTTGAATCATGGTCTTTTTCTTTCTAAAAAAGGAGAAGCATTGCACAGTTAAAAATTTCATGACATGAACCTGTGTTTAAATATTTTTCTGCTTCAGATCTATATATATATATATTTTTTTCATATCTATATTTAAAAACAAAGAGGCATGTTTTGAAAGTACGTATGTCATGGTGTGTTCAGTAAGATGGGAATATAGTAGTAGGGAATTAGGAAGATGACTGAAGAAATACACTAATAATATAATTTCATTTCCAACTCATATTTTTAAGATCTAGAACTGAATTCTTTTTTTTTTTTTTTTAATTTTTTATAGCTACTTTATTTATTTATTTATTTATTTATTTTGGCTGTGTTGGGTCCTCGGTTCGTGCGAGGGCTTTCTCTAGTTGCGGCAAGTGGGGGCCACTCTTCATCGCGGTGCGGGGACCGCTCTTCATCGCGGTGCGCGGGCCTCTCACTATCGCGGCCCCTCCCGTTGCGGGGCACAGGCTCCAGACGCGCAGGCTCAGCAGTTGTGGCTCACGGGCCCAGCTGCTTCGCGGCATGTGGGATCCTCCCAGACCAGGGCTCGAACCCGTGTCCCCTCCATTAGCAGGCAGACTCTCAACCACTGCGCCACCAGGGAAGCCCTAGAACTGAATTCTTATTAGTTTATTTTTGCATTGCAGTGAATGATCTAGGAGGGGACTTCATGGGAGTTGGTAAAGGCTCCTTAGCTGCTGATAAGGTTGTTGAAGAAATAAGAAGGAAAGGCGGAAAAGCAGTGGCCAACTATGGTACAGTATTTGAGAGAACTATACTGCTTGTTTTATATTTCCTCAACTGATGCTGTTTCTCATGTTAATAAGTATTGAGCAAATATCTTGGCATTCCAGTATAATTATGAAATTAGATTTTACCTAAGTCTGCCAAAGATGTTTAGTGACGTATTTTTTAAACTTTTGATGTAGATTATTTCATGAGTCTAACTTTTATTCAGTTGTCTATTTAATATTTTTAATAATGAGCGCATGATATAATCAGTACATTACTGTAGATGTGAATATGAATATGGTCTTTTCTTAAAAGACCTGCCTTAGCTAAAAGGTCTTATGTATTTCTACAGAGTAACATTAAATTCTTCGTTTTAAAATTGCTTTTAAAAAACATTTCTTAAAGTAATATAGTGTAAGAAGTGAAGTGCCCCCTTTCTGCACCCAGCCTTCATATTACATTCTGCACAGGTGATCATTGCTGTATGCAACTTTCTTATCTTTATGAAAACGTAAGAGTCAAAGTTAGGCATTAGAAATAAAGACAGCAAATACAACCTTTATGTTTGATGTATTGATTCTAATAGTATTTGTAAGGAATCCTCTTGAGTAGATTTACTTTAAAAAGCTAGTGCTTACTGACTTTTCTGCAAATTAGATTGTTTTTATGGACCAGGGAGAAAATTAGATTGCCAGTGACTTTATTCTGAAATTTTAGAGGAAAGGAAGTAGGATATGATTTGTTTTGAGAGTTCAAGGGAATAATGAGACAGACATTTTAGTATCTTATTTCCACATTGAGAGTCTAGAAAAATGTTTTCAACTTAAAAAAATTTCTGGGGTTTTAAAACCTATTTTGTAAAGATAAAGATTTCAGACTCTCTTCCCTGCCCCTCAGTTTTGATATTCAACCTGTATCAATCAGGATTCAGTCAAGAAAACAGAAGCCCCTCTCGGTTTTCCAAGTGTGAAGGGTTTTATACAAAGAATTAGAGACTTACCATTGGAAGGTCTGGGCAGGTGCATGTCAGGGAAACTGTCGATGACCATCTCAGCCTGTGGCAGGTGGTTTTCAAGAGCTCACCTAGATGTGCTGTCAGTCTCACATCTGCAGCCTGCTCACAAGATTGCCTGCGTTTACAGTCTCTTCCTACTTTTCCTCCCTTTAAGCGAGTATCTCCTTTTGGCAGATCTAACTCAGGAGCTTATGGGTCCTAGGGAAGGGACCTGGCTCCGCCTGTGATTGCAGAGGAAGTAGAAAGAGGCAATGGTGATGTTGAGTTGACAGCTGACCATTTGACGCACAGCTCTGGGGATATGAGCCCTTCTCCTGGGCTGATTAGCAGAAAATAACAAATCCATAATATTTCATTGAGCTTTACTTTTTTAGTTAGTAATACAAAAACAGTAGGTTTGTTTTCCAAATGTAGTGATACAGAATTGAACATGCTTTTTCAAATTAAACACGCTTCTCCTTCCCTCCCTCTCAAAGTCTCATTTGCATCCTTAAGGGGAAGTGCTTATGTGGCTATTTAAAATTCAACAGAAATGAAATAAAATAGATTATTCCATTTGTCGTACTAGCCACACTTCAGGAGCCACATGTGGTTTGTGGTTACCATGTTAGTGCAGAAATAGAGCATTTCCATCTTCACAGAAAGTTCTGTTCGACCATGGTGTCTTGGATATTATTTGTCAAGTACTTCTCATTTACCCCCTCTCTCTTTTTTTTTTTTTTTTTGGTAGGTTAAAGGATTGCCTTAGGGACTAAATTTCTTTTGTAACATGTTATCATTTATATTTTAGTTTGTTACGTGCCTGCAATATAAATGTATTTTCCTTGGAAATGAGTTCTGTTGAATGAATAGTATCTGTCATGTGCTCTGAGCCACAGAATTTAGAAGTCGTTTGTAAGGGATATTACTGAAGTTTTGTCCTAATTTCCCTTTCCCTCAGATTCAGTGGAAGCAGGAGAGAAGGTTGTGAAGACAGCACTGGATGCTTTTGGAAGAATAGGTAATGTTTCTTTGCATTTATGGTACTAACAGAGCAGCTTCTACCTTTCTAATGAAATATTTTTTATTTCACTTTTGTTTATTAAAAACTCTTTTTTGGTAATCAAATTTTTAGATTTGTTTTAAATTTTAATTTTTTTACATACCCTAATCTTATTCCACAAAGGGCTTGAGGTGACAGTTTTTATGCATGTATGTGTTGAGTTTGTTTTATATTTTTTTGTACTTTAAGAGCCTTTAAAAAAACTTGTAAGTATTCTCTAAGTTTCCTTTTTATAATAATTTAATCATACCCCAAATATATTTAGAAAATAAAAAATAAATCAGTATTTTGGCAATAGAGGACCCAGTGGAATATTTTAGATAATTATAATGATTCAGATGAAAATGATTCAGTATCTTGCAAATTAATTAAGATGAATTATATAAAATAAAAATCTTCATTTTTAAGAAGCATTTCAAGCATTTCAAATATATTGTTTAATTTTCCTGACTTAGTCCCATACATTGTTAGTAAAAGGTTATTGAATTACTAGAGGGAAACTACTGCAGATAAGCCCAACATGTTTATAATCTGAAAAATGTTAATTTTTGTAGTTTGAATATGTTCCCCCCCCCCTTTTTTTGGTCTAGCATATATATTTTTCTAGCTATATTTGGTTGAGCTTGTGAGAGACATGTTCACATAGTGTCTGACACAGGGATAGAGACCACAAAGTTCTGAAGTCATAAGGTGAAAATAGCCACAAGATGGTGGTTGAACCTTAAGAAACAATCCCTTCTATTTTATAGTGAGAATGCAATTATGTATGAAGACAGGCCATCAGTTTCTAACTCTAATGGTTTCCTTTCTGGGCTTTTGACTTTTGAGTGGCAAGGAAAAATCTTTTAAACTTTTAACTTTCCCAGTGAATTTTGAAGTTAATTGAGGGATGGTTTACGATTACCACTGAATTCTAAGAACCTAAGAGTTGTGTGACTGCTAATTCTGTAAATAAGCTCACAGAAATTTGGCAGGAGGTAGAGGTGGAAACATTTAGGTATGTAGACTTGAGAGGAAAGCACTGATATAATGGGGTACTTATTGTGCTTTTGTGAATCAGATTTGTTTTTACTATAGGTATAAAATTTTGTTCTGCTAGCACTTGTTACCTATTATATCTACTTTTCCATGGGCAGGGGGGAGGCAGGGAACGCTTTTGAAAGAAATGTGTTGTAAGCAAAGGCAAATTAATATGCTTGCTTTTATATTTGTGACTTGAATATTTTTATATTGTAGATGTTGTGATCAACAATGCTGGGTGAGTATTTCTTTTTAAATTTCCAATAAAGTAATGTACATGCAAACTTTTTTTAAGTGTTGACTTTCTCTTCTCAACATATATAATATCAATTTTTTAGAATTTTGAGGGACCGTTCCTTTGGTAGAATAAGTGATGAAGACTGGGGTAAGTTATTTTAAATATACGTTCTCTGGAACATACTTATCCATTTAGCCTTCTAATATTTGATACATTTACACACTTAAGGAAAAACTTGCTTCTACCTATTTTTGCTTCTGCTAATATAACTGATGATGAGTAAGCTTTACAACTGAAAATGAACAGTTGGAAGAAAAGGCTTTTGTGACTTTCGTTCGTTTCCCTTTTTCTCTTTGAGAGATTGTCAGCGTTTTCTTGCAGTATTAGTTGTTTCTAACAGCCTTTTGCATGCTTGTCTGGCTGTGTGATTCTTATTTCAAGAGCAAGAGTAGGCTATGACTACTGTAAGCAGACAGAAGGAAATGCTAAAAAAATCAAAAGGAAATGCTAAAAAACAAAAACTAAAAACGATGGAGATCTGAGAACTGGGTGGGAAAAACCTAGATATAATTTTGAAACTTCTAATAAGTAGGAAAAATTTCCATTAGGAATGTCATGTTGGAAAGATTGAGTTTAGATGATGAACAGTCACAGTTATAAAATTTTTTTATCCTGTTTGCTCTTTTTTGCCCTTACTTTCATTGGCTATCAGAACTAAAACAAGCATTGGTGGCTGCGACGGTGGCAGGCATGGTAACTGAGATGAATTACATCATTGTTTATAGAGTGTGTTTCTGGGAAATATTGCCAGAAGTTCTTTTGGAAGAAGGAAGATATCTTTCTGACTTAGAATTAAGCAAAGACGGCTTTTAGCTTCCAATTCCCTTGTAATAACTGGAGAAAAAAAGGAGCTGAGAAAGATAGAATTTGTTGGCAGAGGGGACTTAAGTCGGTGCTTTGCTTTGAGCTCTGATGGGGCTGGAGTGTGTCCTCTTCTGGTTTCATCAGAGTAAGATTAAATCTGGAATTGTTTGTTTATCTGCATCATCCTCCAAGTTGTCTGTTCATTAGATTGACATTTCAGAAAGCAGGCTTCTCTGTCTCTCTTTTTCCCTCTTTCCCTCCCCCTCTTTCCTACACCTCCACGCCCCGACCCCCAGCTCTCTCTAACTCATTTGCAAATCCTGTTAAAAATAGGGATTTAGGGATATACTGAACATTTTATAAACATTTCTTGATGAAGAACTGAGTGGTTTTTGATTATGCTTTAACTAACGTTTGTGTTGAGTCCCAATTATATATGTAAAATTCTTGGTTATTTGTATTATGAATTTTTATATAAAATAGGCAAAAATTAAAGATGGCATTGCACTTAGATATGCATAGGCATCGTATTTAGGTGGCATTATATTTATGATAAAGTTAGATATATTAGATAATAATCTAATCATAAATTATAGGCAAAATAGGTATGAATTATTGATTGGTTATGTAACTGGAACTAAAGCAGAAATGATTACTCAGAGTGCAATGTGACAATAGCTGATTTTGAATGCTAGGTATAAAATGAACATCTTTGTATAAGTAAGTCTTTGCTTATGTTGATTCTGAGATAGGTCTGTCTAAATTTGACAATATTCCTGAAAAAAATTTCTTGTTTTAGATATCATCCAGAGAGTTCATTTGCGGGGCTCATTCCTGGTGACCCGGGCAGCGTGGGATCACATGAAGAAACAGAAATTTGGAAGGTAGAGTTGTATGTGGCTGTCAAGGGGGTTTGGAGATGCCGTGTGTGGGTTCTTATGTCCAGAGGAAAAGAATTGCTTTGACGTTGAAAAATACACCTTCAGATATGCACAGGCTTTTTAAACGTAGTTTTGGAAGATGCCTCCCCGTTACATTGGTGTCAGTCATAGATTAGCGAGGTGGACAACTTAGTATTTCTTTTCACCTCCTACTTTTCATTATTAATGATTCTCCTGCTATTCTCTGATATTTTAGCAGTACAAACATTGAGGATTCAGCAGTACTTTATTCTCTAACCAAAATATCATTTTTTGTGCCCAGTGACCAACTGGGGAGAGATGAGTGGCTGTTTTCTACTGGCTGACACTGGTCAGACATGAGTTAGTCTTTGTAAACTAGGAACGGTAAGACTCTTATAGTTGCGTCTGTGTGACTCAGACGTGGCAGACCTAGTAAGTGGCCCCATGCTCTCTAACATAAAAGTTATTCCTGTTAACTCAGGGTTCACACACATCTACTAGAAGTAAATTGCGTGTGATATCTGTTCTTATTGGAGAGTTCTAGTATATCTTGATACTAGCAGTTTCTGAAAGTCAATGATAGGATTTACTTGTTCTACTAAGTAGAGTAAGTGAGATTAGGTCAGATTATGAGATGGTATTATTTAATATGAGGCATTTAATATTATCCAGAAAGGGAAAGGAGCAAAGTTCTGAGGACTAAAGAATTAGAACTTCATGATCTAATATTTCTTACTAAAATTTTAACTTGTAAATTGGCAGTTTATTTTATGTTTATAAATACTTATTGTTTTCAGTACATAATGAATATACATTCTTACACTTGAATTCATTTGATCCTGACCAGGGATTCTTTCTAAAACAATAAAATCTCACAGTTGAATTTTGAGAGATTACTTTTATTATTTATATTAATTTAGATATATGAATCATGACTTTAAGAACCTAATGGCAGTATACAGAGTTGCTTTTGACAGGTATAATAGTAATGAAAAAGAAAAAAAAATGCTTAGAGTTGCAACAGTATCAAAATATAGAAAAGATGATGTTGAGAGATTGATTTTCCTTTTAGGATCATCATGACTTCATCGGCTTCAGGAATATATGGCAACTTTGGCCAGGCAAATTATTGTGCTGCAAAGCTGGGTCTTCTGGGCCTTTCAAATTGTCTTGCAGTTGAAGGCGAGAAAAGCAACATTCATTGTAACACTATTGCCCCTACTGCTGGATCACGGTTGACCCAGAACATTTTGCCTGATGGTAAGTAGTTTAGTTTTTTTTTAATGCTGTTCCTCACATACCTGTGTGGCGTGAGCTTTGTAAAAGTGTTTAATTTTTTGAGTAGCTAAAATAATTTCCTTACAATTTAAAAAAGCATAATGTGTAGTTTATGTTCATTATAGAAAATTGAGGAAAGCACAAACAAACAAAATGTGACCCATAATTCTGCCACACTGAGCTAAACTTTTTCTCTTTGTGTAGGTAGACATACATACATTTTTTCTTTACAGAATGAGGTAATACCATTCTTACTGGTTTATAATAATAATTATTTAAAACAATTAATAGATTATGTTTTTTAGGGCAGTTTTAGGTTTATAGAAGAATTGAGCAGGTAGTAAAGAGAGTGCCCATATACTCTTCCTCCCACACAGTTTTACATCAGTGTGCTACATTTATTACAATTGATGAACCAGTATTGATCAATTTTTATTTATTTATTTATTTATTTATTTGGCTGCATCGGGTCGTTGAGGCATGTGGGATCTTTCGTTGTGGTGCGTGGGCTTTTCTCAAGTTGTGGCACGTGGGTTTTCTCTCTCTAGTTGCGGCGCATGGGCTTCAGGGTGCGTGGGCTCTATATTTTGTGACACGCTGGCTCTCTTGTTGAGGCACGTGAGCTCGGTCGTTGTGGCACCTGGGCTTAGTTGACCCTCGGCATGTGGGATCGTAGTTCCCTGACCAGGGATCGAACCCACATCCCTGCATTGGAAGGCAGATTCTTTATCACTGGACCACCAGAGAAGTCCCTGATTGATTATCATTAACTATAGTTAATAGTTTACTTTAGGGCTCACTCTTTAGGTTGTATGATTTTATGCGTTTTCACAAATGCATGATGTTACGTACCCACGATTCTAGATCATACAGAATGGTTTCACTCTAAAAATCCCCTGTGTTCCATCTCTTCATCCTCTCCTCTTTTTCCCAAATGTCTGGGAGGATTGAAGCTCATTTCTTTTTATCCCTACATAATATTACATGGTATGTAGGTGCCACAATTTGTTTTTTCATTCACCTATCGTGGAACATTTTGATTGTTTCCAGTTTTTGACAGTTGTGAGTGAAGCTGCTATAAACATTCACGTGCAGGTTTTTGTGTGGACGTAAGTTTTCAACTCATTTGGGTAAATATTAAAGAGGATAATTGCTGGATTGTATGGTAAGAGTGTCTTTAGCTTTGTAAAAATTTCCAAACTGTCTTCAAAAATGGCTGTATCGTTTTTCAATCCTACTAGCAGTGAGTGAGAGTTCTGGTTGCTCCACATCTTTGCCAGCATTTATTATTGTTAGTCTTTTGCATTTTAGTTCTTTTAATAGGTGTATAGGGTATTTCATTGTTTTAATTTGCAGTTCCCTAATGACTTATGATGTTGTGCATTTTTTTCCTGTGCTTATTTGCCATTTATTTGTCTTCCTTGGTGATGTGTCTGTTCTTATTTTTTGCTCATTTTTAAATTGGGTTCTTTGTTTTCTTCTTCTTTTTTTTGGGGGGGGGTTCTTTGTTTTCTTGTTGTTGAGTTTTAAGAGTTCCATGAATATTTTGGAAACAAGTTCTTTATCAGATATGTGTTTTGCAAATATTTTTTCCCAGTCTTTAGCTTGTTTTTTTATTCTCTTTAGTCTCTTTCACTTTTGAAGGATAATTTCACCGGGTACAGAATTCTGGGTTGGTAATTTTTTTCTTTCAACACCTGAAATCTTTCACTCCACTCTTCTTTTGCTTACATGGTTTCTGAAGGAAAGTCTGACATAATTCTTTCCTTGTTTCTTTATGCATAAGGTATTTTTTCCCCTCTGTGTTCCTCCAAGGTTTTCTCCTTGTTTTTTCCACAGTTTGAATATAGTATGCATAATAATAGGTGTAGATTTTTGGCAATATTCTACTTCATGTCTTCTGAGCTTCCTGGATCTGCGGTTGGTATCTGTGATTAACTTTGGAAAATTCTCAGCCATCACTGCTTAAAATATTTCTTCTTCTGGGCTTCCCTGGTGGCGCAGTGGTTGAGAATCTGCCTGCCAATGCAGGAGACACGGGTTCGAGCCCTGGTCTGGGAAGATCCCACATGCCGCAGAGCGACTAAGCCCGTGAGCCACAATTGCTGAGCCTGTGCGTCTGGAGCCTGTGCTCTGCAATGGGAGGGGCCGCGATAGTGAGAGGCCCGCGCACCGCGATGAAGAGTGGCCCCCACTTGCCTCAACTGGAGAAAGCCCTCGCACAGAAATGAAGACCCAACACAGCCATAAATAAAAAAAAAAAAAAAAAAAAAAAAAAAATTAAAAAAAAAAATTTCTTCTGTTGTTTTCTTTTTTTCTTCTACTTCTGGTATTCCCATTATGTGCCTGTTCTATCTTTTTATTTTAATTAATTAATCGTTTAATTTATTTGGTTGGGCCGGGTCTTAGTTGCAGCAGGTGGGCCTCTTTAGTTGCAGCTCACAGGCTCCTTAGTTGTGGCTCGCAAGCTCCTTAGTTGCAGCACGTGGGCTCCTTAGTTGTGGCATGCAAACTCTTAGTTGCGGGATGTAGTTCCCTGGCCAGGGATTGAACCCGGGCCTCCTGCATTGGGAGCGTGGAGTCTTAACCGCTGCGCCACCAGGGAAGTCTCAATGTATCTTTTGTAATTATACCACAGTTCTTGGATATTCTATTCCCTTTTATCTTTTTGTCCTTTTTTCTCTTTGCATTTCATTTCAGTTTGGGAAGTTTCTATTGACATATATTCAAATCAAGCTTACTGATTTTTCTTTTTTCATTTCAAAATGTTATATTGTTTTTGTTTTTTAGCATTTCCTTTTGAATTTTTTAGCATTTCCTTCTGTCTGCTTACAGTAGTCATCTGTTCTTGTAAGTTGTCCACTTTTCTCCATTAGAGCCCTTAGCATGTTAATCACAGTTATTTTAAACTCCTAGTTTGAAAATTCCAAAATCTCTGCTATATTTCAAGCTGGTTCTGAGGCTTGTTTTGTCTCCTCAGCCTGTACTTTTCTTGTCTTTTAGCATGCCTTGAAATTTTTGTTGAAAACTGAACATGATGTATTGGGGTAGTAGAAAGTGTGATATACAGAGCTTTATTGTGAGGTTTCATGTTTATCTGGCTAGGAGTTAGGTTGCGTTTATTGGTTGCTGTAGCTGTTGGTGTCAGAGGCTACATTTTCCTCTTTGTCGTTGTTTTTGTGTCCCCTGTTGTCTTTGGGTTTCCCTAGGTACTCTTTGTGTTTGCAGCTCTCTCAGTTGTAATCCACTGTTGTTATACTGGAGGCCTGTTGAAGTGGCTGTAAATTATGGCGAGGGGAAGTGTTCTATAATCTTATGATTAAATCAAGTTTTTTAGCAGGTCAAAGTCTCTGGACTCTGAGCTTCAGTAGAGTTTTTTAGCCTTTTTTTTTTCCTCCCCTTATTTGAGACAGGAAGGCTAGAGGGGTTCCACTAGTCTAATTGCTCTTCCCTTAGGTCAAATAAGGCTCTGGTAGCTTCCCTTGAGGATAGGCCTTTGTTAAGGAGAACAGAATGCTCTGGGCATATTTCAAAATGATTTTATCTTATTGATTTATTTATTTTGTTACCCTCTCCCTTTTTCTCTGTAACATTTCAAAGCAAATCTTAGATGTTGCATTTCACCTAATAAATACTTGGAAATGTGTCTCTAACAGATATGGACATTATAACCACAATGCCAACATCACACCAAATAAAATAATTCATTACCATTGTCTAATACCAAATTTATATGAAAACTTCCTCGTTATCTAAAAAATATCGTTTTAGAGTTAATTTATTCCACAATGATCTAAACAAGGTTCACAGTCGTTTTGTTACTGTATCTCTTAAGTTTTATTTAACATATGATAGTTCATTCTCCTTTTTGAAAAAGTGCCAATTATTTGTTGAAGAAACTGCGAGTTCATTTGTCCTGAAGACTATTTCTCATTCTTGATTTGGATTGCCTTTGCACTTTTGTGGAAAATCAGTTGACCACGTAGGTATGTGTGGGTCTATTTCTGGATTGTCTGTTCTGTTGTATTGATCTGTGGGCCTGTCCTTTTACCAATACCATGATGTTTTGATTACTATACTTTTATAGTAAGTCTTGAAATCAGGTAATGTGAGTCTTCCAACTTTGTTCTTTGAAAACATGAAATATAAAGTTTTAAATTTAAAAATTTGCATGTATGATTGAGAGCCAATGCTTATTTATTTAGTTATATAAGAAATAGAATACTTGACTGGTGGAAAACTATGGTTTTTGATACTCCTGGTTTTAACATATTTCTAAAAAGAAAATATCTATAATACTTCAAAAGTAGTTTCTGTGAAACAGTACAAAACAATTGATGAGTGAAATTACTTTAGAATTAGCTGCTTCATGGCATACAAATGCTTATTCACAGTACCATTTTACTTCCCACGTTTGAGCTAACATTCATTTTAGAACTTGGGATTTGTAATACCAAGTATGTACTTGCTAGCTTTTCCTAAGAGCTGTGCCTAACCAGTTTGCTTTAGTGTAGAATAGCTATTTGTACCTGAGATCTAATTTTTTTTTTCCTTTTCTTTTGTCAACAGGGCCATTTAAAAACGTCCCTTATTTTAAAAACTCTTTATACTCTCATGTCTTATTGAAGGAATTCTTGTTAAAGAACTGGATTATTTAAGTATAATGCTACATATATATGCACAACAGTGTAGGTTACTGGCAAGAAGTAAAGCATCAAAATGTAATGCATAGTCATGAACTCACTGCTCAACCCAAGAATTGGAACATTACTTGCATCTAACTTTATACCTTCTATTCTGTTCCTCTGCTTCATGCCAAGAGATAACCACTATTTAGAATTTTATGCTTATCATTTCTGTGCTAGACTCCTACCTTAGTCACTTTTTGCCATTGGCTGTAGACTTTCTTGAGGAAGCAGCAAGTTTCCAAGAAAATATTGAAAACTTTAGCTTTTAAATTTGCTTTCCTTTGGGAATGTAGCTTCCATTAATTTTGACCTCTAGAGATGTTAGGTCACTGTTTAATGTAGTATCTTTTATGCCCACCAAACCCTAGTGAAAGATGTTTGGAGAATAAGATCTACTTTAGACAAATAATTTAATGTTTCTGGACCTGCTTTCTCTTCTGTAAAGGAAGAGAGTTGTTACAGATCATTTTTAAAAGCCCTTCAGATTCTGAATTCCTGTTATTTTAAATTTTGGTATTTATTACTTTTTTATAGTTTAGAAAAAGCCGAAAATTTATTTTGCCTCAGCGTTTTTCCTCTTTTCCTCTGAAATATTAACTTACAGGCTGTCAAAGGAATTATTTGTTAAAGAACCAGGTGTTATGAGTAATGTGCGGAGACATTTGCAATTTCATTTCCCCCTTTGAAATATATTTGAAAAATGGAAAGTCATGTATGTGACTTACATGTTTCTTACATGAAATGAAACATAATCTTAGGATGAATACCCATGAACTAACTTCCCAAGCTGTATTAGTTATTTACTGCTGTGTAATAGATTACTTCAAATTTTGTGGATTAAAACAACAAGTATATATTATCTCACAGTTTCTGGGGTCAGGAATACTGTAAAGTGAAAGGTTCTTAGAGCTGCTCTTTAATTTACAGGGACTGTAAATGTCATCTTTGTCACTTTAAAATATAAAACTGTATTTTGTCCCTTCACAGTTAAAATTTACATTTATTTGATTCTTTAAAGATTATAAGATGTATTTACAAATCGTGTCTCATTTGAGCCTTGCAACAACTTAGTAGAATAGGCAGGTAACGCATTTTAATTACCATCTTACAGATGCAGACACACGTCCAAGAGAGTTGAGCGCTGTGCTCAATGCCCTAAATTGCCTACATGGCAGGGCCAGCAGTAAAATCTAGGTGTTCATGCTCCTTGTGTAGTACCTTTCTGCTCTGTTAAGTTGCTCACAGAAGGTATGCAACAGGAAAATATTTCTTACACTTTGTGACTCATCAGTCACGGTTGCAAGGTCCATTTTCCATCATCTTACTGCCATTACAGTTGTCAAGGCTGTTTTGTAGTTTTCTAGCTTCTGGGAGAGCAAAATAGTTTTGGGAAAGAATGATACCTAAGTTCATTATGCTATGTATGCCTTTGCTCACCAGTCTTTGCCAAGGCAGCTTTAACTTGTCTTCTAAACAGTACGTTACCCATCTTGGAAAGGTATATCTGATGCCTTCTATGTTAGAAGCCTGAATATATCCATTGGGATGAAAAGATTCTTCTAAAAGCCTTGGATGTTAATACTAATTATTTATGTATATCTAATTTTTTTCTTATTTATTTAAAAAGTCTCTGAACCTATAATTTTATAAGTGAGGAATTTTCAGAAAGTAAAATGATTGATTGAATATGTATATATTCTTATTGATAGTTTTTTTTTTTTTTTTTTGGCTATTTATTTCAGATCTTCTGGAAGCTCTGAAGCCAGATTACGTGGCACCCCTGGTCCTTTGGCTTTGCCATGAGAGTTGTGAGGAAAATGGTGGCTTGTTTGAGGTATTCTGCACCTTTGCACTTTCTCCCAAAGCAATATTTGTGTAATTAAATATAAAAAATGATTCAAAAATTAGTATTTTCCAATTGTTCACATTTGTAAAAATCTGTATCAGTTGGTATCACTTGTATATTTTTTAATATTATGTATGTGTTACAGTTAAGGAACAAGTATGACTAATGTCCTTTTTTGAGAAAGTAACAGCAACTTTGTAAATTGTTCTTCCCTAGTTCTTCATTTCTGATATTCTTGTCAAATGAAAATGTGACTGGCTGGTTTGATGTGTTTAGTCAGATACAGAAAGTCTCATTTGGTTAGAGATGCTGAGTAGTAAAGTGAAGGGACAGAGGTGGTGGTTTAAAGTCAGCCAGGCCAGGTTTTGATTTCTTGCTCTGGTAATTGCTGGCTCGCTGGAATATTGTACAGATTAACCTCCCTGAGTTTTAGTTTTCTTGGGGTTTTGTTGTGAGAACTGGAGATCATATTTTTAAACTCTTACCATACCTAGCAGTCACCCCTCAATTTTAACTATTATATCAGTATAGCAGGAATTCAGTCTGGGTATGATAGATCAGTAAACACAACTTACTATTTGTATTAACTTTAAAAATAAACTTTGCTATGTTTCCCTATCGCAAAGCTTTACATGTTTGCTATAAAAATAAAAACCACACATAATCCTACCATCCAGTGAGGTTCAGTTTTCACTCTATAATCAAAGTCCCTTTAGATTTCCTTATGCTGTTTTATATATTTTTTGGCCCTCATTTGAGTTTGATCTCTTTTTTCTTTTCTAGCATAAACTGTTATAGTTTAGACCACCCCCCTTTATTTGATTCTCTGTGGTAATATAATAATAAACCTGTTGCATGCAGAATACATGACATCCAAAGATATTTCTTGGTAGCAAAATTACCTGGCTCAGTTTGAAGTGAATGATATATTAGCCTGATTTATTTGAATAAAAAGCTGTTTAGTAAATGAAAAACAATCTACACATGTCTATGCAGAGATAGGCACCTCTGCTTTCTTAATCACAGTCGTTGATTGTGAATTGTGGAAAATTAGAGGTGGAAAGAACTTTACAACTCTAGATTTAGAGAAGAGAAATTTAATAATATCAAGCCATGTGGAGCTCCAAATTTGGTCTGCCTGTCTTTTATCTCATTAAGGAATTAAACAAAAATTCTTTGTCTTTTACATTTATATTTGTTATTAATTCTGTGAACAAAAATAATATATGCTTTTTGTAGAAAACTTCAAATATATAGGGGAGTTTATAGAGGAAAATAAAAATCACCCACATTACCACTATCGAGAGATAACTCCTATTAATATTTTTATGGATATTCTTTTCCAGTCTTTTATTAGATGTGCATTTTACACGAGTAGTCTTTTTATTTTAGGTATACAATTTACACACATACCCAGACATGCACAGATAACTAGGATAATGCTGTAGATGAAGTTTTGTATGTTGTTCTTTTATTTTACTATACTGTGAACAGTTTTAGTAAGGGACATTTGCTGTGTGAGATTGAGTGCAAAATACAGTAAGAGCGGTGTGTAATATCCTGACTTAAACCTTGAATGTAAATTGACACTTTGTTTGCCAAGTTTTGATAGATATCTAGAGTGGCAGATAGAGATTTTTTGGATCGACTGGAGCTGTCGTTTCTAGCACCTGCGAGGAGTTTGCAGCTTGTTGCTTCACTCCCCAAATATGATAAAAGATGATATTTTTCTTGCCTGTTACCAGTACCACTGCCACTTTAACTACTCTGACAGCATCAAGGCCGATCATCCTGTTAATATACGTAAAGGAATGAGTGATTTTTAAAAAGCCATACCCTTGAGCGTAGAGCCACTGAGAAGTGTGCTGTCTGCTGGTACAGTTTCTTCTGTTATATGCATGTGGAACACTGTAGTTGTGGTGTTTGAAGATATGACAAACAGATTTTCTTACATCAGACATTTTCTTCTGAGGATTTCCTTGAATGGCTTCTAGAAAAAATACCATCTTTCTGTACGGTGATTAATGTATTTGGTCATTTGCCATATTTCTATATAAAGGTGTTTCATTAAAATGAGTATATGTAGTTCATTAAGTCAAATCCTGGCTTTATTTTTCTTTGCTTTTTATTTTTTTTTATTCATTAAGTCTTTCTAGAAGGACATGTATTTCAAGTGATGTGCTGGGCAAATTTGGTATTTATATTGTTTAACCTTCATGGTTACTTCATGAAGAGTGTATTATTATCCTGATTTTATATAAGGGGAATCTTGAGTTTAGGGAAGTCAAATTATTTGACCAGGAATCAGACAGCTAGTCTGTAGAAGAACTGGTATCGCACCTTGGTTTCTGTGCAAAGGCATGCTTTTCTACTACATGCATTTCTGCTATATCGTGTTGCTTTATTTTTCTACTCTGATAACATGAATAGTGCAAAGTCATGCCAGCCAACGGAGTTTTGTAGAGCTGCATTATTTTCATCCATTGTCATCTAGCATTCTGATACTCGTAAAAAGATAGCTGCCTGTTTTGTTAATTTCATAAAAATTCTATTAGTAATTTCACATTAGATGGTATAACTTCTTCCTCCTCTTTTTGGTAGGTTGGAGCAGGATGGATTGGAAAATGTAAGTCCCTTTTGGTTTTTGGTTTGCCATACATTATTTCCATATCTTTAAACCTGCATATCCAGGTAGAGCTGGGTAAAGACCTTGTCAAATGCCGAACCATTGTATTTAGTGCACGCATAATCAAACTCAAACATTGTTATAGCAACAGGTCTTCTAAAACATGGAAGTTGTCCTGCAGGCCTGTGGTATTTTCAAGGATCTTTTCAGTTTTTTTCCTATTAGCAGTGCTTATTCAATATTTGTCCTGTCCTATTCAGAACTGGCTGTTTCTTCAGGCAGCACAGTCTCTCTTTATATTGATGTTTGTCTTCCCATGTCTCCGGCACCCCACATGCTTGTTCAGCAGAGTAGTGAGTGGGAGGGAGGGTGTTTTTTGAAGATGGGGAGAGCTCTGTCCTAGGCAAGTTCTCCAATTCTCTCAGTGATTCTTTTCTTCCTTGGAGCATGAGACATCAGAAGGAGACAGTGGGGAATCACACTGGACAGCTTTCTAGAAGAGAAATTGCAGCTGATCTATAGAAATTATTCTCCTTCAGCCCAACAGTAAATTCATCTGGCTTAAGTCCTCTTTTACCCCAGTTCTTAAACCTTGTGAGCTCCAAATTGGATAATTACTTTATGGTGTTTAAAAAAAATTGTGAACATTCCAATATCCCAATTCAAGTTTTCAGTTGGATGCTGGTATCAAAATTAATTGAATTATTTAAAAGGCTGCCATTACTGGATGACATTGTTACAACATATTGTAGAATATTATTAATGACTGTTCTCTAAGTTATGAAGTAACTTATTCAAACATTTTTAAGTGTCTTATGACATCTTTTAAGAAAGGAAGATCAGTTGTTGCAATAAAAGCTGTATATGGGACTTTATCAATAAGAAACCTCTAGAAGCTTCTGTCATTCCCCAGGACAAATCTTCAATTTAGTAATCATCAAAGTCTGACCATTCTGTTTAAATAAGGTTCTGTTTATTCCTCAGGCTTTTTAAAAAAGACACAATGTTAAAAATTATCTTCATGGAACTTACGCAGCAATGGTGATTTTTGTGAATCTGG